>NC_065873.1:25625000-26250000 GCF_933775445.1 Argentina anserina | reverse complement strand
CCATAGCAACAATGAATTCGTGGTGCCTATCTCTTGCATCCTCACTTGGACCTCTAGCATAACTCGACCTGACCGCTCGAGCAAACTCATCTAACTGCATTTCAAGTAATAAAAAATTGATCGATTAATCTCTACAAGATCCACAGCCGGAAGAACTAGTCAACAAGACAGAGATGGAAAGAGCAAGAGTGAGGAGGGAGGACCTGCCACTTGGTAGTTCCAAGAGTTGTACGGAGATCCCTGCCGAGTTCCTCCGGATTCCACATACTGGAACTGTCCTTTTTTGCGTGAATCCATGTTCTATATGTCGATTCCATCCTTCAAAACCACATGAACAAGAACACCCACAATTTAGTAACAACCCAAAACCAAGCTGAGCGCCACTCTATGCCTTCTATACACATTGCACTACAGCCAAACCAACTAGAAGCTTCACAAGTATTTCAAGTATTCAACAAATTGCAGGAGATGATGAAAATTAGGGTTAAATTTGTAAATCATAGAATTTTATTAATTTGGGGCCGAACACGACAAAAGAAAAAACAGGATCTTTTCTACATGTAAATCAAATCAGCAATTGGACAATTTGATGTATGCGGACAATAGAGCGCTAGATAAAAGGAAGAAGGGATAAACAGAAATGGCACCTGTCGGCAGATTCCTGAACTTCCTCGGCGGCGGAGAAATATGGATCCTTCTCCCATCGATCAAAACTCGAAGCCATTTCTGAACCCACCACGGCGAATCGTGTAATCAAAATACACCACCAACGACTAAGGACGTGTAATCTATGGTTTGATTAATACTAACGAAACCCTAAGCTCAAAAAAATATATGTACAAATTTCAAATGGGAAACGGAATTTCAACTGCAAAATTGAGAGTACAAATCTCGACTTGGAGGGAGGAGAGATTGCGTAATATGGATGAAGGAGGAGAAAGGAGAAGAGGAAGGTGGTGGTTGGGGAGAGAAGAAGCTAAAAAAATCCAAAAACCATTTCCTCCCCATTGACGTGTCTTCTGTTTTAACGAGTTGAAGTTGTCGCGGATTTAATTCGCGAGAAAATAAGACTAAACGACGACGTATTGGGGTCGGCGGGTGCGGGGTCAAAATTGGGGGATTAAAGAAAGTGACGGGGGATGGTCAGTAGTATTGACGAGTGCGACGGCGGCATTATGGGCATGGCAAGTTGGCAACTGCCTGGAAGCTTTAAACAAATGACTGAAATGAGTGAACGACAGTTTGCTGTTTTTGTGAACGACAGTTGGAATCAAACTGTTTTTGCTTGCTTGATTGCCAGCAATGTTTCAAGATTGAGTTACAGTACCAATATTTGTTGTTTTTCTATATCCATGATACATAACAAAGGTCGTTCGTATCCTATATATATATGGTTTCGGTTTTAACATGGTTACAATATGAGAATAAGAAAAAAAAAATTAAAAACTAACAGTTCTTATTACATCTTTAAATATGATTTCAACGTATGATACAATCGAATATCAAACTCGTTTTCAGTTGTTGGATTTAGAGACTCGTTGCAAGTCATTATGTATTATATATGTAAAGATTTTCTCAAATGCGGAGGTCCGCACTAATGATTTTTGTGCGAATTTTCATCTTTTTACCACTTTTTGATCGAATTTTCTCATCTACACCGTCTAGTATCGAGATAATATTGTGTAGATCATCTCTACAAATTTTCAGCCAATTTGGTAATCGTTAAGGCCCTCAAAATCGAATAACAAATGGACGTACCGAATTCTGTCGAACCGTTACCGTTCATATTTTTAACAGAAAAACGCAATTTTGAGGGCCTTAACGATTACCAAATTGGCTGAAATTTTGCAGAGATGATCTACACAATATTATATAGATACTAGACGGTGGAGATGAGACACTTTGATCAAAAAGTGGTAAAAAGATGGAAATCTGCACCAAAATCTTGGTGCGGACCTCTGCAGCCAAGAAGGACTGTATATATATATATATATATATATATATATAAAGGTTCCTTCCACTAAGGAATCTTTTTCTGGTCTTTTAAATGAATAACTCATTAACCAACTTTTCGACTACATTACAACGTCTCCACCGTTCAACTTTTAGGGTCTAATGTGTAGATCACCCCTGTAAAATTTCAGCCAAAATGGTGATCATTAAGGTATCAAACTTGGCGAAAGCAATTGACGCACCAAATCTGTCAAACATGAACCGTTTGTGCTTATAAATTAAATCACAGTTTTGAATGCCTTAAATACCTCCATTTTAGCTGAAATTTTACAAAAGTGATCTACACATTATGCCGTTTCAAGTGCGGATGTTCCGATTCCGACGATGGCAGGCCGTAACGGTGTGGCATACCAGCACAGTCGCACTCCCCACCTCCTGGCGATCTCGTATGTGAGCTCCATAGGCGACCCACGGCGGCTGGAATCTGCAAAAATCAAGTTTCTAGGCAGATTCCGGTGATTTCGCAATTTCGACCGGTCGCCGATAGAGCTCTGACCGACACATACGGGACCTATGGGACGTGGGGAGTGCAGTTATCATGGTATACCCTGCCGTTGTGGCCTGCCGTCACTGGAATCGATGAATCCGTACCTTACGTAAGGTACAGACGTCCGTACTTGAAAATCCTTATATATATTACAACTGACTGTTCATAAGTCGCAACTACTACCGCATCACACCAATATTTTCGATATGCACATCTCCCTCTCTGAAAATAAATTCAAAGTATTAAGTTTGTGTTATAAAGTACCAGGTATAAAATATCAAAGCTCTACCGAGCAAACACTGTGAACAATTTTTGAGTTTATGCCGTGCTATATAATCAATTTAGTTTCCTCAAATGTCTTAGAAAAAACAAGTGTGCATATTGATATGAGTAAAACCAGGAGATACAACGCCTCTCAATACTTATGGATGGCATATAAATATATCACAGACACAATTGTTATTGTTATTTGCATACAGCCATACACTTCGTGTGTGTTTGAATACTATTTTATTATTTTATTTTTATTTTCAGAAAAACAAATTGGATCATATAACTAATCATATAAATAAATTAATTGGAAATTGGGGGCATTCGCGTAATATCAGAAACCTCAGCGGAGGTAACACGAATTTCTCATTAGTTGATAAACCGCAATCAAGGGGTTTTACACTGTAACACTCGAGTCTCACAGACATGGAAGAAGGCGGCAACCAACTATGCGAGGCGGCCAAGAACGGCGACGCCGACAAGCTCAAAACTCTAATAGACTCCGGAACTGACGTGTCCTACTTCGACGGCGAAGGCCTCAGCCCCCTTATGCACGCAGCCAAGCTTGGCCACGCCGCCGCAGTGCAGACCCTTCTTGAAGCCGGTGCCCCCTGGAACGCTCTCAACCCTTCCAATCTCTCCGCCGGCGATTTCGCCATGAACGCCGGTCACGAAGAAGCCTACGAGCTCCTCCTCAATGCCGGTAAAGTGATTCATATAGAAAAAAACGAGTCTTGATTTTTGATTTTGGTGTTGATTTTATATGAAGTAAAAATTGTTAATTATATTTATGTTAATTAGGGATTCAAGCTGAGTTGGTACTAGGAACAATTGCTAGGAGGGAAAATGACAATGGGGTGTGCAATGATGAGTATTTGGAGGATAGAGTGAGCTTTAGTGAGGATAAGTTGATGGATGCCGAAAGCAAGGCTGTGATGATGGCTTGGGAGAATCCGTTGATGGAGGCACACGCGAAAGCAGTGTGTTCAAATGGGGGTCATATATTGAACATTGGATTCGGGATGGGTCTGGTGGACACTGCCATTCAGAAATACTCCCCTGCTTCCCATACTATTGTTGAGGCTCACCGTGATGTTTACCAGCGCATGCTTGATGCCGGTTGGGATAAGAAGGAAAATGTGACAATCATTTGTGGCCGGTGGCAGGATGTTGTGCACGGACTTCCGACTTTTGATGGTGAGTGAATGTGGATATGAATGTGTGACCTTTTCAGTTTTTCGAGCTTTTGAATGTGACATCGGTTTTGTTTTTTGTTCAGGGATTTTCTTTGATACGTATGGAGAGTATTATGATGACCTGAGAGAGTTTCACCAACAACTTCCGAAGTTGCTGAAGCCTGGGGGGATCTACTCATTCTTCAATGGACTTTGTGGAGGTAATGCATTCTTCCATGTAGTTTACTGTCACATAGTTCAGCTAGAGCTTCAGAATTTGGGTTACTCCACACAGTTCATTCCCTTGCCTGTTAAGGATTGTTTAGGAGAGCAAGTTTGGGAGGGTGTCAAACAGAAGTATTGGCAGCTTGATACATATTACCTCCCTGTATGTCAGACCTTGGAGGATTCAGAATGATACTTGGATCGTAGATTTTACTTTTAGCTTGTGTCATTGTAACTTTACCATTTTCAAATGGTTCTTTGATATTTTTTTATGCCTGCTTAATCGATGTTACACTTGCTGCTTCTCATTACTTCTTGTGCTCACTGGAACCTGATGACAAACTTAACTAAATAAATTTTTGCTCATTTGTTAGAGTTACCTATTAGGGAACACTGTTGCATAACAGCATTTTTGGTCTTGTTGTTGGTAAGAAAATGCCTGAGCAAAGTTAGTGTATTTGAGAGATAGCACCATGAGATAAAATATAATGTATCTATTTTTCTTCAGATGCAATGTAGAAGAAAAGAAAACAGAAGAAAAATCAGTAAGAGAATGGTCTTTGAATTATGCCAAGTAGTGCTTATGGAAATCTCTCACACAGGTTAAGAAACTCATAAACATGATCACAGATGTTTTGGTCTGATTGGAATATTTGAGTTTTATTTCTTGTAGTTGTGGAAACAAATAACTTAATCTTATTGTTGGCCTAGCTCTAGATACATTCTTTGCCCCATGATCTGGACTAAGATCGGGTTTAGCAATGCTGTTGATACTAAATCCACTCAATGGCAATAGGACTACCTACTACGTGTTTCCCATCGGACCACTGCAAGTAAGCAGAGCTGGTTGTACCAGATGGCATAGGACTGGCAATAAAAGTCACTGTGTAAGTCTTCTTCTCATTTGCTTGGCTGAAACTCAATGATTTAGGCTCAATCAAGATCTCCACTAATGGGGATTTTTTAGTTACTCGGACCTTGTATCTTGCTGGGGTACCAACATTGGTTAGAGTCCTAGTGTAATTGACAGATCCTCCCCCCACCCCTTCATCAGATGTATTAATAGTAGCAGCAAAAGATGGGTAATTGAAATCTTCAACTCTGTATTTCTTGCTCGAGTCACAGGTGAAGTCTCTGTGAGTGAGTTTCTTTATATCTTCTGTTGTGTAATTCATAGCACAGAGGAAGCGTAGGTAGTCCTTGACTGCAAGATCGTACACAAGTCCTGGGTCGAGGGCTGCGACTGGGTTAACATGCCCAGCTCCATAATCAAACGGTGTTGCAGGCTTTCCAGTAGCCACATCTTTGATTGGTTTTCCATTTTTTCTTGTATAGGATGTGGTCATGAGAGCAGATTTGATGGCAGCAGGGCTCCATTCTGGGTGAGCTGCCTTGAGAAGGGCGGCAATCCCACTCACATGTGGGCATGACATGGATGTACCTGAAATGATGTTGAAGTTCACCCTCCTCTTGTCTTCAGGTAGTCCAGTTGGTCCGGCTGCACCAGTCCACCCAGCTAAAATATTCACTCCTGGTGCTATCAAGTCTGGTTTGAGTACTGCTGTAGTGACTGGGTTGGGTCCTCTGGAGCTGAATGCCGCCACCACTGGTGAGGGTTTGATGCCCAACTGTGTCTTCCTGAAAACCAGTGTGGCTTTCGGATTACCATGGGAGGCAATATATCTCTTTATTGCATCGCCAGCTTTCTTGCCAACCAATGCAGTTGGCAAGAGATAGGGGTCGGCCACAAGTTCTTCGCCATAATATGCTGTGTTTGCCAAAATCATCCCCAAACCTCCAGCCTTTTTTACCACCACACTCTTTTCGACCCTGCTTCCTCCCCGATCGCATACCACAATTTTTCCGGCAACAATTTCAGGAATTAAAGTGTTAGGAGCGCATTGAACAACGCTTGTGGAGTTACTTGCATTAGGAGCATAAACAATAGGAATTAAACCAGTAGGTAATGGTACTGTATCATGATCGAGTGCTATACATCTGTATATCTTTCCATTTCCAAGAGTAACATAAGCTGGGAAGTCCCGGTCTAGTGTTCCTGCACCCACAGTGGTTACCCAAGGTGCATTGTTGGATGAGCTGTAGGAATTTGGCCCATTATTTCCAGCCGAACATGACACGAGCACTCCCTTAGCCATGGCCGAAAAAGCTCCAATGGCAACAATGTCTATGGAGGGATCGTCGTACTGTGCTCCTGGAAAGGACAAGGACAACGATAAAATGTTGACACCATCTTTAACAGCCTTGTCCATTGCAGCCAAAACGTCAGAGCCGAAACACCCTCCAACCCAGCATGCCTTGTATGCGGCAATACGTGCTTGTGCAGCCATTCCTTGTGCTGTACCTGATGCATAGCCAAAGAAGCTTGCTCCTGGAACAGGAGAACCAGCAGCTATGCTTGAGGTGTGAGTTCCATGGCCGTCATCATCTCTTGGTGATCTTGATTCTACCATTTCATTTATGCGTCCGTGTGCTGCTTCATACCCTTTCGAGAAAAACCTGGCGCCAATCAGTTTCCGGTTGCAGCTCGAGGAGTTGAAGTTTTTACCCTCCTCACACTTCCCTTTCCAGCTCCTTGGCACAGGTGCAAGACCCTTGTCGTTGTAGCATTTGCTCTCAGGCCATACACCAGTGTCTACAACTCCAATTACCACCTTACTCACATTGGCTGATGCTGGAAAGACGGCTTCAAATTGTCCTGTTATTCCAAGAAACTCCGGTGTCCGAGTTGTATCAAGCTCATATCTCATCTCAGGTAGGACTGAAAGAATATCTGACTGTTTTTCGAGCAGCTCAGCTTCCTCACTCGTTAGCCTGGCGGAGAAGCCGTGAACTAGATTCTGGTACGTGTAAAGCATGTCTGCTGAAGCCGACACTGATCTCAAAGATGAGCCATACCAATGGTAATGGTCATTGTCAAAGCTTGCTGGTACTTTTGACTTGTCCATCTGAATTATGTAAGTTTTCTTCATTTGCTGATCTCTCTCTTCTGCTATGACGCAGATGTTAGAGGCATGCTGAATCAGAAGGCTTACTAGAAGCATGAAAAGAGGTACGTTCTTCATCTTCCCGACTTGTGCCATGCCAGCATGAGCTTTTGAGTTTCAAGCAATAGAGGTGTTCTCTTCTAAGTTCGAACTTCACAGTAAAAGTAACGACAATGAAATTGAATACTCACATGGAACTGAGAAGACTTTGTTTTGATAATATACTGTTTTTACGGACCAATGAAACTAACATGCCCAATGAAATATATCTTTCCATTTTGATATTAGAGATAAAGTAAAAATTCAGGGATCTAATTGGAAAAACGTGATGGGATCCGATTAATGTGCTCCACATTAACATCTGAAATATATTTGATCATATAGTCGCACACAGTTTAGTTTTCTGGTCATCTTTGCCTTCAAATCCGAGTACTTTCCTCCAAGAGGGCAATGTGGGTGTATGTGTGCACTGTAGTCAAGGAGGGCATCTAATTATTTTTCTCCTTTTCATTCTTCAAAAACAGAAAAAGTGAACAAAATATTCATGTTATTTTCTGTCTCTCAGAGCCAAGTGAGCTAAGGAAACTTGGAAGTAAGCAGTAAAAGAGGTTAGTCTTGTCTCTCTTCTGGTTTAGAATCTGGTAAAATTCTACCAAGACATGCAAGGCATATGAACGTGTTGCTTTAACAAATCAATATATTAGGTGATTAGGTGATGCCATTTTGCGAGGATTTCAGTGTTATATGAACTTATGACAAGTATACTTATGTTTCCCTGATTCCTCAGAATCTGAGTTTTATCAGAACATTACAAAATACTGAAAATAGAAAATTCGATTTGTTGGTCATATATAGGAAGATGGAAACAATATTATAGGCAGACTCTGTTGATCAAACATAATTGAGATGCATGCTTGAAGGCAACTGTTGTAGAGTGATGAGATCACCCAATTATGGAGTCCTTTAGTTTATCAGTGACAACTAAATAAGTGAAAATAGCTATGTTGCACGGATACGGCAGTCAGAGGCGTGTCGTTGTATCCGACACGTCCCGACACGCCAATACGCCTTTTTGCCGTATCGGACACGTCACGTGGCGTATTGGAAAAAGTTGACGTTTGGATACGTTGACCGACACGGCTCCGTTTAAAACCTAAAAATCGCATCGTGTCGTCTCGCAGCCGTTCTGCTTCTCCTTTCTCCTTGCGACTCCCCTTCTGGTCAGCACTCGGCAACAGAGCGTCGGTCTCTACTCGGCAACGGAGCTTCTGTCTCTAGTCGGTGACTCCTCTACTGCCTCTCAACGCTTCTAGCCTTTGCAACTGTACGGCCCAAACCCACATCTCTCTCTTCCAATCGAGCTATCCCCATCAGAGCCATGACAGCCGTCGTCCATCGAGTCGCTTCCGCCAGCGTCGAGGTGGAGGGCCGCACCATCTCGTCCTCGTCGGCCTTCACGAGTCCGATTCCGGCTCCGATGCTGAGTACATGTCTGTACATCCCCACTATCCCTCTACATTTCAAATCTCTCTTAGCTTAGCTTAAATTGACTAGTTTTGATTTTTTGAGGGAACTAGTTTTACTAGGTAAGTAGTTCAGGTGAAACTGTGAAAGTTTTGTTCTTTTGTGAGGGGAACAAATTTTACTATGAAGTTGAGGGTTTATGGTTTATGTGTACTTGTTGTGGATTGACAGTGAGTCAGTTTACATTGTATGGAATCCTGAAGGGTAACAAGCCTGATTTTCATGTGGCCATGGCGCCGGATAAAGCAAAGCCCTTTTACGCTTTCTTGGTTGAGAGTTTTAGAAAATCATACAAGCCGGATGCAATAAAAGGTGAAACTTTGCTCCTTCAATGTTTCTCTGCTGATTTCATGTTTTGGATTGGATATGAACTCATTAGGCTTGAATCGTCTGTAATGATCAAATAGAATGTAAGTCGCAATTTTGTCCGATAGTGGAAGTGGATGGATTTGTCACCCGAGATTGGAAAGGATAAGTTTGTTCTTGAAATAATATATCTTCTTCCTTTAACTTGCACAGAACCTGGAAAATCGTAGTTCGTTTTAATGAGTTGCATAGCCAATCCAGTCTCACCATGTTGTTGATTGCCTTTTGTGGTTGTGTTGCTTGTGTAGATGGTGTGTTTGGAGCAATGATGAAGGTAAGAGTTCCACTCAATTTTTGAATTATGAAACCTCGTGTTTACTGTATTTTCTGTATAATGATGTAACGGCCTAGCTATATGGAGGTAAATTATATTTGAATATTTGATCAATATGAGAAGATTTACTAGGTTCATATATAATTGGCTAGCTTTGTAATTGTTGTGGTTTAAATGTGTAGGTATTAGAGGTCATGGAGATAGTGCGAATTTCCTAAGTTATTGATGCATTTTTATGACTTTTTGAGAAGTTTAATTTAACTAAATTATGAAAACTTTATAGTATGATGTTAAACTATGCACTTTATCACTTGCATTTTGACTATTTAATGTTATTTCTTAAACATTGTTATGCAATTGATAGATTTTACAACTTTATAATAGTATTGTTAATTTATTTTATGTATTAAAATTATATATAAATATTTTTTATTTATCGTGTCGGAACCGTGTCGAAAGAGGAGTTTTTGAGATTTGCCGTGTCGCGCCGTGTCCGTGCAACATAGGAAAATAGAATAGAAGCATCAACTGTGCGCTCTAACTAAACCTCGAAACCGATATCATATAGCTTGATTATATGAATACAATTAGAAAATACTGTTCAAAGTAGCATTCCTTTCAATTCCTGACACATTTTCCTGTACAATCAATATTATTTACCATCTGTTCTTTCCTCCTTTAATTTCAACATTGAACTATGAAATACATCAACTGGCTATACTTTGCTCAGTTGTTGGGATACCATGAGAGTTCCCAGATAAATTCACGACACATGCAAAGATATACAATTGGTTTTATGCAGGAACCTTAAATAACCTGATCTGAAGTTAGATCAGTTCTTGAATGTTAATCTATACCCAGGTGTAAGCAATAGGACTACCGACTATGTGTTTCCCATCAGACCATTCCAACCGACCAAAGCTGGCAGTGCCTGATGGCAAAGAGCTAGCAACGAAGGTGACGGTGTATGACTTCTTCTCATATGAATCACTGAAGGTAAGTGAATCTGGTTCGACAGATATCTTCACTGCTGGGGTCAGTGAAGATATGGAGACCTTGTACGTTGCTGGGGAACCCACATTGGTCAGAGTCCTTGTGTACTTTAGAGTGGTTGATGCACCAGTACCGCCCCCTACGCCTGAAGATGTTTCTAGCGCAAGGGAGAAGGACGGGTAATTCAAATCTCCGAGGCTGTGTTTCTTGCTTGAGTCACAAGTGAAGTCCTTCTTAGTGGTTTGCTTGATCTGAGCAGCGGTATAATTCAAGGCACAGAGGAAACTTACGTAGTCCTCCACAGCAAGATCATAGACAAGGCCAGGGTCAAGAGCTGCCACTGGATTCACATGGCCAGCACCATAATCGAAAGGTGTTGCAGCACTTCCAGTTGAAACATCTTTGATTGTTTCTCCAGTTTTGTAGTTTGAATAGGCTGTGGTCATGAGAGCAGACTTGATGGCCGCAGGGCTCCAGTCAGGGTGAGCTGCCTTGACAAGGGCTGCGAGTCCACTCACGTGTGGGCACGACATGGATGTACCTGAAATGATGTTAAAGCTCACCCTCCTCGTGTCTTCAGGAAGTCCAGTTGGTCCAACTGCGCCAGTCCATCCAGCTAGGATGTTCATTCCTGGTGCTATCAGGTCTGGTTTGAGCACTTGTGGTGTGACAAAATTCGGTCCTCTTGAGCTAAACGCAGCCACCACTGGTGAAGGTTGGACGCCTAACTCTGTTTCTCCCAGAGAAAATGTTGCTGTTGGATTAGGATCCGATGCAATATAGCTCTTTATTGCATCACCAGCTTTCTGGCCAACTGCTGCTGTCGGACAGAAATATGCATCAGCAACAAGCTCTTCTCCAAATGTTTCAGTGTTGGTCAGAATCATTCCCACACCACCGGCCTTTTTCACCACCAGACTCTTTTGAACCCTCGGAGTTCCCCCTCGGTCACACACCACAATCTTCCCGGCAACCTTGGCCGGAATCAAACTGTCTGGACTGCACAAATCACCACTTGAACTGCTCGCATTGCGAGCATCAATAAGTGGAATCAATCCTTTTGTCAAGGCTGCTCCCCTGTATAGAGATATACCTGTATATTTTTTAGCATTTCCAAGGCTGACATAAGCCGGGAAGTCCCTGTCCAATGTTCCAGCGCCCACAGTGGTTATCCAAGGAGCAACATTGGACAAGCTCCCTGCCTCCGGTCCACCGTTTCCAGCTGAACACGACACTAGAATACCCTTCGCCGCGGCAGAGAAGGCTCCAATGGCAACCGTGTCTCTATAATAATCAGCCAGTGTTCCACCAATAGACAAAGACAAAACATTAACCCCATCCTCAACAGCCTTCTCCATTGCAGCTATGATATCAGAACCAAAGCACCCTCCAAGCCAGCAAGCCTTGTAAGTAGCTATACGAGCTTGCGGCGCCATACCCCTAGCTGTACCAGAGGCGTAACCAAGGAAGCTAGCTCCTGTAACAACTGACCCCGCCGCGGTGGTTGAGGTGTGAGTTCCATGCCCATCGTCGTCTCTCGGTGACTTGGATTCAACGCTTTCGTCAATAGGTCCAAACGCTGCTTCGTACCCGTTTGAGAAAAACGTAGCACCAATCAGCTTCTTGTTGCAGCTCGAAGAGTTGAACGTCTTTCCCTGCTGGCATGTCCCTTTCCAGCCACTCGGCACTGGTCCAAGACCAGTGTCGTCGTAGCTTTTGGACTCCGGCCACACACCGGTGTCCACCACTCCTATGATCACCTCACCGACCGTCTCCGAAGCCGGAAACACAGCTTCACTTTTGCCTAGTCCAAGAAACTCCGGCGTCCTAGTGGTGTGAAGCTCGTACCTCCGTTCCTCCAGGACAGAGAGTATTCCTGGCTGCTTTTCGAGCTGCTCGGCTTCCTGTGCAGTTAGCCTCGTTGAGTAGCCATGGATAACAGTCTTGTACGTGTAAAGCATGTCAGCTGAATCGGTGACTGCTTTCAACGACGAGCCGTACCAGTTGACATGGTCGTCCTCAAAACTCGCGGGCATTGAGGACTTGTCCATGTGAACTATATACGTCTTTTTCACATGCTTACTCTCTTCTGCTACCACCTCACAGATGTGAGTGATAGCCAGAACGATGAGCGTTACCAGAAGCAAGAATTCCGGCGCCTTCTTCATCTTGTTGGATCGAACCTGATGAGCTTATGAGAATCAAGAACAAATTTCTTAGTGCCGACGGAAGTGAAATTCACATATAGAGGCACTGAGAGAGATTCCTTGCGATACTTCTCTATTTAAATATTCTCCACTTGGTGCACAATTATATGCTACACGATTTTTCTTTTTTTTCTTTTTTTCTTTTTCTTTCTTACTTTGTAACCACCTCTTTATAATAGCAAATTTGATTCTTGTACTCTTTTTTCAGGACTGAAAATGGATAGGGACCTACATTATTGGTGGTACTATGATTGAAGGGAAAGAAGAATGCTGGTAAATTATGCTCATTTCAATCATTAGTGATAAACTGCCATTATTCTCTTATGGTTAGATCTGTGCTAAGCTTAGTGAAAACTAACATGTCTGGCAATAGATTTAAAGCGTAGTGAAAAGGTTTGAGGTGTTCAATACGCTTCCGCCTACCAAAATCTGTCACTATGCAATTACTTTGTGCAACACTTGTGCAGGTCATACTCATTTCACTATCCACATTTATACTGGCACTAGATTATGATCTGGTTTTAGCAAATTTGTTGTTGCTTGCTCAACTTCAGCTTCCTATATTTAACTCGACAATCTACCTATGACTGTGTTCAGGGCAAGAATTAATCTTCCCCCAAACATATGTTTATCTCTGTGTTCCACACTTCCACCTAGCAAGAAACTACGTGGAAGACTCCATTATCGCTTCAGCTAAGGTTAGATAGAGTTTGATTTCATACACTTTCTTTTGCTTGCAACCCTAAAATCGGGCAGTCATTTCTAAATCCAATATACACGTTGCTTATTTTATCTATCTTTTGACATCGAACCGAAAGTTATAGTGGAAGTCCCACTAATATCAGCTTAGACATTAATTATCGTGGTGCTAATTGCTGAGGATGAAAATCATGGCTACAACTTCTAGTCTTACCAGGAAAGTTTGTAGAGATATATCATACAGATATACACCAACTACCGAAATGGAGGGATATTGGCCGGGGAATCTGAGCTTGCATGGACATAGATTGCGTCTTATCAGATTATAATGGTGTGAACTGAAGTATGAACCAATTGAGGATTGCCAAGAGCATTGAATAATTTGTTTGTGATAAGCATAATTAAGTTGTATCTAACTACGAAAGAAAGGAAGAAAAAGACTTGCATGTGTGGTATGTTTCCCTCCCAAGTCTATTTTCTACTTGGTTGCAATTAGCTGGAAGGTACCCTACCACTAGTATTGGTTGTTGAGTGGAAGCTTTTGGTAAACGTACATATAGAATATCATCTCTAACCATTGTAGAATTATAGACTTCTCTTTTATTTATGGTACAAGATTTATTTTGAAACAGAACATTCATTGAGGCATTGATTGAGGCTCATGAAAACCTTAACTATATGTAAGCTATGAAAATTAAACTTTATTTCTTAATATTTGATGGTATTTCAAGATACGTAATGAAATGAGCGAGCACAGTGTCCATCTGCATAATTACACTATTTGACAACACGAACCTCAGGAAGGAGTATTGCATCAAAAAATGAGAAACACAACGCCAAAAACTTTTAATTTGCTTAAATTAATACAACCTCTAATCGTGCACAAGAGATCTAATAAATCAGCAATGAAATGGGGTTGCCTAGTGTCAACATTTTGGCCAAACCAATCAACAACGTGGTGTGGAAGCATATAAGCCAATACAGGTAGCTCAATCAGATATTGATGAGATAGGATTGATTTCCAAGTGAATGAAGGAGAAACAACAACAACAACAACAACAACAAAGAGAGAACTAGTTTGTGAAAGAGAGCAAAGCCAGGTGGAGATGCTCATTCTCCTCACATCACACAGCGTAGTTCTTCAAGAATCTCCAAAGTCCAAACTACTGAGAGTTGGCTGCTGACGGGATCTTGTTTCTGTGACCCCTCAATTGTTTTGCCTGCTTATGCAATTCACCCACCATCACAGATCTCCGTGAGCCAATTTCTCATGTCGTTTCTGCTCTTCAATTTGGGAAAACCCCAAATATAATTTCGTGGACCATTTAGAATCATTATAAAAACGTCTACATGCATGCAATTATTGTAATTAATGGCTTAAGTTGATGGTCTAATTTCTTAATTACATACTTACATATATAGTTACATACATAAAATGATACTGAAAATGGTGGTGTGCTGGCTTATGGATGAAGCAACTGCCACATGCATATCAATAACAATATTTCTATGATAATTGCAGCTTAAATGTCATTTTCTCTCACCAAAAGACGCCAAAATAATTTCAAAGGGGTTCTTCACAAGTCAAGTTTCTCACATAATTTCATTTGTATGTATGTTGAGTGGTCTTTTCTGATTACAACGGACCACTCCCAATATTCATGGCTAACCTCCGCTCAATTATTGGAAACATTAAGGCCTTAATCTACTTTTGTATTCCAATCAATATATGTGTGCGATGTGTTTAATTATAACTTTATATTGAACAAAACTATCAAAGTGTTTGCATGGTACCACGATGAGGGTTGCAGGCTGAGGCGGCCGGCCTTAGAAAACTGTTTTACGAGAGATTTCCAGTTTGTGTACATTTTAGTTTTTGGATTGTTGAAAAGAAGTAATTATGTCTTTCGAAATATGACTAGTTTTAACAGAGTTTACGTGCCATGAATTTCAAGGTCGACCATATTGCATGAATCACGACATAATAAGTGGTGTGGACATCATCCCTATTCAAATCGTATGATGTAGGGGAAAAGGCAAGTGAAATAGACGTAGTGTAAATTTAGTTATGAAGATTTGGACTATGAATATGGAGTTTTCGCTTGCTGAAATAGACGTGTATGAAGATGGTGTTTTTGTTGCTGAAATAATAAGGCATGTCGATGACGATGAATGGACCCAACACCTAGGTGATTGCATGGGGGAAAAAGAAAGCATGAATAATTGAATACAAAGAAAGGAGATGCCCAAGCAGCCTAGGCCCCGATCCATTTGTCTGTTACATCAAAAAAAAGAGGACACCAAATAATACGATAATAGTCCTTTTGTTGTGTACCTAAATGGAAGTCTATTAAGAGTCCGATAATAAATCGGAGTGAACCATCATTAGAGACACTAGACTTCAACGTACGAACGCTCACAAGGTTCATTAGCATGGTTGGATTGTCATTCTACGTTTCTAATCTCAACGTGAGCATGAACGTATCCATCACAAACAGACATATGACTGATATGAGGCTCACCTACAAGAGTATGGTTAATTATTCTCTTCGTCAAAAGAACTCCAATAATTTTTTTTCATTTTTATTGTGGAAAACAAAAAGATAAATGCAACACAAGATTTTATCTATCGTAATACCACCAATATAATCTACCTCTGCATACGTCTCTGCCGCCACCGGTGCCACAACAGCCGCACTACGCCCCCAAAATATTGCTTGCCAAGTTGCCAACCAACCTCATAATTAGATGATTGTAATTCGTAAAGTAAGAATTTGAAATAGTAACAAACTGTCAACAAGCCTTTAGGGAAGGCTATGGTTTCGCCTGTAGTTGAAACTTGAAAGTACATCTAAATCTCGAAATTTTATCTTCTTTAACGGGTTTATAGATTTCTCTCCAAAACAAAAAACAAAACAAAAAATGTATACAAAGAGCAAAGAAACGACGCAAAGGATAATTCCAACCAAGAACCCACCCTCAAATATCTTATGACGTTTGTTTTATTAGTTATATAACGTTGTTAGGCCCAACATGCGTTAGCCATGAGGTTTTAAAAATCAAGAGGGAGCAAGATCACGCATCAAGTTCTCCGATGCGATCATGCAAAGCTCTCCCCTCACCAGAATCAGCTCCTCATCCAATCCCGCAGGCAGGCATGCCTTCCTGTCATTCTCCTGCTCGGCTCTCCGAACCCCAAAATCGAACGGATTACCACATTATAAATCTAGGGTAGCACCCTCTTACCAAGCTCTCATTTCTGGACTGCCAATATAGAAAACAAACGCACAGCAAAATCCTTCACAATCAGGAGATAGGAAAGCTAAAGAAATAGCTGATCATATTGTGGTGAGTAGTTTTCTCTCTTTCTCGCTCTTTCTGATGTAAACTACAATTTGACAGCATGTCTCTCTCTTTTGAAGGTACAGGTTTATTCATGGGAAGGAGCCAGGTTTCATGGAGTCTTATTTTCTTGGCTATGGGGCTGTTAAGCTACGTCTCTGTTGAAGCTACAGGGAGGTCTCTGAGACACAAGGGAAATGAATTGAACAAGGGGCTCCAGGGCTGGCACGGTAAAGAGACTACCTATGGCGAAATGACTGCAGGTGGTTTCGGGGGAGGGTCTTATAACAGAGATGAACTGGACAAGGGGCTCCAGAGTTGGCGCGGTAAAGAGACTACCTACGAAGAACTGACAGCAGGAGGTTATGGGGGCGGGTCTGGTTATGGCTCTGGTGGTAGTGGAGGTGGTGTAGACAATGGTGGCAGTGGCTATGGAGGCGGTGGGGGTGGTTTAGGAAATGGTGGCAGTGGCTATGGAGGAGGTGGTGGATCTGGTAACAATGGTGGTGGTTATGGAGGTGGATCTGGTAACAGTGGTGGTTATGGTAACGGCGGCGGATTCGGTAATGGTGGGGGATATGGCAATGGGGGTGGAGGAGCTGGAGGAGGTGGTGGCTTTGGCAATGGTAGCGGAGGAAGTGGACATGGGGGAGGCTTTGGTATGGGGTCAGGTCCAGGATTTGGTGCTGGAGGTGGGGGTGGCGGCGGTGGTGGTGGTGGTGGTGGGGGATATAATCATGATGAGAAGAACTAAGTCCAGGATTATTTTAACTAGAATAAGATGATTTTCCGGTTTATTTTGTCAATAAATGATTTAGTGCTGCACTTCTTCTGTTAATCTACATATGAAACAAATTAAATGACTTGAATCATGCATTAACAAGTACCAAAGCATTCTTAGTGAGTTCATACCCTGGAAAGATTCATGAACACGTAATCCCTGTATATCACGAATTATACACTTCCTGTGTGCTTGACTGAGAAGTGTATTCAGTATAAAGTATAAACTACATGCCCCAGCTTTCATGACAAGTCAGTGATTGCATAAAATCAGCAAGGAATATGGAAAAGGGAAGGGGAATCAAGAAGGTTACAGGAAGGGGAATCAAGAAGGTGATTTTGGGAGTTCCATGTAATATGCTTACTTGGTTTGTACCTTTGGTGTATATCTGTGATGTTAAGCACAGACTAAAGAGGTTGCACAGAACTTCGAAACTTGGAAATACCTTGTAATTGCAGGGTTAATGAATTTTACAAGCTACCAATTGTCGAAGTCCAACCATTATTTCTTGCAACTCCATGATCTCATAAACATCCATTAATCTAAGCATCGGTTCATGAAACAGATTGCAGAGACAATTCAACTAAAGAACTTTAGGAAGATGTGTCATGGTTGAACTACTACCAAAAGAGACAACAGTGCCTAGTGAGAAGATGACTACTAAACATGCATAGAAGCACAAAAGGTGAAAAAACTATAGTTGCAACTTACAAACACTCGAAATGAATGGGTTATGTTTAACTCAGATAACTTCTCAATGTAGATTGGTCGAGTTCCCAGGTAGTTGGAGCGTGATTCCCTTGCATATCTGGCGATACATGCAATATAAAAGAGATAATAGATCGTTTTGGAATGTGCCAATGTGGTGCTCTCGATTGGGATCACAAACCATTCACTGTGGGCACCCTGTCCTCTGGATAAAAGGGTATGTTCTTTTGATTCGTAACTAATTTCAGAAACAGCCTTAAACTCCAGTTTTATGAGCTACCCTACACCGCAGTTGTTTAATACACTCTTGTTCTAGTATACTAGTAGGATGATATCTACTCTTATTACAGTTATACTGAAACTAGTCAATCTCAGGGGAATAGAACGTGTGGTTCAAGATGTGGACCACCAGCAATCCAATGTCTAATAACCTGTTGGACCAAACAAGATTTATGTATCACCTCCTCATAGTATTGTACGTTACTAATCGTGTCCCTCGTATAATTAGATACAGCTGGAGACTCTAGTTTATAAAGCTCAAGGGACTAGATTCTTTATAACCTGAAGTAGAAAATCTTTGAGGGTTGGAGGCATAAGTTATGACGAACTAGGGACTTACAAGATAAGAAAGTGTAGCAAGGGATAAATCAAGAAGCTTACTACGAGTAATGTGCCAGACCGACTTATATCATATGTTGTAATCCCAGACTAGCTAAACTCTGAGAGACAATCAAACTTGAGAAACATTTTAGTTCACGATTCTGTGCATTTGGTTCATTTCTCTTACTCAGTTCAATAAACTATCAGCCACGAATGTAAAATAGCACCAAGACACTACAATTAACATATGTAAGCAGCTATGCTTATCACAGTATCTGGCAGCCACAATGCAAACATACAAGAAGCAAAATAAAACATGACGATTGGCGAGGCTTCTCGGCCTCATCTATCTATTCTATATATGAAACCTCATGAGACTCTCCAACATTTTGCTTCAACATCATTCGTTTACGCATTGCAATATCAAATAATAATCCACCTAGTTCTTTCTAGCAATGCTATACTGGTCCATGTGATGCCTGCATTATATTCCAGCAATTCACATTTTCTTCTTAGAGATTAGTAGTACCGTTATATACCTCGGTTCAAATTATCTTTCTTGTTATCACTCTACCTTTTTACCTCTATCATTTCAGAACCGAGAGCAGTAAAACAAGCACACACAAAGAAATGAATAGCTACACAAATCAATTATATATAACAGAGAGAGGATAACATCAATTTCTAGTACCAATTTTGCACACAGTGAACAGTCGAAGCCTGAGATTTTACAGCAAAGACCTAACCTTGTGCAGGGGGAGCCGATTTCACCGCGGCAGTATAACCTTCATCCAGCTCGCTCTTCTCGATTCCTTCCCAGTCATCTTCATCGCTGTAATTTCCCAATTTGACCCCGACCGCTTCACCGCAATGCGCAGTAACGACGTCGTTTGGTGCTGATTCAGGGGATTCCTCCACCTGTCTATTCTCCGAAATTTCCTCATCCTCATAACCACGTCGACGATCAGAGTCAATCGCTTTCTCAACCGACACCTCCGCGCCGCCGTCATCGGATTTCTCCACAAATTCAACGGTCGCCGCTTCTTCATTTTCCGATTTCCCTTCGAACCGATCAACCGCTTCCACTTCGGCGGCGAATTGGACTCTCTTCTGGCTCTGATAAACCTCTTCGACTCTGAGCTTCTTCTCTTCGAATCGCACCTCCTCCGTGACGACTTTGGACTCCGCCGAGTCTTGTTCGCGGTCCGCCATGGCCATCGCGACGAGCTTGGCGACGAAGAAAGAGAGGATGAGCGCCACCGACGCCGTCCAAACCAAGTCCTGAACGAGCTCCATATCCAAATCAAATCACAGCAAGTCCAAATCAAACCGAAACCGAAAGCGTTTTTGGAGATGGAAATTATGAACAAAAAAAACAGAGAAGTAAAATAAGAAAGCAAAAGGGGTATTTGCAGAGCAGAGCCAAAGCATGTACTTGAGATTTTAATTCTGCTCTTCTTCTTCTCCTCTTTTTGCCTTGGCGTCACTTTTTAGGGTTGACACGTTTCGTAATGTCATTGGGATTCAAGCCATTTTTGTCATGCATTCACTGTGTGCCTTTTTTGGTCAATTTTTTGTCTCTGTTTTTTTTTTGGGTATGCGTTTTCGTTCTTATCCGGTCATGTAATTGGGTGACGGCGGTGACGGTAGGTGCATGGAGTCATGTGCATTTGGGTAGGTCGTAGTCGGCCACGTGGAGATTTGGACGTTTGCGGTCTACTATTCTTGGAGGACTCTGATCTTACTCAAAGAATTAGAATCGAGCTCTTTTCTGTACTCATAGAATCAGCCAATTAGGAGATCATTTCAAGTGGTGGTGGGACTTGTTTAATAAGAACATAGTAGTTAGTTTAAGTGGAGGTAAAATAGGAACTTACTGCCCCATAGTCACGTGGTGGGGAAGTCCCCGTTTAAAATATTTTCCTTTGAGAAGTTCTACTGTGGGGCTGTCCAATAAAATTTGATGTCACCGTACTTATCCTCGTTTGGTTCCGGATTCGTTTGTTTGTCTAATCGTTGTTTACTTTCCTGAGGTTAGATCAAGCACGCATTTCTATAGACATTCTCGTCTGAAACTTTGAAAATTTTAGAAATAGTTTGCGGAATGTTTTATACGAGGATCCAATCGATTGGTTCTCGACTCTAAATTTCACAAGTAGATCTCTACCCCATCCTTTGTTACACAATATTTAGGAGGCCCAAGGCCACTTGTAAAAGCCCACAAGTAGAAGTAGCCGGCAAGAGAGTAGCCCGACGAAAGTGACGGTGGTGCACTGGTGCACACCACTGACTCACTGACATTACTTTAGTGTGCGACTGTGTTAAAAAATTTCAACGACATAAAAATGGATGACGAAGCACGATGGTTATCTGTAAACAATTTAGTGTAAACCCTGTCAAAAAGAATTTTAGCCTGAACTCTAAACAATAGTCCCTCCGGGGAACAATCTACCTCTCTTAAGATAATTCAGATGAAAATCACAAAACTATGGACGCAAATTCAATTATCATCAGTTTCAGCGTGTCACTGATACTTGCAAATTATCCTTTATTGGAATTAAAATGGGAGAGGATGGCAAACCCTATTTCAATTCATTGCCTTAGTTTCCAAACCACCACCAAACAACCAACTGTTGAAGAAAGGGAGCATGGTGCATATGAGACTTGTGCAGGCCAGAAAGACATACGACGACGGTGGTTTCTTTCCGACAAGCCATTTAGTCATTTACTACAGCATCACTGTCTGCTGGGGCGGTGGTGGTGATGGTATATATGGCTCCACCACTTAAAGATTGCGCTAAGTTTTATCTGGTTCAAGTTAAGTAAATGCAACTACCACAAATTGTTGTGAGCTCCAGCTGTGTAGTATAAGTAATGCGATTAGCACTATGTGTGGTATAGATTTGTTCGACAAGCTGATCTAGACGAAACCATCATCTTCTCTAGTGTGAAACAGGTTACTGCATTTCTTTCGTCTTTTCGTGGCTCCAATACTTCGTACCTAACTGATCATGATTCTAATCATTCTATTATATATGTCCTTATCGTCACAGCTTCTTAGTCATTCTTAAACGACTTCGGAGCTCTGTATTTGATCCATATATATCTAGCTTGCTTTAAATCTTCAAAGAACAAGACAAGGAGAAGAAATGGGTGGTGGCAACGGTCAGAAGTCGAAGACGGCTCGCCTGAGGAACTTGGAGAAGCAAAAACCTGCTAAAGGTACCTCACCCCCTTTCAGTTTTGGGGTTCTTGAGCTCAGTTTCTTCGCTTTTTCGACAAGTCATGTCTAGATCACCAACTAATAAGCTCATTCTTGCAGGAAGCCAGCTTGACTCGAACAAGAAAGCAATGACAATCCAAGTAAAATTATTGCCCTCCTCTCATCTTATTGATCAAGATTTTCTTTTTGTGTTTCATTTCATGTTTTGCTTATCGTTCTGAACTTCTGATGCGACTGAGAAATTTGACTTGATTGCAGTGCAAGGTATGCATGCAGGCGTTTATCTGCACCACAACTGAGGTCAAGTGCAGGGAACACGCAGAGGCAAAGCATCCCAAATCTGATGTTTATGCATGTTTTCCTCATCTTCAAAAATGAAACAATCTGATATCACTAGATGAAATGTGTTCGACATCCCCCCTTGTAATCATACTCTGATTGACCTCCGGGGATGCTCTGCATAAATTTCCTTTGAAAGATTAATGGATTTTCATCTGCATAAAGATCTCCATCTGAATTTTTATGTATATGTGAATGTTTGTTGCATTGGGTATATTCACTTCAAATATAGTATCAGCAGACAGAACAAACAGCATCACTACCGTAACATACGCATGCCAGAGTAAATGGATGTTTGAAACAATCAAATGCTGATAACAATGCTTTCTGGGTAAATTCCAACACATTTACCTATAAATTGTAAACAGAGATTCCAGGGGTTCAAGTCGTAAAGCTATAGCTTATACAATGTATGGATCCAAACCCAAAAATCATTCAAAGAATTGAAGGAGTGATTGATATCACTGTACACACTCGGAACAAGTAAGAATACAATGAGTGAAAAGATAAAACAAAAAGGAAAATCTAGGTGCGATGAATCTAAGCTATGTAATCAGTATGATGTAACAGCAGCCACCTGCACTTCCTGGCTTACAAAGATTCTCCATAGTTTTGGACGGTGTTACCGCATCTGGCTATTTTCTGCGCTTCTCACTTCTGAAAAGTATGGATGAGCCTGAAACATGGAATAGAAAAACTTAAGTCTCATGAAATCAAAGTAATTTATATTCTGAAGTCTGAACAGCGACAAACATAAGTTGTTATAACATTCATGATTATGTATCTAAATAATTTTGTGCTAGTGTAAGAGCGAGTGCGCTGGGGATTCTGTGTATTTTGTAAAAGAAAGGGAATGAGAAAAAAAAAAACAGCAGCCAAATCTTAACTAATACCATCGCTTCTTTTGCTGTAAGCCTTTCCTGATGATCATATCGAAGAAGCTTGTCTAGAAAATCGATGGCCTGGATGTCAGAAAAAACCAAAGAATCACCAGTCAATCACCAATCTGTAAAGAGAAACATATTCAACATATGCTAGATCTTCCACAAGTCTAGGGGGTGGAGGAGAGATTTATACGACTTACCTCTGAAGAAACAAGATGTCGATTGTCTGGAGTAATAAATCTTTGCCATGGTTTCTTGCTGTGACTGAATCATAATTCAAAGAGAAATTGCATGTCAGTATCTCGCTACAAACAAGTTTTCTTCACTCTACCACTTTAATTTTTGTCCGACTACAGAAATAGAAAATTCTCACAAAACTATGATCATCCTTTTGTTTTGACATTAGTTGCAAAATAAAGATCACAAGTATACCTTCCAACAAGAGCCTCGAGCTGAGGTTCAAGCACAAGATGATATTTAGCCAAGTATGCATGTAATTCGTCTGTTCCAAGAACCTGAAATAGAAATCATCTACATAATTTCACATACAACACAAGTCTTTACACTGTACGTGCTACTATTTATGAAATTACAGTACAGCAGACAAAGTAAAATGAATCTTCTGATCCAACACATGCTGAATTCCTTCAAAAAAAAAAAGCACAAGCACATGCTGACTTCGGTACATCCAGTAATACAACAAACATATTGCAGAATGACAATTCACTAATGACTTCCACAACACCCGTATCAATGCTTGGAGAAGAAAGTTGAAGATAAGAAAAATATCATTTGGTGATACCCAAATTGGTGGGCATTTTCCCTACCTAACAGAAGCTGCTCAAATTATTATATGACCTTATTTCCACTATGTGTTCTCTCTGGTAAGCTTCAAGTCATTACTGCTAGCAGATATTTATGATAGGAGTTGGGTGTTTTGTCACAGTGGAACTTATTAAATGAGGTTTTAAGCATTGATGGTTGTCTCTCTCAGCCACTTACAGGCTTTTCCTGCTAATTGCTGCAAGACTGAAGCATTTTTAGCTTCTTTGAGAAAACTACCAATTGAGAATTTGACACGTTTCAACACATATGCCGCAAACCTAATGCAACAGCCATAAAGTTCTGTGAACCTTTATGGCTACAATAAAAGCTTAGTTATAAGTTATAACAACAGAATATATGCACCTGATACAGAGAGAAAATCTGTCCAAATTTTAGCTTGTCACAACAATATTGGTTGAACTACTTAAGCATGCAAAATTTCACAACAAACCAAATCACGAATAACAACGGTAAGTACTAGATAAACTTCAGGCGATTTTAAATCATGCAGCCCTAAACCAATATTGACAAGCTGAGATACATTTAGCACATATATGTGAATGAGCAGAATATTTGAGCTGTGGATCAAACAAAAGTTACCTTAGCGATTTTCACAAGCTGGTCCTGGTTATCATGACCATAAAAGAATTGTTCCTTGCGAAATATCTGCAAGAAAGATATTACTTGGTTTAACGAAATCTTCATGGTGAACAGAAGAAACTTTTATACAGAGTAGCACCAGGGAGACATGAGGCTTACCATTCCTGCAAACATGCAGCCAAGACTCCACATGTCTAATGAATAGTCATAGTCTTGCAAATCAACAAGGAGCTCAGGCCCTTTATAGTGCCTGATAAACAGCATTTGAGTATGTCAACTTTCTCTAGAAGGTAACATATAGTGAATGAGACAACACAAGAGTTTATCCTTAAAGTAATAAATTATTTTTGCTGTTCATTGTTGAGTTAGTACACTGTATCTTAACTTCCTCAGCAACAGAAATCTGATTACAGCTTAGATTAATAACTGCAGGTTTGCATGTAAACAATTTCTACAGCTATTATTTAAGGTAACAACTTCTACCCTTGTTTACTCAACAGAACAAAGAATCAAAGGTTGCCAGAGTTTTGGAAGTTTGGGTGGATAGGAGTGATAGAACCCCAAATCCGACCTCTATGAATCAATCATAGTTTCTTTCAGAAGTCCAATGAGAAACTAATTTCGTGGATTGGATTGAATCTACCTTGAAGCTACTCGGACATTGTATTCTTTGCCAGGATGATAGAATTCAGCAAGACCCCAATCAATCAGGCGAAGTTTCCGCAACTCATGATCAATCATAACATTGTGAGGCTTTACATCTCGATGCATTATGCCCTGTGAATGACAGTAATCCAATGCCTGCAATTACAGAGGCATTCTTTATTAGAAGAATGCATCAGCTAATTCATTTATTTATGTTCGGCACATTCATCACAATAATCAAAGAGGGGAAGAGATGAGAGTAGATAGGAAAATTAATGAACGTTTAGTAAATTGATCCAATAAGAGAAACCTTGAGAAGTTCATATATATAGTAGCGAATGTCGTAATCCGTCAGTGTGGGGTACAGTGTTTTGAAATCCGTACTGTTAACATGTTCAAAGATCAAACTGGGAGTTTTTGAGAGCTCATCCCTGACAATAGTAAGTAGCTTCACAATATTTGGACCACCACAAAGATTCTGTAATATCTTTATCTCCCTTTTAATCTGCATGAATACCAAACAATTGCTATGACATACCAAGTTTCAGAAACACTAGATCAGAAATGTACAACTCTTGTTCTGTAGGATTTCCACAACTTAAAAAAAAAAAAAAACACACACACCTTCTTTTTCTTGACTGGTTTAAGGATCTTGATCACGCATTTCTCATTGTTGGTTACATTTATACCCTCAAACACCTCACTGTATTTTCCTCTCCCAACCTTCTGAACAACCTCGTATTCGTCTTGCTCGCTGATCATAATAAAAACAGTCAAGGAGAACCGCCTTAACATATACGTTCCGAATCAAAAAAAAAAAAAACTCCAAACAAATCTGGATATCATCTACAAAACCATTACATCACCAAGGATATTCAATAATATGGCTAATTCAACAATCAATATCTTTGCATGTTGTAGCTGGATTTGTCAAGTCTATCTGATTCAGCAATCCCAAATGCTAACATTGAAACCAGTCTAGCTTTAGTTTAAGAACCTAATCCAGCAATTAACATAGATAATTAAACCTAAGGATTCATAATACAGATTAGAATAAAAATACGAAGGAGCAATTCAATTGATAAAGATATAAAGGGGGCTGAGTTTACCCCCATTGAAGGACGAGGGATTCGTAATCCCAGTAATCTCTGGGACGCTGAACGTTGACATCGGCGTAGACACGAGCCCTGGACATGGCCGGCTACCGGGATTGAGCTGTGATTCTTTGAAGATTCCGGTGGAGGATATGGCGGCAAACCCACGTTGCCCTAGTAGGAGAGCAACCGCGGATTTTCCTTGGGAAATATTTATATCATTTTTTATAGCTGGTTTCGTTTTGGTGGTGTTCCAGAATCCGATTTCAAACGGACTCGTTTATAAGAGAGGAAGGGGTTTATGACTTGCGAAGCATTTTCTCCGATTTACTTTACTTGGTAAAAAATATGGCAAAAGTTACTAAATGAACATAAACAACAAGAAAATGATCTTCTACCTACGTAAAATTCTAGCTGTTGTAGTTGCATTCTTGTTAACAAGTTTACAACTCAAACAAAGTAACACTAATTTTAAGATTATTGAATTGAATGGTGTATATTGCAGCCCTGTAGGAGATAAAATTCTATTGCTTGATTTGGCTGCTTTGTTGAGCATAGAGTCCATGGTTGCATTTCTTTCTTGTATGGTTGGTCTATGAGACTTGCAATCAATAGGTGCAATATGTACGTATTTGAAATTTGATCAACTTCTTTTTCTATACTCAAGTCTTCAATCCATCTCATAGTAGCACCGTCACCTTTGCACCATATTTTGGCTCCTCCATATTTTTCACCTTTTAGATGTATTGATCAAATATGAAACAACCATTGTGGCAAATATGTGAGCATAAATATGCACTTATGGATGGAGACAATTCACTATGGTTCAAACTAACTTGTGACATTAGATTTCCTCTACCTCTAAATGTGTAGCTCATTTTTTATGGTTGAATACTTTTTTTTAGGAATGACAAAAATTATATTGAGCTAAAAGGAAAATACATGAAGCGATGCAAAAACATCAAAATGAAAAAAAAAAGTTAAAAACAACGAAATGTACAAGTGCATTTGTAAAAGCAATAAATGATAACAAGACGCATACAAACGTATGAAAATAATTGTAACCAATGTCGCCCGACATTGTTGTACATCATAAGTCAAAGTAGTGAAAATATTAAGAAGTAACCAAGATCGTAACTGTAACCGTAGCAGGGCCGATCTATATGATGTGAAAGAAATACGAGAGGCGGTCCGAGAGACACGAAGACAACCAAGGGTGTACTCCCTTCGAGATACATACTCGTAACCGTACAACTCAAGACGTATGCGTGGATTTATCATAGTTGGTATCATAGTTGTATATATAGTCTTTATCAAGAGTGGACATTCACTCTGAAAATTACAGAGTGAAATTCTAATTTTATCACACTTTTCGGTCAAATTTTTTTATCATAAGCAATTCAATATTTAGGTATGTCATTCAAGATCATCTCTATAAAATTTCATCAAATTCATACATCGTTAAGGTATTGAAATTATATTAAATCAATAAATGAATTAACATTGTTCAACGTGAACTGTTCGTGTAAATCTCAATTTTGAAAGATCAAATCATTATCAAATTGGATGAAACTTTGTAGAGATGATCTTGAATAACATACCTAAATATTAAATCGCTTATTTTTTCACCATTTGACCGAAAAAGTGTGCCAAAATTGGAACTTCACACTGTAATTTCAGAGTGAAGCTTCACACTGTAATTTCAGAGTGAAGCTTAACTCTGGATAAAAACTGTATATATACACACACATGAAAGTTTTTATACCACCCACGTGTAAGATCTCATGGGCTCGCAAGTCCTGGTCCATAAGCCTTTAGAGTTTAGAGAAACAAACACTCATGTGCGAGGAGGCCCTTATTAGACATTCCTGTATTCCAAGTTTCTAAACACGAAAAATGAGCCTGGCCCACGAGCCGTTTGCGTGGATTTATCTTCCCAGACTTTAGTACGTACATTGCTGTCAGACGCGAAACAAAATGCATCGGATCCGGACGGAACCCCACAGGCCAAACCTCCACGTGTCGACCACATAATGCGTGATCGCGTCATGGGATGAACTAAGGTAAAAGTTTAATCGAGGAGGAGAGGAACTCAGATTTTTTTTCAACGATTTTCTGGTTTCTTTTACATTTCTCGCCAGACCAAACAGAGGAATCAGAAATCGTTGCGAAGAAGAAGCTTCTCTCCCCGAAAGGAGAGGGAAATGAAAGAGTGATCATCATAGTTTCTATTTGCTTAATTCATCAGCTTCTTCTGTACGTGATTCTTTTATATACAAGTGCTTCTAATCTATCAAGCAAAACTCGTGATCGATCTGGATCAATGGCGTTCTGGCGTAAGATGAAATGTCCGGTGCGGAGAACTGTTAACCGGGTCGCCACCCGCGTTGGAATCCGAAAAACCGGTGAGCTAGCATCTCCATTGCTATATTAGTTTGATGATCGATCAATGATCATTCATTATATTATATTATGATAGAGAATATGAAAATGAAGTTTGTGTGTATAGGGCTACCAAAGCTGAGACACGATGTGAAGAGTTGCGAGTATGAGGACGTGCGTGTGATGTGGAATATACTCAACAAAAATGAGCCAGAGACTATTCGATTGGGAGGAAGCTCGAGGAAGAAGAAGAAGAGGCCTTCTTGCACTTTCGTGAATTGGGTTAAACGATCACCACTCATGTGTCGTTCATTTTGAATCAGATCATACTGCGGTCGGTATAGATATGTACAAATCAGACGGCACGGGTCGTGGATGGATCGGTCGTCTCTTCTTCCGGTAATAAGGACCAAATAACTAAGCTTAATCGTGTGTGTACATGTATATCCAATACCTTTCTCTACAAAGTTTTTTAAGTGGCAAGTTTTTTGTCTATTCTACTATGGTACTACTGTATCTGTAAATGTTGAGCTTAATCCAGGCTTGTACCTTGTATGAGTTGTATCTCGTGCTTGAAATAAAAGGGCATTTTGATATTAAATATATTTTATTCAAGGACTACATATTGATCTACATGCTTTGATTGAATGCATTCTCAAGAAGCCAAATTTCCAGCATCGTCAATCTTCGTCTATGGAAGAGTTTGCCTGTTCATTCGTCGAGAGATATCGATATATGAATGCGTGAGAGACTGAGGCTGTTAGAACAGAGCTAGGAGCCTAGGATAGTAATAAATTTTCTCAAGCTAACATTGGAATTGACACATGGAATTAGACTCGTCAAGGTTTTGAAAGTTTTTGTTATTCAAATGGTCATTGTCCCTTTTTTTTATGGTTGAATACTTGATAGTTGATATACCATTAAATGGCACTATTGAACTATATCATAGTAAATTCACAAATCAAAACTTCTCCAGAATTGTATTTTCCAGTGTGGTGAATGCAGGGGTGAGCATAAAAAGCCGAAATTCCGATCCCGTCCCGTTTTATAATAGTGGGAGTGTCGGACAGGACGTGAGACGGATAATTTATATCCAGCTTCGTCCCGTCCCGCGTTAAATTTCATTTGAATTTTAACCATAAAATATTTCATCATCATCATACATTTATAATTTATGAGAACATCTTAGATGCATTTGATAAGAAAATGACTAACTTCAAAGAATGAATTTTGGATCTTGGTTCATTTCCTAAAGATAAATAAGTTCCGGTTAATTTTCTCATTAATATTGTCATAACCCGAATTTTCGTAACTAATTATCGAATTGATTTCAATTTATAAAGTTTGTGAAATTCATTCAAACAACTTTTTGTTTGCTTAGCGAAGCGGTAAATCGAAAACGGAAACGTTATCGGAACGTTTATTTAGATACAATATCTAATTGTATATGTTTCTCTTGTATGACAATACTATAATTTTTATGTACAATATCTATAACGCTATAATTTGAATGATTAATTTAATTTTATAATAGTTAAACTCATGGTATCGAAGTAGATGATGAAGAATATTTGGAACAATCTATGTTAATTTATTCTATTACAATAATTGATACTAAATTTTATTAATAGTAAATTAAATATTTATTATTTAAAGTAAGAGATGGTGGGATAGACTCGGTCTCATCTCGATCCCGACGAGATTGATCTCGGGTGGGATGAACTTTTAAAAACACAAATCTCGTCCCGAACTTAATGAGTGGGACATGACGTGGGTTTAACATCATCCCGTCATGTGCCCACCCTTACGTGAATGTACATGAGGCTTAACATAGGCTACAAATAGAGGTGTTGATTAGATATTAGTATGAGATAAGTGTTCGAGCTAGGAAAAAAGATCTTCCTCAGAGAACAATCAGCAAGTCCCGTGTCGAACCCTAGACGGTTTGACCCTTCGTTCTCTGTTGTTGCCGGCGTGCCAGTACTTTTGAGTTAGGTACAACTATTGCTTTGTTTGACGATGATTGCGCTCACGTACTGTCTTCGTCACAAATGATTGCTCCGCAGTTGCTGATAAACCGCTGAAGTTCGAATGACCTATACACAACCGGAGTTGCTAGGTACCTTTCACTCCATCTCCAGTAGATGGCCGATATTACTTTAGACCTCTTGGGGAAAAACATAGCTTATAATGCATCGTTGATAGCATGACTTTCTCGTTGTAAGGAAATTGCTGACTAGTGCAGGCTTTTGTGTTTGCTAGAAGCTAGGCTAGCGACTCGATGGACTTGACTCTAGTTACCGAGGTTAATCAGACTTGTTTGCTACATGCAGCGCGAGGCGTACATCTGGGTAGCTCCGCTCCGATGGGAGACTTGGTTGCCGAAGCTAATTGGACTTTTGCTCCTTGAGGAGACTTGGTTGCCGAAGCTAATCAGACTTTTGCTCCGTGAGGAGATTTGACTATGCGGTTGCGCGATAGTTTGTTTGACGTTGCGTGTGTTATTCTGTACATTCGACCCGTTTATATATAGAACACAAATTGTTCTTTCTTGCAGATCAAGTCTTGAGAATCTCCTAGTTGATTTAGATCCGCCTTCCTTAATCAACTCAGATTATGTACAGCGATAGTCCCCTACATCTATTCCAATACGGCAAGTAATCTTGCTCTGTGATGTATTTTCCCCAAATAACCGGTCCACGAGCCTGAATAATCTAGATAATACCGGAGTATTATTTTAGCCCCAAACAATAAGTTGAGCATTGTCATAGCTCTACCCCTTTTACTACTAATAGCTTCCATTATTAGTATTATTTTTTAGAACCGATTACCTTTAATTAGGTCAATCTCCTAATCCCCGAGGTATGGTAAGTAAGGTTCATGTATTTTCTCTTGACATGAATTGTACGCTTGCGAGTTGAGAGTAAACGTGCAATTGAGCACTCTCTATATTACATTGGGCCTTATTTACAAAGTGTCGTTCTGCAGAGCCCAACCCACGCTGGCGGCAAAACTCAACTAAACGAAGCGTTTCACTAAAGGACTATATAATGCTACAATGTTATCAAGTGAGGAACTAGGGTTTTGGATCATCTCTCCTTGCGGCTGCTGTGAGTTGAAGGCGACTTTCTCAGAGATTGAAGGATGGGACACTCGAACGTCTGGAACTCGCATCCCAAGTCTTACGGCCCTGGCTCTCGCCTTTGGTATGATTTTGTCGCCGATTTCTCCTTTTTTTTTCAGATCTTCTCAGCGATGATTAGTATATTATGCATTCTGCTTTGACTTAAGTTTTTGTGAATCTTTTTCGTTCTTGGTGAATCTTGTATATTGTTTCTGTTGAAGTATTACCATGACCAAGTATTTCAGTTTTAAACTAATTTTGGTGTTGATGGTTTGGGATTATGCTCGTCATGAATAGGCTGAGATTGTCGGTGTGTTCATACTAGTCATTCTTAATTTATTATGTAGTTAGTTTTGTTCAAAAGAGAGAAGTATACATGGGCTGTGTGGGATTATGCAATGGGGCGGTTAAATTTTAGTCATAGTTAGGAGTTAGGAGCTTGAGTTTAACAACTTCAATGCGTGTTTTGCTAACTTTGTATACTGTCATAATGGGTTGTACAAGATTAGGTTGCTTATTTCTCACCTTGTTTTTTGTTTTTCTTGTTGTTTATGGTTCTGTGATACCTTTGTACCGTGATTACCTTGCGAAGTAATTCTATTTGCTGCCAATTCTTGTTGCAAACTTGCAATTGATTTGATTTCTTTGGACAGCCGAGTGTGTGGGAATCCTCATGGGTTGATCAGGAAGTATGGACTGATGTGCTGCAGGCAGTGCTTCCGCAGCAATGCTAAGGAAATTGGCTTCATCAAGGTAAATTCTCTCTCGCCCTAACAAAAGTTGGATCGCAAGGAGCTTCTTAGTTATTTGGCTTTTGTTTGAAACCTGTTTTCTTTGGATTTGACCTTTTTTTGTGAATATCTAATTATCCAGATTAGAATCAAAAGGTGAGAATGGCCTATTTGGTATTAATTGCACTTAGATTATGCCCATTTGTTTTAGTTGATTCTTTGTATAAATGGATGCTGAATTGTTGATGAGTCATTTTTATTGCAGTATCGTTAAATGGTGAGGGCCTCTGATTTACTGCTACACTGGGTCGGCAATGAAGTTGTTCGCGAAATGGAGTTTGGAGTGATTACTTTTACTTAGTTTCTTATTCAAGACCATAATGTAGTATATTTAAGTTTCGCAAGTAGTTCTTGACTGGGGCACTGGGCCAGTTTTGACATTTGATACCAAACCTTGGTTTATTTGCCTAATCTATCTTTGAGTGAATTGCATCTGTTCATGAGTAAAGATGCTTAACAATGCTATCCGCTGTAATGGCAATTAATGGTTGATCTGCCCTTGAATGCCTCGGTGCTTTTGAATAATGAGCAAACATGCTTACATGCGCGGCAACTTGTGCCATGCATCACAACCCGAAACTTCATTCGAGGCACACTTACTTTCTTGTGTAAGATCAACAATTAATTGTCTTGTTAAGACAATTTAACCATACTACCTAAGCACCGATCGAGGCACACTCGTCTTGTCCGAAGTACCCCAAAGAATTGTGTGTGCGGGAGAGAATCAAAATGTTCATGTTGAGAGAGAGAGAGCGTGTGTGCGCGCAATAGTGACAAAACATACAAGTAACGTAGATAAATTTTAAAAGATGGAGGTGCGGGGAATCGAACCCCGTGCCTCTCGCATGCGAAGCGAGCGCTCTACCATATGAGCTACACCCCCTTGTGGTAATTTATTGGATTAAACTTTTTTTGTAATTTCAAATTTCAGGATGGCGCTCTGCCAAATGCAGCAGACGTGCCGAAAAGCTCACATTCCACGGCAACCTTTAACCCAGTGGTCTCTTAATTCCTCCACTGTGGACTGCATGCCACACTAAATGAAGCACTTAATGAGCAGCTGCTGCACTCATGAAGCTTCTGTGAAACCCACATGCCTTCTTTAATATCATCTCACTTTACCACCGCGCAAATTAAAAATCCAACAACAAAAAAGACAAATAATTTTCCCTACATACTCTTCAAAATGCCAGACATGGGCTCTTTCTTAACTTGCTCTTCCTTCTCTTCTCAGTCTTCTGTTATCTGCCCGGAAATCCTGGTTTGACTTTGCTGTCCTGGTCCAGAACGCCGGCGGCTCTCTCTTTCCTTCTCCATTATAACTCTTTCATGGGTTGTGTTTCTTGAAGGAAATGTCTGAAACTTCTTGAAGCAAAATCTTTGATGTTGCTAATACTTTCTGCATTATGAAGAAGGCTTCTTCTGTGTTGTGGGTTCTGCTTTTGGTGCTGATGTTCCTTGGTGTTTCTAGCGGCAGAAAAGCCTCCTTCTTTCCAGGTATTAATGATTCTTGGAACCTTGATTTCGTTTTTTCAGATTAATTTTCAGTGTATAATATTTCTGTTTTATGTGATTCCCTTGATGGATTGAGTTTGACCTTTTCTTACAACTGTTCATTATAGAAAAGGAAATGATTTGGTTCCTTTGGAATTTCTCCAATGTTAAATATACGCCACATTTGTGTAGGTCAATCCAAAATGGCTTTTCTTCTATGCTATTTGTAGGACCCCAGTTCAGTACTGAAAATATTTGTTCTTTTCTGTAAATTGCATGGATAATCAGTAACCGTTTCAGGAACTGAATTTCCCACTTTGGAGCTAGCTATAACTGTTTTTCTCTTTTGTTGATTTCAATTGTCACTAGTTCTTATTTGTACTTACTGATCTTGGTGTTTAAGCCAGTACATTTAGGTCTGATCGAGTTATGGTGTTTTCTCCTGCCTGATGTTTCTTCTTGTAATCAAGATATTTCTATACTGATTTATATGTAAAATTTGATACATCACAATTTGGTTTGATCTGGAATCAAAGGGAATATCAAAGATGTTTAAACTACAATCGCTCATTGTTTGTTTTCTGTTTCAGATATGCTTGTCAACGACCATGGTGATGGTTTGAAAATGACAAGTACAAGCAGGAGGCTTAAGGTACATGAACTGTAACTGACTGTTATCTCACATAGTTCTTCTGATAGAGCCAATTTGGCAGCGCTGAGTGGCACTTCTGCTCGGAGCTCTTTTGTCACAGACTTGCTAGAGAGCAAGTGCTTCTTGTAAAAACTTAAAGTACTTCAATGTTGCATAAGCACTTGCTCTCTGAGAACCCAGGAAGCACTTCTTGTGAAGTCCAAATGCTACTGGAGTGATTTTGGATACTTGACACTTATTAAAGTAGAGCCAGGAAACACTAAGAACTGCTGTCATAACCCAGAATGCACTTTTAGTTATCTCTTTGAAATGCTACTGAAAGCTCTTTCGAGGCTTTTAGCAATGCTAAATAGTGGATCACATATAGTTTGAATTCCACATGCATATCTCAAAACGTTGTTAGAAAAATCAATGACATAATTGTTTAAACTAAGGTGATTGTATTTTGTTTCCTAAAACTACAGGTGATCAGTGGATACAAACAAAGGCACAAAGGCAATGTTGATCTGGATGATTACCGCCCTATTGATCCGTCTCCAAGTTCAAAAGCTTCTATTAGACCTGGTCCCATTGAGCATAGTGCGCCCATTAACCCTTATATTCCAAAGCCTTCGCTTTCGCCTCCTCATCCTCCCAGTCCAAGTGGTTCTCCTTAACAACATCAAACCTTGTTCGGGTAGATTAATCTCGATGTTAACTGCAAGTTGGTCGTTCTTTAACTTTTAACTAGTAATTAGCTTTATATGCTTTGTAGTTCTGTCTATAATGCCCAAACAAACATTACCAACTACTACTTTGAAGCATGTAATCCCTTTCTGTGTGTTTATTAGTTGTAATCGTATTCATATATATAGTTTCTTGTGCCTTCTTCCAAGTCATGAATCTCTCTCCATTCATCTAAACAATTGTGTCTGTGTTATTGTTCTTGATTGAAAGTTTGATGCTCATATTTACTTGTGAAGTCCCAAACCTTTTGTCTGAACCTCTTTTCTGCTTTAAACTATTTATGGTTGTTTGTTAAACCAAGTATTAAGTACCCAGATTATACAATTCACTTTATGTGATGAATTAGGAGCCAAATTAGCATAAAAGATTGAAAAGGTCGATATCATGATAAGAGTTGCAAAAGAAAAATGGTTGTCCCTACTCTCACACTCCTCTCTAATCTTTAGGCTTAGCAAATACTGGAAAAAGAAATTGTAGCCAGTGATTAAAGCTAGCTACTGGACCAAGCAAAGCAAAATCTATATCATTCAATTCCCCTCCTCAAGATAAACTAATTATGTAACTTTCAACACGGCCTACCATGATGAAGCTTAGAAGCATTACTACTAATACTAAGTTGTTAAAGTGGAAAGATATTGATTGTTGCTCTTTGAATTGATGAATGCATATACAGATTACAATGGTATATATAGACTAATTCACACTAATCACTCCACTACTCACTCCACTACTCGTGATTCCCTCAACTATACCTACTACCTTCCACCCATACTCCCCCTCAAGTTGGCGCATACATATCAACCATGTCCAACTTGTTAAGTGAGTCATAAAAAGCTTTCTTAGATACTCTTTTTGTGAGCATATCGGCAAGTTGCTCTTCTGTAGGAACAAAAGGAAAATTGATGATCTTCGCGTTTAGCTTCTTCTTTATAAAGTGACGATCAACCTCCACATGTTTTGTACGATCATGTTGTACAAGATTCTGTGAAATATCAATAGCTGCCTTGTTGTCACAGTACAACTGCATAGCACATTTATGTTTAATACCCAAATCTTGTAGCAAGTTTCTAAGCCATAATAATTCGCATACTCCCTGAGTCATACCTATGTACTCTGCTTCAGCACTAGATCGAGCTACCACATTTTGTTTCTTACTCTTTCATGTAACAAGATTACCCCCAACAAATATAAAGTATCCTGATGTGGATCTTCGATCTGTAATATTTCCAGCCCAGTCTGCATCTGTAAAGCCACAAATTTCAAAGATTTTATTGTGATTAGAGAACATTACTCCTCTCCCCGGAGCTGACTTCAAGTACCTCAAGATCCTTACAACAACATCCATGTGGTCCTCGCTGGGGTTATGCATGAACTCACTTACTACACTTACTGCATACACAACATCTGGTCTGATATGTGATAGATAAATCAGACGGCACACTAACCTCTGATAACGAGGTTTGTCAGTAGAGACTTGATCTGGATACTCTGCTAACCGATGGTTCTGCTCGATAGAAGTATCAATGGGAGTGCAGTCCAACATACATGTCTCTGTTAGTAGATCAAGGATGTACTTCCTCTGACATAGATAGATACCATCACTACCCCGGGCTACTTCAATGTCTAAGAAGTACTTGAGTGTACTTAGGTCCTTCATCTCAAACTCTGTGGCAAGCTGTTTCTGTAATCTATCCACCTCAACAGTATCATTCTCATTAACTACCATATCATCAACATATATAATTAGGGCTATTACCTTCCCTTGTTGATGTTTAAGAGAAATAACGTGTGGTCTGAATTACTCTGTTTGTAGCCAATCTTCCTCATGAATTGTGAGAATCTTCCAAACCAAGCACGAGATGACTGTTTAAGACCATACAAAGACTTTCTCAATCTGCATACGGAGTTACTTGGAGAAGCGGCCACGTATACAGGCAGAAGATCCATGTATACTTCCTCCGTTAGTTCTCCAAGAAGGAATGCATTTTTAACATCAAACTGCCTAAGTGGCCAGTTCAAGTTAGCAGCGACAGAAAGCAATACCCGGATAGTGTTTATCTTTGCAACAGTTGCAAATGTCTCATCATAGTCTATGCCATATGTCTGGGTGAACCCCTTCGCTACTAAGCATGTTTTATACCGGCTTACTGACTCATCTGGATTATGCTTCACTGTAAACACCCAACGACATCCTACAGTCTTCTTGCCATATGGTGGAGGTACAAGCTCCCAAATATTGTTCTTTTGTAATGCTTCCATCTCTTCCTCCATTTTGGATCTCTCAATGCATCCTGCACTTTGTTAGGTACTGATACAATAGATATTTGATTCACAAATGACTCATATGACTTAGATAATCTTTTGGTATATATAAAATTCGCTACCGGATACTTGGCTTTAGTCTGAATGGTAGATTCATATCTTTTTGTTGGTTGACCCCGAGTAGACCTATTTGGCAAAATATATTATATACTATTAGCTGTAATAGAATGACTAACCTCAAGTGAGTGATCTTATGTACCATAAGAGCATTGGTTAAGAGTATAAATAGTTGTACGGGAGTCATGAGGAGCAGTTGTGTTGTCAGCTTCTGGTGCCAGAATCTCTTGAGTGACGATCTCAGGTGGTGCCTGTGTGGCTTTGGTAATCTCAACGGAACCTATTACCATATCAACTGACTCACTTGTCTTCCCATCTCCATGATACAACTCTTCAAAAAATGAATTCTCCTCATGAAGATCAGTATCAGAAGAGGGAAAATAACTCATGTCCTAAAAAAATGTAACATCCATAGTGACATAGTACTTCCGAGTAGGGGGATGATAGCACCGGTACCCTTTCTGATGTCCTCCGTACCAAACAAACACACATTTAACCGCCCGGGCATCCAACTTAGAACGCTGATGTGGTGGAAGATGAACAAAAGCAACACAACCGAAAACACGGGCAGGAAGATTATGAAAAGAGGGTAATGAAACATGAGATGCAAGCACCTCATATGAAACTTTCCCTTGAAGGACATGAGAAGGAAGGCGATTAATAAGGTGGGCGGAAGTAATGACAGCATCACCCCAAAGGTATTTAGGCATGTGAGCACTAAAAAGAATACACCGAGCCATGTCAAGTAAATGACGATTTTTTCTTTCAGAAACCTCATTTTGCTCAGGTGTGTAAGGACACGTTGTTTGATGAATAATCATGTGTGTGTTAAAAAACTCCTGAAAGTGATGATGCACATATTCCCCTCTATTATCAGAACGAATAACTCGAATGGTGGCATTATATTGTGTTTGGACAGAGGTATGAAAGGCACGAAAAGCTGAAAAAACCTCATCTTTATTTTTAAGAAGAACAATCCATGAAAGACGTGTGCAATCATCAATAAATGACACAAAATATCGCATCCTGACACAGTAGACTCTTTAGAGGGTACCCAAACATCAGAATGAATTAGTTCAAAAGGAATAAAACTTTTAGTATAAGTACTAGGGGAATAAGTAGATCGATGACTCTTGCCCAAAACACAGGTCTCACAACATAAAAAAGACTCGTCCACACTGATAAACAAAGTAAGCATAGATTTTTTAATAACACTAAAAGATGGATGCCCTAAGCGACGATGTCATAACCAAATTTCACTTAGCTTGTCAGAAGTGGAGAGTAAAGCGGTCCGAGACTGTCCCCCTGCGTATGCAGATCCAGATGAAACAACCGGCCCCTCAGATACCCCCGACCAATTACCCGTCCGGTGAGAAGATCTTGAAAGATCACATACATAGGAAAAAATGTTACAGAGCACTGAGCGACAGCATTCAATTGGGGAACATATATCAAATGATGAGATAAAGCAGGTACATAGAGTACGTTGTGAAGCTCTATGGTGGGAGTAATACGAACATATCCGGACCCTAACACGGGGAATGCCTCACCATTAGCATTAGTAACAGAGGGTATGGGTGGAGGGGACAATACGGTAAAGTAAGATTTATCATAAGTCATATGATCAGATGCACCAGAATCAATAATCCAAGTATCAAAACTAACATAGTGAGAAATATTGAAGGCCATACCAATTTGACTACGGCCAACGATGGAAGCTGTAGGTGCTCCGCCAGCAGTATGATGATCATGCCCAACCACACCATAGATATCGGGTTGAATGTAGACCGGGCCGGGTCTGAAATGAGATTGGGTCGGGTGGAGAAAAAAATACCGGCGGGGCCGAGTGGAGAAGAAATATTGGCGGCGAAGGATGACGTTGGTGGGTCGAGGCGGAGCGGACTGCAACTGCAGGGCGAGCGGCGGAGGGACGCAGCAACACCGGAGGGTGGCGTCGTCGGGTCGAGGAACGGCCGAAGAGCAGTCGGGCGAGGAACGGCTACGGACACAACAGCGGAGGAGGGCGGCGTCGTCGAGGTGGCAGGACAGAGCCGGACGAGCACCAGAGGTCGTCGTTGAGCGCCGGAGGCAGTGGTGACGGAGCCGGTCGGAAGATGCAGCGGTAAAGAGGAGACCCGATCTGACTGTGTAAAAAACACGACCGGAAAAAAAGAAAAAAATACTCAGAAAAACAGAACACGAAGGCTCTGATACCAAGTGGAAAGATACTGATTGTTGCTCTTTGAATTGATGAATGCATATACAGATTACAATGGTATATATAGACTAATTTACACTAATCACTCTACTACTCACTCCACTGCCTGTGATTCCCTCCACTATACCTACTACATTCCACTCACAGTTAAGTTAATTAAGTAATCATCTCGTGATTATCAAGTTAATTCCCCAGTCTTACGCGTATTTGGATTCAAATATCTCCAAATTTTCCAGCATTTGCCGAGAAATTAAGATGTCTTCATCTTGATGTAGAGTTGTAAATTTGTAATGTTGTACTGTATTGTAGGTGGGTTTCTAATGTTGTCTTTGTATGAATGAGATTGACTTCTACATGGTTTGTAGGAATGTCGCTCTTGTGAGTTAATGTGAATAATTAAAAACAGTATTACTTTAGTTTTCATCTTATTGAAGTGTGGAAATTCAATCACTATCAGGGATTTGAAGAAATTCCTGAGAACTTGGCAATACCAAATTTTCAATGCATCATGAATTGTACATCTTAACTCCTCTTGCGTTATGTGCAATGAGGCTAGAGGCCGATCAATTTACGGTTGTGAAATTTTAGCATATCATAAATGTGATGGGGAATTCATATTTGATATTGAAAATTCATCTTGACGTACAATTCATGATGCATTGAAAATTTGGTATTGCCAAGTTTTCAGGAATTTCCTCAAATCCCTAATAGTGATTGAATTTCCACACTTCAATAAGATGAAAACCAAAGCAATACTGTTTTTAATTATTCACATTAACTCACAAGAGCGACATTCCTACAAACCATGTAGAAGTCACTCTCATTCACACAAAGAAAGCATTAGAAACCCACCTACAATACAGTACAACATTACAAATTTACAACCCTACATCAAGATGAAGACAGCTTAATTAATGTGAATAATTAACAATATATTTGATCAATCATGGCGATATTGAAGCTATGGATTTGTACTAGTCTACACCCATAGTTAGAGGATGGTCATGTTATTTTAGACCGTTAAAGTGTTCAACGCTATAGTAAGCTCATGTTATCATCAGCTTGTGTACCATTCGTTTCTCAATTCACCTAATGTGGAATACTAAGCATTGTACTTTCTATCAATGAATTGATATAGATAGTCATGCGAGTATATATTTTCTACACGTCCCGTTACGAATTATTGATGTAGTTATAACTTATAAGTAAACTAATTAGTGGGTTTACAGTTCATGACTGAAAATTTTGCATCAATTTATACCTTGTTCCTAGTTTTTAACGACTGGGAAATAATATTATTATCAATGTTCCAAAATCCAAATCATGCCAGCATCATAGAGAATAGACCGTAACACAAAGCTTCACATAGAGACTTACAGCGCAACAAAGAGAAGGCGACCCCTAGAGGACAGACACATGTCCACAGCAAAACGGAGGTAAAACTGTGCGACCTGGGGACAGAAAGAGACAGTACATGCACACCAGGGGACGGAGCATCCCAGAAAATTATATAGATGCTCTTCTTCTTTCCAACTCCTCCTCCATTTTTCTCAAACCCAAAGTCTCAAAGCAAGAAATAATATCGTATAGATGGTGAATTCATAACCCCCATTTATTCAGGGGGACCTATTCTTATTCTCAGCAATCAATTCATTCATGCATCCAGAATGAACATCTGGGATCACAGTTGGAAGCCATGTATATGATCGATGATGATCTATCGCCCAGTTGAGCTATATATATCGTGTCAGCTTCATCGATCTTATTAGGCAAGTTTTCCATCATTTCTTCACCCGATTCCTTTTCTATTAATTGCCAAATGCTTGCTTTGCTTTCGATATAGCTACCTGATTGTTCATCATTATGTCTCTCGCTGCTCTTATTTATTTCTCTCTATATATTTCTTTTCTCATGTATGTATATGTACAGATTAGTTGATTGATATTAACAGTAAACATATGTATGCTCCAATATGAAAGCTTATGATAAAGGGTTCTTGGGGACCTCATTGAATTGGGAGTGGTCCTGTAAAACATGCTTCGCATGCTTTCATGTGTTACTGTCTTTGGGGCTTCTAGTTTTAGAGATGCCCGGCCTAGCTGGCTAGCTCAATCTCCTTCTCATGGTTAGCTACAGATATTTAGGCTCATACACTAGAGTGTTCGATAAGCGTTCGAAAAAGGAAAGATTGATGTAACCAGGTTGCTTGAACAATGAATCTACCACAAATCGAAAATATATACAGCGAAGTTATTGAGAAGATATATATATATATATATATATTAATTATTGAATAAGTAAGAGATATATTCGTCGGAGTTAAATGGTTTCTACTGTGGCTGTGGATATATTGAAATTTTAAGCAAGCACATATGCTTTGCAGTATAGTAGTTTCTGCAATTACGCAGTGAAAACTTCCCTACTTGGTTTAGAGTGAGTGAGTGACTGGAAGTGATCGAAGTCCAAGTTCAAAATATTATTGGAAAGAGCAGTGGTTTAAGAAATACTTCAGTTGATGCACCTTCCTTATTGTACGTGAAACTACGCATGTAAAATAGTCTTTCTTTTCTTTTTATCTTGATCAAATTGCCATCTTCATACACCAAATACTGTTAACTTCAGAATGCAAGAATGCAAGATTATCAAAGATTGACATTGTTAATTAATTGTTAAAGGCGAGGTAGTTGATCGACTAGCTACTTGTTATATATAAAATCTGCAACTAAGCTAGCAAGATTATCAGGATCAATTCTGCTGAATCATTCACATAATTAATTAGATCGGAGTGATTGCATCACAGTACTGTAGATTTGAAAGTGCCTCAAATTTATGATATAATGATTGGAATGATGCATGAATGATGATCTAACATAATAAAGAGTGGCATATGAGTGATCATGATTAGATACATAGTTTAACAAGAGTAGAGGAGGTGGTTGTATCTGTTGTCTAATTATCCTTTGCCTGGTGCAGAATGAATTCCAACATCTAGTCATTTTATTGTGACTTGAGATAAACTCAAAGAGACTAATTGAGTTACTAAAACACAAAGTAGAGTGTGATTGTCCTGTACACTTTTATGAGACCCAAAGTTTTCTAGGTAGCCTTGTTATGTCTACATCTCTTTGCTATTAAAGTAAATTATTGGTGACATCTCCTTATTAACTCCTTCCATAACTAACCTTCTCTTCTTCTTCCTTTTCGGTAATTAGCAATTCATCTTCTCTTTTGGAAAAACCAAAATTAGTGAACTAATAGGGTAATGGAAGCAGACCAAGGAGCAAGTATGATAACACCGCGTACATGTAACCAAACAACAAAGAAGGAAAAGATAAAGGAACACCCTTTTGTAATTGGCACAACAATGAAACCTCTACACTCGAGTTGTCACTACAAATTATTAAGCTAGACATAGCCAACGCCCTTTCTAAGGTGCAATCATTAAAAATCTAACAAATTAAGGTGTTTTTATATATGTTTATAAAAATAAAGTCATACACTCAATACTCATTCCAATTCTTTCTCTTAGGATAACATTATGTCACAAATTAGTTCACTATGTCAAATTTAACTTCACTATATGATATGGGGGTGATATGTACTCAGATTAAATTCGAATTACATGAACCGTTAATGAATTTTAAAAAAAAATCATCAAATCATTTACATTAAAATATATCTATATATACTATTATAAAACGGACACTCAAAACCTTCATTAACTTCTAAATATAACTACTTATGATTTCCACTGACAAACAACTTACTAGAGGTATTATGGTCAAAACTAGATAAATTAATTAAAAATATTATTTATTTTCATATTTTAACCACTTTTTTTTATGTAAATAACTACTCACTTTCTCATGAGTGTGGTGGATTAGAATTGGGGGAGACTTGGTGAAAAAAAACACTTTGAATTATAAATTTTAACACATCAGAAAGCTCGTATCGATTGATTCATAAGAGAACATCGAAGTCAATAACGTTTAGATTAATAGATGAAGTGATCATAAAATCCAAAAAAACTATATGATTTCTAGGTTTTGGACAAATAAAACAGTCAACTCCAAATCGACGGTATCGAAAAATGAATTGCGTAACGTCTCTTCGAAGGCGAATGTGTCTCTCTCTTTGCGTGGGTAAAAGTGTAAAACAAGAACACTCGCGCCACGTGTAACAAAGTAAGCCCCCACCTGCTCACTGTGTCACTTCACTAGCTACATTTTACTAAACTACCCCCACCCGCGCTCGTTAATAATTCTTTATTAATAATACTTTTGCGCCCATGCACCCAAAAACCAGCCAAAAAATTTCAAATACAGACGACCCAACAAACGAAACCGAAATAAAAATAATTTTATTTAAAAATTAAAAAAGGTTTCAGTAAAATAGCCCAAACACGGGGGTGTGTGCGACAGTTATTCTCCCAAATCTCGGCTGAAACTTGCTCTTCTCTCCCCGGCGTCTTAGTCGTAACGGTCATATAATCTCCCCCCAACCCCGATCATCTTGCTCTTTCCAAACAAAATCAACCTCTCACTCACTTTTTCTTTTCTGAATTCTCCTTTAATTTTTATTCATCTGATTTATTTATTTCTCAGAGGACTGAGAGAGCTACAGTAGTCGAGGCCGGAATTTGAATTGAATTAGGGTTTTTGGAGGATGAGATTTGAGTTGAATTTTGAGTGTCTGAGATGGTACCTGCTGTATCGACAACACTGAATCCCAAAGCCGCCGCCGCCTCCGGTCGACCTCAGAACGGAATCAGGCCTCCGTTACTACCTTCCGACCCTGAGAATGGCGTCACTCCTCGCCGCCTCAAGTCTCGAGAAGTCACCTCCCGCTACATGTTGTCTTCTTCTTCTTCTTCCTCTTCGGCTTCCTCTACTTGCTCCAATTCGAAGCGATGTCCGTCTCCGGTGGTGGCCAGAACCGCCGCGGCGAGTCCGATGCCGACGCCGCAGACGCTGAGGCGGTCGCAGTCGGTGGAGAGGAGGAGAGCGGTCACTCCCCGGCCTAATTCGTTGGATTTGAGAGGCGGCAATGGAGCTGCCGGCGGCGGAGAAATGTCGGCGGCTCAGAAGCTGCTGGTGACTTCGACGAGGAGCTTATCGGTTTCGTTTCAGGGGGAGTCGTACTCGCTTCAGGTCAGTAAAGCGAAGCAGGCGCCGTCTCCGGCTGCGAGGAAGGCCACGCCGGAGAGGAGGAAGGCTTCGACGCCGGCGAGGCCGGGTCAGAGCGAGAATTCGAGGCCGATGGAGCAGTACCGGTGGCCGGCGAGGTTGAGGCCGGACACGTGTATGACTAAGAGCTTGGATTGTACAGTGGAGAGGAAAAAGGTGAATGGATCTGGCTCCAATGTGGTTAGGGCTTTACAAAATTCACTGGGGAATGATCTCGGTGGAAGATTGAGGTCTAGTTCTTGTAATTTGGGTTCTTTGAAAGCTACTGAGTCTGTTGATGAAGCTAATTCAGTCAGAGTTACACAGTCTGAAGCTGTGGCATCTTCTGATACTGACAGTATGTCCTCTGGTAGCTCCAATTCGGGGCCTCACGAGCTCGGTGGAGGCGGTGGTGCTGCCGGACAGGCGCCGCGGCCCAGAGGGATAGTGGTGCCGGCGAGGTTTTGGCAAGAGACTAACAATCTCTTGCGCAGGCAGTCCGATTATAAGGCTAATGGAGCAAGAGCTGTGGCCTCTACTAAGGTTAATGAGTCCAATAGGTTATCTGCTGATAGTCCTGTGTCGTCTCCGCGAGGTGTTGTGAATAGCAGGGGCCAGTTTTCCCCAATTCGTGGAGCTGCTAGGCCTGCGTCGCCGAGTAAGCTCAGCAGACCTGCATCTCCGAGTAAGCTCAGCAGGCCTGCGTCGCCGAGTAAGCTCAGCCGGCCGGCATCTGTATCGTCTCCTATGAGGGGAGCCAGCCCTTCGCGAGTAAGGAATGGAGGATCAGCTATACCGAATAGTAATTTGAGCAATGTGCCTTCGGTTTTAAGTTTTGCTGCTGATGTTCGGAGAGGGAGGGTTGGGGAGGTTCAGATAGATGAAGCACATGCGGTGAGGCTCTTACATAACCGGCTGTTGCAGTGGCGTTTTGTAAATGCTAGAGCTAATACTGCACTAGCTGCACAGAGGTCCAATGCAGAGGTATGTCTCCTAGAGTTGAGCCCCGTTGTCTCAATGCACAAGTATTTTTCTTTTGCCTAAAATGGATGGCGTAAGTTTGTTTATCTTAAACTTCTCTTGTTTCCCTGAGCCTTGGCTTATATGGGAATCTCTGATGGCTTTTCTTCTTCTTGTACATAATTATCTTTGCACTTCGTTTGGCTGCATTTCAGGTTTTCAAACTTATTTGCTATGGCACCCCTTTCAGTTTTGTTATAACGTTGATGTCAGTGAATTCTATAGTTCTCACAGTTGGGCTAGTAGATATAGATTTTTAACCGAAGCTAGGTTGGTGTTGTTTGTTTTGTAACTCGTGTTTGCTTGTAGATATATAACTTGTGTTTGCTTCAACACTGAGGGATTTATGGCAATTTTGTTTCTTCTCTCTATGTCATTAAATGATAGGTTATAATGTGGAATATATTCTTGCTTTGAAGTGTTTGATATATTTGCGCTACACAAAGATTTCATATTCTGTCTCCTTCTAAAGGCTCTAATTTGATGAATGCATCTGGTTGCAGATGTAAGATACGATACCTGTAGGGTGGGTTAGCTTAGGAGCTTGTTTACATGAAAACAATCATGTATTGATAGGTTGTGTACATTATTAAGTGTGATACTGTCATACTGGTTGTATTTTCGCATTTTAATATGTGAGATTATTGGGAGTTTGTTGTGTTTCTTTTTTATACTAGCCCCCTTGTCCTAGTGAAAATTTAAATACTTATGCCTTATGCATATTCAGTGAACTTTTGGTTTGAAAGGATTTTAAAATGTTGTGGATACTGACCACCCCATTCGATTTTAGATTATGTTTAGATTTGCAACTTAATTTATTCTGAAATTTTGTCGTCTTACTGGAATTTCTGCTTTTCATCAGAGAAGTTTATACAATGCGCGAGTAACAACTTCAAAACTCCGAGAATCTGTTAGAGCCAAAAGAACTGAGCTACAACTACTGAGGCAAAATTTGAAGATAAAATCCATCCTCCAGGGACAAGTAAGATATTTTTTTTGAATCCTTTCCTGATTATGCTTGAATTTAACCTTTTTGTTGTCGCGTGAGCGGTTTGGCAAAGTTATGTCTTGTCTTACTATTTTCAATGATTAAATTTGTATCTGCAATTTAAATGTCATTTGGTGCCAGTTTTGCATGCATTCACTTCTCACTCTTATGCTTGCACTTATGCGCACACACCTCCCTCCCATTTGTGTGGGTTGTTTTTTTGTTACAATGAGGGACTGAGCTTGCATTCTAAGTAGATTGCTAACTTATTAGATAGAGAAATGCTGTAGTTCTTTAAAAAAAAAATCTGTTTAGATAACCAATAAGTCATTGGCTTGAATTTCGTCTGCGATTGCTTTCCTGTGCTCTTTTAGAATGATAGTCACTGCTCCCTCTTGAGCATCTATGTTCTTACCGTTTCTTCTGGACGTCATAATTTGGTATGGAAATGTGGAATGCAGTGTTTTGTTTACAATGTACTTCATTGAATCTTAAGTTTAAATTTTGTTTTGCTTTATGGGTGCAGATGATATACTTGGAGGAGTGTTCGCTTATGGATAGGGATTACTCTACTTCCTTGTCTGGTGCCATTGAAGCTTTGAGGGCCAGCACACTCCGCCTTCCAGTGGATGATGGAGCAAGGGTATGTGTCTTTATCATACCTCTTTCCCTACTTGGTTCTCCCTATAGCGAATGACAATTTATTTTTCCAATTCTCTATTGCTACAGGCAGATGTCCACAATGTGAAGGACGCTATTTCTTCAGCAGTTGATGTGATGCAGGCAATGGCATCATCAATATGCTTATTATCATCCAAGGTCATTTGTTTTCCAAAACTTTACAATCCCTGCCATTTTTATGGTTATTGTTAGTCTCATCTCCAGACCTTAATAGAGTGCAAGGCCATCTTTCGGACTTCTTGGGCCTTCCAAGACATCCTCATCTACGATAAATGTCTGACTGGGGTTTCCTCAATGAAAATGATGTTTTCATGGGTTGTTACTGGTAGTTTTTTTTTCTTAGTAAAAGGCTACCAGGACTGGTCCTCTCTTTGATAGCATCTACAGTCAATAATTGGGGTCCTATGGGGGTCTTCTTAATTGAAATGTTGAATTGGTAGGCTACCAGGACTGGTCCTCTCTTTGAAAACATGTGTAGTCAATGATTGGGGTCCTAGGGGGGTTTTCTTAATTGAAATGTTGAATTGTAGTTACTAGTAGTGTGGGATGATACGAGTTCCAAAGGTTCAGAGAGGGACGAATGGCTACTTTGGCATGTATAAACAACCAACTAAGTACTTCAAAAATTATCCGGTCTGTACAGGATTTAAAGTTCCAGAAATTCAAATATCACTAAGGGATCCCTGGGTTCTGAGGGATAAGATAAAGAAATTTCAACAGCTGATGGCCATATACATGAAGTGATTTATATATAAATGTTTTTTGTCGTTCTTAGTGCATCCTTGTTTTATTCCAAGAACAACCATTCACCCATGTGTTTAAGTCCTTGATGTCCAACTACTGAAATTTCTTTGTGAAAGTTTTGACCTCTGGTCTGAAAACATCTGTAACTGATAGGTTGGGGAGGTGAACTCTTTGGCGGATGAACTTGCAAATGTAAGTGTCAAGGAGCATGCTTTGCTTGGTCAATGCAGAGATCTACTGTCAACAGTTGCAGCCATGCAGGTATATGTCGTTAACTGGATTTCAGTTTAAGATCTAATCAATCTACAGTATAGATAGGAAGTAAAACACCTCATACTAGATTTTTTTTCCCCATTCTCTTGATACTGACCTCGCCCTAGTCAATCACATGTAAGTTTGCATAGTAGTGTTGTGGATTTTTGGAAAAGGGAAAGTGATAGATGTGACACTAACGGTGTACGAAGAATTGTTGTGTTTTTTTGTCCTTTCATATTCCTTCTGACCTCATCTCCATCCACTTGATAAAAACTATCAGATAGAAGAATATAATGGGAGTAATGTCATTATTCCTTGTGCTTCTGCGGACTTCAATTTTACCTCAGATTACTAATTAATCATGAAACCTCCATAAGAATCATAACTTTGAAACACAAGGTCCCAGAATTTTTTCCAAATTGTAGGGGGGGGGGGGGGGAGGTTTAATTTATCATTATAGGCAAAGGTTGAGTGGTGCAACTTTCTGATTCTCTAATTGAACATTTCTTGTGCTTTTTCTCAATATAATTCAACTTATCTGCAAATATTGAGCAGGTTGAGGAATGTAGCCTGAGAACACATATTCTACAACAAGAACGTGTACCTTCAAGCCTCACAGCAGAAGTGTAAAGCTATATGGTATGACTGCCTAAAAAGCTAACATCTCATCACATCAGATTCTTTTTCCTTTATTCATTTTTACCTTCAAATCCGCAAAGAAGCTGAAGGGATAACAAGAGGATTGAATTGGTTGGTCTTGGTGGTGGCTTATGAAAACAGCAGTGCGCTTAACTTAGGCCCTTGTTTCACGGTACGGGGAACAACCGAACAACTTTAGGTAGCAGGAAATTGTGTAGTCGAACATCAGATTAATTTGTATACCTCTACTTCTTTCATACGTCTGGAATATATATGTAAATAGTAGCGATGTTTTAGTATGGTCCAATAGTTTATGTAAGTTATGTTTATGTGGGTGATGGAATACAATTTACCATGTTAATCTGTTTTCATCGAATATCACTGGGTTCTGAACTACAGATGTGAAATATGAGGTGGTGGAAAGGACTACTTGCAGGTTATGATCCATTGCTTTCAACAAAGTTTGAACTTTAGAACCATGTTTCTCATACATAGATTTATCTGAATTTTACCACCAAGATTTAACCCCCTTAGACCTGAGTCCTATGTACCCTATCTGGTATCACTGGGTTAGACAATGCTTCAAGTTCATACTATATCAATAATGAGAACCTATTTTGGTTGCATTGGTAGATTTGGAAGTCCAGAGTCTGCCTTAGTGACCTAATGTCCATATGTTCATAATCATCTTTGGTGATTACTTTCAAATTGCTTTGCATCCGATTCTCCAAAGCCTTTGTTGTTTATGCAATTTGGATTGACTAAACCTCTCATAATATCATATCGTAGCTATATCATTAATTCATTACACATAATTGATCTTATAACGATGTGTTGATCTTGTTTAGCACAACACTTGTAATTTCTCTTCTACAAACCAACAGAATGGTGCTATTGACCAGCCTGTGGTGGTAGAGCTCATGCTTTTCTGCATAACCGCCTAGGTATGGTGTTAAACGATGTTTCGCTAGCTCAATCGGGTTTGTACCTTGTTTGCGAGGTTGTCCTTCCATACCTCCACTTTCTTCTTTCTTTTTCTTTGGTCCCGATGTCCTCGGCATCTTGTTGCTTGTTGGTTGACTAATTGTAGGAGAAAACCCTATTAATGGTTGCGATTGGATCTCTGGGGATTGTTGGTGTTTTTGGAGTTAGGTTCTATTGGATGATCCGTATGGCTGCAAAATCGACAACCTCTGTCTGTGGCGGCTTCGCCAGCGTCGGCTACGACATATTGGCTTAGTATCTACCATGTTCAAGGGATATGCTATCTAGTTTAGTTTGTTTGGTCTTGTATGTAGGCTTTGTGTTATTTTTCTTATGTTTATTGTAATCGTTGCCCGTTTACGGGTGTGTAATAGTTATTATTTCCAATAAAATTAATTAACCACCAAAACAAACAACAGAATGGTGCTGCATCTAGGGCTGTAAGTAGGCTTGAACTGCTCGTGTTCGACTCAATTTTAGCTCGTTCGGCTCGAACTCGTAAAGCTAAATGAGTTAAGTTTGAGCTCAATCTTAAGTCCGATCTTGAAAATGAGCCGAGCTTGAACAACAAGTATTTAGCTCGTTCGACTCTTTTAACTCGCAAACTAGCTTGAACTCGTTAAAAGCTCGGCTCGTTTATTAAGCTTGACTTAATAACTTTTATAATATATATAGTATAATTTTTATATGAGAAATAACATTAAAATTTTATTATAAATAATAATTAAATGAAACTCTAATCTTATTGTACACTATATAAATAGTGTTTATTAGGAGCAATAATTCGATCAGTTCCACAAATTTTTCACCACCCCAAATGGTCAAACCCTAAATAAACAAACAACTATCATCGTCAATTCGTCATGGAGCCCAAACATGTACTCTATTATTCCCTTATTTCTTAAGTAAAAGAGATTTTATCAGATGCTATCACATTAAATTTTGAATTTTATTTTGAATTTCTTAATTTTAAAATATTGATTTCAAATTATTCAAGCCGGTCCAAACTGAGTTTGAACATGAAAGAAAAAAATCAAATTGTAGCTGGCTCGAACTCGATCGAATGAAAACGAACTTAACATTAACAACCCAGTACTCGGCTCAGCTTATTTACACCCCTAGCTTCATCTGTGGAGAAAAGCAGCAATTACTTGACGTTAGCTCTTGCTCTTCTGGTTTTTCAATCCAAATAAAGAAAAGAGAAAAGCAGCAAATTGACGCAGTGGTAACCATGGTTAAGTTGTAGTATAGTGGGCAAGAGAGAGAGAGAGGCCCACAGCATCTTTGAGAGACGCGGCGAGGCGGAAGCGAATGGATTAGAACAAAGTCTTTGCCTTTGAGGACGATTTGCAACGTCATTTTACTAGATTACGAAAAAGAAAGAAAAAGAAAAGGGAATTTTGGGTGGTGGCGGATGCCGTGGAACCCACTTCCGACGGAGGAGGACAGTGGCGGTGAAGGGGCTGACGTGCCCCGCACCATCCAGCACTCTACCTTTTCCAATTCCCAAGTAACAATTTCAGGGCGGGACCCAGAAATTTCATTTTCCATATGCTTCAATTCGGTCTAAGAATTTCCCCTTGTGCTTTGTTTTGGCCAAGCCGAGACAATTGGGTCAAGTCCCTTAAAAAATTGATCGAGTTTGGTTCCACTATAGCGTCGATGACCTCTTAATAAAACAAATGATAATAAGGATGCGTTTATCAATGGAATTCTCTGCGTTCATGTGAAACTGGGTCGATGCACTTGCCTTGAACTGCAGGGGTCATCTGTACTTTGTTCCATCATTTAGCTCAAGTACAAGATAGCAGATCAAAACATAAAGAGCGTGCCAGTGTCTCTCACCAGTCACCAGTAAGTACGTAGGGTTTCTATGTCTGTCCGTAGGATTTTGAATGCAGTAGATAGAAGAGGAAGATCTATGGAGTCACTCAAGTCAGCAAGAAATTTGTGTGAGCTGCCATTAGATGTAATCATTTTACATTAAATGGTAATTCAGTATAATTTCATAGGTGAACTTTATTAGAGAGTAGAGATCCCACGTCTAAAAAGTGACAAAAAAAATAATGTTTATAAATGGGTGGATAATACCCAATTGTACCGAGGCCTTTTGTGATTAAAACCCAACACTTGTGAGGTGGTTAAGTTGAGACAATATCAGTACAGTTGGTCCACGAGTCATGCTTGTCGCTGTTTAACATGGTCGCTCTCCAGTCGCGCCTCCAATCTGTTGTGGGCCTGAGTCGGGTGTCACTTTGTCATGAGCCCAAGATGGGTGTCATTATCATGTCATCGGAGAATTTCCGATTGGATGGTCACCAAGTGTCGTTGGTTACTAGACATTGGTTTATTTCGTCCCAGTATGTGGGATGTTAATATGTCACATGCAGACCTTAAAATTAGGTTGCACGTGAGGAGGCGTGTTGGAGAGGAGAGATCTCACATCTAAGAAGTGACAAAGAAAATAATGCTTATAAGTGGGTAGATAATACCTAATTACACCGAGGTTTTTGTGATTAAAACTCAACACATGTGAAGTTATTAAGTTGAGACAATATCAGTACAGTTGGTCCACGGGCCACGTAACGCTAGTGCCTAGAGGTATGAAAGGTTCTCCAGTAGTGAGTACTCAGTACTACCATGAATGATAAGTTTTAATGGCATAGGGTTATATATGCACACACTAATCAGCTTGGCTTATGAGGTAATTCAATAGACAGATCAGTTAAAAACTGATCTCCCTGCCGCCAGGGTAGTAGAAGTAGCTTCCGATACACACTGAGCAAGATGCTAGAGACGCCTAAACGTACATGCCCACACATGCGGCGCTAATAAGGCTGGGCGTAAACTCTAAAAAGTTTGTAAGTCTCACGGTAAAGAGTGATTAAATTAACTCCTACACCAATAAAATGTTTATTTTTGTCTACATAATAACTACGTACGCAATTACTATTTACTCATAACAATTTTGTCAACATATATAAATACATCGACTCACTTAGGGATCAAAATAAGGACAATCGCCGATCACGATCTCATTTCTTGACGCCACTATGTATTTCACATATCATTTTTGACAGTTATTGGCATGGGAATCAAGCAGTAGGCGCCAAGATAGATCTTCTCTCCAAACAGTCTATATAAGATAACTAGAGTGACCAAGACCTTATCTAATTCACAACATTAGAACATAGTAGTTCGGAACTACACAAGAAATCAATAACAAGTTACATATAATCAAAACAAAGTGAAAATGGTCAGTGATCACATGAAGCTTGTGATACAATATCATATCCATCTTTTACAGAAGACATATTACATCTAGTTTTTTTTTTCTTAAATGGCATGTAACATCTAATTAATTATACTCTTTTGCTCCAGTTTTAATCAGTTCAATTCATCATCCCGGTCTAAAAAAAAACCTTAATTTTCTCGCACATGTATAGCTTCAGATCTCTATACCAGAAGTTAATCTGAAAACCCAGTTTGAGTGTATTTGCAGATTATGGAAGTTTCCCACTAATGTAAACCCCATCCCACACTCAAAGGATTAGGAAAAACCATTTTTTATGAGATGGGGCACCACAACTACAAGAGTCAACTTTCACCATGTGGTAATTTATAATCCAAAAGGATAATGCTCGCCGGCAAACACAAGGCGTCGCAATCTACAGCTTCATTACTCAAAAACCAGTGTACTGTAATTCTCAGATGCTCCTAATTGGACGACACGGCCAGGACAAACCCTAGTATCAGACAAAGCCATATCCGAAATAGACAATTACGACACGTCGTCATCATTATCAACAACTCCCAACGTAAATAAAAGTTGAAAATAAAAATGAAGAGAGAGAGAGAGAGAACGGGAGAGTTTCACCGGAAAAATTCAACAAAAAACTGAAGTGCTCCGATTACCATTTTTCCCTCTTATTACATTACTCACTTCTAGACCTTACCAATTATCACTACTATCATAACTGAACAAAATAGCTCTCTCCAGTCTCTCTATGCTTCTCTTAGCTTTCACACACTGATTCTGACTGGCTCAGACAAAAAGGTTCAGAAGCTTGTGATCGCCGGTTGAATTACCACCGCCGCCGCTAGTAGTCATGATAGAATCTTCAGAGTTAAACGACACCGTGTCCCTCATTCGATCGACTGTGCAGCTCCATCCCCTGGCTCGTCCTCTCCCTCCGGCCGCCGCGAGATTCGGCTTCAGGGAGAGTCCTACATCCAACGGCTGGCTCCGGTCCACCTCGTGGTACAACATGGACGGTAGGGATGCATAGTGGAAGTTTTGTATGCCGCATGAGTTTCTATTGATAGTGACTTGGGATTCCTCCAGGTTTGGAGTCAACATCGCCGGCGGTAACGGTCTCAGAACGCCGCCAGATAACACGGACTGGACAGAAGCGTGGCACACGTGCCAGTTCCCGCTCGACAGAAGCCCCACCGCTCCGCTCACCGGGTTCACCGTACGGCCGCACGCTTCAAAAAGCAGAGACTGAAACAGAGCTAACAAAACAAAAACCAAACAACAATTAAACTCACTTCAACGCATTACGCTTTTCTTGTTTTGTTCAGTTTTGAGGACAAAAGAGTAATAATAATAATAAACTAGCTACCAGGGCGTTGGTTTTCAGGCACGGCGGAGATGAAGGACAAGAGGTCGCTACGGCCGAAGAACTTGGCGAGGAACAAGGTGGCGTTGCCTTGGGATTCGGGAGAGTCAATCCAGCGGAGGCAGGACCTCAGTACGCATGTCTCACTGCACCCCTTCCGGAGGACTCGGCAACCATTGCAGCTCATCTTTGCCGTCCGATCTCTCTCCAAAACTAAACACAGGTCAGTGATCACTTTGTCTATGGCTCCGGATGTCTGAGAGAGAGAGAGAGAGTGAGAGAATCTTTTGGGTCTGGGGGGGGGGGGGTTGTGATTTATGAAGCAAGGCAGCAAGCGAAAGAGAAATAGACTAGAACTATAGAAGCAACGTTAACCATGGTTGAGTTTAAGCGGTTGTGATTTTTTACGGTGAAGACTTTTTCTCCTCTCTATTGAGGAGGGACCCACAGGACGGGTTGGGTTTGTGTTGTCGAGGGGAATATCTTCCAAACTCTGGGCGAGCGGCTCCGTGTTTCCGCGACCTCGATCCGTCCGTTGAATTTGGGGACTTTTTGGGGTTTTAACCGTTGGATTATGTTTATTTTTAAGCTGGTTTTCGTACTCAAATCTTGGGGGTGGATTTGGGTGCGCATTACGAACTAGCCGCAGCTTTAGGGTTCTCATAGACTGTGTTAACATGACTAATCCAGGACCTATGCGTTTACCCTAGAAGTTTAGGGTCGATGATCCCTTAAATTATTTGAATTATGAGATTCCTTTGAATTATTTAGTAGATGCAAGAATCGTATACGCAAATTGAGTGTGAGAGGTAATGAAGTTACAAGTTCAGTATATTTATTTTAGTGTGAAGTATCTGTCAAGAGTAAAGTCAGTTCTGAATTATTAGTGTATAAATTATATAGTTTGATGAATCTACTAATGGTGCCCGTAGTTCTGATCAATATCTTAATATCATTAAGTGAAAAAAAAATTAAGATTCAATGAACATAATGGCAAATTGGCAATAAAAGAAGGCACAGAAGCAAAGTCTGTATTCGCCAAAGACTAATGCTTAGCTCAGAAGATGGGAGTTTCGTAGAACAATAATTGAGCTTTCTTACTTAAATTGCAAGTGTCTATACTTAGAAGGCTTTCAACCACAACTAGGCTCTTGTTTATGAAAGAGGGTCCTTTGTTGCCAAGGGATAGTTAGGAAAGTTAGAATAAGTCGATGTCTCTGACCACAAAGGACCTAGGGAAACTGGAAATTATACTTGATGCCCCCCAAGTTTTTCGAATTCTGTGTGTAGTTAGAAGAAGCAACCAAAGCCTGCTTCCAAGAAAGAAGAAGGACTAGTGTTGGGTCCTTTTCTTTGAAGTCTTATTTTTATTTATCTTTGAAAACTTTAATTGGGCTGTGACAGATTTAAAGGATCCGTTGTGGTCGACTCAACACTGGGGATAGTTGCTGGCTTCAGCCAGCTTCGTAGACAATGGACCTGATCTTTGGTTTTTGGATTGGGCTAATTGTGTTCTGCAAAAGTGATGCGATTTCCCACCAAGAGTGGTTTCCATTGCGGCCACACTAATGCATGTTGCATATGTACTTTTGGTTATTGGAGATCTGGGTGTAGCTACGTGTTTAAGTCTTATACTACTCGGACCTTTCAGATGTGTTATTTCTTTTACTGGTTGTTGAAATACATACAACGGGGTGACTTTTGATTCAGAAAGAGCTAGCACGGTGTAACACTCGACAGTCTTGAAAAAAATAGCACGATACACTTGAACAATATTCTTCTTGATCATATCTGCCATCATCATTTACTATTGAACAACACTACGCGTGTATAATGTGTTCTTCTCCCCAATGATCGCCGTATAGGCTATGCTAGTGTAATCCGGTGACTCACAAGAGCGCAAGAGTAATATATATAGAATTGAACAAAACATGGCAGATAGCTACGTAGAGGGGAAGATGCATATATGGAGCTAGCTACCTAGCTTATTCACCCGTGAGAGTGGTGAAGCATTTCAGGTGGTGGCTGAGGAAGCCACGTGTCCATCTGATAGATGAAAGCTCCGTTTTCCATTAAAAATGTGGGCATGCAAACTCATCGATCATAAGCCACTACGTTCAGTGGTCCAGGTCGGTTAATAAAACCGTACATATATAGTAGGCGAAGGTGTGGCTAACTTGTCGTTTTGGAAAAGCTTTAGGTAGTAAGCCAGTAGTGGATCACTGTATTGTGGTCGACATAGTTTCCAACTAGCGCAGAATCTGGTTTTAGGGTTTTTCAAGTTGTGGTGGGATTTGGTGTTGCTACTTGCTAGCCCTGCCTACCAAACAAGGGAGGAACCAAGTACCCAACTGAAGAGGCCAACTGATAGATAGAAGTATAGAACTTGGCCGGCAGTAGAAGCTTCTTCGAACAATCAGTTCATTGGCTGCTGTGAGATACGAACTCGATCGTAAACTAGATTGTACGTTCCTTTTAAAATCACTTGCCTCAAACCTGTGTATCGTGCATTAGGTCGTGAATTGTGAAAAATCTTGGAAGTTATTCTTTCAGCATATTGGTTAAGTTTAATTTATATATATATATATATATATGTGTGTGTGTGTATATATATATATATATATAGGCGTTGAAATGACAAAGGTAGTAAGGTAACTGATTAAATAGTGTGGGTGTGGTTGATCAATTTTCCACTGTCTGTAGGCGGCATTAACTGATTAGGTGTGCATTATTTGTTTAGTTGTTGTGTATATATATGTAGGGTTTGATCAGTCTGTTTGCTCAAGCCACTGTCATACAAAGGCCAAGAGGTCTACTTTCATCTCCAGTTGCACAATTAGTTAGCCGACCAACTAGTTACTCATTCGTCTACTTTAGCTAGCTAGCTATGTGTTTTATATATATACTTAATTAAACAGCTACCTAGCTCTCTTTGATTGCGATATGGATTGGGCAATGCAATGACCTAGCTAATACCAGTTGAGCCATGCCAGTAGTAGCTATCTGTAATCTAATCTCTATAGTGAGGACTGTTAAGTAGGATGGGATCGGAACAGATGAGGTCATGAGATGAAGCCATAAGAGAGATAATATGGCTTTTAACCCTTTTAGCTAGAGACTTTTAGCGATAGAGATGTGGGGTTTTGTGCTAGTTTAGATATGTTGTGGATAGATGTACGATAACTAAGTAGTTTATTTAGTACTGAGGAAACAATGCGCGTGATTTGGATGATAAGGTTGTTATAATTCAATTAATTAAGCGACCCTAATGCATTATATATTGCCAAATGTCTAAGTCAGGATGTGAAGTATGAAATATGACGATTACAAATGGATTGCATGCGTGCCTTCTGCCCCAGTACGCTGGCCAATTGGCCTTGTACAAGACTTGCGAGAAGATGATATCGATGAAGTCTTTGCAATCCCATTCATACGCGGTTACAGATTCTTCAATTCTGCGCACTTGCTGCATTGCTGAATAATACTTGCTTAATTAGCCAGTTGACTGACTTGAGATTGTCTAGCTAGTATCAAATAAACAAATATCATGAGCCTGTGGAATCTTCCCAATATTTTCAGTAAACGATTACAAGAAGATGCGGACGACCTTTGAATCATTCCTTGTTGAAGTACCATAATGGCTGGAGTGTGTTGTCAATAGTATCATAAATGGTATCCGCAAATACAACTTAGGTTGCGAGACTAATATTTGAATTCACATAAAGAGGCTCGACAGTTTTACGTACAATAGCTAGATATAACTAAGATGATATTTTCCCTCAACGTATGATCGCATTGACTGGTACGGGAGTTAAATCCGGGGAGCTAATCTCGTAGCCTTGTAGTCCAATGTGTCAGTCCAGTGGAATATGCACACAACACGAGTCACAATCAAATAGTTAGCGGTGCACCAGCCTTTGACCCTCTGAAGCTTAAGTTATAATTTGGAACAAAATTTAAGTTTGAGAGTTAAAGACTTGAGAATTCATTATTATTTTTAGGTGGTTTAGGCAATCTATTTATAGGCGCATTGGGAGATGTGTCTGACTCTTCATTTAATGTGGGAATGTGTGCCATCACATAGCGTCTTTATCATTTAGGCGAGTCACCGTGGGTGGCGTTAATGGTGATACCCGAGCAAACAGTGAGGCTACCGGACCAGATTGCCTACCAATTGGGCTTACTAGGGTTCCGGTTACCAGTCCGACGGTCATAATAGGAGGAGATTAAGTCGGAGATCACCCAATTCAAGGGGTGGTGTTAACATTGACAAATACATTTTAGGCTGTGAGACCAATCTTTGAATTCATATTAACCTACTCAACAGTTCTACGATAAATGTAATTAACATGATAATTTCCCTCAATGATCATGTTGAAAATTGAGAGTTGAGATCCAACTTGCACATATCTAATGTGAGACTCAACATTCATTCGTTGGTCAAACCATTGCAGATAACCCGTAAAACAAGTTTGTCTGCGTTCAATGTCCAACTTTATACCTTCGATTTAAGAAGGTTGGCATGGGATGAATTAAAGATGTACGTTTCCCTTTTTTCGTATTTTCAAAAAAAAAAAAATTAAAGATGTACGTACGTTAAATATTACATTCTCCTACGTACACGCAAATGCTACCTCATTATCACTATTGCTGCTTCTTCTTCTTCTTCTTCCTCTTCTGAAATTCCTCCACGAAAAATTGTTCATGTCACAAGCAACTTTAATTCATTTGCCTTGATCAAGTTACCTGAAGCAAATTTTCCTTTCATATGTCCAAAATCTTCTCCCCTAACCCGTGTAGAGATTTTGCTTAAATTTCTCAGCACTCTACCTTAGAGGGGAGTTGTATCTAGTTGGCTAAGCTCAGAGAACCTATCTCTTAGTTTGGTAAACCCCCAGCTGTTGACTATTTGAGTTGTAGAAAAGGTCAGCCCCGTTGAGCTGTATCTAGACTTTTCAAGAACTAATGTGAACATTCACCACAAGCTCTTACCAAGAACTCGCCAGGTCACCACAGCCAGATGCACAATACAATATCCCAGAAGTGTAGAGAATGTTTCCTTCTGGTTACTTAATTTGCACTTAAGCTTCCCTTTTGTTTAACATTTTAACCCGGCCATCTCGGTAAATCGAACATATAAATCCAGACGCAATGGAATTTAGTAGAGAGGAATATATCTGGACGAGAGTAGAGGAAGATAGAGATGAAGCGTGGCATACAATTCACCCATTTTGAACACACATGCATGGTAAACGTTCCTCGGCGTTCAGTGTTGTCCGCGGCGGTCGTTCGTGTCATTTTAGACAGCGCTACCCTCACACGTGTCTCTCCATCCCGGTGCAGGCATCTCCTTAAACAAAAATCCAAAAGTCATCTCTAGTAATGATACCTGACCCGCCCAAATCTATTCCATCAGCCCCACACGCGAACACAAAACCAAAATAATAGCCATAAGCCCCGAACCTATCTTCTTATCCGATTCACTCACTATAGTTTTGATTTATGAATCGAATTTAAAGAAAATCGCCGACATATAATTCCGCGTGAACCTCATGGATCATAGCAGGAGAAAGAATGCCGCTCGGTGTGAGCTAAAACAAGTGTGTTGTGTTGCATTTTCAGTTAGTCGGTTGATAAATAAAAACAGAACACGCACTTTGGCCTGCACTGTCTTCCTGAATTTGTCCCCAACATGCTCAAAGGAGTGAGCTCCAACTCACCGCGATTTCCAGGCGACAATGATGATCACGCTATTTGTATTTTGTATAATGTTGATTTCGTATGATGTGGAAAATTATGTGATGAGAGAAGTGAAATTAAGGAATTGGTGTTGGTTTCGGGAAATAATCAAATCAATTGAATTTCATTGAAGTTTCAATAGGGAGCTAATATTGTATGTACATAACAAACAAATTGAATTCATACAATAAAAGGAAAAATACAAGCTAATTGATTAATGAAAATGATAATTTCCTAATTAATCTTTCTATAGGTGTCGTCATCGTGACCGGCCGCCCTAGTGGAGTGAAATCTCAACTTTGGGGGTCACGAATAGACGGGGCTTCTTCGTCGGGTGAGGGCTCTCCACCTCGTCGTCGCCGGACATGAAGAAGTTCCGTGACAGCGGCTCTGGGAAGGCAGGTAAGTTTAGATCAAACGTTTCACGGTGTTGTTGGCTGACGGTATGAGTAGTGGACCCGACTCCCTCGGAGGTTGTCACGGCGCTGGTGGTGGTTGCGGCGGACTTGGTGGTGGTGATGCTGCCCTCGTAGTGGCAACGCTTGTGTCCGCCCAAGGCCTGGCCGGTGGGGAAAGACTTGTGGCAGATAGAGCACTCGTGGGATCTGCCGGAGGCGTTAGAGACGGTGGCAGCGGATGTGGTGGTGGTGGTCGATGAGGTAGAGGGTCCGTCTCCACCGGTGACAGCGGAAGACCCCTTCCTGTGGCTGGCCTTGTGTCCACCGAGTGCTTGGTATGAAGGAAAAGACTTGTCACAAACAGAGCACTTGTAACTGAGCTGCTGATGCTGATTCTCCTTAGCCGGCGCTGACGTGGCCTGTTCGACTACCGGAGAAACACTGGGGGATGAGGACTGGCTACGGTGTGAGGCGACGGCGGCGGAGGTTGTGGTGAAGGGTTCTCCTCTGTTACCGCCGCGAGCGAGCATGATGAGGCAGAGAGCGAGATACTCCTCCTCGGAGACCTGAGCCTGCTCGACACTGCGTGGACGCTTGGAGCGCTTGCGCTTGGTCCATGGCTCCGAGTACTGGAGCTTGGGCTCATCAAAGTGAAACCCTTGGCCTGCGGCGGTGGGAGAGTTCAGAGCTTCTAAAGCCATAGCAAACTGTAAGTTGGAGTTGGTTGAAAACAGAGAAGAAGAGATGAGAGTGATTTAGTATTCTGTGAATAAGAGAGAAGAGAGGATTGGTTTGAGTGAGAGAGTGAAGAGAAATGGAGAGAGTGGGGGGTTTATAAGGGAGGGGGCGGCATGGGAGAGTTGGAAGTTGCGTGACAAGTGGTAGGAAAGTAGTAGTAGTGTCGTCCAAGGCCAAGTGTCCTATTATTCATTTATTATCATTTTTCTCTATTTGCGAAATTAAAGACTTACCTAAGTTAGTGAGTATAGCACGTTTTACTTTTCTTGGTGGCCAAGGATGACCAAAAAATATGAAGCCGGTCAAAGAGTGGAAGTGTTCGACCGGAGGCCTCAGACTCCGTTTTCACCCTAATTTAACTCCAAAGAAGTTCCTGGACCCCAGGCCATAGACATCTTCAAAGTCAAATCTCTATTGCAAAAATTTCCAAATAAACGCGGTCCGGTCGTCGGTCCACAGGCGGCTCTGATTAGCAAGCTCAGTTTAGATATTTATAGCACTGTTTTGGAGTATTCAAACTTCAACAATACGATACAGATTTACAAAGAACATGCATTAGCGCCTCTCGGCCGTAAAACTTCCTTAACGTACGTACACTAATTTTTGTGAACCCCCGGCGATTTTGTGGTCTGAAGCTATCACTGATTCACATTAGAGTATGGGAATTTTCCTTGGATCACTTCACACACTGTAGTTAGTTGGGATATCTTTTTGGCGGTGTTGGGTATAGTGTAACGTCATGCATGAATGTGTTAAGAAATTTAGTGATTTGATTAAGGGCTTGCTTAGCCATGTCGATGATCACATGGGAGGTTTGGTTAGTGAGTTAGTGGTGGTGGACAACACTGTGCTTCAAACTAGTGGTTGAGACTTGAGAGCTTGTGGGGTAGTTTATGCAGCCTAAAATTAGGCACACCATTTGCCTATGTTTCCCTTCAATCACTGGAGTTTCCAATTGAGATTAGCCTAATGTATACACTATTTCATTCAAAAACAAGCACATCCATTGAATTTGATATTAGGAAGGAACTGTGACCTTTCCCGACACATCTATCCCAGAAAATCAAGTGTTTTAATTGTACCCCTTAATATAATTTTTTGAACGGTAGAGATATGCAGCGATAGTAGTTAAATGCTAATTGTACTCCTCCTTAAATATTTGCAGTGTTAATTCGTAACAATAGAGATCGATGTATACAATTCATATGAAATGAGGTTAGTTATACACATACATATATATATATATATATATATGTATATATATGGCTGAGCATTTGGTTGCTAGTTGTGAATGTTGTAATTCAATGCACATGTTTTCGCAGCCTCACACCCAAAAAAAAATTGAGAGGTTGCGTTCAGGATTGCGTCACACCTGGAATATAAATTGACGATATATATTGATCACACTTGATACTTCTAGAAATAGCGAGTGGTTCTTCGAAGTAGAGAGAGTTCAGTACGTAGTAATAGTCATCGTGAATTAAGTACTATTCAAGTTGATTTCTTCTTCCTCTTCAGCTTCTTCTTATCTGTTTGACTCTCAATTTGGAGGGTCGGCTGGCTTTTCTTCTATGGTTGGCCTTCGTATAATGACGCTAGAAAAGTGAGACGAACATATGCCTCAACTTCTTCGATAACGACACGTAGCCCCCGCCGACTATTTATGGATCATCAGTGAAGTAATCAGAGGAAAAGTTTGGGGGGTTTTAGCTGACTAGTTGCGTCTATCATCGCCCAGATTAATCTATAATTTTCACCAGGCCCGTAATTTACTCTAATTAGTAATCCAGATTTGATTAGTTAGTCATCGGGGTCGATTTTTAACGGAATTTGACCTAATCTGTACCGGGTCTTATGACGTTGTCAACATATTTCTCTGACTTCTAATAGTTGTGATAATTTGGGAAGAAATGTCTGAGGTTAATTATGCTGTATCGTGGAAGTTACTGCGCTAGCTTGTGTGTTTATATTGGATGAAAGTTAAATGGAAAAGAGAGTGAAGCACTGAAGCCTTATCCCCTAATGCATTACGTGGACGCATCAAGGATTCGAACGCGACACCAAACCCTTCAAAAAGGACAAGAAAAAAGAGCTGCTCTGGCACTCTTATAAAAAATTTGCCGATGAAAGCTATTCTCTAATAAGCGATTGGTGCCCTTTTGGATATTTGCCTCTTATTATTATAAGCAACAACACTCCCAATAGAGAACCCTCATAGTTTCTGACGAGTAAACTAAAGAAACAAACGAAAACAGTGAGCCAGGATGAACAACGAGTTCACTCATTCAGATTTTGGATCGATTAATGTAGCTTTTTTCGCAAAGTCATCGAAATCATAAGAAAACAATTTAAACTTGGGCGCGATTTAAGCACCCCGGTTTATCATTGCATGTCACTTTAGATTACACATATATGAAGTGCAAGTTGTGCAGTGTATAACAACGGTGACAAAATCGATCATCACCCTTAATTTTCAACTTGTTTATGCTTGGGCACAGTTTTTTCGTTATTGCTAGTTTTTGAACTTCGAATGACAAAAACGGGAGTATAATGACTCCATATTATTATTGGCTGAAGATAAGGAAAATGGAGATAAGAAAGCATAAAACAATTCTTTTGGTTAGAAGCAACATATGTCATGGTATGTATCATGCATGTATGGCGCCGGTTTATATCCAGCTTAGTGCTTTCCATAGCAATTTGCATGTTGGTACGCTTCCATGAAATAATAACAACTCAAAAGACAGTAGAGATGCCACTCAGCAACTAATTAGGAATACAATATTCCTCTATGTGAATATGATGATCGGGAAGAGAATACAAAAGAAACAAGCTATGGTTTCTACGAATATACGATTTCGCGCGCGAAGTATTTTCAGCACGCAGTTTACATGGTAATCTAGTTCCATCTGCTTACTCACCTTGTGCCTTCCGTAACACACACGGGTTTCAGATTTCATATTAGAAGAAATACATGCATTTACGCATATATAGCCCACAAGGTTCTCTCCCCCTAAGAAGAAGTATACGAAATGAAAATGAAAAACATGTGAGCTTTTACTTTATTTCCTTGGACTTGGTATTCCAATGAGAAAATAATTTTATTAAATTAATGATTTGATAAATGATAAGTGAGAAGCTGGTGGGATATTTAAAGAAGGAAAGAAATATGTCAAGTGATCAAAGAGAAGAAGAGAAGTCTGATTCTGTTAGTTTTGGAAGAAGAAGGTTGAAGGAAGCAGTCGTTTTTTTTTTTGGTCGAAAGGAAGCAGTCGTTTGGAACTTTGGATACGTTCACCTTCACAGAATAAGGCGGCATTTTCGGAGTGGCGGATGGGCAATTTCGTATTTGCATAAGTCGTAGAGTGACCTCCTCATGTGTTCCGGGCCTAGTCCGCGACTGGGCAATTTGCTTGATGGTGATCAATGCACTACCTTAAAGGCCGATGGCCTAGGAACATCCGAGGCCCAGTAATAAAAAGACGGAACATCTTTGTTTAACCTTTACTTAATTTAACATCAGAGTGCTGGTGATATCCGGTGCATTATTGTCGGTAAAAAAAAACACATGTTAGTGACCAAAAGATTGAAAGATCATTCTAGTTTAAGTTTTCCCCACCGAGACATCTGCATAGGGCCCTTGGCTATATGAATCAAAACCCCGATTAAGTCGCTTACGGTTTGTGTTATTGTTTTTCTAGCTCTTTTGAGTCCTCCATTCATGATACATATGTTATGATTATCCCACAACATTCATTAAGTATTGAGTTACTTTCATTTCTATAGGTGAATGATGATTCATCCCTGGTCGTGAGAGAAATGAGAACGATCACTAAGGTCTAAAGAGGCATGAAACTGGGGCGTGACATCAGAATAAGCCCCCAACAGCACCTCCCCCCTAAAAGTTATAAACAAAACACCGCCCAACTTGTGTGATGCTGCTCCATGCTCTTGATGTTTTCTCCAGCTCACTCTATGCCAATAAAAAATACATTTAACCTAATCTCTGCGTACGGTTATCTAGTTACCAAAAAATAGACCAAAACACCCCTCAGATCATGGTGCCAAATCGCGTATCTCGCTCCTCTTCGTCTTCTTCTTCTTTTTCTTCATTTCAACATCTCACACGATCCCGGTCCATGACCTCATGATGCTGCTGCGCTCCACCGCCAGCGCAAATCTTCTCCGGTCAAACTCGTTGACTCCCCCACCAGCCTCCACCACTCGCACCGTCGCCGCCACCTCTCCCACGCTCGCAGTAGCTCCATTTAAACCCTCCACACCCAAATATCTAGCTGCCCTCCGAAATTACAGATCTACCCTCCCTCCTCCTCGCTGCTCCGGTAAGTTCTGGTGTTGATTGATCGTGTGTCCGACGGAATTATAGAAAAGGGATGGGCAATTTGGTCATGAAAAAAAAAATATTTTTGGGGTTGGTGGGTGATTTTTAATTTTGATCAAAATGAAAACAAAAGCAATTTCGAAGTCCACTGTAATATAGAGAAGAGAGAGGCCTCTCTCTCTGAGTCCCACTCATATTTTGGTGCGTGCGTCTTTTTGTGTGGTCTAGTGAGTGAGAGTGACTCTGTGCAAGTTCAAAAGATGGCCGCCGAAGATGCCCAAGATCCTCGCCTGGCTAGAATCGCCTCCTCAATCAGAGTCATACCCGACTTTCCCAAGCCTGGTACACTCTTAATTTCTTTCTTTCTTTGTTCAACGTTTTAGTTTGGGTTTTGTGAGATGCAAAAGTCATATTGGAGTTTGACCGGTTTTGGGTTAATGGTTTGAGTACAAGGGATCCAATTTGTAATCTGGATGCTGGGTAGTTTTGGTTGTTATTGGAGTTTTTGTGTTGAGATAGATTGTGGTTTTACGCGTGGCAGGGATTATGTTCCAAGATATTACTACCTTACTTCTGGATACACAGGCTTTCAAGGATACCATTGATTTGTTTGTTGAGAGGTACAAAGACAAGGAAATCTCTGTTGTTGTAGGTAATTTCAATCTTCACTTGTAGCTAGTCCAATTCGTAGTTCATTCATTCCAAGTCCTAGTATTCAGCATTGTTTTGTGGGATCGTCTCACAATCCTTGTTTAGGGAGTTCTTAACAGTTTTCGTGGCTATGTTTGCTGTATCTATTGTATTTTTGCTTGATGCTTATTATGATGAATTCTATGGACGGCATCATGTGTAGGTATTGAAGCTAGAGGTTTTATCTTTGGCCCTCCCATTGCATTGGCCATTGGGGCTAAATTTGTACCTATGAGGAAGCCGAATAAGTTGCCTGGTATGTTGATCACACTGTTTGTACATTCCATCTGAAACTCATTAGTTTCCTTTGCTGTCAGAAGTTCATTTGCTCTACTTATCCATTGCTTAGGTATTGACTTACTGGCAGACCGGGATAATTTATATTACAGTTTTGCTTCTTCAAAACAGAAATCTTCCATCAATGATTTAAGGACACATTGACTGAATTTTCTAGCCTTATTTAACTAAGATCACCTTTCACTTATGCAAAGGAAATATAGGCTACTTTAGTTGATAAATTTTGATTCAGAGGAGATGGGTAGTTTTACAAAGTGAATAGCAACCCTTCAGACTGTATAAATAAAACTTTGAGCTCAAACCACTGATCTTTGCAATCATGGTTGAATAAAGCTTTGTTTAAACTTTGGGTACAAAAGTAGGTAGTCACATCCCACTTGGGTTTAAGAAATAACCAAAATATGGGTATCAAAGCTATATTTTTCTCAGTTTCAAAACAATACAGTAAAATCTAAACAAATACAAACCTTGAATACAGAATATGTAATATGTACAGACTTTGTTTGTTTCTGTGGTTTATTTTCAAAAGCGTTTATGTTATCTATTGTGGTGTTTCTATATGAATTACTGCATGTTGGTGAAATGACAACAGTGTGATTGTTAATGTGCCATAAGCATTTGGTGCTTGAATGAATGTAATTGTCACACTCTCACTAATACATACATGCCTTATATTTTGATATTGCCAGGGAAGGTTATTTCTGAAGAGTACTCTTTGGAGTATGGAACAGACTCGATGGAGATGCATGTGGGAGCTGTAGAAGCAGGAGAACGCGCCTTGATCATTGATGATCTCATTGCAACTGGAGGAACTTTGGGTGCTGCAATCAGGCTACTTGGTGTGTATCAAAGCCTTAATATTACATGATTTTTAATTGTTTTCCCCTGCCTATTCTTTTTTACAAATCATCCCAGACTCTCAGTCCAAAAATTATTTTACTCCTTTCAAAATGTAACCCAGGTGTCTTGCAATAGGACCTCTCATGTCCGCTCTGGGTAAAAGTGTGACTATTATTATTAGATAGTTGGGCTCAGAAGCAATTAAAAATATGGATTCACAATTGATTCAGCACAAATTTTGGCTCATTACTTACATGGTCAAGCACACAAAAAAAAACTGAACCATCTTTTGATTCAAAAGCCTTCATTTGTTCAGATTTGATAACAACTTATCAAGAGACAAGGGTGTGACAAAATGGTGATGATTTGATAATGGTGCTATGTTCCGATATCCTTTCAAGTCTTACCGCCATACCCCTTGGCTGGTTTTGTGTAGCATCGTATAATCTTACTAATTTACAGCTGAAAGACTCTTGTTTGGTGGCTCAGTCTTAATTTCTTGTTGCAGAACGAGTTGGGGTGAAGGTGGTTGAATGTGCCTGTGTAATTGCTCTGCCAGAGCTAAAGGTATAAAATTGCATACACAGTACTATAAACACTCATGTTTGATTAATTTAAGGCAGCTCTTAGTTGCCACAAATTATTATGTTATTCACATACACTTAACCGAAGTGCTTGATTTTTCACGAACTGACTTGTAGAAGTTCAAACATCAAGTTTGGGCCGTGTTTGACTGTGTATGAACATTGATCTAGTAATGGCAGATGTGTTGGCCAGCAACCTACTTAATAATTTCTTGCACATCATTACCCTCACAATTAAAAAGACACATCTTTTATTCTCGATGCTTAGTTTCTTCATTGATTCGGTGCTGATTTGCTTGCAATTGCATGTTTTCAGGGTCAGGAAAAATTGGGAGACAATCCAGTATTTGTTCTCGTCAATGCACCTGGAGCATGAGTGATGGAATTGATGCTCTCTGCCATATGAGTTCTTAGACTCTGGAGCTTTTATTGGAGCTGCACAGTTTCAAAAAATTGAATTTTACCGCGGCGCTTATGGCTGATTTAAGGGATTTGTTTAAATTTGGTGATTGAAGAACTGATAAAACTTGGTAGATGGCATGTACTGAGCATAAATAAGTACTCGGTTTTTATTATTATTATCATGTGTATGATAATAGTACTGCGAAGTGATGATGATGACTTTGTAGGTGGTTACTAAGCAGTATGTAGTTGCTTCAATATCAATATATGATTTACTTAATCGACTAATGGTATAATGATCACTGAGCATTACTTGTTAACAGATGATACATTCGTTTTGCCCCAAGGAAAAAACTCAGACCTGTCTTGCCTTTTGGGTTTTAGTAAGTGAAATGGGCAATTAGAGTCCGAAGGCCACACAGGGAGCTTCCCATGAGCGGCTTCCGTACCCTTGTTGATGGCTATCAACTCTGTATTTGAGGTCAGAGCCTGAGAGGTCTTCGTCCTAGTAATGCATCTGGTGGCTGATTGAGGGAAAATTCTAACATGCAGACTATGTAGATCAATTTCTATGTGTGCAAAAAAGAAAAGACCAAAAAAATGGAGAAAGAGATGTAATGAGGACAATGTTGGTTCCTGTAGAAAAGACCACAAGATCCAACTTTATGAAATTGTGACAGTGTTGGTTCCTCAACAGTGAAATTAAGCCTCTTACTTTGCATGCGGTCCAGCTTACTCGTCTGGTGATCTCTTGAAACACATGAAATATCTTTTTGTAATACCTCGAATTTTCGGGTTCAAATTGTATGAATTCTTGGAAATTATTAAACTTGAAAATTGAATAAATCGCATATTTTTTGCTTTAGTCGACGATGTCAAACGAAACGAAACCGTATTCAGAAATTTATAAGTTAAAAACGTAATGTTTCTACAACACCGGAGTCGACTTTTACTCCGTTGCTCGTTTCCAAAAACTTCATTTACGGAAGTTGTAGAACTCGTTGATACGAGTTCGTGGACACTTCACGCATTCTAATCGGATGTCGTATGTGGAAGTTATTATCAACGGAAGTTAGTTTCCGAAATTGGAAAAAAAAAATATAAAAGGGAAGTTGGGAAACCCTAGTTTCCAAAATTGGAAACCGGGTAATTTCTCTCTCTCTCTCTCTCACCCCGCAGCCCTCTTCTCTCTCTCCCCGACCCTCTCTCCTTCCCTCTCGTCTCGCCGGAGATCTCCCTTCACCGGCCACCGTGCACGACACCGCCGGTGTCATTGGGACCGCAAGGCCACGACGCGTCGACCGGTGGTGACAGCGACGCACCCCAGGCGGAGATCCAGCAGCGCCGACGAAGCACAGCCTCGGCTCCGTCGATCACGACATCGCCGGCGTCGCAGGAGTTCGGAGTCACGACGGCGAGCCCTCCCTCTTCCTCCTTAACGCGATTCCACCTGCGGTGAGGCTCGAATCGAGCTGCAACGCCGTCGACCTCCACTCCTCGATATGAGACATTACAGCGGCGATTGCGGCGGTCTCCGGCCGGTTCTGGATAAGCTGAAGGTACGTTTGTGATCTCCTCCTCCTATTCTTCGATTTTCATGTTGATTGTGTGTTGATTGGATGGGTTTGGCCGGAGGTAGTGGATGGGCGCGTGTCGCCGTCTGTGGCGGCGCGTGATGGCGTGTGGAGTGGTGCAAGGGTGGCAGTAGGCCGTGGAAGGGAGGAGGAGAGGAAATGAGTCAGTTTTGGACTTTTGGGAGGCGGTGGGCAAGCCACGCTGCTACTATGGGTGGCGCGTGAGCTCCACGCGCTGCTACTATAGGTGGCGCATGAGCGCCACGCATGGCTGCTGGAGGGTGGCGCCTGAACCCCACGCGCCGCCACGTGCGGCGTCGCGTGAACAGTGATTCCGAACAGTAAATTTTGTAAAAAAAGTAAGTTCTGTACATTAATTGTAAAATGTAATTTATGTACGGTAATTGTAAAAAGTAATTTCGGTACATTAATTGTAAAAGTAATTTTCTGAAATAGTAAATCGGTGATTAGTATTTACTGAAATAGTATATTGGTACAGTAATACGTAAAACAATACGTACATGAACAGTGAACAATAATTACGTAAAACCGTAAATTGCTTAATAGTAAAAAGTAGTACTGATTCGGCATTGAGGTTTTACGTAACGTTTCTAACCACTTTTTATACAACTAGGTGATCGACAAAACAAGTGAAGGATTTGCTTTCGGTCTTGTAGAAATTACACTCAGGAAAATAAGGTGAGTAAATCTCACTATGACGAGTCTACACTTGGCGGTGATTCATAATTAAGCTTTATTTTAAAAGACCGAACTATGATACGTATATGATATAGTGGGTTGTGTATGTGTATAATGGTAAAAACGATACATATATATGGGTTGCTATATTATATACTGTCATATTCATATTTCCAAATGAGTTTATTTATAGCACTAATATTTTATGTTATTTGAGCATAAGTAGCTTGATTTTTGTACAATAACATGTGAGGATTGTATTGTACGTGGTTTTAACTTATGTTATGTTAAAACGTTTTTCTGTCTTCGGACGTGTTGGCATATGAGAACCTAGCCATGGCCGAGTGACAGTTACGATTCAGTTAGAGCTCTTCTGTCTGCCGGTGTACTGCATGAGGGGTAATAGATGAGTTACCTGCTTATGAGTACCCATATTTTTGAGATATTGGGTAACAGATGAGTTGCCCAATGTCCGACGGCGTACGAAATGAGGGGTAACAGATGAGTATCTGGGTCTCATGAGTACCCGTATTATAAATTGTATTCGAGTAAACATATGGGTTGCCCAATTTCTCTTGAACACTTATATTTTCAGATATTATTGGACATCCAGATGGGCCGTCATGTGACTCATGAGTGCATTTATAATTAAATGTTTTCAGTATTTTTCTCTTGTATTACTATGCGTGTTATATTGATGTTTTATTCATACGAGCTGCAAAGCTTACCGGGTTTGTGTTTATAATCCCGATGCATCTATTCGATAGTGTATGAGATAGTTCTGCAGGTGTGGATTAAAAGAATTGGATGACTACTCTGAAGATTTCGAAGTTTCATTATTCTCTTTGTGGTGAGGATTGAGATGATTTTATATATTATATAGCATGAACATTTCGATGGTGCGTACTTGCATCTTCAACACGTTATTCTTGGCTTCCGCCCTAAATTTTGAAATGTAGTATGCAACCTGTGAAAGACGATGAGAAGCTCAGTGTTTAAATCACTGCATTGTAACGATTGTATTAATAGATTATAGATTCATAAGCCTAAAACTAATATTAACGCTAAAGCGTATGAAATAATTCGCCAGCTAATCTAAAGAATCAGCTATTCATTAGAGACGGGTTTAATAATATATACTCTTGCCTCATTGGCAAAATGCTCTTCGTTTGCTTAATGATATACTTAATCAATTAATACAAATTAGATGGGGAAATCATAAGTATGACGCATGGGAGTCAACCAGTCGATTAAACTATCACTCGTCTGCATTCTTTCTGACTTTCTTCTGGCGTGGACGTTGGAACAGGTCCTTCAAATAATTTTGGCTCTCCATGAATGAAGGCTTGTAAACATTCTAAATGTTTCGATTAATACTGAAATTAAGTTACTTTACATAAACTCATCAGTTCATATATATACTACTCACAAATCACAATAAATCCGATATACAAATATGAAAAGTACGTTTTCTTTCCAGAAGTTGCTGTATATATAAGTTATTATGGGAATTATCATATAAGAGCATGATTATATAATACTCTAAACTTTAAGCTTGTCGTTTTCTGATTAGATTAAAGGAATTAGAGCATCATTATATTCCTTAATAATGTGATTAGGTATAGGAGTTTGAGTCATTAAAAGTGCTGTTGACGACTAATCTTTTTCCTATGAGTTTTTTTTCCTCGAATCTTTCCTATACGTTTTGTTTTGTTGGGGAGCTACATATTAGCTAGTTAGAGAAATGATATACACGCCTATATTTGTGTGCGCGCGATGACAATGAATAAATTATGAGGCTTAAATTCGGATATGAGAAGTTGAGATGGAAGTAGTAATTAAGCTTAATTTCTTCACATTCTTAATTAGTCTCTTTCTTTAAGATCATGAAGCTCGCACCGGCCCTTCTTAAAAAAAAAAAAAAATAATGAAGCTATACGAGAGTTCAGAGATCGAATTCGTAAATTCTGCTACATAATTAATTAGTTTAATATAAGTGTAGTATATACCGAGCAAATGGAAGTATGGTTACGGGTTACCGAAATTAGTTTAAGAATCACGTCACTCATGTGGCTCTATCTAGAGGTCCAAACCATGCCGCCATGAAATTATACTATCACTTCGTTGCTGTTTAAGACCTCCGAATTCTTTAGTTAATGAGCGAGTCAGTATAAAGAATTAGGAAAGCAATACTTTAAGCAAACAAGTCTTATCGATTTTTGAGGGATTACTGAATTAGTTTAGAAGGTTTAGTGCTAATTAGGTGTGGGACATTAGGGTTAAGGTCATTAAAAGTGTTGTTTAGGCGCCCGTCTCTGCAAGGACGTCTCTATTATTCTCCTTGGCTTCCATCCGATGACAGAACAGAAGCGACAGAGACACATATCTTATATACAAGCTAAGTTTGACATTACATGCTTCCTATTAATCCATCAAAAGGAAGAGAGTAAATATCAGCTTATATATAAATGAAGGTACGAATCGAATGTCAGCTTTCTCATTACAGTAAATATCAGCTTTCTCATTCGATTCGTATGTGTAAACCCAGATTACATGATCCGGTCGAATGGATTTACACGTACGAATCGAATGAGAAAGCTTATGATAGATATCAGCTTATGAATGCATTTGTCTTGCAAACCTAATAATAATCAAAATGAAGGTTATGGTTATGAAAAGGGTCACGTGGCTTGGTGGCTGAAACAAAATCATGAACTTAATTTAGTTTAGTTTGAGTTTCGTATGTATATAGATATAGTTGTTCTCTTCGAAAAACGAAAGAAAGATATAAATAGTTGGAAAAAACTGGCAGCCCAGCTCTGATCAGCTATAGCTGACCATGGCCACTAATAAGCAGACATGTGTACAATTGCAACATCTATTTACTAAATGCAAATGGAGAACAGGTTAACCAACATCGAAGTTTTCATCCATGCTTCAATTTATTTTTTATCTAGGTTTTCTGGGTTTTTTATGTGGGGTCTATTAGAACTTTGGTCATTTGATAGCTTGCTTTATTCTTAGACTCGATCTTTGTTCTTACATCTTAGTTTAGGAGCTTTTTTGGGTAGTTTTTCAAAGGGTCTGTGTTTGTATAATGAGGGGACTAAAAAAACAAGGGTTTTTTTTTGGGAAAATAGAAAACTGAGTTTTGATTAGCCTTTGATTCAAAATTCAAAACAATATTCACCTAAAAATATAAGTTTTTACTCGTCGAGGAGAGGTGACGCCTGCATTTGGAGCTTGAAAGAGGAGGGGTGTGGTCTTGAATTCGGATATCATCTTAAAGTTAAATATCGGTCGAATAAAAATAAATTACAAAAGGACACGTGTCATCTTATCACTGGATATGGGTAGCTATTCTTTGCCTATTTCAATGCACAAATGGCAGAACCCGAAAACATAAATTAACCCTAAAATCGTGCGAAGAGGCGATGAATGTATTAGCCAGAGTTTCATTTCTCTGATTAAGGAATAAAATCAGATATTAAGGGAGTTCCATATATATATATATATATATATATATCCGGTATAGATTTTATTCCCTTGCTGTGTTCTTATGGTTTTTCTGGTTTTCCTTGGTTCCTCCAAAGGTCGTGCAATGGCCGGTGCCAAATTCTGCAAACAATGAATTACAACAAAGACCTTATCGAACTTTCGTGGAACAGATGGAGAACATAATATGATTAGAAAACTTGCAAAAATGACATCTTTCTGCCGCGTGGGAACTAATATAGACTGAAAACCGCAAGACTCGGCAGAATACAGAAACGACAGTTGGGTACGTTCGTACGTGTTTATTATGGCTCTAATATAGGCCAGAGGGATTGCATCAAACAGACACACGAGCAAATCAAAGTTATGCACCAAAGAGAATACAACTAGTCGAATCCCGGCATATCGTTGTATGTAAATTGCAGAATCCATTTTTGAGTTTCTGTTTGTTGATGATTACCCTGCTCGATGTGCTAAGTGAACAGAGCACATGTTAATATAAGCTCTTGAATCAAGGATATGATGCTAGGAATAATGCTGTATGATCGATGACACTTATATTTGGATTATGTTTGATGATTAGATGATATTTTTGAATTGTTGTGGGATAACGCACTGGTTATTCATATAATGATTCACCAATGTCATCTGTTTAGCATTACTAGGCAAGTAAAATGGTTTTATCAGACAAATTCGATAGTTAGCTGTTAATTGAACCATTATCGAGTAATATATATATATAGTTCATATCCAGAGTAATATTTATCTAACTTGTTAAGTAATTTGGTATGAAAATGTAGAGTTCGATATATACTTATTATGTTTAACGGGAAAAGCCCTACTGGTAGTGAGATCGATGCGTAATTAACAGGAAAATGAAATCCAAAAATGAGTAATGATTGATGAAATGCCAAAAAACCTCAATCAGCAAGCAAAGCGGAAGACTAGTGCATTGAAGGCGTGTACGTAATACGTGTTATTGCCTTCACCACGAAGATAATTATTCCGTATATATAACTGTACTGCCTAGACCTATGCCAGAGGATAATTATCATTTTCTCTATTATATATATGGGCGGCTGACTTTGGAAGTACATAGGATATGGTACTACAGATGAGTTGTATACAGGATACTAGCTAGCTAGCAAAGATATTTAACCTTCTGGGATTGTATATCGTTAATGGTCGATACTCCTTGAGTTGCAGAACTCGGATCCAAAACACTTGTTAGGTTAAGGTCTTGATGAAGAAGACCAAGAACGAGTTTTGCGGTTACCTTGTCGGAGCTTAATCAAATTTCAGACTCAGCTCCACGATGTTGCCGACCTCTCCCATCGTTTTCTTTATTCCGCCAACTCTTATTATACTCATCCACGTTCTCACAGTTTCACAAGAATGCCAGTTTTAATCTTCATCTTTGCGCATGCTGTGGTCTCTAATTCCACCCGTCTTAATCCGCTAGCCGTCGTTAAATTAATAACGTTATCACAATTTTGAGACTAACTAATCACAGTTAACTGACCCTTCAATCATTTGGCTTGGACCATTTTCTCTCATAATTATGGGAGCTTCAGAGGGTCTTAGGTGTTTTAATCTCATTCAAGGTTCATAGTTATTCTAATCCTATAATTTCATGAACTGGGCCAAGTCGGACCCACTTATGAGTTGGAATTGGCGGGATATGGGGCCCACAGTGGACTCCTGATATCAACTGATAACTTGCAGAAGATGAGGACCATCCCCCATCATCAATGATTATGGCTATAGGGGAATTAAGAAATGAAGTCAATCACTTGCTAACATTCTTGTGTAGGGCTTCTGGGGAGCTTGGGTATAAATATGTTTCCATAGCTTTGCTTGTTCTCAGTGCAATTGAGCTTTTCACACCCTTAGTCTTATAGCACTCTACAGTCTACACAGATACTCACACATACTAATGGAGTCTCTTGGTGTTTTTGCTGAGGGAGATCAATGGGAGTGTCTCAGCAGATTGTTCTCTCATGAAGATCAGGAGCTCGATTTCACACCACATTTTCTTGGTCATGATGGTTCATTTCCTTTCCAACACAATGAGGGATTCAATTTTGAAACCCCAATCACCCTTTGCCCCAATCCTGAAGCTGGTGATGAAATGGGATTGATGAGCAGGTTCAATCAGAGCTTCTGTCACTCTTTAGACACTCTCAACAGTAATGTGCATTATCTTCCTCAAGAAATTAATTCTGCTTATAGTGCTAGCAGTGGCATTCTTTCTGCCATTCTGAACCCGGAGAGTTACTACCTTGGTGGTAACTCTTGCCATACCCCAATGAGCAATGACATTTCTTCATCCATTGATGTTTCTATGACTGGGAATATTGAAAGCAATTTTCTGTCATTCATCCCGGCAATTAGTGACATTGGGATGGAAGGAGCTGTATGTAACACTGAAGATTCAGGCAATGGCAATATGGGAACTTCAGAAGACAGTCAACAACCAAAGGAACTGCAGCTCAAAAGGATGCATGATGTTACAAAAGAAAAATCCAGCACTGAAGATGCATCTGAGAGTAACCCGAAAAAGAAACCCCGTTTGTCGAAAGATGTAAGCATTGATCACTCGAAGTTTTTATAGTCGATGACATATTGGTTCTTTTTGTGAAGGTGTGTTTCTAATTGTCAGCTTTCTCAATTAATGGAACAGAAAACCAAGAAGAGGAATGTGAGGTCAAAGAAGGGCCAAAAGGCGAACTCAGATGCGAAGGAAAAAGACGAAGACGAGAGTAACACAGGAGTGGATAGACATAGGTCTAGCTCTTACAACAGCTCTGAGGATGACAATGCTTCTCAAGAGACAAATGGAGCCGGAGAAATCTCAGACCCGACATCATCGGCCCTTAACTCGAATGGCAAGATAAGAGCCAATAGAGGGTCTGCAACTGATCCTCAGAGCTTGTATGCTAGGGTACGTACGTTATTATTTAAATTTTCATCTGAGATCTTTCTCAAACGAACACTCACTTGTGAATACAGTTTCTCATGATCTTTTGAATCTTGCAGAAACGAAGGGAGAGAATCAACGAGCGGTTGAGAGTACTGCAGAATCTTGTTCCTAACGGAACAAAGGTTGACATCAGCACAATGCTGGAAGAGGCAGTCCATTATGTCAAGTTTTTACAGCTCCAAATCAAGGTGAGACTTGGTCCAACAATGTTTTAAAAAAATTTATTAAAATGAATTTCTTGCTTCAACAGCTACTGATTTCGGTTCATTTATGCAGCTTTTGAGCTCCGAGGATATGTGGATGTATGCTCCTATTGCTTATAATGGTATGGATATCGGTCTCGATCTGCACAAGATGTCTACACTTCTATGACGCAGTGCAGCAACAAGATCTGAATTTTTTTTCCGCCATTCCCTTTCTAATTGATAATTATCAATATAGCAGAGAAGAACAAAAAAAAAAGAACAAAATGTATATTAATTTAAATTCCTAACTTGTAATGAATTGAGTTAAATAAGCTCCAATTTCTATTACGAGGAGAATCCTCAGTTTTTTAATATATGAACACGTCTGGTCTCTGATTTTAGATTCACAGATGTGTTTCCTTGGTCTTAATTGATTATGAACTTTACAGAACAGACCCCCTGGAGAACCAAATACAAAGTATTTATATATTATCACTGACCATAATATCTCTATACTTCCTGTATATATATGATACTATGAGAGCATCTAATTTAGGGTATGAAATCTTTTGATTTGATAAAGATCTTAATCATATGTTTAGTAGATGCAGGGCTGGCCCTGAGGGATTCGAGGCCTAGTGCGGAAAAAAAGACCCTTATTAAGTTTTTTTGAAGCCAAATTCTTTGATTATTGCAATGGGTCTTATTCATGTAATTTGATCATATATGGAGCATCTAATTTAGGTATGAAATCTTTTAATTTGATAAAGATCTTAATCATATGTTTAGTAGATACAGGGCCGGCCATGAGGGATTCGAGGCCTAGTGCGGAAAAAAATGGCCCTTAATAAGTTTTTTTGAAGCCAAATTATTATTTTTTTGGAAATTTGAAGCCAAATTATTTGATTCTTGCAATGGATCTTATTCATAATAAATGAAGAAAATAAAAAATTTAAGAGATAAAAAGATAGAAGAATGAAAACAGTGAGATTTTCTTAGAACAATTTAATTATAAAAGGCTGAAAATGATGATTTTATTTTTTTAAATATATCAAATTGAATTATTGATTACTAAGCAAAAATAATAATAAGTATAATTTTGTCATGAACTAATAGTTATAGCAGGCGCCTGCCCTGAGTAGATGTTATAGCAGGCTTTCCAGCTATATATCCTTTAACATTGTTTAAGAATACGGGGATCGCAGGTATGAAAAATAGATGTATCTCTAATTTTCTTGAAAAAATATGTGCAAACATGCATCTTCGACCTTACAATGGTTGATCAAAATAAACATGGGGATGAACTAATAGTTAGGTATAAATGTATAATAGTTAGGTATCTTTATTTATCACATAGCATAACAGTACAAGAAAGATTGACAGAAATTGAATAACGATTTGAATTGGTTAAGTCTAATGCTACAATACCAAACTAGTTAAAAGTACACGATAGAAGATGTAAAAGTTCGTGTGCAAGTAAGTGGATGTACCAGAGGTTCATCATTCTCTTGGCTATAGAATTAGTAGTGAATTACTACAATAATATGCACTCAATGGAATGACAAAGTAGATAAGTACGAGTATTCTCCAGCAACAAATTATTGGAGATATGTATAATCTAATTATATATGTCATTTCTCTATTAATTCAAACGAAATATTGAGTACACAGAAAAGAAAAGAGACCGGCGTTTAACAAGTGCCAGCATAAGAATATCATATATACGGCAGCAATCCTATCAACGACGAACTTTGTTCACCTGTCGGAAAATATGATGTATGATGGAGTGAGGACACCAAGAAACTGAAACTTTACCGGAATTCTAAAAATATGATTTTCCTTTTTACTGAGTAGAGATTTTGATTTTCACAGTATAGGGCCAATAAAACTAAAGCCACGTAGGACAGTTGTTCGACTCCGGAGTTGCAACCGCAAATACCTAGGTAGAATTCTGAGCACGACGTCGTTTCTCCCATGGCCTCCGTAGAGCAGCCCCCGAAGAAGCGAAGGCTGCACGAATCCGAAGCACATCCCCCTTCCTCACCTCCGCCAACATCGCCGCCACCTCCGCCACCGCCTCCACAAACCCTAGCTCCAGACTCATCCCTCTCCCAGGATGAAATCCTCACCAAACGAAGGCACCGCGACGAGATTCGAGGCGTTTACGACTGCTATAAGCGCATCAAGTTCTGCCTCTCCAAGACCGACTCGGCTCTCACCGCCGATCTCGAGCAAGCTTACCTCTCCCTCATCTCCGCCTCCAGAGGTCAGTCTCAGTTTTGACTCTTTTGCCCTTGCTTGTTTCAATTCTTAGTGAGTTAGTGCTAATCCTCAGTTAAGTATGATAAGAGCGTTGATGATTTAGGATTTGCTGAAAGAACTTGAGAATGAGTTAGTGAGCTTTGTAGTGTAGATTGTATAATTTTTTGCTCAATGTGTTAATCATCAGGCTAAAAATTCACAGGCTGTACGAGTGTACAACGCATTGTGGCTGATCTTATTCCTAGATATGCTTCCAAATGTCCCACTGCTCTCGAAGCCGCGGTGAGAGTTGTTGTCAATATGCACAACTGGAGTGTGGGGCTGATCCATAGAGGAGAGGACACTGATGGATTTGCATTTCAGACCGCGAGGTCCTGTATACTCGGCCTGTCCGATATTTGCTGCACTGCTTCCTCGGTGGCGTCAGCATCGTCTGTCATTCGCGGTATTTGCTCTGGTGTTTTCCAGAATGTGCTTAGTTTCTTTATATCATCGTTTGAGGGGAAGGATGTGTTTCTGATTGTTGGTAAAGAGACTGTGAGAATGCAAGACAATGCTGATATTTTTGATGAGCTGAAGGAGAAGTTTTCTGATGGAAATGAATCTGCGGTTACTAAGCTATCCCAGTTACGTGCTCTTTGTTTGCTGCGGGTTTTGTTTTGTTGTCCTAAAGATTCACTTGCAGCCTGCTTTGAACTTTTGAAATCCACCGCATCAGAGGGAGTTCTTAAAGGGCAGTATTTCCTAAGTCAATTAACAAGCAAACTTGATCAGGATGGCGGGGATCATTTGGGAAAAACTAGTGATGAACCCAAAACAAGTATGGTTTCTGTTGAAACAAGCAATGCAGGCAACAATTTTAGTTCCGAGCAGCTAGCATCAGATGGAAACTACTTATCTGGAGATTCAATTTCAGTTTCAAAGAGCTGCTTGTTAGAACTGGTAATTCCTTGTCTTTCTTCTATAAATTATGATGCATCGATTCTGAAATGTGGTTGCTTGATTTATGAGAATGTACATGTTATTCCTGACATTTGCTAGTGGATGAAGATAAAATCAGTCACAAACTCTTGTTCTTTTTCGTGTTTGATAGTAGCAAATTAATACATAATAATGAATTCGCATGCTTCCTTGTTTCCACCAATCTAAAAATATAAATGGAGTACAGTTCAATACAATGGCATTAGAGGGCCTTGTTGTATTAGTTGATGTATTTCTAGACAAAATTTAAACCAAGGGACACGTAGGGGGATTTGTTTTAGGAGTAGACACATGTTAATAGGGGGTTTGCACATTTATATGCATTTTATTCCCTGTAATTGCTGATGAAAAATATCATGTTTTTGCTTGAAGATAAGGTTCTCTTTCTTGTTTTCCTGTTGACTACTAGTTTGAGCTTGTTCTTTTTCTAAACCTGCAGGTTCTTAGTAAAGATCCATTATTGCAAACTTGGATGCTCTCAAAATATAAAAAGTTACGTAGGTTGCCAGCTATTTCAGATTTTAAATCTGCTTTGGAGGGCATCTTTCGATCTTTTATAGATGTAATGGATGTAGAGGGTAATCAAGTAGGCAGTGATGAGGACAGCTCTGATCCATCGAGATCTATCAATCGACCATATCTGGTGCCTAGGTTTTCTAACTCACAAACCGGCAGTGATGGTTATTCTGGTAGAGTGTCCAGTCAACATATGAAAGCTCGCAGCTCTGTAAGGCCTTTTGAAGCTAACCGCCATTCAACGGGGTCCAATCAGGAGAGTGGTGGTGCAAGGCCCATGGATTATGATATTAGAGAACATGGAGATATGCCACATGGCAGGTCTTCTATGCCGAGGGACTTGGTGAACCACCAGATGCCTTCCCCTGTCGCAAGGTCTCCATTAAACTTCAGGAGTAACTCTTTTGATGGGAGAAACCATGTTCATTTTGAGAAAAGCAAAGATGCAAATATTGAATTTGGTTCACCTTCCGTGAGATCTTCAAGTGGAGGCGTTAGCAGTTCTTTGGAATCTCCCAAATGCCAGTCTGTTTCGTCATATGGTTCCCCCAGAACTCAAATTGTTTGGTATTCTGATGGGGATATTGCAGCCATGGACATTTTCTCTGCATCAAAACAACTCTGGCTGGGCATTTTCAGTTCTGATGTATCAGAAGCCCATGTAAGATTTCAGTTAGAGAGATTTGGTGCCATGGAACAATTTTTTTTCTTTCCTCACAAAGGATTTGCCTTGGTTGAGTATAGAAACATTCTTGATGCCATAAAGGCTCGTGAATATACACGCAGACATTTTCCTTGGTGCGTAAAGTTCATGGATACAGGGTTGGGAACTAGAGGTGCTATGAATGGTGTTGCAGTTGGTTCTAGCTGCCATGTTTATGTTGGACATGTTTTAAGTCAATGGGCGAAGGATGAGATTCTTCATGAATCAAGGAGAGTGCTTCACAAGAGTCCTTACTCAGTCACTGATTTTAGCAATGAAGGTGCGTTACTGATGGAATTTGATACTCCAGAAGAAGCTGCTGCTGTGATGTCACACCTCAGACAACATCGCAAGGAAAGGAGTAACCACAGGGCACCATACGGTGCTGGACCAACTAATCTTGTAGTACCTCACATTGATGGTGCCAGACCTGTACCTACCACTACCCATGTTGACATGAGAAGCAACCAGGGAAACGTGTTGTACGCTGCTGCTACACCATTCACTGCAAAACAGGAGAACCACTCAATGGAGATTGTCTCGCCTAGAGTTAAATCTGAAAATCAGGGGAATGCACAAAGTGGATGCATGCTTCAGTCAAACAGAGCTGTTACGGGCTCTGCAGAGATGCTTGAAGCTGGCACTAGGAGAGTTGATGGTTATGACAGTAACTTAGCTGTGAATTCTACGCAAGGTGAGTTTACCTTTTCATATAAGTTTTCACTGAAATTAATGTTCTCCATTTTCTTTAATACTGATAGATTTTATATCAATTCTTTTACTCTAGGCGGTCATGTTGCTTCTCATGCCAGTGAACCTAGGTGGTTGTATTCAAAACCTGGAATGGAGCTGCATTCTGCACCAGGAAGTGTTCCATGCGTTCCTGTACCAACACAGGGACCAGCTGCTCCACCACTTCCACAAATTTCCTCAGCTCCATTTATGCGACCTGTTTACTTCCCTCCACATAGTTCATGGGATCCACGGGGTTCAAGTCATAATCGTCCTGTGAACACAATCTCACCTGCTGTAGCCCCAAACAATTTTCATGGTAATGCTATTGTACCTCCCTTCATTCCTGCTTCTGTGACTCCACTTGCACAAATACAGGGAACTCCAGGGCAACAATTTGACCATATGTATTCAGTGCCTATGGCACCACAACCATTATCATCTCTGCCACCTCCTCTACCTGACATGCCACCTCCATTGTCCCCACCTCCACCGCCTTTGCCTCAATCACAGCCGCCTTTTGTTCCCCCTCCGCCTTCTTCACCCTCTCCTCCTGTTGCTATTTCAGAACCATCTGCTGTGGAAACTTCTAGACAACCCTCACAATATCAGTGGCAGGGGACATTGTGCAAGAGTGGAGTTCATTACAGTACAGTTAATGCATATAGAGTGGATTCCGATATATGCAAATATTCCAATGCCACTTCTGAACCTATAGAGTAAGGCATCACCTCTTATATTTTAACCATGCTTTCTGGCTTTCATTAACTCTTGCAAATGTATACGGATGTCTAATAATACATTCATGGCTAATTTTTGCAGATGGCCTTTTAAGTTAGACATGACCAAGCGTACAGATTTTCGGCACGTGAAGTCTACATTTACTAGCACCCCACCACATAAGGTTAGCTCTTGAATATTTTAATTCCGCTTTCACAAGTTCATTTTTTGACCTCGATAAATTGGTAAAACAAATTGGGAAATCCATGTAAACCAGATTTCTGATACTAATGGCTTGTAGGACCAAAATGAATATAGGACAACTCAGTTAAAAATTATAAAATACTAATGGATTCGTTGAGAAGAAAATGGGACAGTTCAGTAACTTACCTTAATACGTGTATTCCACAAGTAGAAAAATTGATCCCGTTCTATACTTTTAACATTTATTTATTGTTGTTCTTCTTTTCCCTTGCTGAATTTAATTGTTTGCACTGTCTGTTCTTTGATGTTTGTTGCAGCGGGAAGTGTGTCGATTGATCCCATCGTCTGCAGCTGACCAGAAAGGAGTAAGTTCTCTCTTTTCATGTTTTGTATTGTAGCTCTGTAGCATCTGCTTTGAGTACTAGATGGGAACTGGTTCTTTTTATCTTGGAGACTCGTCTTGCTATTGCCTACATAAAGTGATTGTACCTCTGAACTGAATTGCAAAATTGATGAATTCTGAAATGAATACTACCTAATTAAATTAAGTAACTTATGTATGAATAGTTCAAGAGTTAGATATATGCAGTGGCAGATCCAGGATTCAAGACTGGGGTTGGCTTGAACTTTTTTTTTCTTTTAACTGAAGCAATAAGCAAAATTTTACGATGCTAAAAAAATTAAACCCATCCAAAAGAACCGTTAAACCAATTACTAGAAAGAATATTTTTCTGAAATCATTTTTATTTAGGTAATTAGGTCCGATCCTTTTATATAATAGAGGAGTGGCTATGAAAAGAACTCAATGAGATTAATTAATACAAAATCTAACGTAGATGTTTTGCCCTAAGTATGGACAGACTACTTATTTTTAAACTTTAAACCCAGTTTATATTGAGAGAAATAAAAAAAAGCTTAATAGAAATCAGAAAAGTAAAGAAGGAAAAAGAAAAAAAAATTGCTGAGGCTGGGACTCGAACCCAGATGGACTTGGTACTAGTAATTATACTAGACCAAGCTTGCCAAGGCTTCACATATGTACTTTGAGTGCATGTTAAAAAAATTTATTCAAAAATCTTGGTAGGGCTTGAGCCCAACCAAACCATTACCTAGATCCGTGCCTGGATATATGGAAGCCAAACCTAGTTTATAAACGAGTTTAATCGATGTAGATAAGCATCCCAATCATTACATCTGGACTCAGCAATTTCAATTCTCGTAGTGTGCCTTTCTAGAAGTCGGTCATCCAGCTATCTAAGCAGTGAATGACAAATCATGTTTGTAAGAGGAAGATATATGAGCTTCATATTGTACATTTAGATCAGACAAAACAAATATAATTGGGAAATGTTCTGAAGCCTTAAAACTTCGCAATTACCTTAAGACTTACAATATTGCTCTTCAGTTTCAGGATTTCTTGTCATACTTGAAGCAGAGAGACTGCTCTGGAGTGATCAAGATCCCAGCAATGAATTCCATGTGGGCCAGACTTCTCTTCATACTTCCATATTCGGAAGAGACTTGCTCTATGCTCTCTATTGCACCATGCCAACCTGATTGCCTCATTGCTTTAATTCTACCTAAAGAAACAAATTTTGAGTGGGTATGATCTGAGTTTAGGATATAGGTGTGCTTTTAGTGTTCATAATGGCAGTCTGATGACACAGTACAGAAACAATTGTTATGCCTTTATCGTAGTTGAGTTTCACTGCTCTGGTTTGAGCAAAATTTATGCCAGTAATTTATTACTTGATCATACACTGGCATAAACCAGTGTACATTCCCTTGGGGCTGATCGTGTGGAGCTTCTGCTGTGTATACTGTTGGTTGTTCTGAACCTTTTTACAGTTTTAAGCTACTAAGTCGTGCAACGGAGTTCTCTTTCAGTTCTAGTTTAACCATCAGACTATTTCTCCATTTTTGTAGTAAATTGTAAAGGCTGCCCTAACCTTGCATTTTTGTCAACATGTTACTCTTTATATCCATTCTCCTGAGTCATAATTCATTATTGGTTATACATCATTTCTATAGAATTGTTCCAAATGCAAACTTGGCAGTTCACGATTTTTTATAGTTGGAAAATTTGGAAAATCATATGTATAAAAAAGTCTGAGTTGATATTTTTGAGTTTTGTCGATCCGATCATTGCTTAAAATCATGATTACATTTTAATTTGGCTAAATTTTAACAACAGTACACCAACTTATGGTCACTTATAAAATCCGTTCATAAAGTTTTAAATCAAGCGTTTTGGTACATGAAATTCGAAACCCGACCTACTATTTGTGCACGACGTCAATGTTGATATTAACTGTATGTCATATTTTCAACTGTGAAAGGGTAATTTAGTACTTCCTCAAAGATCGATCTCTTACCCCTGCCTCATGCCCCCCCCCCCATTCCCAAAACCCATAAATCTCTCTATGACCTTGATGCATGTCATTCCCCTCTATCTTCCAAATCTGCATCCACAAAGCTTATCCTCACTTTTATTCCGGCTTGACTCTAATTCTAATTCCTACCCCTGCCTCATGCCCCCCATCCCCACCACCAACAACCATCGTACCACGACATATGGGCGAGCATGACATCTCCTCCACCTTCTAAAATCACCGACAATCAAAAAGTACTAAACTTGCATGGGCAAATTAAAAGATTGAATCGTAAGTGTTAAAAACTTAAAGTCCAATCCAATATAAATAAATAAAACTAATTACTCAATACTCATATAAAACTAGGAGCAAGTCGGGTTCCGGTCGAAGAGGACCAAAGAAGTGGTGAGTTAGAGGATTTTGGCGAGTGGGTTTTGGGAAACATAGAAGGAGACGGAAGGACGGAGTGGAGGGAATGACAATGGTTCGAGAGCTCCATGCCGACCATGCATGGTTGTAGGTAGCCTTGCCCAGTTTTTTTTTAGATTGCAAAGATTTGTCTTTCCAATGTTCAAGCAGGTGAGAGAGAGATGGATAACTAATCATAAAGAAACACATAGACCAATTTGCCCCTCAGATTATGCCAATGTTACAGAGCTTTTAAGTTTTAACAGTGTTATTGACATATGTCTATATAGTGGGTCAATTTTATGTACTAAAATGTTTGATTTAGAATTTCATGTACATATATTATTAGTGGTCTTTGGTTGATGTACCGTTTCTAAAAATTTTCTTTTAATTTTGTTGGAAGACGAACAAAAGTTCAATTTTCACCGAAAACGTGTGTTATAGTCCACGTTTTTGGTGAATTGTTGTGGTTTTATACAAGTTTGTTTTCTTGGTAAAAAAAATCAGAGATTGTTTCGCGGAGATACTTGCAATGTCGCCTTGTCAAAATGGAGGGAAGCAAAACCGAAGGATACTGAATGGGCCTAAACTCAGGCCCGACTGCACTAAGGCCCAAGTTACCAACAGCCTGAGCGAGTTGAAAGACGCAGGAAGGTGCCGAGGGGTCAGTGTAGGAGTTCTGAGTGCTCCCCAAGGAAAAGCTTTACATATAATTATCTCACTCCGCCTCCTCATCCTCTGAGCTCTTCAGATTCGATCGGAACCTTCCGCACCATGTCAGGCCACCGGAACCCTCAGGGCAACACTAACAGGCAAGCCGGAGGAAGCAAAGGTTTCACCAAGTCCCAAAAGGTCTTCGTCCCCAAATTTCCAGACCAGAATCGTCCCCCAAATCCCACACTCTCCGCCTCCCTCCGTCAATCGCAATCGCAATCGCATCCCTCCAATGCCGGAGCTTCAACCGCCGCCGCTGCTCCCGCGACTAGCAGTAGGGTTCGGATGGGAGAGAAAGGCGAGTGGGTGTCGACCAAGGGCAATTTCGTCAATTACCTGCCCCAAGATGAAGCTGTCGTGGCCGGCCTCGGCGCCGACGAAGGTGGATTGGACGCCTTGGAGTCTCAGAGAGTCGTCGATCTTCTCAATAGAGAGCTCTCTCGGTTGCTCAAGCTAAACCCTAAGGAATTCTGGAGGCAAGGTATTGTTCTAGGCTTCATCCCGTCACATTTCGATAGCATTTCTGTTTTCTAAGCTTGCGATTGTTGTTTATTGATATCTGACTGCTGTAATTGTTGATTGTTGGCTCACGTTACTGTCAGTGGCTAGTGATACTTCCCTGCATGAATTTATGGAGAGCTTTCTGCAGTTTCGTAGCAGGTGGTATGATTTTCCTCATCGAGGAGCCAAGGACACGGTGGCAGGTGTCATTGTAGGGGAATTAGAACTAAGCCGCCGCGTTTTTATGGTGCTGTATAGAGTGTAAGTTTAGTTTCAGCTTTTTATACTGTCCCACCTATCGCTGGTATAGAAAAATCACTAGTGCATTGATTTTGATATGGACTGTCTTGGTCTTAATGTTGCAGTTCTTCTAACAGGGAGCCTGGTGCTCGGGCTGCTGATAGTCTCAGTCCGAGAGACCATGCAGGTGTGTCTCTCAGTCTTTGTAAAATTTTAGATGATGAAGTGGTAGACCAGTTCCATTGACAAAATTATTGAAATAATCAAATTCGTGCTTCGAGGAGATATTGTATAAAAGATGTAACACACTAGATTAAGTTATCATGGAGATGGTACAGTTTGTACGTAGTTTGGCATGTACTTGTCCCTTACTGGTACTTGTCTCTCATTAATCAATTAGTGAGATTGTTTTTTTTATTTTCTTAATCTATCATCACTTATATTGTGTACTGATTATACTTATTCACTAATTCCATATGTAGCTCTTTTGCAGGAGAAGAAGTTGCTGGACTTGCCTAAGCTGCTGGACATATGTGCTATATATAGTCATGAGAATGAAAATTTGACGGGAGTGTTGGTGAGCATAATTTTTTTTATAGATAGTGGGTTATATTATTGTTACACACCATCTTCTCTCTCTCATTTTATCACGTCTTTCAGGTTGGCAATGCAGTGAAAGCCCAACCTACAATCTGTGACAGCATGACTGCTGCGGCATCACATTTCCTGAGCATTGTACAGACAATGTATCAGCGCAGCAGCACAGCATTAGAGGTAGTCGTCCAAAATCTTACTATACCACCATAAATTGTAATGCTCCAAATCTATTTGCAGCCTGAGGGTTGGTCGTTTGGGTTATTTATACATATTATGAACTCTACATAAAGGAGTCAAGAAGCTTGGGCTGATCCAAATTCTATGTTTATTAAATAACAGTTGACCTCTTTTGTATTTGTTTGATGGTTCTTTGTTATGTTATGTTTTTATTTTCGTCTTTATATTTGTTGTGGCTTTGTAAGTAGATTTTTCAATAAAGTGTTCTGCAAGCTGGATACCTGACAGGAAGGATGTCCTAATTTCATGTACAGGCCCTTTTTCTCTCTGGAGATCCTGGAGAACACGGATCTGCCCGTCTTCTTGCTGATTTACTGGAGGTAAGTTGCTTCATCTTATTCCTTTAGCTCTCTTCAGTCCAATTCTTTATTCTCTTCTTCCAGCTTGTCTTAGAGAGTTTCAAGTTGAGTGGTATATACTGGATGCGTCATGCTTCATACTGTTTGCCAGTTTTCTTTGCTAAAGTTTCAGTTATATATTAACAGTAACATGCAATGTGGTATATGGAAGTTCTATTTAAAAAGTTCTGAGCTGCAATATCGTTGGTTGATACTCGTTAAAGGATATTTTATGAATTTTTTTTTCAATGGTTCTTGAATCTCTTCTTTTTATAGTTGATCATTGATATTAGTGTTCAAACTGTTGGACATGATTTCTGTGGTACATGAATTGAGATATTGTCTCTCTTTTATTATTTTTTCTTTGTAGGTTATGGACTTCATAAACGATGCAATTGTATCCATGGATGCTTTCCTAACTGCATATAGACCATCCGCATTATTCTTCTTGTGCCCTGTTGAAAAAAGGTACCTTTCTAGTGTTGGATTTTCAAAATTTGTGGTCAGAGCATGCTTACTTATTTGTAGGTGTAGTCTGCAGCAAGTTCCTGTGGATGAATAAGGGATTTGATTTTTCCCATGGAATTGGCTTCTTGTGGGTTCACAATCAGTTTTTTTAAAATCCACTTTGGCTATTCACAGTCGAGTATCTGACAGGAATTTTATCATGTTTTGTGTTTTATCGAGGAGTTAATTTACATGTTTTCGGTAAAAATATGAGATAATGTATTGTATATTATTTCTGTGTATGCAGTTATGGGAATGAGGAATTACTGAGCACACTAGCAAGATTGCATGATTCGTTACTTCCATCTTTGCAGCATGGGTTTCAAATGATACTAGCTGCTGGAGAAGATAAAATGGTATCAAATGTTGCCATTAGTTTGAAAATGCTATCAATGAGAGTTGTCAAATTCGGATGGAAATTATTGGACTCATGCTATCTAAGTGATGAGGTCTTCAGAGATAGTCCCACCATTCCAGCTGCCGCAGAGATGTTCCCAGCTAAACTAGAGGATCCTTTTATTAGAGCAGACATCTTGGTTCAAATGTTGAGACAGATTAATGGAATTTCACTAGCCGTTCGAGAAAACCAGAATAGGGAGACATTTCTTCAAGACGTTGAGAAGAACTTCAATATTATGGGCAAAGTGGAGAGTTTACAAAATCATGGTAAGCAAGTATATGCTTTTACATCTTGATTTACTTGTAAGTGCAGAGCTGAGGTTTTCTAATTAATAGGTTATAAACGTAGAAATATAGGGGTTGGCTACAGATCATGAGGCAATTGGTTTTGAATTTAGTAAAATAGCTAAAAATTCCTTAGAAGGAGAAAACAAAGAAAGTGGTAGAGGTCAATACTGACTGCAGTACTTGAGAAACATATAGACTATATACGATAGTTTGAAATCTTGAACCTGGAATATATTAAAAGGAACATATATTATGTATTTGTTGCCCCCTCTTTTTATATTTGAGTGTTGGTCCTCCTTTTTCTTGTAGTCCCATTTTATATACTGAGAACATCTGGGATCAAACGAGGTGAAAGCTTATAGGAATGTGTTCTCATCAAGTACAATCGATGGACAAATTTTTTAATCAAATTATCTCATCAACGAAGCTTAAAGTTCTTGCTTGAAAATTATATTTTCAATTCTGTTCATGCAGGATGGATAATCATGGATGATGAACAGTTTGGGTATCTATCTGGTATACTGATGTGTTCTCAGAAGGTCATCAGTAAGTTGCACACCAATGCGACAATCCCTATAACAAACAACAAGGTAGCTGTGGATGAAGATTTTGCAATTAAGGAGTCCAAGATTAGTCAAGTGAAGGACCTCTTCCCTGATTATGGAAAAGGTTATTTAGCTGCCTGTCTAGAAGCATATAACCAGAATCCTGAGGAGGTGATACAAAGGATTCTTGAGGGAACACTTCATGAGGATCTGCAGTCTTTGGATACGAAATCAGAGACTATGCCAAAGCCCAGGAGTGCTATTGCTAGTATGAAAGATAAGGGAAAAGGAATACTGGTTGAACCTACCGAATCCACCACTACAACTAAAGTGGCTGCCAGCAGAGATCAAAAAATTGGGCTCACTTCAGTTTCATCTACATCTTCACAGGGAAGATATATTAGGAAGTCCAAAGCTGACATGCCTGCTTCTGATACACTTGATGACAAAAACGAAAAATATACGGCAAAAACTGCTGCCCTTATTTCCCAATACGAGTATGAAGATGAGTATGATGACTCTTTTGATGATCTAGGATTGAGTGTTGCAGATTCAGGAGCAGGGGAAATTGAGTCGTTCGGTGAAAAAAGCAGCTCAAAATTGATGAAACCATGGGAGTCACGGACTGAAAGTTCATCTCAGAATCCTACTAGTTCAAGATGGGGTTCGAGGCAGAACCCCCAATATTATGTCAAAGACGGGAAAAATTATAGTTACAAGGTAGCAGGTTCGGTTGCAGTTGCAAATGCAGGTGAGGCATCGCTAATTACACAAGCACAACAAGAATTGATTCATGGTCTTGGTCGTGGTGGAAATCTGCCTCTTGGTGCAGTTAAGAAGCTGACAGAGTACTCTGAGCAGCAGGATAATCACTCAGCCAGAAGAAGTGAGGAGCAAGATAAGCACTCTGATAATTTTCAGACAGAAGGGAGAGGAAGAGGGTATGTTAGGAAATCCAAGGGATGGGGAAGAGAAGGAGAAAGAAGAACTGAGGAGCAAGATAAGTACTCTGATAATTCTCAGCCAGCAGAAGGGAACGGGAGAGGGTACAATCGGAATTCCAGAGGCCGGGGAAGAGGAGGAGAAAGAAGTCTAGGGGACTCAGGTGAGGAGCAACCTAAAGTAGAAGGGAGAGAAAATGCTGATAATCAAAGGGGAAGAGGGAGAAGAGGTAGGGGAGGGGGAAGGAGTAATAATTACAGGAAGGACCAAGCCATGAAGAAACACTTTTCTAGTGTGGGTGGTCTTTAGGGGTATACAGAGTTGTAAACTTATAATAGCATGAGACTTTTTTTTGGTTACAGACGAGGCTCAACAGCCCAAACACAGAAAAACTAAAAACTAACTAGAAAAGCAAGAAACCCTTCTAGCTCTAGTTACGGCAGCAAGATAATAGCATGAGACTTTGGGAGCGCCTCTTGGTTGGCGTATCTCGTCTCTTATAGTCTCCAGTTTCTTCCCTGCCAAACGTAAGTCGCAAGGTAACTGCATATTACAGGTTTTGATATTCACCGTCCGAAAATTGCAGAGTTGTCTTCGTATTTTTGTATGTCCCATCTAAATAGTTTTACTTTTTCTTCTTCCGTGTGTAATGAGCTACAATCAGTTCAAACACAGCCATTTCGTTTGGCCATTTGTGACCTAGTCCCAAGTCCCAACTGTTATTTCTTTCTAAAACAGCTACGCACTTGTTTTTAAAAGACACTATTAGGGAAAGACGAGCAGAAATGCCAAAACGAGAAAGCCGAGAAGGGACCTTTGGTACTTTACAATAGTCCTGGTATATACACCAGTTGGAGGTGCACTTTACAAGGGTTTGGGTGCACTTGCTCGTGGTTGTATTTGGCAATTTAACAGGACGGCAGTAATTTTTGTACCTACGATGACAAGGTTTATAACTTTTAAGTTTATACGTCTGTTCCAATTCTATGGGAAGGAGTTACGTTCATTGGGCTCAGACTTTAATTCCACACTGAACTCACAAGACACCAACTAAAGCCAAATTTTCCAATTTTGATGCTGTGGGCACCTATCTTTTGGCCCGTAACCCAAAAGCGGCCTTGACTGACCACCAAAACAACTTAATATTCGCCAGTTACCAACACGCGCACACAATTGTGCCTAAAAATAACCATCCAATGTTGAAACTAAGTGACAAAGCCAATGTTGAAACTCAAATATTAGCTTCCAATGTTCCACATGGTCACGAACAGACTATTTTGAAATATTGTCTGGTGTTCTTAACCAGAATATATTACGTTTCCAGCATAGCGTCTCGAAATGACTCGTCCAACTACATATCATCCCCTGCAGTAGCTGCAAAGCGACCAATATTTTTGCCCTGGAAAACAAGGGAGAAACAAAAATAAGAAAGTACCAAGCAATCATCAGCATGCATACGTACATCCTAAGAATGCACATCAGTTGCTTTTAAAGATCAGCCAAAAAACAATGCAGGTGCTCAAGAAAACTTAAGAGCATGTATTCTAGCAGTTTATGAAGACATACAGCCGATAACATCCTCTGCTTATTAAGTTGCTGGGTCCTTGCTTTGTTGAGAGCTGAGTTTGGTGACTTAAACATCCTCTGTAAGAAGCAACCACATATTACTAACAGAAAGAACAAGAAACCAAAACGCATAGTAGTAGACAGAAATGTCCCATCAAGCCACAAAACAGCTGACACGAGAATAAATTACTGATGGCCTACGACATACCTTTTCACTACCAGATAGACGATTTTCTGAATCTAGTGACTTTTTCTTGGGTGTGAAGCCTAAGACATCCTGAAGGAGTTCGTTTTCCTGTCTCGGAGAATTAGATTCCTCATCATAAGTATCAGCTTTTGTAACAGAAATACTAAACAACATACATGGCTGCACGTTTTAGAGAATTGAAAAAAGCTGGCTGTACCAGAAGGGCAACAGAACCAACCTGCATATGCTTTATAAACCCTCCTCCAAGGAAGTGCCTCAAAAAGTTCAACTGTAATCATCAGGAAATTAGTTAAAGTTAATGAAACTATCAAGCCAGTATTAGTTTGTGAGTGAAAAAGGGATACAAAGAAAAATGAGAAAAAAGGGATGAGGAATGAGAAGAAAGGACCTGTATCAGCTGCGACCAGGTTGATGTCTGTAGTGAATCACTACCAATCTTAATTGAAATTTCAGGAGAATAACCATCCTGGTATTGAAGAAAAAGATCAATAACCAGGATCAGCATAAGCATCAATAGTAAACTGGAAAAGAAAAAAAAGAAACAAGAATTTGCACCTCAAAATATTCCAAGATATCCCGAAACATGTTCCTTTGATTGGTAAGATCTTTCTTCGCAGAACTTCTGCCACCGGCCTCGGCTGAAAGGTCTCTGGCTTGATTAATGATCTTTGCTTTCAATCCTTGAATATGGACATACTCTCGAGGCTTATTTCCGTCCTCAGTTGAGCCATCATCTGAATTTTTCAAGCCAACAGAAAACTTCTCTAAGCTTCCCATCTCAAAAATTAATGCCAGAGCTTCACCTGCGGCTATCCGCACAGAGCGATCATCCTTGTCCAGAAGACTAGACAAATAAGATATGGACCTGCATTTTTTTACAAAAGGAAGGAGATGGTCAGTTCAACCAGAAACCATCTATAGTATCTATCCTATAGTAGTGACCAGTGACCACACTAGGCTAAGTGAACACAATCCATATCATAAACTGGGATGCAAACTGGATTGTTTCCAAGAGGATCAGTTGTCTAAGAATTCTTAATTATAAACCTCAAATAATAACCTCAAGAATTGTACTCACTCTTGCCAATCTTTAGCATTAAGTTTCCATCCATCTACAGTTGTAAGAAGAAAGGACCATGCAAACACCATTGTGGTTATTATAGCCGATGAAGGTTTAACTGCAATTACCTGAAAAGAAAATGACCGGAGAAAAATCATATCATGAAATTTTATTCATCCACCAAATGAGGAAAGAATAGATACACGAGCTCTCACTGATACCTAATCTCTAAAGAATTTATATGAACAATACAAAACATAAAAGCTAAGACACAAAAATACTTACGTTTGATTTCAGTTTTGGATGAACCACTTGCCACATAACTTGCATTGATTTTTCTGTTTGATCTGGGTCATTACCACCTACGAAAGTGATAATAGCTAGACACTCAAGCAACTGCAATCATAAACCAAATTCATTCTTCAGTTAAAAGACTTAAAAGGAAAGTGTCCACACCAAAGAAATCCCGTACACTCAAAACCTAAAGAGATTATACCGCTATCGTCTTTGTGGATTCAAATCCAGATTTGACAGCCTGTTGAATCACAGGTAAGGATTCTTCAAGCATTTCGTTAGCATTGTCCCCACATCCAACGGTCAAAGCCAGCAATCCTACAACAACAAAATTGAAAACTGAGCTTGATAGCAAGAACATGTTGCAACTGACCAGAGAAAAAAAAAAGGGGACCAAAGGAACAAACCAATCACATGAGATGCCAAGCATATCTCTCTGGAAGAACCCTTTTTGATGCAATTCAGACACTGATGCAATAAAGTGGCAAATCTGAAAATATACCGTATAAGTTCATAGCATTTCAAAAAGTTTATTAACAATCCAAAATATACAGACATGAGACATAGTGTCAGCAAACACTCCGAAACCAGTACTTACTTCTTTTCCACAAACTCATGCTGCAAGCTGCTATTAAACGCTTCCAAGATTGAAGCCAGAGCCTTCTCCCTAGTGGAAGCCCTACATACACAAAACGACATGTATAAGCAAAACCGGGAACAATGCAACCAGCTCTGTCATCCTTCAACCAATTAACACACAAACATTGATAATACACAACAAAACTTAAAAAAAAAAATGAGCACCTCTTCTCAAACAGAGCATCGAGAGCTTGGTCAAGCAAGCTATCCTTTTCGACTTGCATTTCATCATTCCCTGGCGCCACCATAAAGTCAGACCGCATAGTCGACGTCGAACTCACGCTACTATTATCATCATCGCTATCTAACATCATCGCTGCATTCTTGCGTTGATTATTGCCTGCCAAAATCAATCTAAACTCAACCTCCACATTGAGCTCCGGCAACCAATTATATCATTAACTTAGTGAAATTGAATCCAAAATTATTATCTCAAGCTTCCAAATTACAATTAAACCACGCAATTAGACATAAACAATAACGAAATTAGCAGAAAAAAATTCAAAACCTAATCGACAATAAGCTGAAGCAAAAAAGTAAAGAGAGAAGCAGAAATGACTTACGCTTCCCCATCTGTGAGCTTCCGTGAGGCCCTCGAAGTTTCTGGAAATGTAAGAGACTAAGATCCGAGCTGCGTCAGAAGGAGCTACAAGGCCGACTAAGGATCTGAGGACGAGAAAAGGAGGTTTGCCGAAAGTAAGGTATGAGGTTGAAGGCGGAAGAATCGAATCGATTGGGTACGAGATTGAAGAATTTGGATGAATCTGAGAATCGTAGGGACAATTTAGCCATTAAAAGAATTGGATCGAGAATTGTAGGGTAAAAATAGGGCCTGGGGAACGAAATTGGGGACGAGGGAGAAGAAGAGGAGGGCGTTTTAATTACGTAACAAAGGAGAGAAGACGGAGAAGGCTTCAATGGTCGAAGTCGCGAACCACATGTGATTTAATCTCTCAATCTACACGGACCTTCCTATTTTATTCGATGCTTATTGGGTGCTTTGGAATATTCGGATATTATGTGGCGTGGGCCACTACGTGGCGGTACTACCAGGGCCGTCGATTAGAGAGGGTAGGGAGGTCGATGGAGCCAACACGCCGGTAATGGCACGTGCCAGTTGTGAGGTGGAGTTAGCTGGCTTAGGAATGAGACACGTGGATTTATGTGATTGGAAGAAGCGGTGCGCGGGTTGAGTCGGAGTCTTGAAAGACTGCCTTTTCTGGAAGTGGGTGTAGGCGTGTAGCTTCATTTGACTTGTTATAGAAATGTTAGATAATTTGTAATAAACGTGTCGATGATTTTATAAATGTTTTATGTTTTTCTTCTTTGATCAAGAGTCCCGAGAAACTAATCTTTGATGGTAACTTGAGATCATGTCTCACACTGGCGTAGCCGTACACACTAATTCAATCAAACTAAGTTGCCAAGAAAACGATACCGGATCGGTTACCGTTATTGTGTTTGATTGAATTTTATTCTCGATTTATTTTCTATTGAGCGTTGAATTAATGCATTTGTCTGTTTAATATGTTCGATTTTGATTGTCAAGAAAAGAGACATGCGACATTAAATAAGTGATAGATAAAAGATAAATATGGGAGGCAAATTTCTCCATATTTCCATAGCATGGTTGAAATAGGAGATGTGGGTCAGTGTTTCAGGAGCCCTCTTAGAATTCCCAGCTCATTCCTAATCCTACCCAGCTTGCTCGGGCACTGAAATATAAGAAAAGATTAACAGTTACTTCTGGCATAGAACAGGTGTTGGTGTATTTCTCAATGTTGTGTGTCAGAATTTCTCAAAGTGCTAAATTCCAAAAACAGTGGACCGAGTTGATAATCTAATGATCATGCATCTAAAATCACGAAACAAATTATGTGACCTGCTTAAACAGTTAAACATTTGTCCACAAACGTCCATACCCCTGTTAATGGCCTCTTAACAGCTTACATATCATGATATGCTCAACATAACTTAGAAAACTACTACCACAAGGCACAAACACTACCACCTCTGAATTATTATTATTTTTCCTACATATTTAGAAAAATAATAACAATAATAATAATTGATGAATACTTATCCAATCATAAACAAGCCCGACAGGTTACAGGTACGGAGCCCACCAAAGCCCACCATAAACAAACCAAGTAACCTGGGTTACAGGTTCTGGAAGCCCAAACTAAGCCCCTCTTCGACAAACAGCTTCCTCTTTCCCAGTCAAACTTTAGTCTTTGCTTACCACAACTCCACAAGTGCAATTTTCACTCCACAAGATAGAATCCATAACCGTTAAAACGGTGTCACTTATCTTACTAAACTATCTCCCCCCACTTCTTTCTTTCGTCTCCGTCTCCGTCTCCACCTCCACATTTTTCTCTGTTTCAACCATCTATTCAGGTTCTCTCTCCACATCTAGCATTCATATATAGGGTTCTATCTCACTCTTCTTCCTCTAGATTCTCTGCGTGGATGTAATATCTGAGAAAGTATATGTATCTTGAACAGAGAGCCATGGAAGTTGATCATTTCTCAACCGACTTTTCTTGTCAAGAAAGTCCTGCCTTTTTGGCTAGTAACTCGGAGCTGGTTGATGAAAACACATCACATAATACCATTGACGTCTACCATGATCCTGCATTGCAAGAAGAACACGTCAGAGTTTTACTTGATAAGGAGATTGATTTTGGGTTCAGAAAAGATGATCAAGGATTCTTCAAATGGACTGAGTTGAGAGATGATCGATCTGACGCTATTACATGGATTCTCAGAGTTAGTTAGTCAGTCCCAAACCATTTTCTTATACTTCATGGAATGTACAAGTGGCTATATTGATCAATGGTTCAATTTTTTTTTGTTTTTTCATTGATTCAGAACAGAGCTGTTTATGGATTTCGACTCCGAACAGCATTTTTGTCCATTCTATACTTTGATCAGTTCATTTCCAAGCGTTCCTTCAAGGTAATTTCAACTTATCTTCTTCCAGCAAAAGTAAAGATCTTTCGTTAAATAATGTGATAGTTAAGTTTTGCAGGGACATAAGACAACTTGGCTACGAACACTTTCTGTGGCCTGCTTATCTTTGGCTGCAAAAATGGAGGAGCAACGAAGTCCATTACTATCAGAGTATGAAGTTGAAGATTGCATAATTGAAAGGAAATGGATTAGCGAAATGGAGCTTGCGGTATTGTCCACCCTGGAATGGAAGATGGATCCAATAACTCCTTTTGCTTTTATTGATTACTTCATCACAAAGATGCAGTTCAACAAAGCATATCCAGCAGAAACAAAATACGACGTCATTGAAGGATTCCTCCTCTATCTTACCCGAAGTATTGATTAATTTCCATGAACAATGTATCATTAGTTGGTTCTTGATCTATAAATTTCTCGGTTGATCGATTTAGAGATACAAGTCTACAACACTAATTACTTATGTTCTTCAATGCAGTGATCAATCTCATACAGCATCGACCATCTGGTTTAGCAGCTGCTGCTACCATAATGGCATATGATCACCAATTAACAAGAGCAGGACTAGAAACGAAAATTAACTCCTTCCCAAATTTGAGGTTCCTGGAAATTGTGAGTGGTTTTTTTGACACTTAGAAGTTATGCACGTATTGATCAAATGAAGATTGGATTCTGATAAATGTGTGATAAAAACTGTTGTGCCTCAGGAAGATGTGTGTTCGATCTACGAAATCTTGCAGAACAAGGAGGACAATGGGAAGTCTACAAGGCTACCGGAATTCACACCGGCAGATTGGAGCCTGGAAAGTGATTCAGCTAGAGAAACTGTGACCAGCTAGTAGGTGTCATTTGGTGTAAAGAGTGTTGTATAATTACAATTACTTCACAGACATGATTTGGAGTTGATTAGAAACACCTCCGAGCACAGAAAGTAGAAAGCAAATGATAAAAAAGAACCATAAAGGGCCATGTCAAAGCTGGTTTGCTTCTTTTCCTTTCTTTCAGTTGTTTTCTTAAAGGGTTTCCAATATATCTTAGTGGTTCTTGGATAGTTGGATGGGGTTTGGTTCTGGGTTACTGATGTCTGGAACCCTACATTCTGATGGGGTGCTTGGGATGCCTTATTGTTGTCTTTGAAAATCGAGAGATGAGGTGAGGTAGAGGTAGGAGACTGTTCCTGTGATTTGATGCATCCATGTTGGATGTTGGCCATCAATCACAAATAGTTTTGTAAAGGTCTGATTTGATTTGATTTGATTTGTTTTGACTGTTCTGGTTTTGCCTTTTATGGCAAGGGGGCCATATACTCTTTTCCATTCGAAGCTGTGCATTGTTGTGAGGGATCATAAAGTGATAAAACCCAGTAGTAATATTTGGCTCTGATTTACATTATTGGAATCAAAAGGTTTCTGGATTAATTTGGGTAAAATCAGTGACATAGACTCAGTTACTCTTAGATGTCTGACTGCCTGAGACTCCCGGTTTGTTTTGTTTCGTTGGAATCACAAATAATGTTCAACTCTTCATGTTAAACTAAGAATTTGTGATCAATTAACACCAAATTTAACATACGGTTTAGAAACTTAGATGAAAAGATCAAAATGCGCATCAAATAATTTGTTGCTTTTGGTTTTTGTTTTCATACATAATATTGTTCATCATCATAATCTTACCACAATTTATAACTATTTATATGATGCTTGCATTACTTCATTTAAACTGTAAATTTTAAACACTTCTTTTTATTATTGTTGTACAACTATTGAGCTGGATTGGTTTTTCAATGCTAGCGGACTAGAAGTAGAAATACATTATTGCTTCCTCATCTTAAAAGTAATACCTCTCAACATCCAAATGGAGAGAGAGAGAGCTTGATACTGCGCATGATGTTGTAATAAGCTATTGAACTAAACTCGAAGCCATGCGAAGTTTCCTGCCATCTTAAAATTTATATACTTTTTCAATACATTCTTCATTACAAGCCATGTACTTATCCCTTAGAAGTGAATTTGCATTAGTCGGAAAAAATACTCAACCTTATGCGTTAGTGCGTATTTGTTTACCTCATCATTAACATAGTAGTTTCTTCCAATATCTTAGTTTCCAAAGTGAAAAAATCTCTAGTATCTTTCTATCTGGCAAAAAGATTACTAATTGTGAAATGAATACATTAATATGTTGGTATAAACGTCTAGTACAATTTTTTTTTTCTTCCTCCTATCTGCATTCACTCTGCCCACACTTGAATATTGATGACGCTAACAAAATGCGCTTATCATCCTATCCATGTGTACCTCAACTCCTTCAGTCATATACACCTTAACCATGGTTGACACTGTAATTAAACCATGATTGACATGGTCCTAGGACACACTTCGATAGGCATTTTGGTGTTTTGGGGGGGGTTATACTACCAGCCTGGCCCAAAAGCACTTGCAAAAGCTATTAAAATTATAAGGGGCAGCACTTCACGGAAAGAATGAAAAATCAAACAAAAGAATTCAATCCCTAAGCACAGTAATATCCTTGTAAAATTTCTCCACTAGTTAGAAGTCAGGATAGCTGCGCATGTATCACATATTCATGTTTACAAAAGCCTGCACCATTCTTGCGGAAGTGAGAGCATATCGTTTGGACTTGAACTTGGCTAGCTTCCAGACTTTTCTACAGTACGATAGGACTGATCTTTGGAATGATGCCACAAAATAACCGTGAATGAGGTGAGAAAACATTCATCTACAGGTCAGTAATCGCAATACCTATCCGGTTTCAATTGATCCAGCTTCATTACACAGGAATAAATTTCAAAGCTGCTGCAACAGGCATGCCCAGAAATCCAAGTGTAACACTGACAAACCATTGCTGCCAAGTGAGAGGAGATGTGCTTGCAAATGTACCCAGAAATTCAATGATTATGACTTGGAAGATTACAGTGCAAGAGAGAACAGACACGAAGACATAATTCTGCAGTATGCCTTTGAAGACGTTGACCTTCTCCATTTCCCTTGAACTGATCTCATTAAATGCCTGAAAGAAGACAACAGTTATCCCAATATTTCATTTAAGAAAATCCTTACTCTGCTTTCTTTTTTCCATATTTGCCAACATATTCACCATTATGTCTACTGGATGTGTTGTAAATAGTGTAATTCTCGTAAAATGACTAAATACTTTGTATTTGGAAACTTATTCCCCCAAATGAAACTGACGAGAGCAATAATAAACTATCACATGCATACATGCCATGCCCTAAAGCTTGTAAAAACTCTAATCAATCAAGAATACAGTTTTACTGAAAAACTGAACCTAAAATTGTGATATGGATAACGAATAATTACCTGACAGAAGACAAATGAGTTGAAAATCAGGGTGTTTAAAATCAAATCAGAATCTGGGCCAACAAGCTGAAAAGCTTCTTTTCCTCTACTCTGCAGATACCATATGACCACAAACTGATACAGTGACTGCCCCATGATGTTTCTCCACATCACATTTGTAATGAAGTTTCCTGTCCTCCCAACTGGTGTTCTCTTCATCAAATCATCATTAGGGGGCTCAGTGGCTAATGCAAGGGCTCCTAGAGTGTCCATGATCATGTTGACCCAGAGAAGCTGAACAGCGGTAAGAGGAGCACTTCCTAGAAGCATTACAAAACCAAAAAAAAAATGTCAAGACTTAAAAGGGATTGGCCTGATTAAAACTGAAAACCATAAAAGACATAAACAGTTGCAGCCAGCTTACCAGTCAAACATGCTGAAGTAAAGTTAACTACAAGGGCAACCACATTAACTGTCAACTGGAACTGAACAAATTTCTGTATGTTCAAGTAAACTGAACGCCCCCATTTGGCCACAGTCACAATTGTAGAGAAGTTATCATCCAGAATTATCACATCAGCACTCTCTTTAGCCACCTGATACATTTAGAACATGGTCAATCACATATCTACAAAATAGTGAACCTATGACTGACAGCTGCTAAAAGATATGAAATAAAATATATTTTACAAAAAAAAAAAGATGACTTTTTCTTCACACAAGAAGGCACAGCATATTGATATGTACCTCAGTTCCAGCGATTCCCATTGCAAGTCCTATATCAGCTTCATGAAGTGCTGGAGCATCATTTGTACCATCACCTGTCACGGCAACAACTTCTCCAAAAGTGGTTCTCAAGTGTTTTACAAGGGTATGCTTATCCATTGGCGAAGATCGAGCCATTACCTGCTCATACAATGATATCAAACTGCGGTCAGCAAAAGAATTCACTTCACACCAACCATAGAGGTAAACCAACTTCAATGATTGGTATGCATGTCTACTTTATCATCAATGATTAGTGTGAAAACCTTCACATAGAAACATATTGGATAGTAAAAAAGATGAGAAAATGTACCTGAAGTTTGGGAATAAGTTTTTGTAGTTCTTCCTCACTCTTCTCACGAAATTCTGGGCCTTCAATTGCTAAACCTTCATCAGTCAAAATTCCACATTCTCTTGCAATTGCTTTTGCAGTGTTTATGTTATCACCGGTCACCATTCGGACAGTAATACCAGCAGACCTACAGATCGCAACCGATTCCTTGACACCAGAACGAACTGGATCTTTAATACCCACAATTCCTATACATGTATATCCATTGACAGGAATAGGACTTTCAGCAGAGAACTCACTTCCAATGTCCATGTATGCCAGGCATAGAGTTCTAAGGGCTTCACTAGCAAACTGTTCTATGATACCATTCAAAAGATTGATGGAAGCTATATCAAGGGGAGCTACCTCGCCATTTGGTCCCATGTATTTGTCACAAGCAGCTAAAATTATCTCAGAAGCACCTTTACAATAAACTCGGAAGCCACCCTCAGGGAGCTGGAGAACTACAGCCATACGCTTCTTAGTAGAATTGAAGGGCTCAACTTTCACAAGTTTTGATGATTGTCGTTCTGCCTTAAAATCTCCACCAAGTGACATCCCAAATCCCAAAACAGCAGCATCAGTGGGTGTTCCCAGTATCTCAATCTTGTCATCTTTGTTTTTAACAATGTCTCCTCCAGTATTGTTAAATATGCACTGTAGTAGAACTTTCAAAGTAGAATCAGGTATTTCAGAGCAGAGGTCAGATGATTCCGTAGAGCTAGCCACTTCTTTGATTTTCAAACAAATGCAAGTTTTGACAACCGTCATCCGGTTAGTAGTTAGTGTTCCAGTCTTGTCACTACAGATAGTTGTGGCCGATCCCATTGTCTCACAAGCAGCCAAATGTCGAACAAGTGCCTTATCGTTCATCATTTTCTTCATGGCAAAAGCAAGGCTTAACGTTACAGCCAAGGGCAAACCTTCAGGAACAGCAACAACTACAATTGTAACAGCTATAGCAAAAAATTCCAATATCACAATTGCATCATCTCCAGACCATGTTAATCCGTGTTGCAGTTTGCGGCTGAACAACCCTTGAACTAATACAGCAAATGTCACTACAGCAAAGAACAGGCCTATTTTACCAATGATAGTTGCCACACCGTTTAGTTTCACCTGCAAGGGGGTTTCATCATCTCCACCTTCAGTAAGAGTAGCCATCAATTTACCCCACTGGGTTCTCATTCCAACAGTAGTCACAAGCATCTTGCAGGATCCATCTTGAACTTTAGTTCCAGAGAGGAGGAAAGGATTGACATCATTAATGTTAACCGGTTCACTCTCTCCAGTTAAGCTGGATTCGTTTATCAGCATAGAAAAGCCAGAAATGAATAGTCCATCAGCTGGGACTAGATCTCCAATATTGAGATGAACAATGTCACCAGGAAGTAAATCATATATCGACAACTTCTGTCTGAATCCATTTCTAGTAACATGAACTGTAATCTTTTTCTTCTCCTTATCCAAATCCTTGAACTGCAATGACTGTTTATAATCGCTAGTGGCAGTCACAAATACGACAAGCAAAATGCTTGCAACAATTCCAAGTCCATCATGGGCACCCTGTGGCCATCCTTCTGTCATTATCCCAACAAGCAGGGAGACAAAGGCACAAACTCCCAGTATCATGAGGGTGGTGTCTTGAAGGGCTTCCCATACAAATAGCAAAAATCCACGAGATGGGCTCTCAGTGAATTTATTAACTCCATAAATCTCCTTTCTCTTATTAATCAATTGCTCTGACGTGGAAATGCCATCAACAGTTGATGTTCCAAGCTTGCCTACAAGACCCTCCACACCATCATGTATTATGAGCTTCTTGACATCACGACCTTCAACAATGGAAGCCAGCTCATCAGCATCAATTTGAAAGCCTGCAGCTTCAACTTCCTCAGGTACAGTGTAATCGCTTGATAATATTAGTCCTGCAACGTTGGATCAAATTTGAAAAACATGCAAACAGACGAATAAAACAGAATTACTACCTTTTTATTTATAAACTTAAGCAACATTAAACCTAAATTGTTGATGAGATTCTTACCTTGGATAAACTGTAGTGCGGCTTGTGAAACCAAGATTGCGAGTCTAAACTTCTCCTAAGAAGAGATAATGGTGACAAGAATAAATCAATTGATTATATGATCAGTACAGGCCGCATTATGGATACATAAAATACGGTAGAATTGTCATTTCTATAAATCTAACAGAATCCTTGACTAAAATCCTCATTGTCCGTGTTTATTTCACAACACCGAACTTATGTTCACAAAAAATGCAGCATAAACTCGTTTACTGCTGTCAAATTTGCCGAAAATGAGTTCGAAAGTAATAACATTGCCGCAATAGCAGTGAATAACATCAACCTAAACCACATCAGCGTAAATTTCATATAGTTATCAGCAAGCACAACATGTAAATCTAACACAAAAAGAAAAGCAAACCAAGAAAACTAGATGGATGGATCTATTCTTGCATTTCCTTCACTACTGTGCTACAGATCCAAAGCTCTAATCATCATGAACACTAAAAATTCAAAAAGTAAAAGGCGAAAATGGAAACCTGATTAGAGCGTCGAATAGTCTGAGCTTCGGAACGCTTGTCGAGATTAGCAGTGAATCGAAACCTGCGCTTCTTGTTCTTAACCACCCAGCACAGCTGCCTCCATCTCTGAAGCGCCTCATCCGATGAGTTCTTGGCCTTCAAATCGAAGTTCTCGTTCAAATAGCTCTCCATCTTCTTCTTCGCCCAAACCAAACCTCTTGGGCACTTCTTCTTCTTCTTCGTCTTCTTCAACCAACACTATATAATCCACGCACACAAAACCAGAGCAATAAGCACACCGCGAGATTAAATCAAACAAACTCGCACACAAACTTTTACTAAATCCAACTCAACCTTTGAATCGAGCAATAATATTCAAAAGCTCTCTCTCGTAGAAATGTGACGACTCAAGCTTTTGATTGGTACCGTCAAATTTACGAGAAGGATCAAACGACCGGTATTGACCTTTGAAAAACCGGACTCGGTCTTCTTCTTCTTCGTTCTTGCTGTGGTTAAAACGGCCAAGGCTACGCAGTCTGCGAGTGCTTAGGGGGCGCGTGGGAGGCTGCTTAAAATATGTGTTTTTTTTAGCCGCGTTAAGTTTATAAAATAATGGCGCGTGATTGGACGGTGAACGGGATTCGCGTTAGGGGCATGTGGACGATGGGGAATATGAAAAAGGGCTGGTGGAAATGTGGAAATAGAATATTGGCCCCATTACTTTTGCATGTTTCTGAGAACGACCCCAATAATAATGAGGGTAATTTGTTCTCTTCTTTTCTAAAATGTGTCTGTACTACGGTCTGTGGTTATGGAGATCACATGGGAAAAAAAATTCATTTCAGATCATTTTGGAGAAAGAGAAATTAAATCCTCCATTCGCGACCAGAAAACAAAAAAAAACAGAGAGGATACAAACTAACGTTTTTATCAAGTTCATACTCAACGCAATGTTCAAAACACATGGAATTCGAATGTGAATTTACTGAGTAATACTAATTATCATACAAGTCTTGGGACAATTTATTAGATCAAACAAACTTGTAGTAAGATAGTTGAAAATGTTTGTGATATATAATGTAAAAACACAGTTTAATCTTTACTGATAACAAGTTTTTTTTTTGTTACATTACTGATAACACGTTTTGTTCATTAAAATATAACGATTAGAAAATAAAAGCGTCATATATTTATACTATTAATAGCTGAAACATGCTTTTTCAATTAAAACGTATGTGAAATTAAATTAATATTTTTTCACCGTATGTTATTTGAAAATAAAATTATATAATTTATAGATAAGAATATAAAATTAAAATCTGAATCTGAAAAAAAAAAATTCATTTGCGGATAATTTCCCACTTTATTTACCCACACACGTAGGTGGATGATGATTGCTAGTTATATATTACTGTATTTGGACAATTCCTCTCAGCCAATACCAGTTTCAAATATTTCGTTCGATACACAGCATAATGGGACTCCATTACTTCTAAGATCATTACCTTCTTCTTCTTCTTTTTTTGGTCTTCAAGGTCCACCGGTTATAATAAGTCAAAAACGTTATAAACATCTATCATGCATGTTCCGAGTATTTTAGTACTAATTTCCTATAGTGTTGATAAAAAAATTCCTAAAGATACCTTGAAACATAATGACTAATTTTCAAAGCCGGCTTTCTTTAGGATAGTGGAAACCATGCGAATTTTGAATAAGAAATAAAGCTGATCAAGTGGTCCGTCGTGCTTTTTGGGTACTTGACGTGCAGGCAAGTGCCTGCGAATTTTGGAAACTTGCCATTTGTTCATCCTTATAATGCAGCGGAGACTTGAGGGTTCTCCTCGATGTGACCTTTTTTCTCGAATTCTCTAGCTAGCAATAATTTCTATTCACAAGTGTAATCGGAAGAATTTGTTTTCAATACCAAAATTTAATAATCAAAGAGGTTTCAGAATAGCAGTAGATTGGCCTTACTGAAATATGAAAAGTTAATTATAAATTTATAATGAGCTGAGTACGTATATGGTTTTGCTAGCCGAAAACTGTGTATTTATCTCGTATTCGTAAAATAACTGGAAGAAGATTGATATGTGCAGGGCCTGGGAATGTAAAGCTAGAGGTTAAGATTCGAATTGACAAGCAGAATCTACAAGGTTCTTGAGGAAATTAAGAGCATCTCCAGTAGGAGAGTAAAAAAAATTGTCAAATTTTAAATTTGGCTGCTGATAGAGCATTGTTATTTTTGACAAAATTTCACTCCAATCCGATGGTTAGATTTGAACATTTTTTTTTTTGAAAAAAAAAATTTATGTTATATCAAAGATAAAAAGAGAGCTTTTTCTCTTTCTTCATCCTCATCTCCAAAACCCAAAACACTCTTTCTTTCTTCGTCCCTTCATTTCTTTCTGCAATTATGTTAGAATGTACCTTATCTCAGTGAGATCAATTGCTACCCTAATATGATTAAATTTGTTTGGCTTTAAGACTTTAAGTAATTGGGTCATGGCAGATCACATTGGAAGTTTTCTCTAATGGTTATGGGCATGTTCTTGAACAACAAAATCTAGAGAAAACTCACCCACCCAGCAAAATCTCCATACAATTTCATTCGGTTATTCACATACTCATTTCTATCCAGTAAACTACAAACCAAATCCTATCTCCAATGGGTTGCTTGTGAGGATTTGTACTCTGGAGTTTGGTACTATGCGAAGATGCAAGACGACCAAGAGCGAGAATGAGCCAAAACGAAGAAACAATAAAAAAGGAAAAGACCCCAGGCTTGGAGGTTGTCAAATTTGGCAGCCTGAACCCCGAACTGTCTTCCATTGTGGAATTGAAGGCTGGATTGGAGAGGAGGAAAACAGTCAAATCTTACCATTGAAGCTCCACGGTGGATTTTGACACCACCGCTGGATGCTCTAAGTAGCCATGCATCAATCAGCCTTTCTTTTGCTCTGATCCCTTTAGAACTTTAGAAGACAGGGTCCAACAAATTTGGGTCATGACCGAGCTCTGCTTGGATGAGGCCAAGAGGCCCGGAATAAAGAAATGCAACAGCTATCATCCAAACTGACCAAACATATCAAAGTTCTTTGACTAAGTTTCTAATCTTATTCTTGTCCACTCTGTGAGTGAAATTTATTACTGACACATTGATACATCAAGTAGATAAGTTGGTTATATATATACCAGTCTTATTACACATTCACGTGCGAATCAGTTTTTTGTTTCATTTTTATTTATACAAAAAAAGTGGAAGGTGTATAGATAATGGGAAGTTATTGTGTAGTTGATAGTGAAATGGGAGTTAAAAACAATTTTCTTCATTTTCTGATTTATTTATTTTTATTCATTATTTTTCAATTTATCATAATATAACCTTCGTATATTAAAATCTGTTTAAAATTAAACTATAATCGAGGTTATTTATGTTATTTCACAAACAAAGTGGGTTCTCTTTATAATAATATTTTATTTTATTTTGAACGTCATGCATTGATGAACTAATAATTGGGTTAGTTTAATTTCTCTTAGTAATTTTGTTGTTTTTTTTCATTCCATGTATTTCCATCATCAAATAAACAAAAACTAGGTTAGAAGTTCAAGCTAATTTATACGAGCAGAGAGTTAGTCTACAGAACCTTTGATGTACAAATACGTGAAGTGTACCATAAAAAACTATTTTATACGAGCAGAATTAGTCTACAGTACCTTGTAAGCGAATACAACAAGACTAATTTTACATTTATTCTTCCAATTCTATATTTTATTCTCATGCAAACAAGATGCATGCAAACACTCTAGAGAAATAAATATATAGCTTTGCTCTACGACTTGTACGTAATTGAGTTCGAAGTACTGCTTAAGGTACGGAGTAGGGGTGGGTATAAAAAATGAAAATCCCGATTCCGTCCCGATTTCTTCCTGAAATTCATAGAGACGAGATGGGACGGAGGTCTAAAAACGTTCGTCCCGTCCCGATCCCGTCCCATTTCATAATAGTGGGATGGGGCGTGGGACGAATAATTTCTATCCCGTTTCGTCTCGTCCCACCTTTAATGAAAACATAAAAATTCTTATATATTTGTATCAAAATGAAACTAATTTATGTTCTTATTAACTCTAAAATTATATCAACTCAAATAATAATGGTATATTATAATATTTTGAACATAATATGCATTTTTTTGTTAAAATTTCATTATTGAATGTTACTTTGTTAATGAAAAAGTAAAAATATAGGTTTTTATTTAACTTCATAGGAAGGTGTGATTTGTCCCGTCCCGTCCCGATCTCGTCCCGTCTCAACCGAGATTAATCTCGAGTGTGATGCATTCTTAAAAACTCTCGTACCGTCTCGATCCCGTCCCGATTCAAAAAAGTGAGACGAGACGTGAAATGAGCCTCGTCCCGCCCCATTTTGTCCCGTGTCTAGGGGTGTTAATCGGTGTCAATGGTGCGGTTTATAGGTGATACTGAACACCAAACCGTTCTATTTATTCGGTTTGGTTTTTCACTTTTTTTTCAAAAATCAATTGTGTTCGGTTTGGTTCGGTTTGGTTTTTCTCTGGTTTATATCGGTTTTTCTTTCAGTTATTTTGTAAAAAAAATCGGAGTTTCTTTCCTTATCTATCTACTTGATTCTTAACGAAATAAAAAGAACATGCGGACATATTTGCAAAATTCTATTTACAAGATATAGTTGCTTCACAAATGCATACAATTGTAAAAAGCCACTAAACAAGTTATACCACATTAGTAGGCATGTTGTGGTTCCAATGTCTAAAATTCAAAATATTAAATTTTGACCGTCAGATGTGATCAGCATATTTAAATACGGATATGGTAAAAAATTCATCTAATTTTGATAAAATTTGGGTCTCGATCGATGTGGTCAACATTAACTTAATTTCATCTAATTAAGTGTGAATTCGTTCTTACCCCCTCCTTCTTGACTAGTTTTGGTGGATTCTTTCACGCACACACTCTCACATATATGTGATGTAGCAGCTCGTGTAAAATTTTCAAAAATTTTACCTTCCAGGGATAAAACTACCAATAGGCCCATAGGGGATAATAAGCGTAAAAAACGGTTGACCGCCTTGATCGGGACACAAACGTTATCGAAAATATATGATTTTTTTACCACAACAATATTTCACTATACGTAACGCATCATGCAGACATATTTGCAAAATTCTATTTATAATATATAGTTACTTCACAAATGCATGCATTTGTAAAAAAACCACTAAACAAGTTATACCACATTAGTAGGCATGTTGTGGTTCCAATGTCTAAAATTCAAAATATTAAATTTTGACCGTCAGATGTGATCAGCATATTTAAATACGGATATGGTAAGAAATTTATCTAATTTTGATAAAATTTGGGTCTCGATCGACGTGGTCAACATTAACTTAATTTCATATAATTAAGTGTGAATTTGTTCTTACCCCCTCGTTCTTGACTAGTTTTGGTAGATTCTTTCACGCACACACTCTCATATATATGTGATGTAGCAGCTCGTGTAAAATTTTCAAAAATTTTACCTTTCAAGGATAGGGCTACCCATAGGCCCATAGGGGATAAAAAGCGTAAAAAGGGTTGACCGCCTCGATCGGGACACAAACGTTATCGAAAATATGTGATTTTTTTACCATAACCATATTTCACAATATGTAACGCATCATGTGGACATATTTGTAAAATTCTATTTATAATATATAGTTGCTTCACAAATGCATACATTTGCAAAAAGCCACTAAACAAGTTATACCACATTAGTAGGCATGTTGTGGTTCCAATGTCTAAAATTCAAATTATTAAATTTCGACCGTCGGATGTGATCAGCATATATAAATACATATATAGTAAAAAATTCACCGAATTTTGATAAAGTTTGGGTCTCGATCGATAACATATTTAATTATGTATATTAAATATATCTATAAATAATATAATTTCTTTATAATATATATATATTCGGTTTTTCGGTTCGGTTTCGGTTTCCAAACATCCCAAACTAAAACCACACCAAATATTTCAGTTTGGTGCGTTTTTTTTTGCGATTTGGTGCGGTTTTTTTTTTCTTCGGTTTTTTTCGGTTATATTTCAATTATGGTACGATTTTTTTTCGGTTTTCGGTTTTCAATTAACACCCCTACCCGTGTCTTTCCTTTGGTACAGTTAAGTTGGGCCAAGTTCGTTATATACGTAATAATCTTTATATAACAGTACCTTCGTTAAAACTAGCTTAATGAAACATTATACTTTATAGGTTATGCTTTTCACGTCAAACATTATAGGTTAATATTATAAATAGCTCGAATAAATCGTCAGCTAAGAGATAACACAGTAATAAGGACACTAAGCAGAAGACAAGACAGAAAGTCAGAAACCCAACAAGAGTATTATAATTCCTAGGCCATCTAAGAATGTGTGGACGTACATATACTGCCAATGCATATGCGCGCACTTGCAAATCACATTGATGAAGAATGAGATGGGATATTCCCAGTCGATATTGCCGACGTTATTATATATCACTCGGATTGATCTTCGTTCTTAAAGAATAAATTAACTCGCATTGACTTATTAATGGAGTGGACAAATTAAGTTTGTGTTTGCCGCCAGACGTGACTTATAATTGTTTATGAGAATAAGTTATTGATAAGTTAAGTAGTTAACTGTTTGGTAAACTGATTCATTATAAATGACTTTTGATGACATAAGTTGTACATAGTGTTTGGGTAAATTTAAACTAACTTATTTTTTAAACATCACAGTGACAATTTTAGACATCAAATGATTTCAATCGTTTTTCACTTTTAATATATTTATATTTTCTCTATAAATTTTTAATTTTCTATTTTTTCTATCACTTTTTTTTATTATTATTTTAACTTTTACTTTCTTATTGAAAACTTGCTTAACACTTTTAAATAAAGCGAGAAATTCAGAGTTCTTGAATTACAAAAATTAACACAAGTGAATCATAGAATATAAAATACACACATGATAACAAAAGCTCACTATAATGAAGTGAAGTAATGAAGAATACAAAACATGATATTTTAAATGCAAGCAATTCAGAACTCATTGGCCTAACCCTACTGGAACTAGAGGTGACAATGGTATATAAAACTATCCCAACCAATTTGTGTATCAACCGTACCAAATACGTTAGTATACCAAATACACGGTATATGGTATAATATACCGTACCAACATTTAAAATATGGTAGGTATATGGTATAGATTTTTCATATACCATGGTATATCGTACCTACCAACTTATATTATATTAAATTATTTAATTAAAAATATATATAGATATATATCTTTAAATTTCAACCGTAGATTTATTGAAAAATAAATCCAAACCATATAAATCTACTAACCTTAATCTAATCTCTTTGAGTTTTTTTCTCAAGTACACTCTTTTTCTCGTCTTCATTTTTTTTTAATTATGAATGAATCGATTCAATCGAATTCTCAAGTACAAATGCTTAGACTTATCAGTAGCACCATCACTGCTTACAGCATGTCAACATATATCGCATTTAAACCTATCATTTATTTTTTCAATTGTTTTGAGAATTTATAAGTACTTTAACAGTTTGACTATTTGGACGTTGGCTTTCTATTTATGACTTTGTATTTGGTAATTTGGTTGAAGTTATATAAGACTTTGGAATTCTATTCTATTTCACTTATTTGTTATTATTTATTTGGATTTAGCATTTAAATTTATGGGCCTTAAATATGTTGGTACAATCCCATTACCAACCGTACCAACCGTACCACTTAATTGGTATACCAACGTTATTGGTTAGTATAAATTATGGATTTTTCATACCAAATATATATTAGTTGGTATATGGTATTGGAAAATTAAGACTGGTATACCAACCAATCCAGCCCTAACTGGAACTCTAGAAATAATAGAAAAACAAACATATCATAACTGAGTCTTATAAGAACAAACAATCTTAATTGAACAAGCTAGTACTTTACTGGATACGATTCAAATTCTACATATATTTAAGCTAACGGATAGCCTATTACACAATCCACATCATGTGTCTTGTAAAACCCTTGTTATGCCTGTAACGACCCCAAAATTTTGAGCCTAAAAACTCAAAATTCTAAAGTCGTTAAACACAAATAATCTCAAATAAATCGAAATCATTTAAATGTCGCAGCGGATCACATCTGAGTTTAAAATATAACTCAGTCAAGCCGATTATTACAAACCCAAAAGATAATTCAACATATAACAAATGGAATTGTATAATCCTCACAACAACCTCACAAATAAAATCACAACAAATCTCACACACAATCCACGCTGGAACCTCACCACGACTGGATGCGATCGACTTCGAGTCTTCGGAGTCGTCACACAATCACCACTACTCAGCACCTGCGGAAGTATCCCCTACACCATTGATATTGGTGCACCGGGATTGCAACATAAACCCGGTAAGCTTTACAGCTCGTATGAGTAAAATATTAAAATAGCTCTCGTCTCATAAAAGACACAACTCCACATCAACACAGGATAATGACAATCATGAGCAAACGAGCAACCCATCTGGTTACTCTAATACTTTCACAAAATGGTAACTAATGAGCGCTGGTACACATCTGTTACCCCTCACTTAGTATACCGCTGATGTTGGGTAACCACCCGCCACCCAACATCCACAACAAGCTGAGTACCCATGAGCAGATAACCACCCGTTACCTTCATGCAGTACTATGGTAGACAGACTAGAGCTCTAACTGTATCGTAACTTTCGCCCGGCCAAAGGCTAGGTTCCGACTTGCCGAACATGTACAATAATCTCACATCATATTGTACCACACATCACGTCCGAAGACAAATCACAATATTTCACATTCTTCGTGATAAAATCATGTACAATAATCACACATCATATTGTACGTTTTAAAACTTTCACGATATATCCATAATAAAAATCATAACAGTATATTATATAGCAAACTATATATATTCGTATTTATTTACCATTTATACAATATATACATAGTCCACTATATCCTATACATGTCATATTTCATAAACGCCTGAAAAATTACGTACAATAATCTCACATCATATCATACTATTAAAATCACACATGCACAATTTTTCTGTCACCGAAATGACTATTTTTAATGAATTAATAACAGTATGTAATTTAATGAACTATATATATATATATATGTATTTATTACCATTATACTGTATATACGTAGTCCACTAAATTATATACATGTTGTAATTCATTTGATAAACACACTTGCAAAAATGTTGAATCACCACGAGGGTAGATTCGTAATTCAGTGAGATTTTACTCACCTTATCGACTCGAGCGTAATTCCACAATTCCTGATGATAATTCCTTTCCTCGATTTAACGATCACCTTGAAAAGATAAGAAAAGAATTTTAGAATCGTTTCGTAAACCTTTAAATGCCGAAACAGTAATAATCGATTACTGTTCAGCAATTTTTGGATTTTACGAAGTTACTGTTCACTGTTCACTATTCACGGTTACTGTACAATACTCAATTAATACGTATTCCGTACGTATAAGTACTATATAAGTATTTTCTGTACGTATAAATACTACATATGTATTTCTGTACGTATAAATATTAATACGTATTTCTATACGTATAAATATTATATACGTATTTATGTACGTATAAATATTAATACGTATTTCTGTACGTATAAATATTAATACGTATTTCTGTACGTATAAATATTAATACGTATTTCTGTACGTATACGTACGATTTAAATGTAAATACAATCTCAGTAAATAAAATTTACTATTTACCTTTTACAAATTACTTTTTACATTTACTGAAAGTAATTTATATTTACATTTACCGAAGGTAAAATTTAATTACATTTACCGTAGTAAATAAAAATTACATTTACATTTACCGTACACAGTAAATTACCAAAATACTCTTCTGTCAAATCTGTTCCCACCGCCGCACGTGGCGGCGCGTGTGGCACACGCGCCACCTCCGGCGGGCCGCGCGTGGGGCCCACGCGCCGAGGCTAACCACGGCGCGTATCACGCCACCGCCGCCTCCAAAACCACCCTCTTCCTTCCCTCTCCTTCCCCACGGCCTCACGCCGCCCCTAGCCTACCCACGCCCTCACACGCGCCACTCATCGCGACGGTGTCTCCCCCCCTTTCCTCCCCCTCCGATCTCCTCCAAATCTCCATCAATCCAACCAAAAACAACACAAAAATCACACAACAAGCATCACTACATCCTATTTGATGGAAACCTCACCTATTTCGGCCTTGGGAGTGCCGAAACTCGTCGGAGAGTTCGGACCGACTGGTTCGATTTCTTGAGGGACGATCGGAGCTTCACGTCGGCGCTGGAGGCTGTGGCTTGCTTGGAGGGGGGCCGCGTCGAGCTTGCAAGGTTGATGGAGTCGGCGGTGCAGGCCACGGAGAGCTGGAGGCCGGAGATCGGGGAGAGAGAGTGAAGGTCGGGGAGAGAGAGAGAGAGAGAGAGAGAGAGAGAGAAGAGGGGAGAGAGCGGCGGAAATGAAAGGGTTTCCTGTTATGGAAACCCTAGTTAAGAAAATTTCCTTTTTATACTAGTTTCCAAATCGGAAACTAACTTCCGACGTGAATAACTTTTACGTACGATGTCCGTTTCGAACGCGTCACATACTCACGAACTCGTATCGACGAGCTCTACAACTTTCATGAAGGAAGTTTTCGCGACCGATCGACTAAATAAAAGTCGATAAATTCGTTCGGAAACGTAACGTTTTCTTATTAAACGTTCTCGGAACGTTTCCGTTTCCGTTTCGTAACGTTAGCAAACAATCAATTTCCTTTTAATTGAATTTCATAACTATATAGAATTCAATTCGATGTTCAAATATCGTTTCAAAAATCTAGGGTTATTACAATGCCTTTGCCAAATCCTCTTTCGCTTTCTCAAGGTCTAACTCTGCAATCTCTGCAGCTGCAACGACTATTTCATTATCCAAAATATTGACACTTTTCCTGCCAAGTTCTTCATACCAAAAACAGATTCCTCCAGCTCCCCCATAAAAGTTGAAGCCTCTCATAGCCATCTTGGTTCAAGTCCCTCACCTTTGTAGTCTTCATGAAATTTTAATATCACCCTTAGGGATGGAAACATTAGATTTGCACTTCAATTCAGTTCCCAATTATCTCTTTTATGCTACAGCCAGCATAAAACTTAATTATAATCACATAAATTGCAGAATAAGTCATAAATTACAGACTGGACTAGTAAAATTATGATCACAACAACAAGAGGTGGAAAAACAAAACATATTAATACAAAGCAGAGGTATAAGACAAATAAACAAAGCGTGAATGGATGAATATGATTCTAAATACATACACAAATTGAGAGAAAAAAAAGCTTCACAATCGTATTATTACATAGCAAAGGTACAATACAATTAAACAAAGTACCTGATCTGAGATTTTTTTTACATCATCGGCAAAACTCAATTCCCGATTGATACCCAATTCCACCAAAACTCAAAACTCAATCCCATCACAACCACTATTAATACCCAATTAAACTATGCAAACATATATCAATAGAAAATTAACCAAAATTTTCAATATGATAAGGATTTATAACCAACTAATACCCAATTTGAAGAAATCCTTAATTTTATATACAAACATACACCAAGACCAATTACCTAATCTCAAAGTCTGGAATCTTAGCAAAAAGGAAAGAACATTTGATTTCAAACTCATCAGATCAAAACCCCATTACCAAACTCGTAGCCACAGGTGAGGGCAACGTCGGAGGAGTCGAAGGCTCCGGAGGAACGACGTCGTTGACCGGACTCCGGTGAGTATCCAGAGAGAGAACAAAGATAGAACATGGAGAGAGACGGAGAAGAGTTGTTGACAATAAATGAAATGGGTCTTGGGTAATTTATTGAAGTTCACAAAGGTACTCAACCGTATTTCAAAAATATCATTTAATCACTACAATAACCTGTGTTTTCCTGACTTATGCTTATAAGCCAAAGGAGGGTCTTAGTAAGTTATCATTTTCCTTTTAGAAACCATCTTGACTTTTAAGAAAAGTCACATGCTTTTTTTTTTTTACCAAACGACAAAACTTCTTCAACTTATAAGTTAATGGGCTTATAAGCCCCGCCAACGCAACCTAAATCTGATCTTTATGTGTTGGGAGAGCGATGAAATGGGAGATCCTCACTCAATCATGCATTCATGCAAGGCGGGCCTGGCGGTAGAGAATAAAACCACAAGAACGTATGTAACATACAATGACAATTTCATATATAGGATCATAATCCTGATGAATATTACATATAGTTAGAAAAACCTCAGCTAAATGATCGATGTTCCATTGATAGGTTGGTACGAAGAATATAATAAACATTGACCTTGAGCGACCTTGGTACTCTAAGTGACGTTCTTGAGTAATTATTATATTTACTCGAAATATTACGTAGCACTATCATGTGGTGTACTCAGTCAATTATATTACTTCATAGTGTGATAAACATACACGCGGTGAAAAAAGTTAAGATTATTTAAATATGAGTAACCAACCAGAAACAAATATAACGAAAAATAGATCAATAACGTTAAAGAAATATAACACATACATTATATACCGAATATATATAATATTTTTTTTGAAGTTTAATACACAGTTGACAGGGAAACAGACTAATACGGCTCCCCCGTAAGGTAATTCAACGGTCGAGTTGGTAATTTGATTTATGTGTTTGTTCCAATAGTACATGAATGTGAAACTAACTAAGCCGACAATGAATTGATGATCAACACACTTGCTAGCCACGCAATGGTCGACTTAAATTCTTCGGAAGGAAATTGGTTTTAGTCGTAATCATGATTAGTCAAGTACTAAATCGTGTCATATGTCATGTCTCCCTTATCCAAGTCCATCAAATCCATGCGAAAACTGAAAATGCAACCATCTAAGAAGTCACAGGCAGTCACCACCTAGCTTGGGAAAGCAATATCGGAGTGGGAAGCAAAACTGCAAAAGAGCGTACACGCGTGCCTCAGAAAAGAAATCTCAGACTTCTTTATCACGCATCTAAATTCATGATTTATAGTTTTTGTATGGGGTTTGATTTCATACTGAAAAGTGAGGAAACTAATTACCAATTAGGCACATGGAATGATACCAATGGACATGGAACATACTCAAATTAAAGCAAAATGGATTTACATAATTTATAATGATTATGTCCAAAAATTGAGCTCAAGTAATTTCCATTCTATGCAAGAATTATCCAAACCTATCTTTTCCCGACGTGACATGGAATCAATAGAGGACTTCAGTACGTAGTTAAGTTGGTTCACTTATAAAAGTAAACTATTTCGAGTTCTGTAATGAACATACTTTTGTGCTCCTTTATAAAATATGATGGCTTATAAAGAGGATGTTGTGGATATTGCTTAACCATAAATATATAAACAATTATTTGTTGCATTATCTATCATAACATGAGAAGTCACTTAGGATAGTGGAAAGTGAAAATAATTTCAAGTGCAATAGTATTCCACTATAAACTCTTCTTGTTTCTACACGAATTCTGTTGAGACCATAGAGCACCATAGTATTAAGCACTATATATATAAATTCATTATGTTGTACCACGCTAGGCTTTACTTTTGTAGAAAACAACGGACCATTGAAGAGTAATTATTCGGTATATACGGAATATCATGTGACACCGTTATGTGGTTTACCTAAATAATTATATTACTCCATAATGTGATAAATATTAGAGGTGTGCACGAAATGAGACGAGACGAGATAAAACTAATCATGCGTCTCGTCCCACTTATTAAATTGAGGACCAGATCATGACAAAATTTGTGTTTTTAAAAGTTCGTCCCACCAAGGATTAATCCCGTCGGGATTGAGATGAGACCGGGCATATCCCACATTTTTAGACTTTAAATAATAAATACTTAATTTACTATAAATAAAATTTATATAATTATATATTCTAAAATTTATACTTAATTTATTTATTTCATATATTTTAACCATATATTAATGAGAAAATTAACCGGGACTTGTTTATCTTTAAGAAATGAACCAATGTCCAAGATTCATTTTTTGAAGTTAGTCATTTTCTTATCAAATGCATCTAGGGTGTTCTCATAAATTATAAATATATGATGATGATGAAATATTTGATAGTTGAAATTCAAATGAAATTTAAAGTGGGACGGGACGAGACGAAGTGATATATAAATTATTCGTCTCATGTTTCGTCCCACTATTATGAAACGGGACGGGACAAATATTTTTAGACATCCGTCCCATCTCTATGAATTTCAGGACGGGATCAAGATTTCGACTTTTTATGCCCACCCCTAGTAATATGTACGCGGTGAAATGGAAAAAAGATTATTTTAAATATGAGTAACTAATAAAAAATAATTACAATAAAAAAATAGACTAATAATATTAAAATGATACGTCACGTAAACTATGTAACGGGTATATATAATAATTTTTTTTGAAACTAATTGGTGATGGCACATATTACAATTCTTACGTAAGCTTCGAGTTAATTGTCAATCGTTTATATATCCACCATAATCATAATATTTTCGCGCGGATCAACCATTTTGCAAACATATAAATAGATAGAAGGACTACGTGCATACAACGAGGAGGTCATGTATAGTTAGCTAGCTAGGCCCATCGATCAGCCATAAGTGATATATAGCTAGATATGCCGTTATAGCTAGGCAGAGATACATAAATCGATACAGGCCAGGGGAGTCGAGGGAATACGAGGAAGATGCTAAACAGCAAAGTAGATGGAGATATGATAGGCCCCTCAAAACTCAAAAGCCAAATAGATAAGATCTCATCATGATAATCCTTACTAGACTCCGAGTCACCAAACCAATGTACGACCATTCAACAGCTGCCTTGTTTATCGACCTCTCCAAAATACATGCATGTATTTCAATACGTATATACATACCCCTAGCCTCTTGGATTCTTGACCGTACGTCATTGTTAGGTCTGGAAGGGGACCTGAGTCACCCTATCCACTTAACTCTCGGTTTTAATTAATCTTTCTGTATCCATCAAAAAATTAATCATGTTCTCTCACAGATGCCCTTATCCCATGATAAAAGCTAGCTCGCCTGATTAATAAAGCTTAATTGATGTTAATGGATGCTAATCCACGCGGTTAGGGCAACAATCATGCATTGTTTCATTCCTGGTAAAAAGGGGTATGAGAGCCTCTGCGAGATAGGGATCTCGTTTTGTTAGGCTTTGGCATGAGCAGTCTTTGTCAGAGATAGTGAATTACTGTGGAAAAATGTAAGAGAATTAGGAAATATATGAATGGAGATTGGAGAATGTCAAGTTTGCAGCTAATCACAGATCAGAGATAATGGATGCGGCAACGAGAAAATAGATTGGACCTGATTTTTGCAGTATATCTGTTGTTCTTTCGGATTGAAGGCTACCTCCATTCAGAAAATGAATCTGATTCTCCTGTATGTATCAAAAGTTTTAAATATACTCGATCTGCTGGTTAATTAGCTAAACACTAGCTGAGAACCCAAACCTATTATTATTCAATATTGCTCTCGGACGACGCACTCTTGTGCCCTGATCGATCTGTTCATATGAGAACTACTCATCAGAGTCATCCACATAAAGATAAAAATCTATGGTTCTGATTCTGCCGTGATCGAAGGGAGAGTATGGAATAGGGTTTGGAAGTTCGATTCATCTAACATAACACCAAACTAGAAAAAGGAAAAGCAGCTGGATCGATCGGAGAATGCCTTACTGTAGATCAATGATCGTTCTACCTTATCTTATGAGTTATGACATACTTCATGTGCTGTACATCGATCTTTTATTATAGTCGAGATTTTGATCGAACAGTGTTACGTTGCTAATGTGCTTCCCTTAGAGCATCCGCACCCATAAATTGCATTTGCTCAAGCAAATGGTAGGGTCAGAAGCAAATTTTGCTTCAAGCAAATCGATTTCATATTTTGCTCAAGCAAATCGATTTTTTCACACACCCATTTACAATTTGCTTGAGCAATTTAATTTTGTCTTGTTGTGAAATAATTAAATTTTTTTATCAGATATATTTACAACCAATAATAATGTGCCACGTGTCATTATCGACTCGATATTATTCAAAATTTCCGATAAGATTTTCGACTAATAGATAATTGACACGTGTCACTACCACGTGTCATTGTCGCTAAAATAATTGGAGCAGATTTCCGATAAGATTTTCGACTAGTAGAGAATTGACACGTGTCACTGTCATCAAAATAATTGGACCAAATTTCTGATAAGATTTTCGACCAATTTGCTATAAAAACGTCTAATATCACTCATTATAACTCATCCTTCAATCTAAACACTTAGCAACATTTCCTTGTTCATCACTCTGATGAATCCTTTCAGCTTTCACAATTTTTTCAGGCGGAGACAACGTCAACAAGAAGAGGATGACGATATGGAGCAATCATTCGTGAATCAGGTGGTCATGGCGGAAGCACAACACGATGATGAATCAACACGACCAAGCGGTTCACGTCGCGGTAAAAAACCGAATAAGCCACGTCAAAGGCTATCTAGGGGACACAATCTCATGGAAGATTACTTCATCGAACGTCCAATTTTCGACGCTCAAGACTTTCGTCGGAGGTACAGGATGAGCAGAGACCGATTCAACATTATCATGACGGACCTCTGCAACCACGACATGTCTTGGCATCAAAGAGAAGACGCCACTGGTTTGCTAGGGCTACTTCCCCAACAAAAGATGACCGGGCTCTACGAATGCTAGCGTACGGGTCAGCCGCAGATCAGTGTACTGAAATTACAAGGATGGGGGAATCGACTACCCTGAAATGTATGAAGGAGTTTTGCAGCCAAATTGTTCATCTCTATGGTCCAAGATACCTCCGCAGTCCAACACCGGCAGACCTCACGCGACTATTAGCTAAAGCAGAACGCCGAGGTTTTCCAGGTATGATTGGAAGCATCGACTGCATGCATTGGGAGTGGAAGAACTGTCCAACCGCCTATCAAGGGGCATACTCGGGCCGAAAGGGTCGCCCAACGGTTATCCTAGAGGCAGTGGCCTCGTATGATACGTGGATATGGCACAGTTTTTTTGGCTGTCCTGGAGCTAAAAATGACATTAATGTGCTCCACCTATCGAATGTGTTCTCAGAGATCCTTGCCGGAAGAGGCCCAACTGTCGTCTACGAAGTCCACGGACAGAGGTACACCACAGCTTATTATCTGGCTGACGGAATATATCCAAGGTACTCTACATTTGTCAAAACAATTTCCAATCCCCAGACGCCGCAAGATAAGCTCTTCGCAAAGAAACAAGAGGCATACCGGAAAGATGTGGAGAGGGCATTTGGCATCTTGCAATCTCGATGGGCAATTATACGTCATAGTTGTACATTGCACCACAAATCGGTAATGACTACCATCATGTTAGCTTGAATTATATTGCATAACATGATTGTTGAGGAAGAGTATGTGGATGATGAGGATGATGATGAGGAAGAAGAAGAAGACTTGCAAAACCCATCGAGGGCTTTCCGGGTTTATGATGGGCCGGTGAATGCACAAGGGAATCGAGTTCTTTTTGAGCCAATCAGTAGAGATGGAGCTAATATACAACGGTTTCACGACCGTGTTGCCGATCTCGAATCCGCTTACATCCATCGAGAGCTCCAGAAAGACTTGGTGAAACACATTTGGAGAGTGAAAACCGGTGAAATACTTTAAATATGTTTTATTGTGTGTTTTCATGATGTTTGTGTTTAATTATTAAGCTTGTGTTTAATTTCAGTATGTGTTTTAATTTAATGTGTATTTCAATTTCAACTTAATAAATAAATTGCATTTTATTTCTCGAAAAATTTAAATTACATAAAATGACTAGCCAAGCCCAGATTTATTCTTAGTACAATACTATAACTACTATGGAAAAAGCACGCGATTTGGGTGATAACAATCCGAATATGTTTCATCGGTAGGTTGATCTTGACTAGCTTCTCCTTCATTAAGGATTGCTAGTTTCCTCTTGGTAAAATACCTTTTCGAGATTGGGGTCATAGCCTCCAAATCCATTGTCATGATCCTTGTGTCATTCTCTTGTTTCTTCAATCGTAACTCTTCTTCCGCCCTTGCTTCTTTTCGCTTTTGAATGTCTATGTACTCCGCATAATAATTAAGCTCACTTTCATTATGGGCTAGCCTCTTGGTATGCCATGATGCTTGGTCACTTGCAATGGTATGCAAAACCTCCACCCGTTGCTCAATAGGAGTCTTACCATGTTTCTTTTGGCGCCTAGCTTCCTTTGCCGCCTTGGTTCCCATTGGTCTAGGTGGACTCGATGGAGTTGCCGTGTTGTTTTGAGGTGTCTCATTCAATTGGTCGCCATCCAAATTGATGGTTGGAGATGATTCAGTTGCGGAAGGAGTACCGTGGTAACTACTTGCATATGGAGATGGAGTAGTAGGTAGCACCGCAACGAAAGATGGATGATCTTTAACCACTTCCCAACATTCAAAGTGTGTAAACTTTTTCTTCTTGGCATTATAGTAACATGATTGAGCTTGTCGTTCCTGATGTAAAAAACTTATATTAGGTATTTATTTAATTACATAATTTAAATAAATTAGATAAAACAAATAATGTAACCAATTAGATATATTAAAACAAATAATGTAAACAATGCTACATATTTAAACAAATTAAATAAAATAAATAATGTAAATAAAATTAGATATATTCAAATAATTAAATATGTAAACAATGTTATATATTTAAACAAATTAGATATAAATTACATAATTTAATTCATATAATCAAATAAAAATTATAATATATGATAACACAATGTACTTACTTCGTCCATTAGCGAAGTGCCGCTAGCTATACGTTGTCGTGATGCCGCCAAACATTCGCCCCATTTTTGCAAGAGTAGCTTGAACTTGTTGTAGTGAGAAGCGAGCGCGATTCGGGTCCTTGGCTCATTCGGAGGTTTCTCACCCGGTGCTAGCACCCAATTTTGCATATAATCGCCATGAATTGTCTCCCACAATTTATCCCTCTTTTGTTTGTTACCGTCATATTCATCAATGCTATGACGGACAAAAGAAATGCACATTTGTAAATCTTCGGAAGGAAGCCAATGGGTGCCCATTGTTTGAGAAAAAAATGCTAAACGAAAAGAGAGAGGAGATACGAAAAGAGAGAGGAGATGGAGGAAGATGTGAAATTTGTTGTGCACAAATTGGTGTGAGTTCATAACAAATTGAAGTAGTATTTATAGGCAATTTTTTGGGAGAATTTTGAAAATTTGGGGATTTTTTTACATTTTTTTGGGTTTATTTCCGTTATGATCAAATAGTAGCCGTTGCCAATTAATTCTGACCGTTGGATCGAAATTTCTGATTCAAAATGGAAGGCCCAGATCAATTGGACCGTTGGCCAATCTGCTTGACACGTGGCAGCCATTCATTGGCTCGCTTTTTTTTTTGGCGCGTGCGTTGCACGCGCCTAACATAAAAAAAATTCGCCCGTGCCTGACGTCACCCACGGGCGGTGGGCTCCGCCAGGCGATCGAGCAAACGCCGGAGCAAAATTTGCTCGAGCGATCGGACGAGCACCGCGGCTGGGTTGACTGGGCGAGCAGCTCGCCTCCTCCTGCTCGCCGGTGCGAGCCTCCCCTTCTCCTGCTCGAGGTCCTCCGGCTAGTCCCTCCTCCTGCTCGAGCACGCCGGCAAAATTGCTCGCCGCTGCGGATGCTCTTAAGTCCATTATTATCGTCATCATGGTTCAGGTACGTCAGCTTTTCCCAGCACTTTGTACCCTCAACCTAATCAATCATCACGTACGTAAGTTCTAGGGCACCCAGAAGTCTGTAGCCAGCACCAATCAACCAATGGTGCCACCAACGCCACGTCGCATGCTTCTTATCGATGAACCATGCTTTTCAGACAATTATAGAAGTACGTCTGGTTCACTCATACTAAACAAATTAAACTAAATCCTGATCATTAAGAATCATTAATTTGCCAGAAAGACTAATTGCTGCCTTTGAAGTACCAGCTAGCTACGCCATCACCATCTGGGATGTCGCCATGAAGCCCTATGAAAGCGTATGAATTGCCTCTGCAAGTTGTTTTGGTTTTTCGATTTATATCTTGTACTTGCTCGCAGGACCACTGTGAAAAAACTGCATGTAATAGTCGAATTGAATCAATAGATATTAAGTTTTGTCCAACTGAAACTGCAATAACATACGCCAAAACTCGTTTCACCCAGAAAAATTGACACAAAAATATATGAAAAATCTTCATTCGGTATCCTTAACACGTAGGAGTGATTGAAGGGCGCCCTTAACTCCTGGCTCTGTGTTTCCCTTATATGAACAAACCCTACATGCTTGTCCACTTCAACAACCCCAAAATCTAACGCATTGCTATAATATTTCTTAATGAGAAGATAATCCAGAGAGGAAAGAGCACCATATCCATCAGCTAAGATGACATGGGCCACAGGTTTTAGGCTAGGCCACGACAATGAAAGAGATCACACACAGCTTCAATTCAAGGACAAAGCTCGTCAAAGATCAAAGATGTATTGCTAAGCTCCAAACATTTCACGCTGCTCCGAAGCTTCGAGTACTGAAACTACGGAGTTGAAATATTAAAAAGTCACTATAAAACACTCGATTTTAAGCTCGGAGACAAAATGTAAAGTAAAAGCAGTATGGGATATAATAGAAACAAGTCTGTCAAACCTACATCTTCCCCTAATACTCCTTGGTCTATATAAATACAATTGCCTAACTCTTCAAACACCAGAAACCAAACTAAACACCCACACCTACTCATCACTCCCCCACCTATTCTCCATTAATTTTCTCACAATCCACAACCACATACAGTAACCCATTAGCCAATCCATAATTCGATCCTGCATACAGAATAAACTTAAACAAACAAAGACATGCCCAGCAACTCCAAAATCTTGGAAGCTCTGAATGTCCGGGTAACCGGGTCAGGCGAGCAGTACCTGGTCCTGGCCCATGGCTTCGGCACTGACCAGTCCGCCTGGAATCGAATTCTCCCTTTCTTCAGACCTAACTACCGCATCGTTTTATACGACCTCGTCTGCGCCGGAAGTGTCAACCCCGACTACTTCGATTTCAGCCGCTACACCAACCTCGATGCCTTCGTCGACGACTTGCTCAACATTCTCGACGCCGTCGGGGTCAAAAAGTGCTCCTACGTCGGCCACTCCGTCTCCGCCATGATCGGCATCCTCGCCGCCATTCGCCGCCCCGAGCTCTTCTCCAAGCTCATCCTCCTCGGCGCTTCTCCAAGGTAAACAATTCAAGAATCACTCAAATTCATCATCCGATTATTTTTTCAGCTGATTTTGTTTTCTTTGGAGTTAGGTTTCTGAACGACAGAGACTACCACGGAGGGTTCGAACTGGAGGAGATTGAGAAACTGTTCTCGGCGATGGAGGCGAATTACTCGGCCTGGGTCAACGGCTTCGCACCACTAGCCGTTGGAGCTGATGTGCCAGCCGCCGTCCGAGAATTCAGCCGGACCCTGTTCAACATGCGCCCTGATATTTCGCTATTCGTTTCCCGGGCCGTCTTCAACAGCGACCTGAGGGAGTTCTTGGGTTTTGTCCGGGTGCCGTGTTACATAATCCAGACGACAAGAGACCATTCTGTCCCTGCCTCGGTGGCGACCTACCTGAAGGAGCATCTCGGTGGCCGGAATACCATCGTTATGCTGGAGACGGAGGGCCACTTGCCGCATTTGAGCGCGCCAGGTCTGTTGGCCCGGAGGCTCCGGCAGTGTCTTTCATCATAGTATCGATCATAATGACCCGGGCTCCGAATGTGTGCCCGACGACTTGGCCCAACTTCAAGGTGGGCCCCGGAGGAGAAAATTGAATAAGGCTAAAGATAGACGACACGTGTATGATAACCTGTGGAGGGTAGTCCTTTTGGGCTTTCCTCCACTTTGGATTATATAATCTGCGTAAGGATAAGAATCTCCCATGTGATTGTCACGTGGTGATATGCCCCTTTTGTCAATTTGGCCTCACTCTTTTTTGTTTTTATTTTATTTTCTTGCGCCTTTTTTTTTTGGGTTCAATTCCTTGCGCCTTATTATTCTCTTTGGTTTTTGCTCAGTTTCTTTTTCTCGTTTGGGTTTTGGTATCTTGTTAGTCTATAACCGACTTACTTTGCAAGTTTGCATTACTCTCAAACAATGACTCAAGATTAATATATCAATGTATTGAAAAATAATGAACTCTCCTGTACATGTAAAATATATGACCATAGATATATCACCAATCATTTAGCTTACTAAACCAGTCTGCGAGAAATATTGTATACAAAAGTAATAAAATATATCATTTTAATTTCTTCTAATATTTCACCTCTGTAAAGATGTATGGCATACCTAACTAATGTCCTTGACTCCATGTTTTGTGTATCGATTATGCCTACATTTCAATTGTTAAATGAAAGTATATTTGTAGATATCACATGCAAATAAACATACGGCACATACCTAACATCAGATAAATTTCATTTCGATTATCTTACCACAACGTTTGAGTGACATATCCATTCAAATGAGTAATAGATGATACATATGATCATTATGTCTAAACCACCAGTTAACTAACTCTTGTAAAACTTCATTTCTTAGATCAACTTCAGGAAGTCGAAATCTGGATGTCAGGAGCCGAAAACAGGGGGGCTAGGAGTAACAAAATGGCATACTGAATAATTTTCGCTTAGACTGAGCCCAACCTTGAATAATTTTTCGGTTTTTTCCCAATAAGAAATCACAACTATTTCAAAAAACAAGAAGAAAGCCCAAATAAACTTGCCCAGTGGGAAGGTGGGATACACTGGTAACCCAACGAGAAGTATGCCCAAATAAACTGATCGTTGACTCAGGGAGTGGATCGGAATTTGTTACATCTCCGATGGCATTTTCAAGCTAAAGTTGTTTAAATTTAGCCGTTCGTATTTTGAATAACAATTATGAAACCCCAAATAATTATAAATATAATCTATCTGAAAAAAATTTCACAAAAAATATACATATATGAAATGAAAATAACAACCGAATGATACGATATTGTTCGAAAACTTGGTTTAAGAGGTGTTGAGTTGTGAACCATAGAGCTTTTCTAGTATATGAGAGAATATATGGACCAATAACTATCATATTAAATTAAGGCCACAATTACTAACTAAATAATTTCGGACATATATGTTTATAGTAGTAGTTGGAAATTCTCAATAAACTTGAATAGTTCCACTCATTCAGTAGTCAGTAACTTGTCATACATTTCCAATCTGTATCCAAGTGCTATAGTAATCCCGTATGTCACGATCGATACTTGGGAATCCTCGCTAGTTCTGCACTTCTGCATTCATCTTATCCATGTATATGAAGCTGACGTTAAGTTCCCCGGGGTCAAAAATCGGGTGCTAGTTAGGTATTGTCACATTCACACATATATTTTACCGTGACAAGGTCAAAATACTCGAGAAGTAAAAGACGAAGTTGCTTAGGACATACTACAGCTATTGGCGGATGAAGCCCTTCTGACCTTTGATATTACGTGGGTGGTAGACGGTCATCGCCGCCGCAATGCCGCATGACTTGTAGCAGACTTGGTCATCTTCTTAGTCATAAACGCGATTGTGACGAAACACCTTCAGGCTCCTTATGCGAACAATGGGCCACCAAAACGACATCGCACCCAATTTCATGCAATGCCAACGTTACATACTTCTCATTAAATATACTTGTTAACAGAATTGAATTATAGGGGATCATTCAGGCAAGAGTGATGTGGAAAGCCATTTATCACTAGTTTTAGTGATCTTAATGTGGAACCCCAAAGTCTAGACGTTTGATCAAAGGCAAAATGCATACGTTCTATTCTTATAAATACAATGCTTATTGTGAAACTTGGAGAAGTTGAATTGCTCATACTCAAGATTGTTGTTTAAATAATTCAGAACAGATGAATATAATACAAAACTTCAACATTCTTCGATAATGACATTCTCATAGTCATGTCAAAATTATCCAACCAGTCATTTTCACAGGGTTTGGAATTTTTGAGCTAATGAGAAAGGAGCTTCGCCTAATAAATTGACCAATTCGAAAGAGTGTAACTAAATAATATATTGCATATCTAAATAATATTAATGGACCATATCCTCCCATTGGTTTAGGCTTGGGTTATCTACAAAAGCTTAATGGTATTTATAGCTCGATACTGTCGATAGGTGGAATGGACCCGTAATTAATCTCTAATTAGTACAATCTCTCAAGTTTCTTGGTTCCAAGTTGGGCACATATCACACACGCACACACAATTGATTTGCATCGTCTTTTCATACCTTAAGCTTTAGGTTGACTGATTTAGCGGCATCTGGTGTGGAGTACCAACTTAGCCTCTCATTTGGATGCATCAGGTACTCTAAATTCATGTGGGAACCTAATAACTTAGATGAGATTATGGGTTTATTCAGACGCCATGTTTGCTCATTACGGTCTCTACCTTGACCACCTCCGTAAGGAAGAATGTTGTATGCATCATTCTCGCTACAAGTGGTTTTTCCTATACAATAAAACAAAAATTACAAACAAAACCCTTTACAAGGGAAGTGGAAGAAGATTTACAAGGGAAGATTAGTTGAGTTAAGATTTGATGACGTACTTACTCAGCCGTGCATACAAGAATGTCCGGATGGCAAAGTTGTGTTAGTTTTTGTGAAAATAGTACTACAACCAAAAACATATGGTTATATTATACGTGAATTACAATGTTAATCTCCCTGAAACATGAGTCGCAAGGGTGAAACACATTTTCACCGTCCCTATTATCGTATAGATTATCATTACTCCTTCACGGTGTCCAGTTATTCCAGCATGATTAGTGCTGAACTAGATGTGATTAAGATCGCCGGCTGCATATTGGTCACACATTTCAAATTCAGGAACCTCAGGCCCCATTCTCGCCTTAATTAAATCCCTCACACCCGGAATACAGAACAACAGGAGGGGAAGAAGAAACAATAAACTCATAAATGAGTATACGTGTGACGATTATAGTGGCCAACCCAAACCCGTTGCTCGAAGATGATAGATAGGCCGTCAAGAAGAATGGGACCCCCAAGGCCATAATCGATGGGACTAAACGACCAACCGCCAGAGTATCTGCAAATATTACACGTGGCGGTAATTACATTCAAAAAGAGAAAAAAAATCATAACATTTCATGTACGCGAAGCTCGTGGACTTTGAATAACAACACTGATTTTTTATTTTTCCAAACCAAAAACACGCACCGGCCACCTTCCAGAGTCTCCCCCATACCGCTTTTTCATCCACTTGATTCTAATCTTTTTCTTCTTTCTTTGTTTGTTGGTAGGTAACACTCACCTTTCTTCTTCTAATTCGTTTTAAACGAAGAATGAGAGCCACTACTGACTACCCCATTAGCAGACTTTCCATTATCTTCTATGGTCTCCTAGCTCCTCATTTCGAATCAGCAAATATCAGCACACTTTACTCGAAGACTTACAAAGATAAACAACACACTAAGTAAACCACTGCAAAAGCCTTAGTGGTTAGGCTAAGGGACACATCACTCTTAAACAAACGATAATAGCCAAAAGGGAAAACCAAACTCTTAAGCTCACTTCCAATGCTTCATCACATATCATACAACATGCTCCCGCCACAAAGATATTTACAAGTTTTCGGTTGTTTCTTCTTCTCGTATTTTCCTTTTTGTGTGTGAGTACAAATCCTACAGATGGTATGGGGCTATGGGCACGGCAATAGGGGCCATGAGGGGCGAAATGGGAATTTACACTAGCACAATCATCTTCAGGCTCGTGCAGCGACTTTGCCGGATCTCGGTTGCCGTAGAAGCTCTGTCAATGTCTCCGCCTGTTCCCATAAACACACACAAAACGACAAACATAACCACTCCCCATGAGATACCATCAACATAATTCCAATACAAAAAACATAACTCAGTTATAAAAAATAAAACCAATAATGTCCGACTAAATGACATTTCTAGCCCTGATCTACGTGCATAACGCCATTATAGTAACTGGGATTCGCTTTTCCATTCTAGTATTTTCGCCCCAACTGTATAAAGAATGCAGTTCTACATAACTAACATAGGCCGTGATTGTGACGTGGCTTAACAGCCAACCAGAAAACCCATTAATTTCGGGAATATTTGCAAAAAAGCCAATGCCACGTCACCCAGCATGCCGGGTCCTCGACTAGCTGACCAGTTCGACCGAAAAAAAAAGTTGCCGGAAAATCCTCTAACCTTTTGCTTGGCGCGATTGGTGCCGGACTGAGACAAAGCCACCAGGGGAGGTATCGCTCCTTCGCGGGCCACCATGTTACGGTGGACCGCGTTATTCTCGCAAAGCTGAAGCAGTATCGCCACCGATATCTCCTTCTGCCTCTGCGACCCAACCTCCACGATCTCCACCAGCACCGGAATCCCGCCTTCCTCCACCAGCGCCGTCCGAGCCTCCGGCACCGAAACCAGCACGCTCATCACGTACGCTGACTTGTCCACCATGTTTGACTCGAAATCCGCCATCAATTCCACCAACGGCTTCATGATACCAGCCTGGACGGCTCTGATTTTGTTCTCTTTAACAGAACAGAGCGAGTACAGCGCCGTCGACGCGTCCTTCTTGCCGCGAATTCCGCCGTTCTCTAGAAGATTCACCAGCAGCGGCAGAGCTCCCGACCGTCCGATTGCGACTTTATTCTCCTCTATCTGAGACAAACGCAGCAGAGCGCACGCGGCGTTCTCCTTCGCCGTCGGATTCCCCGTCTTGAGCGCTCGGACCAGAGGCTTGATCGCGCCGGAGGACGCTATGAGCTCCTTGTTCTCATCGCAGAGCGAGAGGTTCAGTATCGCCGTGACACCGTACTCTTGCAGCTGGAGATCGGAGGACGACAAGAGCGAAATCAACGGCCTAATCGCGCCGGACTTGGCGATTTTGATGCGGTTTTCCGACGTGTTCTTGGCGAGGAGCCTGATCTCCATCGCCGCTTGCTTCTGCTCGTCAATCGAATCGGACTCGAGGACGCCGACGAGCTGACGTATCTGATCGTCGGAGTTATCGGAAGCGCAGGCAATCAGAAAGCGGCGGCTCTGAGACGACGCCGTTTGGAACTCGCCGGATCTGTCACTGTTGCAATCACTGAAAGCAGAGGAGCTGTCGCCGATACTGAGGTCACTGAAATTCAGCCCCATGTAACTGAAATTCGTTGGATTTTCAGCTGCCATAACCGAAATTTTCGCTGAATAACAAAATTCGTATTCGGATATCAGAAAGCGGGGGGATTCTGTTTAGGGTGTGATAGTGAGAGTGAAGGCTGAAAAAGGCTATTGGGGGGTTCAGGTTCATTTGAGGCTTAAATGGGAGCGGAGATAGAGATGAAGGAGAAAATATAAGGAGGGTGTGATGGGCAACACGTGGACAAGGGTCTTGGGGTTTGGGGTTGACACGTTCGCCTAATTGACGGTACACCATTGTAAAACAGACCCGGTCTGTCCGAGGGAGGGAGCAGTGAGCGAGCACGTACGAAGGGTCGCTTTAAACGCGTGCGGGGAAGGTTCACAATTCCATAAAGACCGGCTTCGAACCCAGGGCCTGTAATCTCTGGGAATTTTTTTCTTTTTTTCTTTTGTTAACTTGAAGCTTCGGCATTCCGGCATGTTTAAGTTCGACGGTGGCCTAAAAGCTTGCCACATGGAGTTTCTGGTCATGGTCTGAATGGCTTGCACATGCTCTCACGTCTGATCGAAAGGTGCATCTATACAAAAGGTCGAAGGGGCATCGACTCAACACAATTATGAACATAGTATGAAAGACATACCACGTTTATGTCTTTCTATACGTTAAATCTAACTTTTGTAGGAACAACTTATTTTTGGTTTTGACTAGGTTTGCTCCTTAAAAACCGGCCTTTCGATGGTTTTTTTGCTTTGAGAGTTTTTTTCTCGTCCGACAACGTGTCTTTGGACGACATCGTCGAACGAGAGTCTAGTGGGAGAGGCCGGCCGGGTGATGGATGATGGTGGTTGAATGATTGTGGCATCTGGTGATGTGGTTGGAGCGGTTGCTGCGAAATCTGGTGCGCTGACGGAGCGGTTCAATCAGGAACTAGTTGTCGATCAAGAACCCCGTTTGTTTTGTTCTTTAATTAGGTTTTCAGCTTTTGGTTTTGGTCCCTGCTCCTTGGGCGTGGGTTTAGTCGAGTCGTTGAGTGCACATGGTTATGGTGCATGTCACTTCCAGAGATTATTTACTTGTCGGTTTTTTTTGTCAATGTAATTGGGAGGTTGTCTCTGCAAATAAGCCATAGGTATTAGTATGTGATACTATTGGAGTAGTTCTTATCTTCAGATTGGCGGCAAATATGATATCAACTACTTCTATAATTGGTTTTTTATTGGTTTACGATTTGGCTTTCTTGAATCATGTCTATTGCTTCTTGCAATAGTTTTGTGACTAGTTTTTTTTTTGAACGAGCGTCTGAAATTTTGTTCTTCTACTGAGTGTTCCTATTGGTGTAATTGTAATATCTTTTTGTTTTCTCTATATAAAAAAAAGAAGCTCAACACAATTATGATTTGTTGTGTAAAAGTTAATCTAACTGTGTAATAAAGGTTATGAAGCGCATAAAAAAACTCATCAAGTTAATTATGTGTTAGTTGTATTAATAGCTCGTATAAATTAGATTAATTAAATAAAAGTATTATGTTTTGAGCTGTTTGTAATAGGTAACATATAATATTTGAGAATTAAAACTAAAAGAATCTTCTTTATGGTTGATTCGATTTGGTCAACTCTAGTTCAAGCTCGAACGAATGTCTCGCGATCAAGTTGCAGTCAAGTTTGGCTTATGAACCTTAACTATGAGGAACCTTGTTTAAGCTTCTTAGAAGAAATGTGTCAAACATGATCACCTTTGTATTTACCAAGGTTCGAAAAAATATTAGGCGGTAGCCGGGCGGACAGTCACCGCCTAGCCCCTAGGCGGTTTCGAATCATTAAATATTTTTTTATTTTTATACATGTATTTTATACTACTTATATAATTTAAATATATAATAAGTAAAAAAATGTTCAATATGAATGTTTTAAAATTAAAATAGTCTAAACTCATCCAAAGTTCATACTATAATATTAGAAATTTATAACAAAAAGTAAATATTGTTTACAATCACAAATGGCCTAACCCCCAAATCCAAAAAAAATGAGATTAAAAAAAAATTAAAAGTCAAACCGCTTAGGTAGGCCGCTTAGGACCGTTTAAGCCCGCCTAGGCGGCCGCCTAATCACCCCACCGCCACGGATAACCGAATAAATTTAAAAAATGCAACGGTGACCGTTGCCTAGCGCCTAGCGCCTAGGCGCCGCCTAGACGACCGTTTTTTAGAACATTAATATTTACCATGGCTATACATTTCCAAAAGAAAACGGGGCAATTCTATTTACACCCAATTGTTGCCATGTAGGATTAATATTAAATCATGTATTTTCTCAAAATTACAAAACTTGCCACTAAAGTCAAATTTGTAACCTACCTAATTTACTAATAATTAACTTAAATCTATTACATAACCAAAGCTTATTACATTCAAATAAATATGAATCACAAATTTGTAATTCGTAACCTTAATGTAACTATTAATTGTGCCAAAGTAATGCAATCTAGATTTGAAAACTAAAGTTAAATGAGCTGGTATTATGTATTCTTTTGTATTTTAAAAATATTTATATCATATAGGTATATTATTTAATTAAACATAATATATAGGTAAGTTATTTAATTTTTCCATATAAGTATATTATTTAATTAAACCTACTATATAGGTAAATGATTTAATTATGCCATATATGTATATTATTTAATTAGTCATACTATATAAGTAAGTTATTTTTGAAAATAACTTGTTTCAACTTCGTAAATGACGTTGGTTATCTATGTAGGTATGTTGTATTAAACTATATTAAATTAGTAAGCTATATATTTTTACTATATATGTAAGTTACGTATTTCTACTATACATGTAAGATATCTATTCAGAAGGTAACTCTAATCCTTTAGGTTTTTCTCAATATTTTGTCAAAATGTAAATTAGTTTAGATACCTCGCATAGTTGTGTGATTTATTAGTAAACTAAAATAGAGATTTGTTTAAAAGATGACAATATATACCTATATATATGAAAAAGTAATCTAATAACAAGATATGTACCTTATGATAAAAAACACAAAGTGTAAACATGTTCGTGGAATCCATGACTTGTCTTGTATTATTCAAAACATTTTTTCAAGTCCTCAACTATAACTCGGAAAAATGGCGGAAACTACCATTGATATGAGCAATTTGTGTGACGTTCTTAACATGTTTTTACCTCCAATTGTACTTTACTTAGCCCTTATTGTTGTAATATTGATTCATTGAGTCAAAGTAGGAGTCTTTGGTGGCAATAGTTGCATTTTGTGCTTAAACAGGTTGAAAACGCATAAATGGTATAGAGTCATATTTTGAGTAGAAATCCTTGTTGAACTAAGAAATCTAGTTGGATTAAGAGTCTTTATCTTTCGACGTTTCTGTAACATTCGTGATATATTGAGAATCATACTTACATTAGGAATCATTTTTATACTAAGAAACGTACCATTTGGGAAAATCCTACTTGGACTGAAACTCTTATTCTAAAACTGTCATAATTGAACTTTCATGTTCTAGTAACTTACTTATTCTAGTAAGTATCATGTTGTAAAATATAAATTTTCCTAATCTAGGTGAGCTCATCTATTACATGTGTGTCTTTTTAAGACAACAATTGTCTAGATTAGGACAAGTTTACTAAATGAATTATCTTTTACTTATTCTTTTCTTTTCTTATTTTCAGATTTGAAGATATAATTCACGAGAAAATAAAAGAGTCCTAGCAGCAACCAAGCCGTGCATCAAAGGATCAGCTGAAGATAAGGCATATCAAGGCATAGAGAGAATCAAGGAGATGTCGTGCACAATGAAGAGAGCTTCACATGGCAAGAAAGAGAGAAAGAAATAGTCAAATGCCATGCTGCCTATTCAGAAAATAAATGAGAAGATTATATATTTTTGTGAAGAGATAAATGATGAGATAATAGTGTGCACGACTGGATGTAAGGGAGAGAAGGAGAGGCCATGCCATGTGAAACTCTTGAGATAAATCAGGAGAGATGACGTGCTATCCATTCAAGTGATTATCCCAAGAGATAAGGAGATAAGCCATGCATATGAGAGGAAAAGAAAGAGATAAAGGCTGAGCAACAAGAGAATAAAGGAGGGCCGAGTAATCTAATCAATCAAGAAAGATCTCAGCCGTGCATTCAAGGAGGATCCAGTCCAAAACCGAGCAGCTATCTCTTCCTCGTTCCTCTATATATAGCACGACATTCACCACATAAAGGGATCACTTCTCCTTTGCAAACACAAGTCGAAACTCTGCCAAATTATCTCCATATTCACCTACCAAATTAGCAGCCGTTCCACCCTCCATTACCATCTCTTTACCACCACTCTCATGACTTGAACATTGAGCCATAGCCGTGTGACACTCCACAATCCAAACGAGCAGTCCTCTTTGCAGCCGAGTCATCCAAAAACCACTCCAAAATATGATTCTCACAACCCTTCATTATGACATCATCTGATTTTGTAGTTTCACAATCCTTTATCTATGAAGTATGTGAATTCGTGTTTATGTTTAGAGTTTGGTATTGTATGTTGTTAATAAATTTTCAGATCTTATTTGATTATTAAAGGCAATTTGCTGCCTAATCATGTGATGATTTCATTGTTTGGATTTCAGTTTATGTGTTCTTCATAGTTCTTTATATGTTTTTAGTTAATTTCTAAATTTGTGCAAACGAATTTGGTGCTTGAATGCAACCTGACCATGATTGTTATTTGAGTATCGTTTCATTAGCTTTATCAATATGAATCGAATCATGCACTGAGTAGATTCAGTTTGTGTTGGTATTTAGAAGTATATATAATATGGAAATTTGCATGTATCTCATGGTGAGTGACGCCGTTGTGTTAACATGTCTCCGATAAAGACTTTTGTGCTTATATGTTTTTTTGTTTAATTTCTACACTGAGTGTCTTTAAACGAATTAGCATAAATTTAGGATTCAACACTGAGTTAGTTCTAAACATATAAAAAGTCTATAACGATTAGATGACTATTGAGGCTCTAATTAGATCAGAACAAAAACATGTAATTAACAATGCTTAACGTGTTTCTGAGTCCAAGCATGTGATTGTTATGTGTTAGGAGTGTTTTGTGTGAGAGTTAGCTAAGGAAAGTCAATCATGTAAATAGTTGTTTAAGTTTCATTTTAGTAATTAAATAACCAATCTTAAAACCCCCCTTATAACATGATGAATGTTGAGTTCCCTTTAATTTCCCGGACTGAATTATCTTATGCTAATATGATCTTTTGCAGAGTTTATTATAGACGTCTTAGAACGCTCTTTCAACCATATACATAGTCAGCCTCATCATTTTTTCAAAGTATATCTATGTCTTCATATCAAATATCTCAATCTTACAATATTGGAAGGAATATACCTACTAAATAGATCAAAAACTTCAAACTTTTGTTACAAATGAAATAATTATGTAATGAGTATATATATATATATATATATATATATATATATGCTCAAGTCACTAAATTATGATAAATTTATGGATGAAATTAATGAAGTAGAGTTAATAAGATTCAAGTTTAGTTAAAAATTTCAAATTCAAATAAAAAGATGCTAAAAAGACACTAAAGGGAAAATTAGACTTTATAAAAATATTAATTATAAATATATAATTTATATGGAAGGTGTAAAATATGAATTGAGTGTAAATTAAAGGTGTGGGTTTATCTTAAAATGGGTCTCCTACTTTGGGAGTTTCTCTATTTTTCTCAAAGAAGGAAAGAAAAATTCAATGATGAAACCAGTTTCCAAAAAATGAGTTGAATTTTGCCTAAAATATCAGCAAACATATTTGGATTCAACCAAGAACAAAAATTCTCTATAGATACTTTAGTTCTAATGTTACAATCAAGTGCTGAAAGGAGAAAATTAAGAAAGAAAGTGGCCCATAATATCTTATGGGTTTTGATTGTGACTTCCAAGTTAAATTATTAGCATTATCCTTGTAAGAAGGAAGTGCTATTGTTGATATAGATGGACTGAAAGCAGGAACAACAAGGTGATGTAATGACAATACACTATTACAGGCTCAATGTGCTAACAATGAGAAGTCACTGATAGGCTGCAGTTCCCCATTTCTATTGTTTTGGGGAGCAAGTTTTGTTCTGTATATATGTTTGTTTCCATTCCTCTGTATATGTATGTCAACAACTATGAAATCCAAATTAAAGGAGGTTCCAGAGTGAACTTTTATATGTGCGACTTTAAGGAAACAACAATGGACCCTTGCAAATCAGAATGCTTTGCTGCATTTAGACAGACTTCTAATTGGAACCCCTTATGTTAAACCCTTCCAAACCATTGCTATTTGCTACTCAATTTCATAGGGACCAGTTGAAAACATAATGTGTTTTCAAAACACGTTGAATACACACCAAAGGCACAGTAGAGCTAGTTTGCTTTCTGCTCGAGCAACTGGTTTTTAGTTCATTCAGCAAAACAAAAAACAGAATAATCCTTAGTCTGTATTCTCTTTAGCGAGAAAATCATGCAGGTTGAACAACAAGCTCTCGTAGCTCAGTTGGTTAGAGCACCCGTTTAGTAAGCGGGAGGTCTTGAGTTCGACTCTCAACGAGAGCAGAGTTTTATTAAAATATTCGCGAGTTTTCTTTTCCCCTCCTGCAAGGTCAGATGATGTCGTATAGCGCAAACCCCAAGACTTTTTTTTTTGAATGGAGAAACCCCATTACCCCAAGAATCTAGAATACCAGGGTTTTATATAAACCCCAACTCCCCCTCTCCCTCTTTGTGTCCCAAAATCTGATAAACCCTAAACCCCCGAGTTCTTTTTTCATCTCCTTAGCTCTCTCGTTTCGCTATGTCGACCAAAGGCCCTGCTCTCTTCTCTGACATTGGCAAAAGAGCCAGAGGTCTCTCTCTCTCTCTCTGTTCAGTCACTTTTGTATTTTGTATTTTGAATTTTGAATTTTTTCTTTGTTTCGGGTCAGTGATATATTGTTTCTGATTTTATAGATTTGCTCAACAAGGATTACAGCTCTGATCAGAAGATCATTATCACCACTAACAGTGAAACTGGCCTTGTAAGCTCAATCCCATTGTATTCCAAGAAGCTTTTCACTGTTTTTCTGAATTTATATATATATATATATATATATACACACACGAGGCTTTTCAGGTAAGGAGACCATTTTAAGCTACGGATTTTCATTTTTAACTAACTTTTCGATCGAGTTTTCACATCTACACCGTCCAATATCTAGGCTATAACGTATAGATCATCTCCACAAAATTCCATCACAGCTAAGTTACTCATAAATTCAATTTTCTACTCAAAATATGAACGGTTCAGGTTCGGCAAATTCAATCCGTCCATTGGTTTTGATTAGTTTGATAACTTAACGATCATGAAATCGGCTGAAATTTTGTGGAGATGATCTATACATTATAAGCTAGATATTGTACGGTGGAGATGTGAAAACTCAATCGAAAAGTTGATAAAAAATCCGTACCTTAAGCTAAGGTACGGACCTCCGCATATATATCTTTTCAGTGATTGTTTAAACTGTTTTCGAATTAGAATTTATCAGGTGCCCTATTGTTGTTTGCTTGATATATTGCGGTTCCCAGTTGCTTTCAACTTAACCAAATACAAGTGGAGGTACAAATCTATTTTTGTTCACAGTTTTGTTGATCCTGTGAGTGTCCCCAATAAGTTAAGCTAGCAGGGATTAGTTTTTTCTTGCCTATCTGAAGTGAATTTTTGTTGCTGCTTTTTCTCGCAAGACTGTAGTGAATTTATTAAATTTCTTGTGTGCATATGTAATGGTGGTAAGTAATCATGAATTATGTCTTTGATTTTAGGCTATCAGCTCCTGTTTGGCCAATAAAGGGGGTCTCTCTCTCGGGAATGTAGCAGCTCAGTACAAATACCAGAATGCTGTGGTTGATTTCAAAGTTGATACAGATTCAAATGTAAAGTTTTCCCCGCGTTTAGTTTACCTTATACTGTATAGTGTTTGATGCAAACAGACTTTTTTGTACTAATAGGTGACTCTGTAATGTGCAGGTCTCAACAAAGCTTAGTGTCACAGACATCCTGCCTTCAACAAAAGCCACTGCTTCAATCAAATTACCTGACTGCAAATCTGGCAAGGTAATAACTTATGTTATTTTGTTGAATGAGGGAAGTGGAATATGAGTTTATAATTATAGCTGCGTATTCATGCATATGGTCTATAATTGCAGTTGGAAGCACAATATCTTCATGAACATGCAGCTTTCACAACGGCCGTTGGTTTGAACAAGTCCCCTGCCATTGACTTTTCAGCTACCATCGGTACGCCTGCCATTGCTTTTGGAGCTGAAGGTTGTTACTCAACAGTTTCCAGAAATTTCACTAAATATACTGCTGGTGTCAGCTTGTCAAAGCCAGATTCCTCCGCATCAGTAATTCTGTAAGTTCCAGACATTTAGTCCACTATAATTGAACTGTATGCTTTGATATATTTGTTCTCTTTTTTAGCCAACTTTTTGATCTATATGTTACATTGAGGAGAGTAAATCTTATGTAAGAGGGAAAAAAATTTGCATATCAATTTTGCAAAGTTTATATTTTCATTTTAGGAATTTGATACCCTCGGACTGGGAGAGAGGAATATGGAGAGTTTTATCTCTCATAATGAAGATATGGATTTGATTAAGAAGTTTGAAAGACTACTGGATATGTATTACTGTGTAGTAGATAATTGTTTCCTTTTCATTTTGTAGGGCTGACAAAGGAGACTCGCTTTCGGCATCATACCTTCATCATCTAAGCAAGCTGAATGGGGGTGCTGTTGTGGGAGAGGTAAGTAGAAGATTCTCGACAAATGAGAACACACTTACAGTCGGAGGCTCGTTTGTGGTTGATCCTCAGACTACAGTGAAGGCAAGGCTTAACAACCACGGCAACCTTTCAGCTCTTTTGCAGCACGAGATTAGTCCCAAATCTACCTTCACACTCTCTGGTGCTTTAGAGACCAAGACATTACAAAAGGAGCCGAAGTTTGGTTTGGCACTCTCCCTCAAGCCTTGAGAAGATATTTTGACATTTAAGATAGATTATTCAATTGGTTAGCTCCACACAAATTGTGAGTTTTCTGGTGTGGTTCGAATAGAAACCTATATATTAGTTTTTATGTAGGCTATGTCCTGGTTGTCATAGAACTATGTTAAGCAGTTTGGTATTGATAATGAACCTTTCATATTGTTAAATGTTATTCATCCCCTCGTTATTCTCTTTGTCAACTTGCTTCACAGATTTCTGTTGTTAATATTTTTCTTTGATTATGTACCTTGAAGCAATCAAGCATACGTTGCCTTTAGTTGAAAATGATAACCTAGAACACTAGAAGAGGTGACATGCTTCTTGTTCCATTGCTGTAATTTCCTCATCAACACTTATTAGATAGACGACTTTTGCTTTTAATATTCAAACTCCTGCAAATTTCTATACTCATGACAGTTGTTTGATAGCAACAAAGAAACTGTCTTACAGGCTAATTGCGCAGTCTGCTTTCCCACTCCAAATTTAACATTGTTGAAGGCCGTGATGATTATTCAACACATAATTCTCAAATCCCATAAGAAAGAACAGAGTATAGCTGTGTACAGAACCAGAATCAAAAACAAGAAAACAAAGACTAACAAAAACTCACAAGCAGAAATTGGGGACTGGATCGAACTAATCACACTGAAGCATACAACTCCGGCACAAAGGAAAACCACCTGAAGCCGCAAGCCGATCTTTCTGGCACTGAAGGGCTTTTCGGAAGCCAATGCCAAGTCCTCCTCGAAACCTTGTAATACAAAATCTCAGGCCACGCGTAGCAGCAAACACAGATCAAACCCTGATGCCAAAAGCAATAGAGATGCTCGTAATTATGGTAACAAACTGACATTATCTTTCTACACATCATTTCAGGCACCCTGTCAAACTCCACCCAGTTCTTGCCTTCACACAATTCCCAGATTTTCATGCTCCTTGAAATCCCATTCCTACCAATCCCACCAATCAAATACATCCTCCCATTTCCTTCATCACTTACTAGCCGAACAAAAACTAGCTCACCGGGTAGTTCAGTGTTGTGTCTCTCCCACATACCAGTCTCCAAATCAAAGTTGACTAGTGAGAATGGCTCCGGGGTAGTGAAGTAGAGATAACCATTGAAAAGAACACCTTGTTGATGATAATTGTCACTGAGAACTGTATCCAATGCGCTGAAGCTTTTCCAAGATTGGACCTTGGAATCATACAAAAAGGTTCTAGTCTTGGTGGAAGACCCAGAAGAGAGCATGAAAATGTTGTACCCAAGTGGAGTGGAAACCAAAGTAAGGAGCTCAAAACCAAAAGGACAGGTAGGGAAGTTGATCACCCTCGATGACTTGGTCAAGAAGTTACAGACAACAAAGGAAGACGAGCTGGGGAGAGAGAAACAGAGCAGCCCTTTGGAGATGGAGAGCAGAGAGACCGGCCCTGAAGCGCAGGGCAGCAAGTCCGAGAGTGAAAGAGCGAAGCTGCGCCACGCCCCGAGTGGCGAATCGTAGAGAGGAAAGAAGGGGTAGCACTGGGAGTGAGAAAGCATGAGAAAAGAAGAGAAGGGTGAGGAATTGGAGGAGGAAGACGAGTGCTTGGAAATGAAAGTGGGAGAGAATAACAGAGACTTGAAATGCTTGCAAGTTGACCTCAGCACCATGAAGGTTTTGAGAGGTAACATGGAGAGAATACGCTCCAAGACCTCCTCCGGTAACTTGCTCCATATTCCGGCGTCCATCTCCGGCGATATCATTGGGGATTTAGGCAAGTATTGGTTGGAATTTTGATTCACACGAAAACAGGGGCTTTAAGAACAGAACATGAAGCCTTGATCAGCCACACACTTTCGAAGGGGTCATTTTCTTAGACTTTTATTTATAATTAATTAGAAATTTTGACTAATCAAGTGAACCTCTTCTTGAGCTAGAAAAATAATTGGGCTGTTACAATTTGGGTTGGCCCAACGCGGTTATTGAATACCATTCATAATCTAAGGAGGATTAGGATTAGTACCAAGAGATTTTTTATATAAGCACCAGGCTTCCTTATAGGGCGAGGAAATAGAATATAAGCCCTAAGGCGATTGTTCTATATGGATTTCCTTTACAAATAGAAACTCTATTTCAAGGTTATATTTTCTTATCTACCCCCAACCGCCTCTACAATTCTCTCCCCATTAGGGTTTCGCTTTTGCATGAATCAAGATGACCAAAAGAAGAACAGTGCCAATGATTCCGGTGGCCGTGGAACCCCAATTCTGCCCGGAGGCTGTCCGGTGGTGGATGGAAGGGGTGGCCAAGTATGAGAAGAAATCTATGAAGGTGCGTGAGGCGGCCAGAAAACACATGTCCGCCGTGGGCTGGAAATTCTGGCACGCCAGGCTTCAGGGCAATAAACCGGTTGAGTTTAGGTACCAATCTCCGGCCGGAAAGTTTTACTACTCGCTTAAAACGGCCTGCAAAGCCTGCGTGGATCTGGACGACCTAAACGCCAGTTTCGAAAGCATTGGTTCAAATAGTTCTGATCCTAATTCTCCTTTGGAAGAATGTAAGGTAGTTATGGAGCCAAAAACTTGGCCAAGTTCCACCGAAACAACGCCAAGAAAGAGAGGAAGGCCAAGGAAAATTGATACAGTAATGGCGCAAAAGAGAGCAAGAAAGAGGAAGATTGATTCGGTAGCGCCGGAGGAGGTTCATCAGAGCACTGATATTGGCCCTAGGGAGCCGAAAACGCCGGAGGAGGAAGAACATGAGATCGTTGATTCGTCATTAAGTTCTGATCCTGATTATACTATGGAAGAAGATTGTAAGGAATCAATGTCGTATACTAATTCCCCTGAATCGAAGCCGAAAAAGAGAGGAAGAAAGAGGAAGATAGACAGTCTTGGTCCCAAGAAACCAAGGAAGGTTCTGGCACAGTTGAAGAGGCTTAGACTTGAAGAACATCCAAGGTTACAGATTCGAAGTCCAAGAACAATTGTTTCTTCTTTGATAGACCAGAAGATTGTTATGCAAAATGCTAAAGTGCACTACCGTGGGAGAAGAAGCGGTGACAGTCCACTGGCCACGGGCCACCTTACTCGTGAAGGGATCATGTGTGATTGTTGCAGTAAGGTGTTTGCTCTCACCGCTTTTGAAGCACATGCTGGTAGCACGAATCACAGGCCGGGTGCCAACATCATTCTCGATGAAGATGGGAGGACGATTGCAGATTGCCAACAAAAGATGAAAAGTTTAAAGGATGAGAAGAAGGTGATTAAGAGTAGTAACAAGAAGGATAAGATTGATGATTTATGCAGCTTGTGTCATAATGAGGGTGAGCTGATTCTGTGTGATAGATGTCCTTCTGCATTCCATGCTAGCTGTTTGTGTTTGAGTGAAGTAACAGATGGCGAATGGTTCTGCCCGGCGTGTTCTTGTGGAATCTGTGGCAGTGGACAAGTTGAAGAAGGAACTATTCCTGGTGAAATTAGGAAATGTGATCAGTGTGAGCACAAGTACCATGTTGGGTGCTTGAGAAACAATCATGTGGTTTGTGAACAGAACTGGTTTTGCAGCAGTAAATGTCAAAGTATTATGTCTGGGCTCAAAGGACTTTTGGGACAGCCAATTGTAGTAGGTGACAACAATCTCACATGGACACTATGGAAATCTTCCTCCGGTAACAGGACAGACATCAGACAAACTCAGAAAAAGCTCAGATCGGCTCTCAACGTTTTGCATAAGTGTTTTGAGCCGTCTGTCGATCCATACACAAACACAGACCTCGTCGAAGACATTGTGTTTAACAAAGAGTCGAAGCTGAGGCGCTTGAATTTCCAAGGCTTTTACACTGTGCTTTTGGAGAGGAATAAGGAAGTCATCTGTGTGGCTACTGTGAGGGTCTATGGGGAAGTGGCAGAAGTACCTCTTGTAGCCACCATGTTCCAGCACCGGAGACTTGGGATGTGTCGAATTTTGATGAATGAGCTGGAAAAGCAGCTTACTAAGTTGGGAGTCTTGAGACTGGTTTTGCCTTCTGCTCATGCTGCACTGGATACATGGACTAACACTTCGATTGGGTTTTCGAAGATGCCTGAAGATGAAAAACCACAGTTTGTCAATTATTTTTTCCTGTACTTTCAAGGTACTATCATGTGTCACAAGTTTTTGAAGCAGAAGAGTGCTACAACAGAAGCAACAGTCCTAGAAGAAAACATGGAACTTGATGAGTCTTCTGGTGGCATCTCTATATTAACACAGGCAGAAGACTGATAACAAGTTTTTATGGCATTGTAAGATAGCATTTGTTTTTTTGTTTTTTTCAGAATTAACGAATAGTGAAGAATCATTTGACAGAACAAATTCTCTTTACAGGAACCAACGATTTCTCCTCTTTCTTATCGGTCTCCACTCCCTATTAAATTACTTCTTCAAACCCTTGGCAATTCAAGGGTACAAATCTGAGGATGACTGGATACTTAATGGTACAAGTCTGGAGGTAATTACATATGTGACCGACTGCTGAAATATGGTTGTTGTTTGTTCATAATGAGTACGCAGTAACTGCATATACCATCAAATTTTCCTTCTATATTTGATGCAACGCGTTTGTCCTCAATATCATAATCAGGAAGTTTGTGTCTGTAACCCTGTATCAGCTACTGCACTTACAATATGATTATCATCAGCTATTTCTTTTCATAATTAGTATTCCGGTTTTGAACGAGCATTCATTAGCCAAACTCAAAACAGGAGAGCGTTATCTCGGACCAAAAACAGGAGAGCGTTATCTCGGCGGAAAAATTTGCTTTCAATAACTTTTATTTTTCTGTCTGGTTTCACAAATAAACCTCAACTTGTATATACAGTCTATGTGCTTGTTATTTGTGCAAGTCAAGTTACAACCAGAAAATTTAAAACTCCAGGGTAAGAAACTTATTTCACTTTTCTGCAGTAATGGAGCTCCATTTCTTCCATCTTCTGAAATACTCATTTCATGCAACTTCGGGACGTGTCAGTCGCTCCAGTTATCTTCATCCTCACCAGGCCCTTCATCCTGCATTTCCATCCAAAAACAACATATAAGATATTACTATATTATTCACTTGGGAACCAAGTTTTCATGAACTTCATCAAATCAATCATGTTTACCACCTCATCAGAAATCAATCTGGATGGTGACCATACTAAAATTTTTCTGTCATTGCCACCCGTGTATAGTTCCTGTAAGGACAGACACTCATCCGTTAAACAACTCTTGCAGTTTATGTTGATCAATAACAGCAACAATACATTAAACACCAAATGTCATAGTTCAGTTTTCTTTGGTGAATCAGGAATAAAAATCCACATTTCCCCCTATCATCATAAAAAATCATAGTTCCATCTGAATAAGAATTCCCTGCTGTCTTAATGAGTTATTCTAAAAGCTGATTCAGCTGTTTAATACTTTGTAAACCTTAATTTTGTCCATTGCATAGATGTTCTTCCCCTTAATGTAAAATAAGATATATGCCAATCAGTTCATATTCCATCATCTATTCCAGGGGCACAATCAATAATCTGAAGATAATAATGTGAACTTGGGGAATGGGTAAATTCAACATGGTTAGAAAGGTTTCGTACTTCCTGTAATGGGATAAGGAATTATTTAATGACAAATAACAAATTCATTGCCTATTTAAGTTTATAAAGCATTTTTTAAGTAAATACAACTTTCAAAAGATGATTCAGCTTGTACCTGATCCTGTGAACTAAACCAGCAACAGTTCACATGTTCATAGTGACCACGAAATGTCAGGGCCGTCCTACCTGACCACATATCAAATGCCTAAAAAGCCAAGCTCTGAAGTTAGCAAAACCATATAATTTCAATCACATCACGACAAATTCAAACCTACAAAGAATGCATTACCTTCACAGTTGCCATGCATGGAACAAAAGCAAGCGGTGAACTTGGGCTTGTGGCCAACTGTATGGGCCTGCTTGTCTGCAGACGCACAGTTTCAAAGTTCACCAAAGTATTGCAGCCAGATTCTACATCCCACAATCTTAGTCTTGAATCAGAACCTGAAATGCAAATGGAAGAACAATTGATTATTTCTTCAATACCAGTATGCATTGAGATTGAGTATCTAACTGACTTGTTCACTATAGGAATTGAAACATCATTATCCGACAATGCTATTAACCGATCGATATATTCAAAAAGGGAAAGGGCGAATCTAGACACTACGTATTAATAAGTCAATCCACTTTGAATGTAGAATTAAAAATTCAATGGGTTCAACTTAAAGTATATCAAACTTCAAGCTTATTAAAAAACTCTACCTGCACTAAGCAGGTACATGCCGTCATCAGTAACTTTTAACCCAGTAACAGCACCATAATGAGCAGTAGCACGATCCTGACTTGACAACATTCCTGGATGTAATCTTTGCTTCATAGATCCTTTTACTTGGCTTTTACTGGTGGACGATTGCTTGACACCATTTCCATTAGTATGTTTCCTATGCCGTGCTTTTGCAAGTGAGCTTTGATTGGCTAACAAGGGCTTGACTGTTGAACCCTGAGTAGAACAGGTAAGATGTTGCAAGAGTACAACAGTCAGCCTTCAACATAATGGAATTCTACTATTACTTGGAAAAGTGTTCTAGAAATTTAGTACAACACTACCAGCTACATCTGTTCCTTTAATAATGTGTCAAAAGTAATCAAAGAAGTAATTCCGGACTCTTCCAAGATAAACACATTTATATGCACTAATGAGCATGCATCCACACTATAGTTTTGTACTTTGAAGTTTGGATGCATGCTCATCATAAGAAGAAAATAGTTTGGATCTCATTAAGTTGAAAAGGTCATATGCATACTCAATATCAACTAGAGTTGGCCAACGTCCATATTCAGTAAAATGGACAAGAACAATAGAAAGGATACTGTTAAACCATCACAAAACTTTACCTTATCATGGTGACCAAAGTGGAAATATAATTCCTAAAAGACACCTAGAATCATTAGAAAAATGGATATATGCAAAGGCGTCAGAGATGGTGGCTACAATAAATGTGAAAAAGACCGCAATAAAAGTGATTAATACTATAAAACCCAATGGCTTTGGTGCAGCAAAGAAATAAAGATGACCTTATTTAAGGCAGAGCGTTGCAGGATTGGAGGGCGTCTCCCGAGCTGAGACTGGGACTGATCTAAAACAAGATAAGATCCAGCACGTCTAATGTCCCAAAAACGGATTGCACCATCACATCCCCCTGTAACCAAAACCCATTCGCTAGAAGTAGACCATTCCACTGTCATTACACCATCTGGCATCATGAAAACAGATAATCCACTTAGACGGATAAAAGAAAGCTAACAAAAATAACACATCTGCTGTAGTTATTAAACCACATATAAATTCAATAAGATTAAAGGAACTAAGACAATAACTGAATCTTATGCTCAACTCCAAGACTTGCATGAAGTCCAGTAACATACTATATTCCTGCCATCATATGCGGACTCCAGGCTAGTCTACTATTCGAATGGTACAAAATACTGATATTCATGATTCTCCAATTAAACCATCATTCAAATCGTACTATTTCAGTGTTACAAACTCACACACGATATTCATGATTCTCCAATTAAAAATGCTCTTATATTTGCCACTATTTTCACAATTTCTCAAAATGTATCATTTTTTGCTCCCAATATAAGCTAAGCTACAAGCAAATACACTGCAATGCCACATACCGCGGTGACCGGACAAAGTGTGAGCAAACGCCCCGGAAGCAATATCACAGAGCCGAACCTGCACATCTTCAGTCCCAGCAGCAATCAACATATGCGAAGTTGCCAAAGAAGACATGGCAGTCCTATAAACCTTGCCAGGCATTTTGAAATTGACCACCACCTGAGCTGAATTCGTATCCCAAACATTAATGTGATGATCATAAGACCCCGTCACAAACAGTCCGGTGTCCACCGGGTACCAAATCGCCGACGACACGGCGTACTTGTGCCCGTTCTCATGTTGCTTATCCACCACGAAAACCGCCTCGTGCTTCGAAATAGCTCCGCCGCCCTCGTGGTCCGTGCCGCGCTGGATGTCGTATACGGCGGCCGACGCGTCGGAGGCGCCGGACAGCAGGTACCGCCCCTCCGTCAAATCGACCTGGAAGGAACCGTTGATTTTAACAGCGGTGAATTGAATTGGAAAATTTACAGTGAGAGAGGTTTTTTTTTACCTGGAGAGAGTTGATGGAGCCGCGGTGAGGGGAGACGATTTCTTTCTGATTGGAGAGCTGGAGCGTCTGGATCCGATTTGACTTGACCCGATTCGAGAACGAACTTGGGCGGAGCTTCCCCGCTTCTCTGTCGCCGATTCCCCGCCACATTTTCGGAGCATCTTCAATCGGCAGAGAGAATATTCTCGGTGTTTCGATTCTTAATCGCGCTCCCTAAAACTTGACCTGGTTCTTCTTCTTCTTCTTCTTCTTCTTCGGTTTCGGTTTCAAGAGGCTGCCTCGTGCCCACTGCCGTGGATGAGGGACTGTGTTGTTTAGTACGTCGGCCGTGTCACGTGGATTGTGCGGTTGACCAATAAGGGGTACTATGGGGGTGGTTTGGTATTTTGAGCGATGATAAGCGAGGGTAATCTCGTCTGTTGTGGACCAGTGAAAGAGCAGCCCAAGTAAGATTGAGGTTGTGATCTAGGCATCTAGCCATACCAGAGGGGCTGGAACCAATGATCCTGGTTCAGCCCAGACGGGTAGTAGATGTGATGTGATATTCATGCCGTTTTCGAAAAACACCTCTTGAAATTCGCATGAAATAAAAATACTTGCATATTTTAACCTTACAACATATATAAAAACTCATTTCATCGATTTATACACTCATTTCCATCAACAATTAGTAGGAAAAAAAAGACATTAAATGGAAGAACCCTTAAACGTGCACTCTTCCAACCAATTGACCTCTAGAGGTACCTTTGTAATAGAAATTTTCACACATAATTAAGTACCAATGACATCGATCGAGCATATTGAGTCCCAAACCTCCCAGGGGATCCAGCTGAAATGAAAGTTTTGAAACAAACTTGTTCAGTAAAAGAAACGCTAACGACAAGCGAAAGATTTCAGTAAAACAAGTTGATATAGCTTCAGTTAAACAGGGCGGGATGTGATACGAAATATGGTAACTTACAGATGATCACGTAGCCTTGAAATGATCCACTGCATAAGCTGACTGGTCGGAGGAGGTCACCACCTTAGAGACAGTATAATCATCATAAGATTGAGCACACAACTTGTCATACATCTTATTGTCTCTTATCCTGCATATCATGGGGAGTAACTGAGCACGATCATGTATCTTACAAATTCACTGTGAACAAAAAGCTCAAAACCTATAGTCAATCCATTTTAGACCTAACGAGTGACATTTAAACTTGGTGAATATATATATAGCTCCCGGCCTGCGCGCCCCTAGCTCTATATCATAGGCATTCAATCACTAGTCCAAGTTTTCTGTAATAAGCACATATATGAAGGAATTCTGCATACATTGTTCTGTTAATACCCTCAAAACTCAACAGCTAGCATAGAGCATTACAATGTTTTACGTACGGGAGCAAGAGCATAAAAAACCTCGATCTCAGCCTATTAAGAAAATAAATGTGGCGAAACTTGTGACACTGATGTAAAAGAAGTACCTTTCAACTCTTGCTCCATTTGAAACAGCGCGAAGTGAAACAAAGCTTGGGTGGTAAGCAAACCCACCCCGCTAAGTGTCTTCAATTTTCAAGTAACTCTCCGTTTCTTGGTTATAAGACAAGAAAAAGTAATTACCACATGAGAGTAGAATGTAACCATAACTCAGAAACATAATTGGTTCATACCATGTTTTCGCTGGTTTTGGAAGATGAATCAAATTCTTTAGAACAAAAACTTTAGTCCAAGACTCTTGAACACCGTAATCCTTCATAACCCACAAGTCACATTGGCAATGATTTTCTCTATCAGGTCTATCAGGTACCACACCTATATAGAGACGATCTTGCATCACTTGTAACCTCCACCGCTCCTTCGAGGGTACAACGGAGTTAGGCAGGGCGAGTTGTCGAAACTCTTCTGTTTCGAAATCGAAAGCATGTATACACTCGTCTGTGAACCAGTGAAGAGCTCCATGCAGATAAGAATTATTTCAATTCTTTCTGCTACAAGAGCCTTCCAATACTCCTCCACCCTTCTCCACTTCGGATTGTATAAATCTCAGCCTCATAGTTGAGAAGGAAAATGTCGGTGCTCCCTATTCCCAACACCTTGTACTCATTGGTCACAGCGCTAAAACCAAGTCCCACAAGTCCAAAAGCCCTAAGTTTTTCCTGACGTAGGGGGATAGTAATGAACTCACGCGTAACCGGATTGCACATAAATCCGGTGTATGATTCATCTATACCAGTAGTTCTCCTGTTTCCTTTTAAGCAAATAAAACCATTGCATGAATTTTTTCAACCGATAATAAACATGATAAGACATATCGACGGGAAACATATCGCTTCAGATATCTTCGAAAGTGAATTCTATATACTTATGAGAACTAGCACAGTCTTCTTTTACGTATGTGCACCCGCGGTCGCTTGAAAAACCGGGGTTGTCGATCGATTTTGAATAGTGGAGATGAGCGAATTTGGGGCCGGAAGTTATAGAAAGCCAGGTTTTGCAAACGCACCTGCATATGCCGACTGTCTTGAAACAAAGACTTGAGAGAATAGCAATTACTAAGACTTGTGGGAGTGAGTCAAATTTGCATGGAAAATCAGGTTGCCGTTCTTCTCTCTCATCTGGTTTCCTTAGTGACAATATGCGAAAAAGTTTTTGCCTCTTTCCTCTCATCAATCACTAGATTGGATATGGGATCGATGAGATCGGGTTAAGAGATCTCCAACGGCAAAAGCTTACCAAAATTAAGCCGCTCAGGTTGAAAACCCTAATTAAACTGCTACGTACGTAAATATATATAAACCAACGGAGTTCGGCGGGTTCTATGAGTCGGGTTCTTGTAATTTACAATTGAAGGATCATAAATGAGCATCTGATTAGGGCACACGACAATATGTCTTTTTTTCCCCTTAATTAGGGTTTAGGCTAGGGCTAGGCTTATATGTCAACGCAAGTTAGGATTTTCGAGTCGAAAAAACGGGTTACACACTACAAAGCGCTATATTTTCTACGTTCTTTGGAAACTCCAATGGCAAGTGGAATATCAAGTGAACTACCTTGTGATACAAACATGGCTGCGGGGATCTTGGCTAAAACAACCATACGAGCTCACTATCATTGTTGCTATATTTAACTACCATAGATGCATAATGGTTTTCGTAAGATTGTTGTTGCTATATTTAACTACCATACATGCATAATGGTTTTCGTAAGATTGTTGTTGCTATATTTAACTACCATACATGCATAATGGTTTTCGTAAGATTGTTGTTGCTATATTTAACTACCATACATGCATTATGGTTTTCGTAAGAGAGTAAAACAGATTCACCATATTATTCATTTGAATTTTGCTTGTATTAATTTTCTTTTGGTTACAAAGGGGACCTAAAAGGCCCAGAAATAAAAACCACATAGACTAAATATTAAAACAGACTTATGTGCGCCTACATTTAGCAACACTGGCTAGATCGTCCAAGAAAGCCTGCGCAACATGTGCAGGAGGATTAACAAACTCAATCAGCTCAAACTCATGAGAAATACTATGTTTGGCCAAGACATCAACAACCTTGTAACATTCTTTAAAAATATGAGAGAGCTTCACATTGTAGTGTGGAAATCATAGAATCACAACTAGCAAGTAGGGACTCAAGAGGATGCATAGTAGTGTTATCTATTTGCATAAGTTGGATAAGAATAACAGAGTCAGACTCAATTTCAACATTTCCACAGTACTGTTTGGCAATGAGTTTCAGAAAAAAAAAACCCCAAGCCTCAGCATCCAAAATCTCCTCAATCCCCAAGTTCATTTGAAAACCATGAATCCAATGCCCATGCTGATCTCTAATCACCCTTTCAACACCAATTTTCCCAGAGTTAGAAATTCTAGTGCCATCAATATTCAACATATACCAACCTGCAGGAGGCCTAGACCAGGAAAACATAGTATAACTTTAAAAAGAACTCACTTTAGCCTTGCTTATAGAACAACTCCACTCTTCAGCATAATCCCAAATGATTTTAGCAGTGTAAACAGACATGGTAAATGAGGTATCAAAAACACATTTTTTTCTCCACTTCCATATAAACCGGCAAACAAAGACAAAAATATTGCACTACCAAATGTTATTCTTGATTTTAAGACGACAGTGAAGCTGAGCCGCCAACCAACCATTCCAATCAAGAGAAAATTAATTAGCAATTGAAACATGAGGACTCATATCATTCCAAATAGCCTTAGATATGCAACAATCTCTAAAAAGGTGAATGAGGCTTTCATCTGCAGAATTACAAATATGACATGTAGCACTTGTAGTAAACCTTCTTCTAGCTCTTTGAACATTAGTTAGAATTTTCTTGTGAATCACAAACCAAAGAAAAAATTTCAGCTTGGGGAACAACTCACCTTCCAAATAAGTTTCCACATAGGGTTTTGAGCGCTATTTATCTCAAAAATAGAGTTATAAGCAGACTTGACAGAGAAACAACAATTAGAAGTAAGCCCCCAAATAAGTCAGTCAACATCATCATCACAAAAACCAGTTGGAACATTAACAATTTGAATAACAACATAAGAAGGCATCACATAGTTTAAAAGCTAAATATTTCACCCATAATCACCCCAGAAGTCACAAACCAGAGCATTATGATCAATATGAACATAAGAAAGAGCACAATCAATAAGAGGTAGAGAATCAACCCACACATCATGTCAAAAATTAATCTTTTTACCATTCCCCACTCTCCATATAAGATTTTTCCTGAATAAATGAGCACTATGCAAAATACTTCTCCAAACTGAAGAGCAATAAGAAGGAGCACAAAAATCATGATCAGTAATGTCCATATCCTTTAAATATTTCTTCTGAAACATATTAGCCCACAAACTAGCATTCTTTTGCAGAAATCTCCAACTGACCTCAGCCAACATGGCTTGATTCATCTAAGAAGTTTTCTTAATACCAAGACCCCAAATGGACTTAGGTTTACAAACAATATCCCAATTGATTAAGTGAACTTTTTTCTTAGCCTGAGTGTCCCCCCATAGGAAATTTCGATTTAACTTATCCATCTTCTCACAAAAACTGATGGGAAGTTTAGTAGTCTGCATGACATAAATTGAGATGGCAGAAGTAACATATTGGATCAAAGTGAGTCTACCAGCAAGGCTGAGAGTGTTACTTTCCAATTAGCTAATCTACCTTGAGCTTTACTAAACAAACCATCATAAGTATGCTTGTTGATTCGAGAATGAACTAAAGGCATACCAAGATACTTGCCCAAATCAGCAGTCAAGGGGGAGCCACAAGTCCTACTAATATCATTAGCAAGCTTTCTATCAGTGTTAGGAGAGCAATATATAAGAGATTTCTCATAACTAACAGTCTGGCCAGACAGAGAGCAGAAGGCATCAAGAATACCCTTTAAAACAGAAGCTTATATAGAGGAAGCCTCAGCAAACAACATCAAATCATCTACAAAAAAGAGATGAGAAATTCTTGGCCCAGATTGAGAAGCTTTAACAGCTTTCCAACTCCCAGAATCAACAACATACTTAATTAGGTGAGATAATTTCTCCATGCACAACACAAAAAGGTAGGGAGAGAGATGATCCCCTGCCTAATTCCTCTTCGAGCCTTAAAAGAGTCAGTGAGTTCACCATTAAAGCAGATTTGAAAACTAGTAGAGGAAACACAGCTCATGATCAATTTGATTAGCATATAGAGAAGCTTAATTTCACAAAGCACATGCTCAATAAAACTCTAACTAAGTCTATCATAAGTTTTAGATAAGTCCACCTTCCAAGCTAAGAAACCTATAATTCCCTTAGACTTCTTGAACTTGAATAACATCTCCTGAGCTATCATGACATTATCTGAAATGTATCTTCTAGGGACATAACTAACCAGATTAGGACTTATAAGCTTCATCATAAGAGGTCTCAACTTTGCCACAATGAGTTTAAAGATGACCTTATAGATGGTGGAACATAGACTAATTGGCCTGAAATTAACCATGTGTTGAGGGCCATCAACTTTGGGAATTAGAGAGATAATGGTATGATTAAGACCAGAAGGGATGCAACCAGAAATGAAAGCATTGCGAATAATGGAGTAAATATCACCAGAATACAACTGCCAATGATGCTGGTAAAAGCTTACAGGACACCCATCATAGCCAGGAGCTTTTAAGATGACCAATAGAGAATAAAGCGTCATTCACAGCCAATAGAGAAATAAGATTAGAAGGTTTATTCCGATCCTCCTGCTTAAGATCAGGAAAAAGGTTCCCAATACTAAACCTGTTATCATCAAGAGAATCCATAGAGAAAAGATCAGTGAAAAAACCAATAGCAATATTTTTCATGGAAGAAGCAACAATGGTCCAGATTCCATTACTATCAAATAAACCCTCAATTTTTTTCCTTCTTCGTCTGACGAGAGCATTAATATTAAAAAAAATTGTGTTTCTGTCCCCACCATGCAACCAGCAGTCTCTGGACTTCTGCCTTCAGAACATATATTCTCCTGATTCAATGTTTGCTCATACTTATGGATAAGCTCAGGTTCAAGGATAACAAGAAAAATGGTTACTAAATCTATCACAAGCCTTTTGTATTCCACCAATTATAGCAAACAATTTCTTCTTTCTTTGAAACAAATGATCAAAGACATCTCTATTCCATTTCCTCAGGGCAGCTGAAAGACAACACATCTTGGAATGGAAATCACCAGACAAGCTATTCCAAGTTGAAGAAATAAACTCAGCATATTTTTCATGAGAAAACCACATCGCTTGAAACTGAAAAGGACAAGCAGTACAGTTAACAAAATTATTAGACCTCAACTGCAATAAAATGGGACGGTGATCGGATCTATTCTTAGGAAAATGTTGTATGAAGGCTTCACTAAAAACAACTCTCCAATAAACATTGCAAAAAGCTTTGTCAAGTCTTTCTTTAATTCTATTGTTACTCCAAGTAAACTGAGAACCAATGAATCCCATATCCACCATAGCATTTCTATTGATCCAATCTCTCAAGCCACCAAATCTACCAGTTAGAGAGCCACTACTTTTATCAGCACAAGAAACAAGCTCATTGACATCACCTTTCATAATCCAAAGAACATCATGAGTGGCAAAGAGAAGCTCGAGAGGTATGATTAGGACTAGCATAAATCACTGTAAGCATCCATTTAGGTTTACCAGGGAGTTGAACAAACACTGTAATAGACTGAAAATTATCATCAACAAAATCAATATGCACCTTGTTTTTATTCCACACTAGCCAAAGCCCACCAGAAAAACCTCTAGCTTCAACTACTCTATAATCAGTGAAATCAGTTTTTTTCTAAAGCAAACCAAGCTTTGTTGAAAGAAACTCTAGGCTCACAAATAGCCAAAATATCAATAGAATGAATTTTCACAAGATCAACAATAGCTAATCTAAAATTCTCACTTCCTGCACCTCTAGCATTCCAAAATAAGGACTTAATCATTGGGAAAACAACAAGAAGGAGGGAGGAAACCCCAATTAAGTATCAATCATATCTTCCCCAGAAGGGGAAGCCAGATTATCATCACAATTGACTTTGCCATTTTCAGTAAAACATCTTCGATAAAGGAGTCAGAGTCCCTAACAAGAGAAGAATCCTTACCGGTTTCAACAAGAAACTCCTCAGGAGGTGAATGCCCAAAATTAGCATCAAATCCACTACCCATAGCACCAAAACTCACACACTCAAAGGGAAGTTCCTTAAGGATATGAGTTTGTTTTTTAGATGATGAACCTTTCTTCACTTTTTGGAGTACTTTTCTAGATTTTGTGCCACTAGATTCACACACACGTGAAACATCTTGTATTGGAACTTTAGGCTGCAACTTGATTTTTGATGGAGAATGCTTGGAAGCAAAGCGATTAGCCAAATGAGTAGGCTTCAAATTCTCAAAAGATTGATTTTTCTTAGTAGGACTTGATGATAATTTATTTTTCTTCTCCTGTAAATTATTCCATATTTTCACAATAGTTGGTGCTACAACATGAACAAAGTTAGAATCAGTCATTTTGGAGTCATTAGCATCAACATCATTATAATTGTCTTTCTGCAACACAGCAAATCGATACCCACCAAAGCCAGCCTTTTTACTACTGGAGTTCGCATTAGACTTTTTGTTCTTATAAGACATAAGCATCCAATGTCCTATATCATCTTTTAGAACACCCCCACATATTGGAGTAGTAGCATGATGATGGAAACTCAAACTAGGCTCAGAATGATCCACACTATTCATTACATAATCCTTAGAAACATAACCAGCATTAGGAGAAGTTACATGAACAAAATCTTTTTTCAGAGTGAGACATTTGTCTTTATCATGGCCGAAGCAGCCACACTCAAAACAGATAAGAGATATACCCTCGTATACCACATTATAAGTAATGGATTCAACCTCAATAAAATGCCTTAATGGCTTACTTAAATCAACTTCAATACAAACTCTTGCAAATTTTCCCCTTGACTGGCCTAAAGTCAGTTTATCCACCTTAACAACATCACCCATTGTTTTACCAATTTTCTCAAGAGTAAAGTCTTTAAATAACTGAACAGGCAGACAAAAAAATCGAACCCACAACACCATTTTACCAATAGAATCACAGAGATGACTGAAATCAAGCTTCCATTTACGAACAACAATAGTTTGACAAGCTAAAATCCAAGGACCCTCACACAAAGCATAATTCATATCATCTTCTAAATTGAACTTAACAATATAAAAGTCATTAGGGAGATCAATAAGTTGTCAGCCTCTTCTTACCTGCCATTTCTTGTGAAGTCCACGAAGCATGAAGTCATAAGAGTTGGTGGAATTTAGTTTTCCCATGAGCTTGACAATCACAACACAACGCCACTCATAATCAATCTTGTTATGAACTTTCTCAGAGAATGAGACATTTTGCCCATGCTTTCCGACATGGTAGCTATAATTAGCATCAGAAAAATCAAATTCCTCAATCATGGTTTGGTGAAAACGGTCGATAGGATTTTTGAGAGTGCTCGCATAAGAAGGCAGCGGTAGAGGAGGGATGGAGTTTTGAATGGCTGAGGCCAGCTCCTCCATTCTGAGATCGAGCATGATCAGACTTGCAGTCACCCCCATGCTTAGTGCGTTTGCATTGAGAAACATAGGATCTGAAACTCCACCACCTCCCGAAGGAAGGGCAGAGAAAGTAAAGACTGAGGACATCACCAGAACAAGGCAACAACACAGAGCTCAACTCAGATCACGAAATCTTAAAAAGCTTGGTAGACGAAATATTGGTAGTCTACAGAGAGTCAGAGAGGATTGCGACTAGAAGGTGATACGGGATACTGTTGACCGGTTGCGACGCAGCGAGTCAGCAAGATGGAGATCGGTGGCGTCAAGGAGAAGAACTTGCTGACGCCGGGGAGTACATCTCGGATTCTCAGGGAGTGGAGCTTTGCGGCAGTGCAGCGTCGGGGAGGGGAGCCAGGGATAGTGGAGATCAGGCAGGAGACTCAGCTTGAGAGCGATGGAGGCTGAGAGACTTTAGAGGCTAGCTAAAGACCCTTCCTTTCAGTTCTCCAGATCTGACCTCAAGAAAGTCCTCCGGATTTTAGAACCAACCCAAGTCCAGAAACCTGGATGTTTTTCCTTGGAGGGTGACAAAATTGAAGCTGTAGAACACATGAAAGTAACGCCCCTTCTACCTTTGTTCCGTCCTTATCCGGAAACCAGAGAGAAAGATAGATGATTAAGCGAGGCCCGGACACCGCGCCTTGGAATTCTCCAGATCTATTTTGACCGGTTAGAGATGGTCAGAGTTGTGTCTGCTCATTTTGAGTATGAACTATTTTGCTTGTATTAATTTAACAAGACATGTAACAAGATTTATAGATTATGTGGGGAAAGAGCAACTTGTAAAGCGAGCAGTGATGGAGAAATTCACTCTTGGATCCTCAGTTCCCATGATTTGAACGATCAAAGTTATATACCATAGATATAAAGAACCAAACGCAAGTTTGAAAGTCTTGTTATAAACCTTTTAACTATGAAACAAGAGGAAATGAGGATAAGGTTTATTGGCACTTCAAAGTTCAAAATAGTTCCCATGCTGCAATGATGCATGGATCATTCATCATTCACTAATAGCCTGCTAGGCCTCATCAAATAGCCCTTGGGTCCTATCCTGCCCTACCCGGTAGAGCCGAAACTCGGTCAGACCTTCCATTAGGGCGGGCCGGCCTGAGCCTCTTTCGAGTAGGGTATGGGAATGGTCGAGCAAATGAAACCCAGCTCTACTCTTCAGCCCGGGCCTATTGAGCCCTATAGGGCCAAGCCCGCCCCCCCTAAAAACCCGCCTTATTCAGCCCTTATAGGGCCTTTAAATAATCAAGTTTTAAAATATATTTATCAATATTATATACAATACACCTTATCATCTTTTGTAATTGATTTTACAAGCTTTATTCTTTTATGTCTTTTTGTTGTGAGAAATAGTATTTGATTTTAAGTGATTTAGAGAGTTAATATATAAATATAACCAATTAAACTTACATTTATAAAAGTAAAAAGTTGAATTTAATGTATGTATATATATATATATATGTGAAAAATATATGTAGACATTAAATTCAGGATAATGTCTTTCATTTAGATGATGCTTTGTTAGAGGAGACTCATGCTATTATTCAATATGTTCTCTATGAGGATAAGTGTGTTGGTGATTATGCAGCAAAACATCTAGGTTATATGCCCCCCCCCCCCCCCCGGTTGCAAAACTTTATTTCAATAAATCGAACCGGGCGTGAGGATGAGCCTCCCAGCTAGGCTGGGTTTCAAACCCCTTATGCAAAATATAAATAAAGAAAAGTCTTGTATTACATGTTTAAAAGTATAAACTAAATTATGAGGTACAAATCATATTAAAAATTTTTTGTCAAACAAAATAAGGCCATGCTCAACCTTTTTTTTGGCCTTATTAAGCCCTATTCGGAGGGCCGGTCTGACCCGCCCTTTTACCTCAATTGGAATGAGCTTTTAGGGCGGGTAAGAGTTTGTATATTAACTCGGCCCAATCCTACTCGACCCTAAAATTGGTTGATCAAAGTCAAATTCAACCTGACCCTACCCTAAACTCTAAAATTAGGGGCTAGGCCGGCCCGGGCCTGGTCCATGATGACCCCTATAGCCTGCATATCATCTCAGAATCAAGCATAAAATATATATATCAATATCTTAGATAACTTCAACCTCACAAGTCTTTGAACACTTGTGAAATGTTGAAATTTCTTCGTGTAATGCCTTAGCTTGCTCTCGTGTCAGTTGTACATAAGTCGAAATAGTAAATTTACTGAGAACTTCACCGTGCATAAGCAAATACTTCATCGCGTTCCACTCCTCCTCGTCTGCCATGAAAGTACTCCATGAAATAGTCTTGAGGTGTGACAACAAGCAATCAAGCACTATATGTGGTGGGATTGAACCGCGAAAATCCTTGAACATATACCCCATTAAGAAATCCTTGCATATAATCTGCATCCATCCATTTGGGTGACTAGTATCCAAGACAAGATACTCTAGATTAGGAGATTTCCTTAGAAACTCAGTCAACCAAACAAGGCTACTAAGATGAAACAGCTTCAGTTGCTTCAAATTTTCAAAATCAGGAAGACATCGTGCAACAAGATCACAAGGAACTGAAAAGACAGACATTGAGCACCTGGAATACTACTCATCAATGAACTTCCCTGGGGCTCAAATAATCTGCAAAAGGGAGATCAATGTCGGCTTTCACCAACGATGTTACATTCTACAAACATAGTTTGGCAAGTTTGTAGTTGGGCCCTGAATGACAAGGTTTTTGAGATTTGGAGCATCGACATAAATGGTGGATGGTTTCTCATCATCTCAGATGAATATTTATGTGGACAACATCTTCGATCAATTTAGGCATAGTCCGCATAGAGGATAGTTCATAGAAAAGATGTTCGCCAAAACTGCCATCTATATTCATGTGTTGTTCAAGTGCTGTAGAATTGAGGAATCTGAGTTCAAGATATACCATCAAGTGAGTGAGGGACTTGAGATCGACTATCAGGGAAACAGGCTGGAGCAAGATTGCATTTTGAAACCAAGTCTCGCACATGGCTTGTTTTATGGAAAAAGGTCTTCTGAGACAATATCAAATCTACTTTCCAACTAGGATGATTGGCAACAATGCAAAGGTCAAGTTCAAATACATCGCTCAGACCGATTGTATAGGGATCCAAAAGACAAAGAACCTTGTCTTCAGATCCAAAATAACAACACAAGAGATGGAATTTATCAATGTATGATGACTTGTGTATTGAAAGCACGCGATCTACAAATAGTTAAATTAATACAAGTTGAATTGTATATATTGCTATGTTTATTCATACACAGTTTGGCTCTATATATAATCTAACAACCACAAATTACTCATGTGATTCACGCTAACACTCCCCCTCAAGTTGGCGCATACACATCAACCATCCCAACTTGCTAAGTGAGTCATTAAAGGCCTTTTTAGACACTCATTTTGTGAGCATATCGGCAAGTTGCTCTTCTATATGAACAAAATAAAAACTAATGATCTTCGCGTCTAGCTTCTCTTTTATAAAGTGACAATCAACCTCCACATGTTTTGTACGATCATGTTGCACATGATTATGTGAAATATCAATAGCTGCCTTGTTATCACAGTACAGTTGCATAACACACTTAGGCTTAATACCCAAATCTTGTAGCAAATTTCTAAGCCATAACAATTCGCACACTCCCTGAACCATACCTCTGTATTCTGCTTTAACACTAGATCGAGCTATCAATTTTTGTTTCTTACTCTTCCATGTAACAAGATTACCCCCAACAAAGGTAAAGTACCATGATGTGGATCTCTGATATGTAATATTTCCAGCCCAGTCTGCATCTGTGAAGCCACAAACCTCAAGGATATTATTGTGATTAGAGAACATTACTCCTCTTCCTGGAGCTGACTTCAAGTACCTCAAAATCCTTACAACAACATCCATCTGGTCCACACTGGGATTATGCATGAACTGACTCACTACACTTACTGCATACGCAACATCTGGTCTGGTATGTGATAAATAAATTAGGTGCCCAACTAGCCTCTCATAACGAGGTTTTTCAGTTGGCGTTTGATCTGGATACTCTGCTAACCGATGGTTCTGCTCAATAGGAGTATCAATGGGAGTGCAATCCAACATACATGTCTCTGTTAGTAGATCAAGGATGTACTTCCTCTGACACAGATACATACCATCACTTTCCCGGGCTACCTCAATGCCCAATAAGTACTTGAGTGTACCTAGGTCCTTCATCTCAAACTATGTGGCTAGCTATTTCTGTAATCTATCCACCTCAACAGTATCATTTTTAGTAACTACTATATCATCAACATATATAATTAGGGTTGTTACCTTCCCTTGTTAATGTTTGAGAAATAATATGTGGTCTGAATTACTATGTCTGTAACCAATTTTCCTCATGAATTGTGAGAATCTTCCAAACCAAGCACAAGGTGATTATTTAAGACCATACAAAGACTTTCTCAATCTACATACAAAGTTACTTGGAGAAGCGGCCACATATTCAGGCGGAAGATCCATGTACACTTCCTCTGTAAGTTCTCCATGAAGGAATGCATTTTTAACATCAAACTGTTTAAGTGGCCAGTTTAAGCTAGCAGCAAAAAAGAATAATAACTGAATAGTGTTTATCTTTGCAACATGTGCAAATGTCTCATCATAGTCTATGTCATATGTCTGGGTGAACCCTTTTGCTACTAGGCGTGCTTTATACTGGCTCACTGACCCATCTGGATTATGTTTCACTGTAAACACCCAACGACATCCTACAGTCTTCTTGCCATATGGTGGAGATACAAACTCCCAAGTATTGTTCTTTTGTAATGCTTTCATATTTTCCTCCATTACTTTTCTCCATTTTGGATCTCCCAATGCATCATGCACTTTGTTAGGTACTGATACAGTAGATATTTGATTCACAAATGATTCATATGACTTAGACAATCTTTTGGTAGATATAAAATTTGCCACATGATACTTAGCTTTTGCTTGAAATGTATGTTCATATTTTTTGTTGGCTGACTCCGAGTAGACCTATTTGGCAAGACATATTGTATACTATTAGCCTCACTAGTATTAGCCCCAATAGAATGACTAACCTCATATGAGTGATCTTCCGTACCAGGAGAGCATTTGTCAGGTGTAGAAACAGTTGTACGGGAGACATGAGGGGCAGTTGTGTTGTCATCTTCTGGTACCTGAATCTCTGGAGTGACTACACCGGAATCATCCGATGGTGCATGTGTAGCTGACACATTGATAATCTCAATTGAGCCTGTCACCATATCTACTGGCTTACTTGTCTCCCCTTTCCATGATACAACTCTTCAAAATATGAATTCTCCCCCTGAAGAGCAGTATCAGAAGAGGGAAAATAGCTTATGTCCTCAAAGAAAGTAACATTCATAGTGACATAGTACTTCCTGGTAGGTGGATGATAGCACCGGTACCCTTTCTGATGTCAGTCATACTCAACAAACACATATTTAACTGCCCGGGCATCCAACTTAGACCTTTGATATGTTGGAAGATGGATAAAAGCAACACAACCGAAAACACGGGCAAGAAGATTATGAAAAGAGGGTAATGCGACATGAGATGCAAACACCTCATATGAAACTTTTCCCTGAAGGACACGAGAGGGAAGACGATTAATGAGGTGGGCGGAAGTTATGACAGCATCACCCCAAATGTACTTAGGCATATGGGTACTAAAAAGAATACACCGAGCCATATCAAGTGAATGATGATTTTTCCTTTCAGAAACTTCATTATGCTCAGGTGTGTAAGGACATGTTGTTTGATGAACAATTTCGTGTGTGTTAAAGAACTCCTGAAAGACATGATTCACATATTCCCCCCCATTATCAGAACGAATAACTATAATTGTGACATTATATTGTGTTTGGACAGTGGTATAGAAAGCTTGAAAAGCCGGAAAAACCTTATCTTTAGTTTTGAGGAGAACAATCCACGAAAGATGGGTGCAATCATCAATAAATGACACATAATACCGCATTACTGACACATTAGACTATTTGGAGGGTCCCCAAACATCAGAATGTGAATTAATTCAAAAGGAAGAATACGTTTATTAGAAGTACTAGGGGAATAAGTAGATCGATGACTCTATTGTGGGAGTAATACGAATTGACCATTTCCCTAATACGGGGAAGGCCTCACCATAAGCATTAGTAACATAGGGTACTAGTCGAGGAGACAATATGGTAAAATAAGATTTGTCATAAGTCATATGATCAGACGCACTAGAATCAATAATCGATGTATCAAAACCAACAAAGTTATAAATATTTAAAGCCATACTAATTTTACCACGACCAGCTATGGATGCGGTATGTATTACTCCTCATGCTGTATGATGATCATGTCTAATCACACCATAGATGTCTGGTTCTTGGACGAATTGAAAAGCTACTTTCGCCTTGGGACGATAATTAGGCCGCTTAGGCCTAATGTGTGGATATAGCTTCCAACAGGTTTCCCTAACATGGTTAGTATCATGACAATAAGAGCAAGGAGGGCGGGGCTGAATCATGAAGCCTAGTGGCGGTCCTCGCGGATTAAGTGGAGCTGAAGTTGCATGCTGAAGGGGTGGTGCCAGAGAGGTAGCACGAACAATAAGGCTGGAAACTTCAATTTGTGTCTGATGAAGACTCTCCTATTGAGATTCATCCTTATGGATATATTTGAAAGCTGTAATTAGACTAGGGGGTTCGGACTTTCGGAGCAATTCTCCTTTCGCACTGTTATGCTTTGCATCAAGACCTTTCAGGAAATGGTGAACTCGCTTAAGCTCCTTTTCTTGTTGGTACCAAATAATATTCCCCTGATTCTTTATCATGCAAGGACGTTACACATCAATCTCAGCCCAAATATTTTTTAGTTTGGTGAAATATTGCGCCACCGGTTGCCCATCATGTTGCATCGTCAAAGCTATGCACATTAACTCATGAACATGTATGAAATCAGAGTCATTAGTATATAAGCCTTCCAGTGTCTTCCATACTACATGCCTCCACCAGATCAACTATCTCGTCATTCATAGCTTTCCACAAGACTAACATTACACGACCATCATCGTCGTCCCACTTAGTGTAGGCACCAATATCATCGACACTAGGAGCCTTAGTTACTCCGGTTACATGCCTCATTTTGTTCATTCCTCGAAGATGAGCTGCTATAATTCTCTTCCATTTACGGAAATTGGTCCCATTGAGTTTGGTGCCCCCAAAGGAACCACTGTCAGAACTCTTAATAGATACTTCAAATGTCGGAACATCATTGATCTGAGAACTCTCAACTCCGTCTCCAGAACCCATTGAAAAACAAATTAAAAATCAGGAATTATACAACAGAAACACAAAAAAATGGATATGAACTTGTCTTGGGTGCACGTGCATTGTCGGTGAACTTGCACTGACAACCAAGACTATCAAATCTGGTCTGGGTCGGGTCGGGTTAAAGCTGGGTCGGGTCGGGTGAAGCTGGTTCAGGTCGGGTCGGGTCGGGTCGTGTCGAATTTGGAGCCCGAATTTGGGCCGGGGAGGTCGGGTCGGGAGAGTACCTGAAAGAACGGGAAAACGGGTCAGGAGAGTACCCGAAGATCTCTCAGCGCCGTTTCCAGTAGATGACGGCGACGTCAGAGGAGGGATGGCGACGTCGGAGGGCAGTGGTGACATTGGAGGAGTGCTACGGCGACTTCGGAGGGCAGCGGCAATGCGGAGGAGTGACGCCGACTTCGGAGGGCAGGTGGTGATGTCGAGGTTGCAGGAAGACCAGTGGAGGGCAGCGGCGATGTCGACACGCAAAACCGGAAAGCGGAGGGTAGCGGCGATGTAAATGTGGACGTCGGAAGACAACGGCAATCGTCAGAGGAGTGACGGCGACACGAAGACCGTCAGAGGGTAGCGGTGACTTAGATGCGCAGACCGGAGCCGGACGGGAGGAGACGGAGGGCAGCGGCGACCGACTATGAAGAAAAAAAAGGGAAACCTAGGAAAAACAGAGCAAGAAAGAAAGAGAGAAAAAATGGCTCTGATGCCAAATTAAATTAATACAAGTTTAATTGTATATATTGCTATGTTTATTCATACACTGATTGACTCTGTATATAATCTAACAACCACAAATTATTCCCGTGATTCATTCCTTGAATCACGCCCGTGATTTATTCCTTGAATCACGCCCATGATTCACGCTAACACAAATGTCCTAAATGCACGCCATCCTTGGTGTCCAGGAAAATCTGCTCGATCAAAGTTTAAGCTTGGAACAGAAATCCATAAGTTGCTCCATCTCATAGACAAAACAGCGGTACGTACCGCACATAAAGTTGGAAGGAACGAAAGTATATGACTATCAGATCCGGCAATTCACTTATCCTATCTTCTTCAAATCCCTCGACCTTCAAATCGCTCTTCTTTCTTCTCCATCTTGTTCTATGCTCTCGTCAAAAACTTGAGCAGGAATTGTTTTAGGGTTTCAATAGCCAATAGGAAGCTCCGAAGCTCAAAGCCTCAAACTGTAGTTATTATTAATTGGTTCCTAGATTAAATCGGAAAGGCCCAAGAAGCATTGGAGCCAGTGGTGTTCTTGTTTAAATGTTCAGCCTCTCTCTGTTTTTTTTTTCAGCCTCAGGAAAAAAAAACAAGAAGAAGAACCAAACTTAGAAGTTAGAACCATCAACCATGGCACCGTGCATTATGTTGATGATGATGATAGATTGATTAAATTCACTGAAACGCAGCTAACTACTTTTTTGTTTTTTGAAAGGACGCATCTAAGTGATCTAACTACATTAACAAAAATAGAAGATGCTGCTATCTGATTTGGAGGCCAAGGGAGCTGTTGGATCACTTGGATGGATTAATTATCAAGTCAACTATCAAGATTCAACAGCAGTTTACTATTTTGTTTAATACCTAACAAACCAGAATTAGGGTTGAAAAAGGACTCTCTTCAGCCTTGGGTTAACGATGGTGGTGTGACTGGTGTCAGAGGCCCATCTGCACAAAGAAACAAAACGACAAGCACAATTTCTCAGAACACCAGAATCTCTGGTGACATATGAGAGAAAAAGAAGAAGACCCTTCACGTGTTTCTCTTATGAAAAACAAACACAGGTAAAATTTGGTGAGTGGTAATTTGACTAATTTCTACAAGAAAAAAGTGGTCAGATTTTGATTTTGTATATAAGCAAATCTCGTAGCATGGAGTTCCCTGTAGAATATTGGGGGCATATAAACATTGGGGTCTGCTCGTTCTTCTTGAGCAACGTGCTTGTTTTGATGCTAAAGGATGATTTGAAACAAGAAGACAAGAAAGTATGTAATAATATAATTAGTCTAAGATACAGTTTTATCTCATCTGTAATCAATAAACTATTGATGATACCAAATGTAATCAGTAAACTATTGATGATACCATCACGTACTGTTTTTTTTTTAAATGAAAAAAAAAACAGTACCCCCATCAATAGTTATATACTAGGATTCCTATATACTAATCCATTCAAGTTCAAAATTGGCTGAGTATAGTAGTACATTTTCAAAGTTCCCATCTTGGGTAGTGGAATTGTGGTACGCCCACAAGCAGCTAGCAATGACTTATTTGAAATTTCAAACCAAATGACCTTATACACAAAAAGGAAAAGGTAAAAGTTACTGCAAAGCAACCCAGGTAAAAAAGAGGAAAAGAAAACCAATGCTGAAAACACCAACTCGTGTACTGAATTTTGTGATCAAATGATTCAAGTCATTCCATGTACTCATGGCCTTGGACATGTATCATCATTTCATGTGATGATAATTGAATAGGGAAGTAAATGAAAAGAAAAAAAAAACCAACCAGCCAAGACAAGTCAGCAAGCTTCAACTACTGAACATGAATTTTGCAGAAGCCAGCAGCCTATAACCCCTAGCCAGCTCCTTTGAAATCAAATTGTTTCCTACATTATAGTGATATGGGCACCTGTATTATTTCCCATTACTAATTCCTTTCTAATTTGGACACAGAGAGAAGAAAAACTAGCCTAAATATTTGAATTTTCAACCTAAAGCTATGTTCTTTACTTTATGCTGTTGCCCAAGGTTCCAAAATTAATCACAAATCTAACACCATTGCCATTCTATGAGTGCTCAATAAACATGACCATAACTGTCTAACCAACCCACCTATGACCTAAATGTGTCTTCAATCAGCTTTGCCTAGATTAGTAAAACTTTCTGTACCACCAGAAAGTCAGAAGATGAAAGTAAAAACTAAAGAGAAATACAAGCCCACATCATATTACTCTACTTGTTTTCCCACAATCATCACACACATACTTGGCATTGGGTCAGAACCTTGCAAAACCCCAAAGATTCCAAATTTCTGAAAACTCAAGGAAACCCCCCAGGCTAAAAAGACCAGAGAGATGAGTAGCTTTCACTCTTTCTTCATGTAGCTACAAATCAGTCTTGGTTTTTGTTTCTCGGGTAAGTTCAAACTCTCTCTGTTCGTCTCGCCCTTTTCAAATTTTCATTGTGTCTTTCTCTCTTTATAAAGACTTGGTCTTTTCATACAAATCTCCCAGCTTTAATTTTCAGCGTCTTTATGTGCGTTGTTTAGTCCTTATGACTTTGTTGGGTTGCTTTTAATATTGGCATTTCTCTTGTTCGTTACGGCCTATGCAGCTCACATTGTGGATCTTACATACTTGGGTTTGTGTGTTTTTTTTTTCTCATAGTAGAATCCGTACATTGCTAGCTTCAATGGCAGAGACGTGTTTGGCATGAAGCAAATCACTGAGACGTGAGTTTTGTTGGGTCATTTCTTGTGAAGTATTGGACTTGGGTGAGCTCTGTTTTTGGGAGAAGATGTTGTGTGCTTGTTCAGGAGAGCAGTTCAAATTTGAAGAGCCGCCGCAGTCGCCGGAGTCACTGGCCACCAGGGACTTCTCGGCGAGTGGCCTTTCTTCGAGGAACACTAGAGACTGGGACTTGGCCTCTAAATTTGAAGACATTCAAGTTGATGAGGCTGAGTCCACTCTCAAAGAAGCTCTCTCTTTGAATTATGAGGTGGGTTTCTACTTTTGTTATGTTTTACTGGAGAATGTAACTGAGTTTTGTTAATTGGTTTGTTGTGAATGCAGGAAGCTAGGGCCTTGTTGGGGCGGCTTGAGTTCCAGAGGGGGAATTATGATGCTGCTCTTCAGGTGTTTCAGGGTATTGATATAAGGAACTTGACCCCAAGAATGGCCAAGGCCATTGTTGAGAGAATTAGGCACCGAAAATCGCGTGCGAAAGGCGATAGCTATGTGATTCTCAATGTCATGTCCTTGCATTCTGTGAGCTTGTTGACTGAGGCAATATTGCTCAAGGCAAGATCATTGGGGGAGCTGGGAAGGTTCAGAGGTATTGTCTACTTCTCATTGTTAATGTGTTTGTTTTCGTAATTAATAGATATTATTTTCTTTAACAAGTGTGAGATTGGTTGGAACTGAGTAGTGAATGTTAATTTACTTGTGTAATCAACAGAGGCTGCAAAGGAGTGCAAGGTTATTCTTGATACAGTTGAACTGGCATTGCCTAATGGAATGCCTGAAGCAATAGGTGAGGACTGTAAATTGCAAGAGATGTTTCACAAAGCACTTGAGTTGCTCCCTATATTGTGGACCAAGGCAGGATATCTTGAAGATGCAATAACTGCATATCGTCGGGCTCTGATCAAGCCATGGAATTTGGACCCCGAGAGGTTGGCTGGTGTGCAGAAAAGTTTAGCTTGCACTTTACTCTATGGTGGTGTTGAAGCAAGCCTTCCACCTCAGTTGCAAGTATGGGGTCCAACTACACCCAGGAACAATACAGAAGAAGCAATCCTGTTATTGTTGATACTCATGAAAAAGGTGGCATCGAATCAAATAAAGTGGGATCCAGAAGTTATGGATCATCTGAGTTATGCACTTTCTGTTACTGGACAGTTTGAATTATTAGCTAATCATTTCGAGCAGGCCTTTCCAGGGTTGTATCGTAGAGCTGAGAGATGGTACTTGCTTGCACTTTGTTACAGTGCCTGTGGGAAAAATGAAGAAGCACTCAACCTCTTGGAAAAGGTTGCAGGCTTTTCCGAAGCAAAGAACAAGCCCCATTTCCTTTCTTTTCTCTTGGGAGCAAAGCTATGTTCCCTAGCTACGGTTCATGCTCATGAAGGGATAGAATTTTCGCGTAAAGCTATTGATTTGGTCAGTGATCAGTGCGAGCATTTCATGGGTCAAGCATACAAGTTTCTTGGTATTTGCTATAGCGGTGCTGCAAGAGCGTCTATATCTGAGTCTGAAAGAACGATGTTCCAGAGAGAGTCGTTGAACTCTCTAAATTATGCTGCTCTTAATGGGAAGGAGGATCCTGAAATAATGTTTAGTCTTGGCCTTGAAAATGCCTTGCAAAGGAATCTCGATGCAGCTTCCAGTCAAGCAATGAACTATTCAGATATGGTGGCTGGCAGCTCAGCACAGGGCTGGAAGCTATTAGCCCTCGTAGTTTCTGCAGAACAACGATTCAACGATGCTGAAGCCATTGTGGATTATGCTTTGGACGAAGCAGGAAGAAGTGATCAGTTAGAACTGCTCAGGCTTAAAGCGGTGCTTCAAGTTGCCCAGGAACATCCCAAGCAAGCAATAGAAACGTACAGAATGTTGCTAGCTTTTGTTCAAGCACAAAGGAATGCAGAGGCAAATAACTTCGAGGAAGGAAAGACCTTTGATTCTGAGGTTTGTATTCTTTAATTTCTCTGGTTCTGATTATACTTCATCTGTGTTAAGGTCTTCCTTGTTTGTTCTGCAGGCAATTTTGGAAAGAAATTTGGAAAAGGAAGCCTGGAGGGACTTGGCAGCCATTTACACAACACTAAATTTGTGGCCTGATGCAGAAATATGTATCAACAAAGCAAAAATGATTGAATTTTATTCTCCCCAAAGTTGGCATACAACAGGTACATTGGAACTCTCTTATCATCTTGTTGCTTATGTTGAGATGAAAAAAAGTTAATGTGGTCTAATCCAATATACACATTCGCAGGTATGATATTTGAAGGTCAATCCAAGCACAAGGAAGCCCTCATTTCGTTCTCAGTATCACTGTCAATAGAGCCAGATTATGTTCCAAGCATCGTTTCAACTGCAGAAGTATTGATGAAATTCGGTACTGGATCACTCCCTATTGCTAGAAGCTTTTTAATGGATGCTCTGCGATTAGAACCCACAAACCACGATGCCTGGTTGAACCTCGGTCTGCTGTCAAAAATGGAAGGCTCTTTGCAGCAAGCAGCAGAATTTTTCCAGGCTGCATACGAGCTTCAGCTGTCTGCTCCGGTTCAGAGCTTTGTGTAAACATTGGTTTCACAATTAGTCTTAAGCATACCACTTCCAGGGTAATAGACTTATTACGCATATCCTAAGTATTATAAATGTACAGCAACCTTGCTACTTTAGTCCATCTTATCAAAATCAAACGTAACTTACGATCAGTACATCTTAATGATTGTTTTAGTTCTTGTAATCGCCCGAGTAACTGCTTTACAAGTCTTGGGAAATATCAATGAATCGTTTGCTCTGTTCATTTTTTGGAGTATAAGTATCCAAGGATGGCCAAAAGAAACTCAAATAATTTAGAAATCTATAATTATGAGGTAGCACGGGATCCCTGTGTCTCTAGAATCCCATGATTTATCTGATAGTCAAAATTCAAAATGATGAGCGTAGCTGCAAATATTTCTAAAGATTACACAACAAATTGTTGCACAGTTTTCCGTGGCCAAAGCAAGATGCTGAAAAAGAGTATGCAACTCTAATTGTGTTCCTCAACATTCCATTTACAATAAACAAGCAAATTACAATGAACATTGAGGCGATTGAGCTATGGAGATATGGGATGTCCTATGCTGGCAGAAGAGAAATCGACAATCCACAGAATAAAGATGAATCTTCTATAATACAAACTGCAGCAAACAAACAGAAATAATTTGTGAGAAAGAATGAATTAATAGAAGATTTGGGGAGAAATTTTGATTAATTTTGCCAACAATTAGGTTTAGAGAATGACTGTAGAGATTACTGACTAACAACAGCCATTTGGTGACTCACAAAAACGCTAGTTGTTGGAGAGAGAGAAGGCTCCCTCATCCCATTGACCACTGCATCAGAGAAACCAACAAATCAGTCAAAAATATGAACTATCTGATTTCAGCAGAGTTGCACTATATAGAAATACAATGGTGAGTACAACATAAGAACAGGACATAATGACATCATTGTTGCTAGTATCTCCTCTGCACGATCTTAAAATATAACAGAAGCAAGAACGATTGGCCTTGTAATGTAACTTAAAAGTGAGGCTCACTCTAGCATCCATCTTTCAAGAATAATTCTGGAATACAGTACCTTTAACACTGGTTCGCCTTTGTTGGAGTTGGCAGCTTGCTTTGCAATCGCCTGTTGCTGTGCACGTGCAGCTCTACCAGCTGCAGACTTTTCGAATTCCTCTTGCCTGCAATAAACATACAGGGTAAGTAATTTTTTAACTACCAAACCATTTCCATCCCTGAAAAAAGGATTGCTTTCCGCTGATCAAAGTGTAACTATATATAACCCCTGAGAAGACTCGGAAGAGTCAAAATCTGCACCCTCGCGCGTTGTAATTATGGACCTATTAATAAGCAGCTGTTCATTCTGCATGCGTCTAATCTTATTTTACGTTACCAACAAACCAGGTTTCACTTCGATTCAACACACGTTGCTGACAGTTGGCTTCATATAGCAAATACTTGGATCAAAAAAGCGATGAGGCCGATAAATAAGATGATCATAATGCACATGATCAGCTACCAGGACACTAGGAAAAAGTTCCAAAACATGACATTACTTATCATTACATCAGAACGTCCGCGCAATCTATTCACATAGCAAACAAACAGAAACCAGGGCTCTACCAGCTATCAGGTTCCTGATTCACTCGACAAGCAGCTCTATTTTTCTGTACATAATTCCATAACTACGTCTGATCATGATATTTATTCACTAAATTTCTCCAAGCCATTTTCACAAAGTTTTGATTCTTTTTTCAATTTCCAGCCTTCACTATTTCATCCCCCACGCTCAAATCAAACACCAAGACAAACAGAAACCAGTAACAACAACACTATTTAAACCACTTTCAATCTCTAATCAATTCCAACATGATCCATCAGATAGACAAACAAAAAAAGCGAACCTTCGTTGGGCAGCTTCAGCCGCTTTGGCAACAACCTCGGCCGACGCCATCCTCTCTTGTTCCTTCTTCTGCTGAGCGCTATGGCCTCCATCGAAACAGCACATCAACCCCATTCCTCTCTCTCTCTCTCTCGTCTCTATCGCTTTCTCATTTGACTTCTCCTTCCAGACTCCTATTTATACTTTCCATTTTAACGCGTGCCACGTCATTAAATAACTATCATCCTCGTCATCTTAGTTGTCCCCCTACCAAAACGACGTCGTCCGCATCATAATTTAGATTTCAATCCTCTTCTCTCTTCTGAGCTTCTTCTTCTTCTCTCTACTCTGTCACTGTTCGATTCAGAACTCCAAACCCTAATTTGAGATGACCACGCTGAAGCTGGACTCGCTTTCGCCGACTGAAACCGTGGAGATAGAGAACGGACTATCGCTAACGCCGCGGATGAGGCTGAATATGACGGTGTATCCGTCGAGCCAAGTCGTGAGCAAGCCGATTGACGAGTGGAAGATGAAGCAAACCCTAATTGACTTCCTCAAAACCTCGCTTTCCGATCCGATCACAGTTCAGGAGGAGGACCTGAAGATTCGAAGAGTGAAGGACCTCAAGAAGCGGAAGAGGGACGACCCTGTGGCTTCTGGAACCATCTTCATCCGCGACCTAGGGTTTCTGAGGAAGAAGAGCAGGAAAGATGAGAAGGATGAGAGGAGCGTTGAGGAGGTGGAGAAGAAGTTTGGGGATTGGAGGAGGTACATTGTGGACAAGATGGATGGGATTGAGCTCAATTTGGAAGGGGTTCAGTTTAAGCTAAACGTCGCCGTTTTGGAGTCGGATGATTTCATTGTGATGAGGAAAGGCTGGGAGGAGTTTCAGGCTTTCGGAAATCGAGGTTTGAGGGTGAAAGTTTTGATTTTTTTTTATTTGAGATTTTTGAGTGTGGATTTGGTTAGAAGTGTCGGTGTGTGTTTTTGGCAGGGAAGCAAGAGACTGATACTATAATACTGAGGGGAGTTCCTTCAAGGTGGTTCGCAGAGCCGCGAGTTTCGTCAAAGCCTTCAATGCTGGTCACACATACCATTTTTTCTACATTTGGGAAGATAAGGCATGTCAAATGTGTTTGTTATCTTCTGTTTCTGTTGTTATGTCTTAGAAAAGCTGCCGAGGAAGTAATATGTGTTCTAATCTAGTGTAATGTGTTCAACTAGTTCTGAATGCCTGCTTTACTGCTTAAACCGGTATGGATAAGAGAAGAACTTGGAAAATGTAGTACTTTGACAGAATTATTATAAGTTTTGATTGCTTTTTTGGGAATAACTCGTGTGTCTTCTTGTTCGTGTCGGTGCTCCATAGTCTAAAGACATTAGCTAATCGTGCATAATTCTTGTTGCTGCTCCTTTTTTTTTATCTACAATCATTAGGAATCTTAATGTTGCTGAGGACGATGATCCAGGTAAGGATGCGAATGAGGATGGTGAGGAGTTGGTATCAGGTCTGCATTGTAAGATTGTGGTTCAGTTTGAAAAACATAAGGACTTCTACAATTGTTTCAAGGCGTTTTGTGGCCGCTCATTGCAGAAGCTAGGCAGTTTGGTTTTCTTCACTAGAGTTTAAGAGTGATAGTAGCAGTATCTTCAGTCATTATGTCAATAAGTCAATATGGTAGGTTCTTGATAGCTGGTGCTGTGGATACTTTTATTGAATTTTATATTGGATCATTGATTGGCCACTTTTTCTTGTTGGTTGTAAGTTTGTAACTAAATGTAGCACTATGTTGCAGGAAGGATCTCAGTTGAAGGCTGATTATGAGGTTGCATGGGACAAGGATGGATTTTTTCAAGATTTGAGAAATCAAATACAGCAAAACGGTAGTAGGACACGAGAAACTACAACATATCCGAGGCAACAGCAACACTTTTCTCGTTTTAGTGACAATGAAGCTCCCAGAAAGAGATTTAAGGTTTGAAACTCAATAACCAACTACAGAATTTGATGCTTAAACGGCTTACTGTTATAATATGTCTGCCAAAATTCAATCATGGTTTCCCTTTTTGCTTGAAGACATCTCAATCAGCTAGCACATGTTATATTCATGTGATAGTACCTCTGCTCTCTGCACAATAAATGCTTTTGTTCGAGTGCAGGATTAGAAAAGGCAGGGTCTGAGAATTCCTTGTAGAGCTGGGAGTTGAAGCTCATACAAGCCACTGTATGACAGGAAAGTGCTAAAGATTAGTCTTCATGCTAGATCAAATATGAAAGATTAGCCTTTCGTAAATGTAACGAGTACCATTAAGCCCCCAAATTTGTACCAACAATTTATATATGCGTTTTGTTGGGGATCAGTGATTAAACATTTAAACATTAACAGTTATGCTTCTTCATCCAATTCTCACTCCTCTGCATGCACTATTATATTCGATGCAGCTAATTCTAGTGTTTTAGTTCAGTGCAATACCCAATGTTGCTTAAATTGTTGTAAATGCCTACTATTATTGCGTTGTAGTCTGACCAACAGGCATGGTTGACCAATCATCCCTGCGTTGTGGCAAGACCTTTACCCTAAAAAACCAAGTCCTGAGAATGAGACTTTCTATTGGAATTTGGTGCTGAAGTATGGAGTCTTTTATTAAGATTAAGATGGAAGTCTTCTTATCTCCTTCTTCACTTAACGAATCTAGCGCCTTGGTCTATATTCTATAACAAAAACATGCTGAACCCCATTGTTAGGGTCACTGTATTCCATCCCCGTTATTACAAAACAAATGAAAATAAAAGAACATGGTTGGTTGTGGATCTTAAGAATTGCTGATAAAACTGTTTTTTTTTTTAAGAAGACGACCACCAAGTGTACCACATATATAACTACATGATCTTGTTCGATTTGAGCTATACTTGGTTCTCCTTATTAATAATGAACGTGTTGGGCAGCTAGTTAGGCAGAGGATGTGTATGCACATCAGAAGCCTCTAAAAATCGATAATTTAGAAGATAAACGTGAGTAAACGGGAAGATTAAAAAGCTAATTATGACTGTTTCAACTTTCAAGAGAGTCGGACGCCATTATATTTAAAATAGCTTCATCAAGATTACTTCTAGTTTTCTAGTCTACAAATATAAATCTCACAACTTTCAGTGTGGATGATAATTAAATCCCATATTATAATGGAATGGATTCTTCACGATGCATTTTCTGAAGGAATCAAATCGGAACACCATCATCCGGTTACTCGTAATTTACATTTATCAACATGTGGAAGACAGTTTGAAGCTAGGAACTTGTAACACAAATATTTGTACATGCACAGCTGCAAATTCTTGACCCAAAGAAAATAGGGAAAAGAAATAAAAATGAAAGAAGGAAGAAATGCAAGTCGATCAACAGCTTCATCATGCATCACCAACTTTTCCGGTGATCATGTTTCCGGGGATGGGGAGAGGAATTGCCTTCACTTTTCGGAGAAGACAATTCACTAGTACTAATTTTATTCTGGCTCGACCTTTTCACAAGTTTTTTTGGCTTAGAAGCTCTTCTTCTTCTCGCAGCAGTTTGTGAGCTCTGTTCTTTCAGTGTTGGAATCGCATACCAACCGATAGAGGTACACAAAATGGCCACCGACCGCCCAAACACGGCCAACAACACCAAAATCAACACCACAACCACCGGAAGATAAAACGACGGTCTCCTGAAGTTGATGTTCGACAAGAAGTCAAACATGTTGGTCTTAGGTTGTTGCTCGAGTACTACTTCTTTGGCGGGCACAACGGAGGGCTTAACGGTCAATTTATCTAACGCTTCTGCATGCTTTTCCTGATGATGAGGCTTCTTCTTCTGCTCTTCTTGCTTCTTGTCCTTCAACTTGAGCACAATCGGAACAGGAACGTTGTCGTTTGAGTCCTTGTACACGAATCGAACAAAGGTATCGTCCTCAGAGCCGGTTTGAGCATAGATCTGTTTACGTTTCTCTTCAAGATCAGCCATAAGTGCAGAGAACTTGTCTAGGCCTCGAGTCGAATAAGGGTTCTTGTTATCCTTGTTGCTGTGATGGATTCTATGGATGAGACCACCACTTCTTCTACATGATGATCTTCTTGGAGTGGAACAAGGACTGTCTGTGATGATGGATTCGTCGAACTCATCAGATGTTTCTGGATGGAAGAAGGCACAGCTAAAAGGGCTCAACATAGTTTGGGGTTTCAGATTGCTAAGGATTTTTAAGTGCGGTTTGATTAGGAAAGAAGATAGAGCTAGCCACATATATAAGTGGAAGTTTGAAATGCAATGGCGGATTTGAAACGCAAAGGGCTTAGTCAAGACTAAAGGTTTGAAAGGGAAAATCCAAACAGAAGGTTCTGCCCACATGGGATTGGTATTTGACTTCGTTGGGAAAGTACTGCTGCATCAATTATTCATTTGCAAACTAACTATATATTGATCTAGAAGAAAGTGTTGAACAAGTAGATGATGCTCATTATGCTTGGTGAAGGGGATTGAATTGGTCCAGGGTTCATACTTGAAATTGAAAACTAACATATGTTTCTTGGTGGGTAACGCGCATATCTTTATCAATGTCATAGACTAGCTAGTGAGTGTAACGTCATCTAGAAGGGGCATTTGGACAACGAGCGATTAAAAAGGCTGCCGATATTATTTGTAATAATCATAGATTAAAAAAATGAAGGCTGAATTTCAGTAATACGGCGTCCAGTAACTAACCTAATATTGATCTAACTAGAATGATATAGGGACTTGAAAATGACTGGCGAATATGATATATTTACGACATGACATAGATTATATTTATTATTCCTCTAAGGCTAATCCAATTTCATGAGTTCTTTCAGCTTATTCCATCCATTACCTGACTTGGTCTATTTTCACTGTAGTCTACCCCAAACCAGTCTATAGTCTCTACCAAACTAAAATCTAGAAGTCCTGGAACTATATAGTTCAATAATACAAGGGTAGTGAAATTTGCACACCCAAAATTACAATCCACACACCCCTACCTCACTTTTTACTAGTGAAATGTCAAAATTGTCCTCATATGAATAATTTGAAGAGAAAAAAATAAGAATAGTTTTAAAATTTCACTAGTAAAAAATGGAATAAGGTGTGTGAATTGTAATTTTGGGTGTGCAAATTTCACTACAAGGGTAACACTGTTCTCTTGAGAAGAAGGGGAAAAAGAAAACATGTAGTTTTTCCCAAGGTTCAAAATATCGGTATCGGGGGATATATCGTTTTTTTGAAAAAATGAGATATCGGATGTATCGGAGATATATCGGGGATATTGGAAAAAAAATATCGTTCCTCTTCCGAAATTATTTATTTATTTATTATTGAATTACATACAAACAAATACAATTATTAATTTTATCTAGTACTAGAAAGAAGCTCTAGGTGCTTGAAAAAATGCACGTTGGTCAACAAAACTACAATACTTTGCCCAAGACATACGAGTCATATAGTACGAATTGTAATGGTTAACATGATAGTTATATATCTCTTTTGAGCTACTAATAGTTTCTCCGAGAATGGGGTAGTAAGGATGAACCCAACTCGATAATTGATCATAAACGTCTTCAAACTGACCATAATTGTAAATATGATGACCATATTGATAGTTGACTTCATGTGATTCGTTTGACATCACACTGTGCTATGTGCCTAAACTGATAGAATCAAAACTTAAGGCAACTGAACTAACATCAGATGAAATATTTTGATCATCAATGACTCCTCTTGTCCTCTTTCTGCACCTATTTTTCTGTTGCGCACCATGACCGCCTGCTCTAGATCCATGATTCTCATCTTGGGTAGCATGATCAAAATTATTTTCACAAGTAAACTGCTCAAATTATCCACCTACATAAAATTGTCCATATTCAAATCTTGTATTTCTACCACCTTGTCGACTTGCACCACTACCATCACCATTACCACCATTACTACCACTACCATCGTCATCATCACTATCTGAACTATCTGGAGTTGCTACACCGCCCCACACACTAACATTATCAGAATCATCTCCCGGGTCTCCAACTTCATCAGATAATACCTTGTTTACATCAATTCCAAAATCAGTTGCCTTTTCTACGACATGTGGAGGAGGGTTGTCATTTTCATCATCGAGGTGTGCATGCATAATCCAATCATGAAGAGGATCAATGTCATTCTGAAGTGGTTCATAGCAACATGAAGTAAATCGATATAATTGTTTTCATTGATCACATTATCCTTTGCTCGTTTATCACGTAGTCGTAACTTTGTGTTATAGTAGTAGTATACGAATTTTTCCGACTTTTGATATGCAAGACGGTTCCATTTCTTTGTATGAATAAGAGCAAAAGTATTCAACTTTCTTTCACAAGCAAAAGAGGAAGCCGTTTGTGCTAAAATACGCATGTCAAATTTCAGTATTATCATCCTTCCATGATGGGTTCACAGGTTGCTAGCAATCTATGAAGGTATGAGGGAACTTCTAGGAGACAATGACTACAATGTGACTCATATTTTCTTACTTTCCCCAATAGTGCTCAAGGAGAACACTCCTTATCTAGATATCATTTGAGAGGACGTCAAGGAGATAAAGATTACTACTCTTCTATATTCCTCGAGGAGAACATTTGTTACAAAAATTCTGGATATTCTCTTATGATCGTCATGAGAGTGTGAGACTATGTTGTGACCCTTTATTTTGGATTCTCTCAAGGTCAATGAGAGCACTGGTCACTGATATAGCTTGACTTTTAAGAGTTAAGACTTGAACTTTCACTCCTATTCTCGATATCTTTTACGAAAAATTGAAAATTAGCCGATTGAAGGACTACTCTTATTTTTATATCCCTCGAGGTGATTAATTAATAAAAAAATCCAAGTCAAGGAGAGTCTGAGACATCCTCAAATTGAATTAAATTTTTTAAGTGAAAATTTTCAAATATTTCTCTAAAATATCGAAGATATATCGGATATATCGTAAATATCGGAGAAATATTAGAGATATTTTATGTTATCAGAGAAATATCGCAGATACAGGAAAAAATAAGATATTTACCCCTAAAATATATCGTTTTTTTTTTAATGGAGATATCGGAAATATCGGGGAGATTTTGTTCCTTGGTTTTTCCCATCATCATAATGTTGAACAAAACCCCGCCTCATCTTACATGTCCGTCAGTAGCGGTCCACTTCTATAAGATCGACACTATCAGAAGAAGAAAAAAATGGAACTTTCTAAAAGCCAAACTTCTTGCGGAGCACGCATACAGTACGTCTTATTAATCTCACATGTTGTGTAATTGCGTAACAAATTAAATGGTTGGACTTTGTTTCCCTTCCAGCAAGGAATGACGTCCCAGGGAGACGTTGTATCTAACACAATATCTAATGATAATGTTGGTTAAGCATTAATTTTGGATAACCAAATGTTGCATCAGGTCATATGTCATCGTGCAGTTCAATTACGTTGCACATTTACTCGTAGATAATATAGTGTCTACATGACATAGTCCTACTGCATACTTCACATGGTGGCGCACTCTTTTTTGCTTCTTATTTCTTAATTGACCATTAATTTTCTACAGGAGGATTTTAATATGGATGTTCACAACTACACTAGCTAAACTAAACTACTCGCTCCTTGTAATCTTCTTCGATCCCCTCTATAATTGTCAACGCAAACGACCTTGTACCAGTTCCATGCGGTTTATTCAGATTAAACATATCCAATGGAAGCAAAAGCAATCCATAATCTAACTAGTAAGATACAAAAAAAACCCCGACAGCTAAAATCAAGGACCGGTTGGAGTCATCTCCCTGGGACGTCATTTCTCAACAAGCATAAGCCCAGAAGAAGATTTCTACATCTTGATTACTGTATTAGAGTGAACGAATAGGAATGATTAAATGATTTAAATCTCTTACATTAATCAGCATCCATAACCCTCGCAGTCAAAACTCAAATCATTCTGCAAAACCTCTTCTAAACAGTTCATATGTGCAAGCTACATTTTCGTATACATGCATGACCAGAGCCTATTATACAACCTGATTATCTGAACACAAAACCCCTTACATATGGAACGCGTTTAAACTAACATGATAGTGGAGGGGAGAAACTGGTGAGTTATCCAGAATTCAGTTGATGAGATTCCTGGGAAAACATGGGACGGTAGGCACTAAAACTGTGAGCTTCTAGACTATGAATAAACAAATTTGCTCAAACACACAGATGGACGAATAGAATTACAGATAGAATTAAGATGGGAGTTTACTTACCAGTATCATCTTCTTCCATGACAAAGGCCATAAAGTTGCAAGCTATTCATTGTCATCAAAGTCTTCGTCAAACTTAATGTACTTCTCTTGCACTTCTCCAACTGTAAGCTATTTCGTTAAGCAAAATTTAAACATGGAATTTTTGGTTCAAATGTATTTTAGCCCAAATACAAAATACTTCTTTAGGAACCCATAACCGCCAGACCCAGTTCTTGGAACCCGGCCTCAAAACTCAGGTCTGACAGTCCTCACAAAATCTAACAAAAAAAACTATGATGGCACCAAGAAAGTTTGAAGTCCATACCAGATGGGAACAATTTTTTAATGTGGATAAAAGCCGGTGCCAAATATTTCATAAGCTTATGAGTATATCTACAGAAGGAAGGTAGATGAACAAAACTATTCGGGAATATAAAATAAAGGATATCTGTGGTAATCCCAATCAACGGGACCAATTGCAATTTTGCTGAATTCTACCGCACTTGTCTCAATGCTAGCAAAAATGTACCCATTGGTCTTGTCTATCAGCTTAACTAGTTTTCCCACGCTCTCTTTATCCTGAAAAATTATCTGACTGAGAATACATAGTATAAACAATGCATGACGTCAGTCAGGAGTAAATTGAAGAGGGGTGGCATGCCTGAATATCTAAGGTTGTAAAGCTGACAAGACTGTAGTCTTCTATGACTCCACAGAGCTCCTTGGTAAGCTTTCTACAATATTAACCACCAAAAAATTACTGTTAAAGTACACAGCTCCTCATAAGTTTGCTCTATAACCCTGAATTCCTAATATTAATCAGACCTGAATTTAGCTGAGCGAGGATCCTGATCAAGACTGTTCTGAAGATAAGATAAATCCTCAACATCAGTATAGAAATCAAGGTTGAAAGCTGCACAAATTAAGAAAATGCTAACTGTTAGAAAGGATGAGTGTCAGATAATTAGCATCAATGCAAGTCAAGTGTAAGAGAAGTAGATAAAGGAAAGGAAGTGCAGCCATTACCTAGCTCTCCGTAGTTCTGTATCAAATCAATCTTAGACAGGACATTTATGTGTGGGAGTTCCATATGTATCATGGTTGACAAAGAGAGAAGCAATGCACTGATATACTTTGCAGGGTCACTGCAAAGATGGGCGTCAACTAAATGCACTGCAACCAACTGCAGAAATGAAGAGAAGGCAAATCTATTATTTGTAGTCATGTGGTCAACACAACAAGGAAAAAAAAACAATACCAAAAGAAGAAGAACATGATCATACCCTGAGGTTCAACTTCTTAATGAGTTTCATAATAATATTCTTGGCGTTGGAATAAAGAAAGAAGAGTTCCACTTGGCCAGGAAAATCAAAGAGAAGATAGTGATCTGCAGTAACATTGATAGGGAGCAGAACGCAATTGTCAACTGTACCACTACAAATAATAAACTAGAAGATTGCTGACATTTCATGTCGTTTTCATAACTTTAAAATAAGCCTAATATATATGCCGGCATAATTTCTGAAAGCTTCATTAAAACATTGAATTTAAGAATTAATCGTTGAATCAGTAAAATTTTGAGCTACCATATGAAAGGCTCCAATTTGTACCCCTTCTTCATATTACAATGAAAATATCACATACTAGCCGATTAACAAATTTTCAGGGAAGCTGCAGAGTATATCCCTATCAGCCTATTATTAAGGAAAGAAAAGAAAGAACAAATAAAACTATTGCAACACTTAGTAGTCATGATGTATCATACGTCAACTACATATACAAATAACTTGAGGGAAGAAGATATTAATAAGGATAACAGAGTCTGATTATCATAAAAATGAAAAGCAAGGCAAAAGATACCTTTAAGAAGAGGTTTCAACTTAGCCTCCAACCAGTCAATATTTTTCTCTAGAAAATCCATGCAATATACAAGACCTGGATGAACATGACAACAGAAAGTTCAGAAGCTGCAGAATAAGATGTTTCATACTTCACAAGTATGTGTAGCACCAAATACATCAACAAAGCTTCAAGAGGACAGTTAAGCATCTTCCACTACATTTTAGATTACTCCAGAAAATAGATGAAGAGCTTTTAGCTCACAAGTGAGGGACGATAAGATCAGTCAATAATATGAACTGTACAATTTGCCTTCTTGTTTACAAATCCTAGGGGATGAATAAACTTTGTGTTAATGTGAGAAAAAGAGGGATGGTAGGCTCTGACCTCCATTTGGACCAAGAGTATGTTCCGCCATGACATCATTTAGTTTGATAAGATCAGCTATGTTCACAGCACATTCATACCTACACTTAAGTCAAGGTTTCACATACTAGAAACAAATGCAACACTGCAAATACATGAACTATAATGCTAAATAAATTGAAGAGGATACGGTAATGAATCGTTAGCCGGATCCAAATTGATCACTGCAACTTTCCTGCAGAAAAAAAAACGACATGACAGTATATACATCACACACTTTGAAGTATAATTCATCCCAAAACACAGAATCAAGAGAGCATTCACCTTCCAATGAGTTCGAGAAACTGTGACATGCCATTACAATAAGTGGACTTCCCTGAGCCAGGTGGACCAATTACAACTTGCCCGAACACCATCTTCACTTTCGTCAGTCACTCTTCTTGCTCCACTTGATCTTAGTTCTTATTTCGTATCAGAACCCAATTTTATTTACTTCTAACAATTAAGAAACTAGTAAAAAATAATAACACGTACATAAAGATTCACAACAAATAGAAAACAATAACATAGTGTTAGATACCCAAAGCAAACAACTCTGCACTGCAGTAACTGGAGCAACAAATCTTCCTATGTACGAAAATGTTCTCCATATTTGATATCAGAGAGTTTTGCAATTGATTAAACTAAATAGTGAACATGAGAATCAAATCGAACCTAAAACAAAAATGGCTTAGAATGTCATAGTCTACTATAAGCTCACAAATAAACCAATAATCGAAATCAGTAAGGAAGAACTCAAATCACAGCCCAAAATGATAACAACCCAGAAAGCATATGTTAATTTCTGACTAGTAAATTCAACGAAGGAAACAGACCCAGTTCAGAAATAAAAAAGAAACTGATGAATCCCAATCAAACCCAATTAAAGTTACAGGGAGAAAACAGCAAAGAAAGTAAATTTGCGGGTGGAGAAATTCACCTAATATTTCTTGCGCTTGTTCTTTTTGTTCTTGTTCCTGTTCCAAAGAAAGAGGCTGACCACCTGAAAGGGTTGGAATATTGGGTTGGTTCCGATTTAGGGGTTTAATTAGGGTTTAAAATTTAGGCGCGGTACTGTGTCTCGACTGGTCTAGTTCTCTCCTTGTATATGTTCGTGGTTAGTTGTTTTCTTTGAAGCCTGGCCGTTGATGTCTTGATGAGCATGAGCATCCTGCGGCTATGATATCGCAATATGAAATTGACATTAAGCTTGTTTCAATGTGGTATGAACTTTGGTATTGCTCGACGGTTTTAATCTTGTTTACGTAGGTCGACTATTCGGTTCTTTTCTTACAGGGTTTATGGGGGAGGCTCCGCAGACGACCCAAATATCTGCACATCCCTCCACTTTCCTCGAGAATGTCAGGGAGTGTGTTGAAAGTCTAAGATCGATCCAGGTACTATTGTCGTCTTAGATTTGTATTTGTTTTAGTTTCTTTATGGGATATTGTATTATTCAGTTTGATAGAGTTCCATACTCTTACAGTTGTGCTTTGATATGTGCATTCAGAATTGGTATGTTATGTTCTTTTGTTTATGGCAAATCCATCTACAGCTTTGTTCCATATTATATATACTTCTTGTGGTGTGCTTATTGCGGCTTCTTGATCATTTACCCTGATATTATTACATGATCGTTTGATATTATTACATGCAATTTAAAATACCTTGATGGTTTTTTTTTATCAACTTGAAGGAAAATATGAAGCTCTGAAATCAGAGTTTGACAAGGATAGAGCAGCAATTTATGCATGTAAAATTTTATGACTCTTGTCAAACATTGTATATGAACAGGTATATAGATCGTTTATACAATGTATCAATTTTTGTGTCATCTCTATCTCTATCTCTATCTTCTTTTAGTTTTAAAGATAAAGTTAATTCTCCACAGATATACAATATTGTAAATGGTGATGAAGCAGATGAAGATAGTCCTGAACCAGATGGAGTTAATAGTGACTCTGAAGAGGAAGCAACATTTGTCAATGGTAAACTTTTGATAGTTAGATGTATATCCATGAACTTTCTAGTAATTTGTTATTATTTCATGACTGTAACAAAAAATGTTATTTCTTCTGGCAGAGAAAGGGGTCCCTAACTTCTGGCTCTATGCATTGCAAAATAATGATGAGGTGGGTGTTGGTCATGCATAATGTTTCTCATTAATAATGTTTACATAGTTTTTTTTTTTTTGATACAATAATGTTTACATAGTTGTAACCATCTTCCGAAACTAGATTTGTTATCGTGATGAACAAGCTCTCGAGTATCTGAAAGACATCAGGTGGTCTCCCATAGATTACTACAAAGGCTTCAAACTTGAGTTCTTGTTTAAAACCAATCCTTTCTTTGCAAACTCTGTCTTGACCAAGACATATTTCATGGGTGATGAGGATAGATCCATTGTGAAAGATATTACCGGGTAAGTTAGGTCCCAACCTTCTAGCTGCTAAGGTCTCTGCAGTTGACTACTGACTAGTTGTTTGTACATATTGACAATAATTTGAAGGGCACCTGGGATTTTGTAGGACTGAGATTATATGGTATCCGACAAGATGCTTGACACAGATGCCCAAGGAAGAAAGCAAATTCGAGATCAAAGTATGCCAAGGCAATCGATACAACTGAAGCTTGTGACAGTTTCTTCAAATTTTTCAATGCACTTGAAGTAGATGATGTAAGCTGGTTATTCAACTTTTTTCTGGCGTCATATATGCTTCTCTTTCATAACAGAGTTATATACGTGCAATTCAGATGGACCATGATTTCTATATGGGGTGAGTTCATTATCTTGTTATTAGGATGATCGTTCGGTTTTTCGTTCTCAATTCCGCTATTGATTGTTGGTGCCTGAAAAATCTCTGTACTTAAATGTAGGTCAATTTATTCGGAATCAAATTATCCCCCATGCTGTTTCATGGTTTACCGGGGAGGCTGTTGAGAGAGATGAGTCGTTAGACAGCTAAAATTTCTGGAGTTGGACTAGTAAATCTGTTGGCTCCATATTTTGGAAAAAGTCTAAATCAAAACAGCTTATTGCTCATGTACAATCCCAAATTGATCTCATACAGATTACCATGAAAGACTAAAAACCTGTTGGAAGATAGGATTCAGTTGAGACTATATTGAGAAACATCTTACGACATCAAAAAAGGGGGCATTCCGAGAATCGAACTCGGGACCTCTCGCACCCAAAGCGAGAATCATACCACTAGACCAAATGCCCAGTTTGTTAACTTTCTTCATAATAATATTCATAATTGGTTAAGCTAGATCCTGTCTCTGATAAAAATTATGGAAGCAAAAGTCCAATGTGTGACAATACAATTATGCATCCTCCATGGAATCGAGCTGTCATGTCATGATCATGGAGTGTGGTCGAAGAATTGACGCCAGAGAATAAGAGATCACATTGCCACATGACATATTGCCAGACCTTCAAAAAATGAGCCATGACATTTGCATTTGCTGCAAACCGGTTCTTCTTAAATACAATTTTGTAATATATATTGTTTGCGCCTTATGTCTAATCTGATGCTAAATTTTGTTCAGGATTAAACATTTTGGGTAAGAGGATTATCAAATTATACTCTCTTTTTTTGACAAACAAATTATACTCTAAAATGCTGTTATTTGTTTTTTGAATTAAAAATTGTTTTAGATATGAGAATATGCAGAATTGTGGAATGAACCTTTCATTTAGAAAATTAGAATTAGATTACTTCTACTTTTTAGCTGTGAACTAATAATGGAATCCTAGGAGAAAGATATCTTTCATCTTTTAGAGTAGAAGCATGCAGAGCCAGGTAGATGAAATGCTGGCATTTGAACGACATGCAGCATCAAACTAAAGGGAGAAGAAAAAAAGAAATGATTGTTGCAATTCCTTCAAGCTCAATTTTACTAAAAGGTCTCTTTGATCAGATGTGTTACCCATTATTGCCACTCCTCATACAACATGTATCCCACTAATTACTGTTACACACCTAATTAACCATGAAATTTAATCAATAAAGCAATGGAATTATAAATAGCCATATTCTTTCTGAACAAACCTCATTTATACAACTATTGAACTAATTATTGAATGGGACATCTATAATATATATATATATATATATATATTAAATTCATGATGGGAGATCTAAATATTATTTTCATGATGAGGTGTTAATTTTCCAGCTAACACCTCATACGCTCATAATGCACAATGAAGGCAAATGCAAGGCTTTTTATGTATTTAGAGGACTGGGGAATTAAGGTTGAGACGGCAATTAGCTAGCTTTATGAAAATTTGCCTAACCTAATCCGTTACTTGATTTATGAAATGAAAAATGGTTTATTGTATGCAGTTATATACTTGTTTGATCAATCTTCACACTATTAAGCACATATATTTGCTGAAAATGAGCTTGTGGACAAAGGTTGAAGTTGTAGAAAAATATCTAACAGACTGTTAGGTGAGTGCTTAAAAATTGGGACCCCATGATTGTTTACAGCACCCTACTTTAATCTGTCTACACCCTTGTTGCTTTTGGTCCCAGCAAGTGAGCAAACCCCCATATTCTCTACTCTCTATCATTCATTTTCCTCAGCTCAATTAGAGTAGTAGTCAGTCTGAACAAGAAGAAGAAGAAGAAAAAAAAATGGCATTTGCAGGAACAACCCAGAAGTGCATGGCTTGTGACAAAACCGTGTATCTGGTGGATAAGCTCACAGCTGATAACAGAATCTTCCACAAAGCCTGCTTCAGATGCCACCACTGCAAAGGAACCCTCAAGGTAAATGTTTCTCAATATATATTAGTTTCAATGCAAAAGCAACTTCTACAATCATTGAAATGAGCTAGTATTATGTTTTTGTATTACATCAATCATCACAGTGATTTTGATATCAGAATAGGTTTCGTATGGCTTGTACTAGGCAGTAGAGTGATATTTTTGTTCAGTAAGACTATATTTCTTCAGATTTCCAGTTGTATGAATCAGCTGCTTGACTTGCTTGCTTCTTTCTGGTTTTGAACAGACCTCTGTTTATGTTGCTTGTCTTGAATACATGTTCTTTAAGCATTGAAGCTCTAAAGTTGTCAACTGCATCTTGATGTTATAGATTCATAGATCAGACCCCAAAGCTCAATCCCAAGAACTGAATAACATAAGAGATTTGTCAGACTTATCTATAAGTCTTGGTGAACAATTATTCACAAATTTGACACAATTTTCAATTCTAGATTTTTTTTCTGGACTTATCTATAACTCTGTGTGATCCCTATCACTATTTTAGAAACTGTTTCTGTTTTAGATCGTCTCCATCCGTTGGATGCTTCCAACTATTGGACTAACTTGCTAAATTGTATCTTAAATATTAGAAGTTAGAACAAACAGCCAATTACAACTTGCACAGCATAGAATTTGTAGTTTTCTTATGCTGCTCCATCAAATTGCAGCTCAGCAACTACAACTCTTTTGAGGGAGTACTTTACTGCAGGCCACACTTTGACCAAATCTTCAAAAGAACCGGCAGTCTTGACAAAAGCTTTGAAGGTTTTTCACATAGCATTTGCCCAAGTAACTAATATTTTATTTCTCTTAAGTGACTTACTTGGATCACTTTCCTATTGTACTTTGTTTTCCTTCTCAGGCACACCAAAAATTGTAAAACCAGAGAGACCTGATAATGAGGTATGTACTCCCCTGAAGTCAAGTGCTAGACTGCTAGCGTATGCATTATACTGAACTCCATAGTATCTATCCTTGTCGGAAAAACAAACTTCTTAGTATTTTTTCAGCATTGATCTTGAGTTCTTGACAGAGACTTGTTTTAACAGAAACCTGGCGCGGCTAAAGCTTCAAGTATGTTTGGAGGAACCAGAGAGAAATGCTTTGGTTGCAAGAATACTGTTTATCCAACAGAAAAGGTAACGCCAACTTCTAGCTGTAACTAATTACAATCATGTCATACAGTTTCAAGCAAGAATTACACTGACATTTCTTCAAAATTTGATCTATTAAAAGGTCTCGGTGAATGGTACTCCCTACCACAAGATGTGCTTCAAATGCACACATGGAGGGTGTACAATCAGCCCATCCAACTACATTGCGCACGAGGGCCGCCTCTACTGCAAGCACCACCACATTCAACTGATCAGGGAGAAAGGAAACTTGAGCCAGCTCGAGGGTGGTGGTGACCATGAGAAGGCCACACAAGTTGCTGCTGAAATATGAATCGAAACAAAGAATGGATGATAAACAGTAGTGATCCCTTTTTTCTCTGCCCTCTATCATGGAGATGTCCCTCATACTTTACCATTTCTTTGCAATCTAAATTGGTGGAATCCTATATAGAATTCAAGCGTGCTGTTCATTTATTGTTTTTGGGTTTTGCTGTGAGGTTATGAAGCATTTTCTCAGATGAGATGCAGAATGAGGCTTATTTGTACTCTCTATATTGTTCCTACTGAAATTCAATATATGTTGAGAGCTCCGGACACAGGAGCATTTCATAAATGACCCCACTTATTAACCAGTTAGTTTTTAGATAGAAGAAGCTTGGAACATAAATTCTACAAAGCTGAAACTGCAAGTCCAGTAGCGAGCTATATAGGCTGTTTTTCATGAGAAGAACCGAAAACTGAAGTACCAACCGGATATGAAGCTAGCCAATTTTCAAAATAATGAACTTGGAATAGAAATTCAATTGAGACAAGAGGTAATTGGAAAGATCACTGAATCGGTGATGCCAGAATTCTTATTATTGTGTCAACAAATATTGTACTGTGCCACCGAGCAGAGTGGCACACAGCTAAAGTTGGTGTCTGTACAAAAAAAATAACACCTTTCACAAAGTAGTGTGCATCAATAACACTACTACAATCTAAAGGCTACATAATATCAAGAAGATTACCATTCTTGGTGATATGCTTCAAGTCCCTGATAAAACTGTCTTGAAGAGACCCAAATCCAAATGTTCCATCCCCATACTGCCAAACCCTTCCCTGTGCATTCACTGGGTTTGAGGTAGTCCTTATCATGTATGGAATGGCCAGATCATAACTTAAGTTAATGCAAAGAATGCGAGAGACCACTTCAATTCCTGTGAGCTGGTGAATGTGATCTGCTGTGGCATTTGGTCGAAGATGTATACGACTATTGTATAAATTTTCTTCCTCTGGGAGAAATGGAGACTCGGAATAAGTAAGATCTGTTGTCCAAAAGACTGGGTGCTTACTCATAACCCGAACTCCCGTGCACACGTGACCAGACGAGTCGCAAACCTTTTGGCAGGAGATGCCCCCAATGTCATCATATGCAACAAGATAAAACCCCAAGTTCATATCATCATATATCCCCTGTAGACAGAGAAAATTGACCGGGATTCAATTGAGTCACACTTGACATCTCTTTTGAATCCACCATCGGTAATAAGAAATCAAGGGAAGCAAGAACTATAAAATACTTCAAGCACTAAATAAGTTTGGCTGATTATGTTCCTTGAAAATATTAATCCAAACTTTCCTAACAGACACTGGAATTTTACTGAAATAAGTCTCAGAAGGATAAGCATCAAATGTAAAACTCCGAGCACTATAAAAACTGAGGTAATGACTACGAAATTGTGGTCATGATATTGAAATAGATTACAGCCAATGTATGTAATCACCATTTAACTAGCAGATTTCATCTATTCTTCAAACAAGCAAACAAAACAGTTAGTCTAAGCAACCAATTTACCAAAGCTAAAATAACTAAATGAGGATCGAAAAGTTAACATGCTTATCTCTAACTAAACTGAAACGTCCAAAACTCCAAATTCAGCGGCAAAAATCAAGTCAGAGAGAGAAAAGGGAACCTTCCAGAGGCCCTGCAGAGGCCGAGCCGGCGTGGGCGAGCAATCCACAATCTTAACAAAATGCTGAGACTCCAACTTCCTCCTCAGCTGCTTCTCCTTCTCTCTCCTCCTCTGCCTCCTCGTCGCCCTCTCTCCCCCGGGGCTCGTCCGGTTCGCAAAGTACTGATATATCTCCGACGGCGACCCCGGCGACGTCCCGGGGGACCCACTATCATATCCAATCAAGTCCTCACCAATCGCACCTTCAATGATCACCGCACTCGAACCCGGCCGAGCTCCGGCCACATCCTCCTCCACTACAAAATGCGTGCTCCCCATCAGGCTCAGGCTCACCGGCACCAAATCCTTGTCGGAAAACTTGGTCTCCGGGTCGAGATAGTTGACAACTTCGCCCTCCGGCGAGAGGCTCATCCACAAGAAGGGCGCCTTCACGACGCCGTAGCTGCCGTCCTTGGCCGGAGAGACCCTGGACCCGGCGAGGAACGAGGGGCCCCACTCGAAGAAGATCAACGGCAGAGAAGTGGCCTGGCCGCCCTGGCGCCAGAATCCGATGAGGCTCTCCCACCGGCTGAGGGTCTGGTAGAGATTCCGGTAGGTGATATTGCCGTCACCCCATTTCTTGATCCGAGTCTTGGAGCCCCAGCGGCGGTCGCACATGGAGAACCAGAGCTTGGCGTCGTTCTTGCAGAGCGAGACGAAGCGTTTGGAGGTGGAGGCGAAGCTGGAGAGCTCCGGTGGGGTCAGGAAGGAGAGGATGCAGAGCTGGACGTCCTCAGGGAAATCGGAGAACGAAACGGCGCCGTTTGATTCCTCAATGTTGTTGAGTTTTGGGTCTTCCATGATTGCAATTTGAGGCTTTCTATTTTTCTTTTTCACGGCGGAGATTAAAGCTGGGTGGGAGATTTGGGAGGAGGGAGAGTTGTATAAGGAAGAGGTTCAGTGGTGGATTGAGCCTTTGGTAGATTCTTGGAGAAGAACGAATGATTCTTCGATGCGGTGAGGAATGATTCCTCGATGCGGTGAGAGCATAGAGCTAAGAACACAGTAAGGAAGTAAATGCAGGGAATCGCTAGGGGTACAAGTGTCATTCAGCAGAATGTGACTTATGGTAACTCAAATTTCTGGCCGCGATGTAAGGTGGATTCTACGGCACAAATTATGTAATGGTAATTTTATCCGCCAGATAATATTACAGTGTATATGGTTATTGTATTTGACACATTTTTCCATCTAAATTCTAATTTATGCCACAAAATTAGGTATATGGTAAGATATATTACATGGTCATTGTATTTGACACATATTCTTCCATCTAAATTCCACTTTAGTCTATAGATAATAAATTGTTATGTTGTAGGCAAATTGAATTCTTAATTTAATTTGACTATATTCTCATCTCAATTCGAACAAGTTAGTTGTTTGAGGTTCTTGAGAGTTTCGCAAAAACTTAAATCACTCTAGGGTATTAGGAAAATAAATTTAATGCCCTTTCGATTGCACATTCATTAACGCGGTTGTTGCACGAGAGTTATGGTGGGTCAGTTAGTGCCCTAGCATGGGAATTGTTGGTAGTGGATCGAGAGGGGATGGTGGTTCTATTTGCGGTAGGAGATGTCGTTCAAGTTCCGGTTTGCAAAGGTCATTTTCGGCACCGATGTTATGGTGTCGCTTTTGACTTGTTGGTCCGGTTTTCGTCAGGGGTATAGCCTCGAGTCTTTGGCATTTTGTTGCATGCCTCAAGTCTCTATTAAAAAGACCCAGGCTGCTGATTTGTGTTTATAACGAAATGTTATGTACATTAAAATAATTTTGAGAGGCTAAAGATATGTTACATACTAAGTCAACAAAAGTAAATCATCATCTTTTTCATTAGGAATTGTTGTATGCACCGCATGATTCAATTCTAATCGTCAATATAACTTGAGGACCAAGCATCTATTATCAATTTTAACAATTTCTATTAGATTGCTATATTCACTTGCCGTGCACTCAAAACTCTTTACATTTTTCGTCACGATTTGTTTATGAAATTGATTGACCGGTGGGCTTGATAAATTAGAATACCCGGACTTCTGAGTTCTGACGTTGTTTTTTTACCCGCCACCTGACTTATTAATTTAATATTATTGGTCTATATTTTTACTGTAATTAGTTTTAATTGGTTCATATAAATAAATTTTTGTGATCGCGTATATATTAATTATATCATGACGTAATATGTTTAGATAAATACACAAAATAACAGTGACACGTGCCGTGCGAATAGAGAGAATAATTACTTCATTCTCGGCCTTCTGGTGCGTCATCTACTGATTCCCGATTTTGCTTCGTTTAAACCAAAATCGTAGAAGTTGCCCCTCTCTAACCAAAAATGGCGAGCTCTCTACGACACGGGTTCACCAAATTCCGATCACCACTTTTCTCCGGGACCAGATTGATCTCGTCGGAATCTCACACGGTGGTGGAGACCACGATTCCCGATATCGGCATCGTCTCTGGAATCCCCGAACAGCATCTCAAAAGAAGGGTAACGCTCTTTTTATGATTAATCTTGGTTATTGTTAGAGTAATTTAATTTGAAGTATTTCAATTTGGGCATGCCCAGGTCGTAATATACTCTCCTGCTCGAACAGCATCACAACAAGGTTCTGGGAAAGTTGGGAAATGGAAAATTAATTTCCTTTCTACACAGAAGTACGTATGTTTTTTATTCCTAACAATTTTTGCAGGAAGATTTGGATTGATGGATCAGATTCTTCTATAGATTTTACAGTAGTATTTTTAGTTCATGAGCATTAGCCCCCAAATTGTTCTATCCCATTTCAGTTATCTGCTGCAATACATTTACATATGCTCTATTAGTGTTCAAGTACTTTAATTATTGGAGTATATGTAAGTTTGCTTCAAACTTCATTAGCTGCATTTGGCAATCTTCAATTTCATCACTGTGCATAGCATATACTAATTCATATTGTTTCTGGTTGACATTTTGACAGATGGGAAAATCCATTGATGGGTTGGACATCCACAGGTGATCCCTATGCCAATGTGGGTGATGCAGGACTGAGTTTTGAAAGTGAACAAGCTGCAAAGGAATTTGCTGAGAAACATGGCTGGGATTATACGGTTCGTTCGTACTCGAATTCTAGTGAATTTTGTAACCTAGATCATTTTTATTCCAGTTTTGTTGTGAGATGGTGTAGAACATAATTCACACAATGTACAATCTTTGTTGGCGTTTGATTTTAGTTCTTGCGGAATACATAGCTTAAGGATTCAATTTTTGACTGCTGTGCAGGTTAAGAAGCGTCACACTCCACTTCTAAGGGTACGAATCTTCTTGTACACACACTTGCACAGATGAATATATGGATTTTCCTTATAAATTTTCCTTTTAAGCTTCTGTTGATTATGTATGTGTAGTATGTGATTTGTTTTCAATGTCGTTCTATATTAACGTCACATATTCTGATCATGTTCAGGTCAAGACTTATGCAGACAACTTCAAGTGGAAGGGGCTACCAAAGAGCGAGGAGAAGTGAATTGTGTAATTATCAGATCCCAAAGCTCTGAGGCCTGTGGGTGATGAGCTTGATTTCTTGTTCCAATTTGGTTTTCCTAGACTCGTTTATATCTTGGTATGTTGTTGTCTATGATTTATCTGAAAATAACAATGCAATGAACAAGGTTATACCAAGTGCAATAACACATTTTAGATCCTACATGAAAGCCTGCTTACTATGTATATATTTCCTCTTAATATATGAGTACTAGATATATACTGCTCAGCTTCTACTAAGCTACATTACCTAGACTACATTTAGTTACAAGATGCAATTTCATTAGAACTGGACTGAGAAGCTTCTCTGCTGTGGGTGTGGAACCTCCAAGTGAAGAGGTAGTCCTTGGACTCGCAGGCTAGTTTCATCACATCACAGAAAGCATTGACAGCATGCTTGTCCATTTCATTTCCCCACTCAATCCTCACCCAGCATGAAAACCCATTTGATGAAGTTGGCACCCTTGTATCCGAAAGCTGTAGTGCAACCTCCCCACCGATCCTTTTGCACGAGGTCGCCACCATCGAATCGAGCCAGGAACACTCTGGCTGACCAACCATCTCCTTGTAAGCTGCATTTGCCATCCTCACCTTGTTGTGTGAATCTGAAATGATCGCCGGCAGTGCCTCCAACTCCACCTCCGACTCTACATCCTCTGGCTTCTTAGGAGCTTGCACAGCTTGGGCTAAGTTTGAGTCTGTGTTGATGCAGCCGACACTAATGCTCGAGCCCACAGGTCGAATTGGCTGAGGTGATATGACACTGGGGGTGGTAGGAGTAGTAGGGGATGGGATTCCTTGCAGTTGCTTCAGCAGATCCTTCTCCTCTGGAATTTCAGCTTCAGAGTTCAAATCTATGAGCTTCTCATCTCCTCCAGAAGGTCTCGGTAAATTGAGTTCAGCCGGCGGGGCTGCTTGGTTGGTCACCACAGCTTGGTTAGGGACAATGGAGAGTGAAGATGGGTAAGATAGAAGAGGCAGAGTCACCAGACTGGTGCTTTCTAGGCAGGTGCTGGCTGATCCAAGCTGGTTCGGCAATGCAAGCTGTGTGAGAGGATGAGTAAAACCATCCAAGGTTAGAGTTTTGACAGGGGAGGTGACATGGCAAGCAGGAGAGAGCCCAAAGACATGGTTTGTTCTCTGCCTTTTCAGGGTTGGTGGCGAAATTGCAGCTCGCCCTCTCTTCCTGGTTCTTGTGGGTCTTGCCTGCAATTGAGGCCAGAGGTTCCTAAGGTAAGGGGAGTCCCTGATCTTCTGGGACAGGGCAGGGCTCTCACCTGTGGGGGTGATCGGACTAGTCTCAGGCCTCGGTGCTATAGGCCTGTACCTGGACATAATCTCAGCGGTTTTTGCCGTGTTGGTGGAGTTGTAAGGATTCAGTGTCTTGATCATGGTTGCGAAATTCTCGAATCTCAGCTAGCTGCACAAAGCTCAAGTTCTGCAATGGCAAAAGCCTTAGAACGAGGAATGTAGAAGGCAGAGAGCTGTGAGGGATGGCAAGGGCAGAGGAAGATGGTAAGTGCTTTTGTGAAAGGGATGATGAAACGGTTGTTTTAAGGGAGGGAGGTGGCCTATAGGAGAAGGGCAGCATGGAGCAGAGAGGAAGGAGAGGGGGACACTTGGAATTGTAGAAACACGTACCCATTGTGGAACTAGCAATTACCACATGTGGGGTTTTACTCTGTAAGTGACTGTAATAGTGGGCCATTTCATTTTTTACTGTTTACATTAGCTCTCGACACCCAATCAAAAACCTGGCTTGCATGCCTCTCTCAGTTCGGAAGGGCCTCATCATAACGCGTGTGAGTGAGGCACATGCGTGTATACACCTATCACGATTGGTTTGGCCGTTTTTGTACCCCTAGTATGAATTTACGACACTGCCCCTGGGCCTCATGTCGGTCGCATTTGGACCTGTTCGACGTGTCGTCGCCGCGGCTTCCGGGGCATGCAAAGGATGAGGGAGAATGTGATTGGAGGGTGAGGCCTCGGGAGGTGGGAAATGTTTAATCTGACAGGCAGAGGGAGGGGAATGGGGTTAACACGTGGCCTGTGGCGGCGGAGGTGGTGGAGTTTGTGAGTCGGGGTAGGATAAAGCGACGCTTTTGCTCCTCCTAATTAGCGCGCCGTTGCGGTGGCTTGGCGGGTTGCCAAGTCACAAAGAGGTGGAGGGTTGCGTGGGAGGTGTGAAAGGAAACAGCCGATGTCGAGCTTGGACTGTTCCATTGGAGCGTTCACTGAGCCATGGGGCGGACTTGTTAGTCTTCTTCGACTGTGACGTCGTTTTGCCAACTGTTGGGTCATCTTCTCTTCTTTTCTTGGGTAATACCATTATACCTTGATTGATTAAGGAACAAGAGAAGAGGTTCATCTCTCCTTCTGAAATATGAAATATGGGGCATCTTCTATGTGGTTTGAAATTAGCTCATGCATAGTTCTTATTAGTTAGTTTTCTCATTATAAGTTTAATCACATTTATTGTGAGATCAACCAAATTATTGATCTGCTTGCTAAATTATGAATGGATACTCGAGGTTAGAGCGCATGTAACAGAGGTTGTTGGATAACTTACGTGAAATTATTAGATGTATATAGTTTCGAGAATGTAATATTATTTCTGTGTTTTGAGTGGTTTTGATTCTCATTATCCAAAATAAAAGGAATGTACTCATCTTCCTATACGATCTCAAGAATCAAAATAAGTGCCCGGAAGTATTTAGGATGGTCATGGAAGCCTTTAGAAGGGTCATAAATGTACGTGGGAGGTTATGAAAGTCTCCGAAAAGATTATGAAGTCTATAGATAACTCTAAGAGACTCAAGGTGGCTATGAACTCTTAAATATGTATAGAATTCTATATAATTATCTATACTTAAATATCTACAATTCTTTAGAAAACATAGATAAAATGAGGAGACAATGATAAATAGAGTGGTACCCCTCTCATTTGAGTCATCAAATGAGAAATCATTCAAACTAAAAATTTAATTTCTTCAACTTATTAGAGCAACTTCAACCATAATGTCAAATCAATATGACATTATTAACAGATAAAATAATTCTCATATCTACTTTACTTTCTTGCTTTCACACTCATAATTGGGAGACCAACGCTGGCATGGATTTTCAAAGGTCTGGAAAGGTTGAGCTGATGTTTGCTAAGGCTAACAACAAGTACAAGGCGTTTCTGGCCCAGATGAGGAAGCTATGAGAAATGTTATATAAAGTAAGGTGTATTGGTGAAATCACATGATGCTAGATAGAGTAGATTATATCGTCATCAGTGTATGTAATAAGAGCTAAGATTAAAATATTAGACGCTTTATGTGATTTCTCAGATCTGAAATGGATTGTACCCCTTTTTGCTATTATAATGAAAATACTGTTATAGAATTGTTTGGTTATATTATGATCGCGTTTGGCGGGACTTATAAGCTCCTTAGCTTATATTAATGTTACTTGAAGTCAATAAGAAAATAAAAGTTAAAATACTAATAAGGGGAAGTGATAGAAAAAAGAGAAAATTAAAAAGTTATATTGTATTTGCAAAGAAACAAGAGAGAAAATATATTCTTGGAAAAAAAAAACTTGAAATCATTTGATGTCTAAAATTGTCATTATACGAATACAAAGCATAAGTCAGCTTAAGTTTACCAAACACTATGGAAAGCTTATGTCACTAAATGTCACTAAAAGTCACTTATATTAAATCAGTTTACCAAACAGTCAGCTACTTAACTTATCAGTAACTTATTCTCATAAATAAATATAAGTCAGCTTATCTTATAAGTCACAGCTGCGTCAAACACAACCTATGTCGATATTACAAACCCACCGGTTCTCAAAAGTGGAGCTATGTTTATTGGAGTAGAAATTTGTCAAAAATGACAAAGACACCTCACATGTCGGTGACAATATCAAATGACCATTTATTAAGACATTTCTGCTCCTAATAGAAAGAAAAAAACACAAACAATACACCAAATCTTCCAACATAAAGAATATTCTCATATCATATGTTTACAAAACATATGTACATAAAGAAAAAAACACAAACAATACACCAAATCTTCCAACATAAATAATATTCTCATATCCTATGTTTACAAAACATATGTACATAATCTCTGTTCAAATGGCTTTAAGAGAAATCTAAGTTTCACACCTCAGGTCTAGTTACAACAAGCACAAATGCAAAAACATAAGCCATGGTGTGCACAAAAACATGTTTGATTACCTTGACATTTAGAAGTAACATAAGTCATTACAAAGAAACACTAACTAAAATCATACTTTTACCGAGAGGATATGTTGATTACCTTGATATTTAGAAGTAACAGAAGTCATTACAAAGAAGCACTAACTAAAACCATACTTTTACCAAGAGGACATGATCATCTCATTAATGTCTTACTGCTACTTTCGGAACACTGATCTTCTAGCACTCTTATATGCAAAGTCATATATTAAACTATCATGATCAAGAGGGGAATAGATTATAAATTGAGTGTTTTTTTTTTGGAAGAAAAGGTGAGGGATGAACAATTAAACAAAAATTGAGGGAAAAAAGTGAGTAAGGTGATTTGACTCTAATCACGTGGTTTTGGAAGACATGTGTTTTAACCAACTGACTCTTAGAGAATTTATTTTTGAGGCCCTCACATATTTGAGGCCTTGTGTTGTTGCACAATTTGCACAACCCATGGGCCGCTCATGGTTGGAGTTGCTTTAAGTTATTTTTTAATTTTTTTTCTCTTGTTATTCATTTAATCAAGCCAAAAAAATTTCGTGAGTAAGATTGACTTAGCATGAGAGAAGACTGCAACGAGTGACATATGAAAAAAATTAAGTTTGTGAGAATTTGCTCTCATGAGTCATGATACTGTTAACGAGTGACACCGCGATTACTTAATGTCACAAAGCATGAAGTCATAATTGTTCATTTATTGCCACAATAGTGGCACCGCATTTTTATTTCTAGATATGTACGTAACATCTTATCATCATTACAATATATACATGGACGACTTAGAACATCTCTAACGGATATGTCAAATTTCATCAAATTTTATCCGAATTTAATTAAATGACAATCTAAAACTCACTAATTTTGTTTCATATTATCCGCTCCTCTATACCAATTTGCCATGTCAACAGGATACAACAAATTCAAGTGAAAAATTCCTAGACCTAATTCCTAGTTCTCCCCGCAAGAAATGCAAAAGGTGAAAAGAAAACTTAGTCTCAACAACACATTTTCCTCTGGAATAACATTATGTGAGATTGTGAGATGTAGGGGTGGGCACGGGACAGGATGGGACGGGACGGGGCTCATCTCACGTCCCGTCCCACTCTTTTGAATCGAGACGGGATCGGGACGGGACGAGGGTTTTTAAGAATGCATCCCATTCGGGATTTATCATGGTTGGGACGGAACGGGATCGGGACGGGACGGGACAAATCCCACCTTCTTATAAAGTTAAATAAAAACCTATATTTTTACTTTTTCATTAACAAAATAACATTTAATAATGAAAATTTTAACCAAAAAATACATATTATGTTCAAAATATTATAATTTACCATTATTATTTGAATTGATATAATTTTGGAGTTATTAATAACATAAATTAGTTTCATTTTAATACAAATATATAAGAATTTTTAAGTTTTCATTAAAGGTGGAACGAGACGAAGCGGGATAGAAATTATTCGTCCCACGTCTCATCCCACTATTAGGAAATGGGACGGGACGAACGTTTTTAAATCTCCGTCCCGTTCCGTCCCTACAAATTTCGGGACAGGATCGAGATTTTCGTTTTTTATGCCCACCCCTAGTGAGATGTGAGAAACTTTTTCACCGACGATTTTCGTCTCTACGTGAAGTGGGCTTAGGATTGTAGTGGTTGGTGATGTTGCATCCACTCCCACATAGGCCCAGTTGTTTCCTGGGCATTAGTTGCGTCGTAAACTCACCTACTCATCACTCCTCGTCGTCGTTGAACACCCAATCACAGTGGTGCGATTGAAATCGTCCAGTACCAAATTAGGTCAGTCAAATTTTCAATCACCAGTCACGAGCTGCGAGCGCCTCTAAATCTCCTGTTCACTGATAATTAGTGACGCTTCGGTTCCAATGGAGGCTCTGCCTTCAAATTACGTCACTCTGCTCCAGCTGAAGGAGCGATACCTGAAAGAGAAGGAGGAGCAAGAGCAGAGGAAGAGGGAGGAGGAGGAGCGAGAACGAGAACGAGCGGAGAAGGAGAAGGAGAAGGAAGAGGAGCTCCCGCTGCAGCAGCTCAAAGAAGAGGAGGCGAAATTGCCTTCAAATTACGTCACTCTGCTCCAGCTGAAGGAGCGATACCTGAAGGAGAAGGAAGAGCGAGAGCAGAAGGAGGAGCAGGAGCGAGTGCAGAAGGAGGAGCAGGAGAAGGAAGAGGAGCTACGGCTGCAGAAGTTCAAAGAAGAAGAGGCGAAATTGCGGAAGCCGGCTGGCGTCGTTGTGGCGAAGAGTAGGGGGAGGATTAGTCGGCCGGTGGTTGACCGGAAAGAGTATCGGCTGGTGGTTGAACTGAAAGAGGTTGGGGCGGTGGCTGACCGGAGTGTTTCGGAGTGCGAGGGCGGGGAGGGAGAGGGGAAGAGCGAGGTGGTGGAGGAGGAGAAGAGATGGAAGAAGAAGGAGAAGAAGAAGAAGAAGAAGGAGAAGGAGAAGGAGAAGGAAGGTGAAGAGAGTAGCGAGAAGGCAAGTAATGGTTTGAGACGAAATGGAGGAGGGAAGAGGAGAGGTGGCGGTGAATTTAGGGTTAAGAGCAAAAATAGCAGCACTGTGGGTGCGAACGATGAGATTGAGCCGAAAGTTAGGGATTTAGAGAGGAATGGTGAGATGGAGAGAAGGAATGATAGGCAGAGGAGGCCGTATAGGAGGAATGTGGGAGACAAGGAAGAGATTGAGCCCAGAGGCAGGGAGTTTGAGACGCATGGTGAGACTGAAAGAGGGAGTGATAGGCGGAGTAGGCCAAATCACAGGAGTGGGGGTTCTAGAGAGGAGATTGAGCCAAAAGTAAGGGACAAAAGAGTGAGGAATGGTGAGACTGAAGGAGGGAGTGATAGGCTGATGGGGCACAAGAGTGAGGAGAGTGAGCCAAAAGTTAAGGATGCGTCGGAGAATGGTGAGACTGAAAGAGGTGATAGACTGAGGACGGCTAATAGCAAAGAGGAGAGTGAACCAAAAGCTACGGAATTGCCAATGACTGGTGAGAGTGAAGGAGGGAAAGGTAGATTGTGCAGGCCGAAGGGCAATAATGTGGATGGGAAGGATGAGAGTGGGAAGAAAGTTATGGACTCATCGGTGAAGGCAGATAGTAAAAGAGGACATAAAATGTTGAGGAGGCCAAGTAGGTTTGATTACCGTGGTAATGGAAAAGGTTGGGGTTACAAGAATGAGAAACCGAGACAGTCAGCTGGCCTGGCTTGGGTTAAGAAGGGAGAGGTTTCTGATGGCAATGTTGCTGGAGTTCACAGCTTGGAGCATTCTATTTCTGGTAAGAGTTCACTCCTAAACAATGTCTTGTTTCCTTATTAGTGTGTTTACTGTTTAGCTATGGATGTTGTAAAGATATGGATATATGAATACAGATTGTGCAATTAGGTAACAATTTTTATAAATGTAGCACATGGACTGTGAAGTGCAGTTTACTCGTATCAATATAAAAAACAATGAAACTCACAATGTAGACATTCCAAGTATTTAGGGCAATCTGAAACAAAATGTTAGATTTCGTATTCAGTAATATTAGAAACAATAGATATTGATCATATTGGTAGTCTGGAAGTGAATTTCCTATACAGAAGGTAATGTAATGTTTTGCGACAAATTTAGCTACTCTGATTATATTTGGTGACAGTGTTGTTTGTATAAGTTACCTTTAATCTATCCTGTCGGTCCAGAATGGCTGTTGTGATTTCATCAAGTGGTTATTTTTCACACTTAATCTCCTATAATGGTAACCAATTTAGGAGGACTGAGATGGTAATCATAATCTCATAATTGACTAAGTAGGATATGAGTTACTGCTGGAAAAATCTTAGACTAAAGATATTACACTTTTCTGTGCTAAAATCAACAAAATGTAATAATGACTAAAGAAGAAAATTGTACACTCTGTAGTCAAGTAGATTGTGCCCCTGCATTTGTAAGATTGGAGAATTCCTATCCTGTATTGGCAACAATAAAATTTGCTTTCCAACTTTCGGTTTACAGGTTCAACTAGAGAGTCTCTGAATGCATAATCGGCTGGCTCAAGGAGAGTGATTCAATAGAGGGAAGTGAAACGATTGCCGACTGATATTGTTGTGGTAATGCAGTGTTTATAGTTGAGTACTTGTAAATCCAGCGAAAAGAATTTCTGCTTTATGCTGGATGTAATCACTATTCCGGTACTTCTCAAAAAACAAAAAAATCTCTATTCAGGTACTTTTACTTGATGTAGTGAAGATGGACATGTACAAACGATGTTGATGCTCTAATATAGGCAACTCAATTCACATGGAGTGATATGCCCACATTGATACATCAGCTGAAACATCATCTGGCTAGATCTATTGTGTATCATTTGGATAGATAGTTTTTAACATTAGATACTATATGATTTGAGAATGGTTCTTCTTTTCTCACCAAATGCTTTCATGACACCTCTTTACCGCAGTATTTTTATCTCATCATTGTAAACTAGTCATTTAGAACGTGTTCCAATTACGGAATATAGAGATCTCTACAGAATCCTGTGACAAATTTTCAAAGAAAGAAAAATCCTAAAAAAATCTGTTCAAGATTTCAAATACTTAAAGTCATATATGTTCTACAGATACTGAATTCATGGCACATTTGAATTTCCAATGACCGCATGCAAATTTTGAATCTAAAATTTAATTTCCTGGCCTTGAAACAAAGGAACAGAATCGAACTGCGGCTATCAATGTTTGATTACCTAACAGAAATTACAAATCTTCAATTAATATGCGATTATTCAAATTACATAACGCTTCAGGGAAAACATTGAGGAAATAGTAACGGTCGACTTGCAAGTTACTTCCCGCGTACGCACAGAGCTAGTGTGCAATATGGGAGTCCTTACTTACTCTATTTCTTTCTCCTTCCTCTGTCAACCTCCCTGAGCTAAGAAGACATGGCTCACTGCTGTGGCGGCAACAACGACAAGAATAATGGCGGTGGCGATTGCGACAGTCACAAGAGTAACAACAAGGGTGGCAGTGGGAAAAATAAGAACAATGGGGATTGCAGCGGCGACAAAATGGCCGAGGAGTTGCTGCCGCATCCATTAAAAGAGCAGCTACCGGGCGTTCAGTACTGTGTTAACAGTCCTCCTCCTTGGAGTTTGTATTTTCACCATCTTTTTTCGGCTTTTAAACTCTTTATATATAACTGGAATTTATTTTATTTGAATCCATTGTTATGCAGTTGAAGCTATAGCGTTGGGCTTCCAGCACTACCTTTTAAATCTTGGTATCACTGTCTTAATTCCCAACATAATTGTCCCTCAAATGGGCGGAGGTGATGTGAGGACTTATTCTCTAAGTTGTCAATTTTTTTTTTATAGTTCCATGTAGTGTTGGACTAAATGTTGTACGCTTCCACAGGTTGAGAAGGCTAGGGTGGTACAAACCATGCTGTTTCTTTCAGGGATGAACACAATGTTGCAATCTCTATTTGGGACCAGACTCCCCTCAGTGGTCGTCGGATCATATGCTTATGTGCTCCCCACAACTTCAATAATCCTAGCTAACAGATACAAGGCATTCACAGATCCTCATGAGGTGACCAACTAGAAGCTTAGTTTATTTGTTTATATCAGTTATGGAATTAGTTTCCTAGATCTGCAACTCCATGATATTTGTGGATTTATCTTTCCAGAGGTTTTTACAAAGTATGAGAGGCATACAAGGAGCTCTAATTATCGCTGCCAGTTTTCAGATGATTGTGGGCTTCCTAGGCTTGTGGAGAAATGTCGTAAGGTAAAAGTTGAAGTACTAATACAATTAACTGTATATTGTAATGTGACCTGAATGTCTTAATTTTTGGATTTAGGTTTCTTAGCCCTCTTTCTATAGTGCCATACATAACCTTTGCTGGACTTGGTCTCTATCATCTTGGGTTCCCTATGGTATATACCTCTCTCTATCTTTCATTCTTTGCTCTTGGATTCATTTTAAGCATTAGCACTATTAATGTATCATAATGTGAGTATATTGTTTTCCCAAATTTTACTGTGTTCCTTGTCATTTTGAAAATCTGCAAGAATTTATGCAGAAGTAGTTTGATATCATTATGTTTATAGACAGCGTGTGTAATATGCACTATTAAACTCGTTTGTTCTCCTCTTCTTTTGCTTCTAGTTGGCAAGCTGTGTTGAACTTGGTCTTCCTGAGCTGATCATCGTGGTATTCATCTCACAGGTTAGTTTTGATCAGTCACTACTTGCCTGCATATTACTCTTCTCTTCTCTCCAAACTGACATAATTTCATGTCTTGCAGTATCTATCTCGTTTTATAAATACCAAGTGGCAGATATTTGACAGATTCGCAGTCATGTTTTCTGTTGGAATTGTATGGTTATTGGCACAACTTCTTACCTCAAGTGGTGTTTATGACAACAAACCTGCAAGCACTCAGATCAGTTGTCGCACTGACCGTTCTGGCCTTCTTGCTGCATCTCCTTGGTAAGACAGGTGTACGCACACTGTGATAGTAAATTCTTTGATACTGTATCTTGAATATATTTTACACTAGTTGATCTCCTTGTCTTTTGGTGCTGTCATAAACATGCAGGATATATATCCCATATCCTTTTCAATGGGGAAGCCCCACTTTTAATGCAGGAGAAGCTTTTGCGATGGTTGCTGCCTCTTTAGTTTCTCTCATAGAGGTGAATATTATACCCTTTTATATGTGATATGATTCAAAATGAGTCGATGATGGTAGCACATAATGTATCATATAATTGTAGCTGAATGCAATCCAATCTATGGACCTTTTTCTACTGGATTGAGAAATATTTTTCTAAAAATATCAATAAAATTAGTATACTCTCTATTTCAATTGATGATTCTCCTCCAATTCTGCAGTCATCTGGTACATTTTATGCAACAGCGAGATACGCGAGTGCCACACCTGTACCTCCTTCTGTTGTTGGTCGCGGTGTTGGCTGGCTAGTATGATGTCTTGGACTGATGTCTATATTTAAGTCATGAATCTTATTGTTCCGTTGCCAATTTGATTTTCTTATCTTAAATCTCAGGGTCTTGGAGTTTTTCTGAATGGGATGTTCGGTTCTCTTACTGGCACTACTGCATCCGTGTAAGGAACTTGAACTCATCATTTTTGTGTTCGAAATCTTTTCTTAAATATGTGTGACTTCTTTCAGATAGTATGTTCTTATTAACATGAAAAATGCGCAAGTTTCATTTTTACCAGATTTTTGCTTCTTATTACACTGCTTATTTTTGCTGCCTAGTGAAAATGCTGGTCTATTAGCATTGACAAGAGTTGGAAGCCGTAGAGTTATCCAAATTTCAGCTGGTTTCATGATTTTCTTCTCCATATTTGGTATGCCCCCAAATTCTCAGCAGAATTTCACATAAATCTCCATACTTGTCTGTTCATATTCTACATGCTATCTCAAAGTGCTGCCTAAAAAATCTTTTTTACCAGGAAAATTTGGAGCCCTTTTTGCATCTATTCCAATGCCAATCATTGCAGCTCTTCACTGCATCCTATATGGCTATGTTTGTATGTTTCTCCACCTCATTTTCATGACTGATCTTTTTTGTGTGGTGTTTGTATACATATCACACTAGTGTTTAATTGATGTCTCTCACAGCATCTGCTGGACTTGGGTTTCTGCAGTTCTGTAACTTAAACAGTTTCAGAACAAAATTTATACTGGGGTTCTCTTTCTTCATGGGAATTTCAGTACCACAATACTTCAGAGAATATAGGCTGGGGCATATTCACTATGGTCCTAGATGGGTGAGAGCATTAATTTGTGTCAAACAAAGCTTCTTTTTCAACTTTACACCCTTATTAGCCTGACTTAACTTGTTCATTGCTTTTCAGTTTAATGATGTTGTGACGGTGATCTTCATGTCTCACACATTAGTAGCTTCGCTGGTTGCTTTAATATTGGACTGCTCGCTTTCCCGAGAAGATGATGCATCTAGAAAAGACAGCGGCTTGAATTGGTGGGCGAAGTTCGGGGTATATGGTTCTGATGTTAGAAATGATGAGTTCTATGCATTACCATGCAATCTGGACAAGCTTTTCCCAGCTCATTAAATATCTGAAAGAAAATAAAGGGCATTGAAATATCTGCTCAATTAGTTTTTTAATATGCTTGTACACTTGTATTCATTCTTTGGATTCTCTAATGCAGTCTGGTACTACCATTCCATCTCTTCATTAAATATCCAGACAGACTTTTCTACATTTTCTCTCATATCTGTAATGTCCTATCGTGTTTGGATTGTGTTTGGAAATAATCAGTCTTTTCCTCTTAACTTATATGCACTTTGGGTAATATCTTTCATTCGCATTACCTTGCTTTTCTTGTGATTGATTGCAATGCCTCTATATTACACCACACATATCATATCACATTGTTAATGGCTAGATCCTCAGAGAACCTATGAAGGCTACAGCTCTGGACTAATTCTGACCACTGCAAACTACTTAAGAAGTAGATATTGAGTAGGGAATTGCATTCATATGACAGTTGTGTCCCCAGTACCTCTCCACTGATCATATTATGGTCCCTTGAAACATGGTTTTTGTTTTCTGGAAAATAATTTGGCTCACATTATTATTATTATTATTATTATTATTATTTTCAGTACTTCCCAACAGGATTTTGCTTCTCTTTAGTGGCCATTACAGCCTCATAAGTAGTAGTAGTGGTGGTGTGATCCCATGTGCCCTTAATATGTGGGATGTGACAAGTTTTCATCATATAGTTCCAAGTAGTTTTCATTCTGAGTAAAACAGCAAATAGAAGATCTTATTTATAATCAGCAAACTGAGCTCAAATGCTTGATCAGTGAGGCACCCATTAAGGCTAAAACACCCAAGAGATGGGTGATTTTTAACTTTTGGTTACCAAAGTGATATTGGAGACTCACTGTGGTGATGGGGACTTGAGACATAGTATAAGCCATGCAAGTTTCGACTTTGGAAGTAAATGCTCTAGCTTAGACTATCAATCTTGTTGTTGATCCCAATAACCAAACCTACTTCGGACCTATGATGCACGTATACGTTATAAAAGAGGAATGTATGTATCGTACCCGTATCAGATATGGGTACGGGCCTGATACGCTACATACATGTATTTCTGGCTGAAAATACGTACCCAAACTATGTAGTGAATAGTCAACTCTGCGGATATTGTCAGAGTACGTTTTGGATACGTATTGTGGATTAATTTTCAAGGATTCGTAGTGAGTTTAATTCAGAAATGGAATAGAGGTTACCGAAATTACCAAAGGGAAAGAGATTGGATCACCGGAGCTCCAGGAACACGCCAAGAAGCTCGCCGGCATTGTTGTCTTGATTCGATCTCGTCGGAACGTGGCTCGAATCCGACATGTAAGGACTGGGTTGTGTAGAGCTCGTCGAGAGAGATAGAATGGCGGTGGTGGCATGCCCTGACTTGGCCGGACGGCGGCGGCGCAGCCGGTCAAAGACTGCAAATGTGTTGCTGCGTCGGGATGAGAGAAGAGAAGCAGAAGGAAGAAGAAGAAGAGAAGAAAAAAGAAAAGAAGGAGAAGAAAAAAAATGAGAGAGGAAAAGGCTTGGATCATGGGTTTCTATGCCTAAAGATTAAAAACCAAAACTGAAAATTATTGTATATATATATTAAAAATTATTTTATAAAACATATCAAAAACACTATATTTTAGAAAAACACGTATCTCGTATCATGTCGTATATGTATCCCGTGTCATGTACCTGTACTTGTGCATCATAGCTTCGGACCACTTTATGTAATTCATTCACTTGTTTGACCATGTCCAGCCACACTTCACTTATAAGAGATAACAAGACGCTCGATGAATTGTCTTAGATGAAAAAGCAATACATAATACATATCGCTCTGAGAGTGAAACATTCTTAACTTGTCAATACTGGTTAATGGCTCTTGCTAAGGTCGCTGCATTACACTGATGAAGTAAAACTGAAGTATTTGAGGAAGAGATTACAAGCCATACAGCAAAGCCTGATCTCCAAAATAATATATACAGTTATTGGACATTAAATTGTGGAGGATATAAACTAGGTAAGGTCCACAAGCAATAAAAAGAAGCATGTGCTCATCAAGTTAGACAAAGATACACACATCAGCTCCCGTGATCCTTCTAAAGAGTCACAATCCATAATCATTGAGTTCATGCCACATTGTGGAGGGGTCTCTCTCTTCAAATAATTTCCCAGATTTCCTCAGACCCTAATTTTAACCTCGTAATTAAACTGGCATTGAAGCAGAGATTAACAATTCCAAGAACTTGGTTTTGAGAAGTCACATTTTTCAGGTGAAATATCCTTATAAAAGAAGCCAAAATTTACAGCATGCAGAATCACACCAGACAGACGTTCATGAAATGATGATCTAACCAAAAGTTGATGCCAGAGAGGAAATGGAAGAAGTACGTGGATGACATATCGTTTTCTGTTTTGTTCTGAAAATTTTATTTATTATTTTAAATTTCCTTTACACCTGGTACAAATATACAGAAGCAGTTGAACATTATCTGCATGGACCCAACATAGTATACATTGGAGGTATTCTAGCAGATTTCTGTGGTTTAATGAAAAAAGGGTTTTGGGCACCAAGCATTTTCAGCATATAAAGTCAAATTGGTACTATGCTATTTTGTACTTATTCTCCTGTGTTATTGATCATTGTATATTTTTCCATTTTTTCATCTCTGATTTAACTAGTCTGGCCTTTTCTATTGGTGAGATAATTCTATATATCCTGGAGAATTATTGCCAAGCACACCAGTGTCTTACTTAGTCTAAGAGTCTTTGAAGACCTAGTCTCCAAAAGAATTAATAATATATGTTTTATTGACTATTTGAAGTACCTTTATAAACACCAGGAAATGTCAAGTTTCAATCTCATTTCCTATACTAAATTGTCAAAGAAATGAGGGAGTTTCTTCTCTTAGCTAACTGCACTTTTAACTAAAGCCATTCAGTGACAGATAAAGTCCAGTTTACTTATCTTGTCTGGTATTACAAGCTTGGAAATTTGGAATCACCAACATCAAAATAGAGTTCATAACAACCCAACAAGAATAGTAAAGACCCTCTAACATATATTAAACTCATGAACACTCTTAGTTATTCAACCTCATATACTTGGCCTAAAGCCCTAAACTTAATTAGGACGGAGAAGCTTTAGGGTAAAGGTAGACTTGAGACAAGACCAGGCTTTGCATATCCCAAAATATCACCATCTATTACAGTGTGTTTGTGGAACTTTGGATAGCCTTAAATTCCCTAGAATTTAAATAAAAGTTGGTATTTCAGGATTCATTTCCTCAAGTTTTCTATACGGATCAAAATTCTGTGAAAATTGTAGTTCATGTGGAATATCCTTCTAAATAATCTTAATTTTTGTTATTTTAAAAGTTATACATTATGTAATCTAAACAATGAAATTCTCAATTAATAGAATTCAAATCTATTGAATTCTAATTCTCATGATTTTTTAATTTCTATGGAAACTGATGTGCTCATATAATCATGTATTTCTATGCACAATATCCTTGATATTTATGTTTAGTTCAGGTTGTTTTTGGTTCTTTTATGTTATTTTAGTGTTTTTGTAGGTTTGTGTAAAAGAGAAAAGAAGCTAAAATGAGCTAGCAAAAATTAAAAGACAATTTAATTTCAAATTTCAGAATTTGCTAGTGCATAAGGTCCAATTTTACCGAGCGACTAAGAGAGTTCCAGATCGAATTATACCATTAGAAAGATACAGAAGTCTACTTTATGTAAGACTTTAAGGATCTCAATTTTGATACTTTAAGATAAAGTTATGATCATTTAAGTGAAGAAATGTCACAACAGAAATTCTGCTCGGATTTGCTAACATTCATGGATTTTTCAAGTTATGTGGCACAAGATCATCAAATTCTAATGCTTCAAGGAAGTCGATTCAGATGTGGACTCAATGATGAGCTTATTCTTACTTCTACAAGCGATAATTTAAGGTTTTCTCATTTCATATCAAGAAATGAGTCTAAATCCAAGTCTTAGAAGGAAACTTGAAGTTAAAGATGACCAGGAATCTTGCCTATATAAGGGAGCACGAATTTCATATGAAGGGAGGTCTCCATAACACAATGTAGATGCCTAAGGGAGCAGAGACTGTCTATCTATCCATACATCTTTCCCTTCTATTCTTTTATATTTTTCCTATGTTTTCTTAGCTAGTATTTTTGTTAAGACCATAATGGACCCTTAGCATGATTATTTGATGTTTTTAGTTGAATGATTACTTGATTATTAGAGTGATGTTAAGTCTTTAATTTCTATGAGAATTGTTGCTTTGGTTTTGGTTTAAGCTATCTGATGCAAGAGTAGATAGAAGCCCATACTGAATCTTAAATGCTTCTTGTGATTAAAGACCACAAATTGGTAAAATAGACGTTATGTTTTATTTGGTTTGTGTGAGTCCTTTTGTTCTCATTGAACTTTATCGATCCTTAGAGTATACGTCATACTTCTGAGAGTAATTTGAGTACTATGTTCCGCCATAGGTAATATTCATACTTTGGAGAACTTATGTGTATAAGTACTCCACTGTAAGGCTTATATGACGGATTCTTTGATACCAGTTTGATAGTTAGTAATTAGAAGACTAGGAACCTGAATATGATTGTGACGGTGAAGCTAGAAGCCCTAGTTTTGTCCGTCGTTATTTTACAAACTCTTTCCAAAACTCTTTCTCCGATTTGTATTTAGTTATTTGCTCACTATTTGTGTTTATTTGATCAATAATTAAGTTGATTATCAATCCCTAGTTGGAACGACCTTATACTTGCATAAGCTATACTACGATTGATTCGTGCACTTACAAATTTTAATTAAAATTTCACAACAGAAACTTAAATTACAGTATTCAAACACATTGTTATTGTAATGTTTCCTAAGGGAAAAAGAAGCACTTGAAGAAAATAACACTCGTCCCTTATTATCACCACTATGATGAACTGTTGCCTTCTCTCTCTCTCCCCTCACATTCAAACGCCAACTGGCAATTTTGATTCATCCACAAAGAGATAGAAACAACTATGCCAAAAAGATATAGAGCAAAGGACAAATGTAGTCTAGGATTTGAATGTGATTTGTTTGGTTTTTTCTTTCATCCCTCTTAACTTGTATTATATAGAGAGCAACAACATACATAGAGGGATAGAGCAGAGTAGCTAATTGCAATTGCAGAATAATATTACTGTCACCCTCTTTCACTTCCATCATCAATGTTCGTCTTCTGAACCTAAATAAACACCAACCTTTTCTATACTGTGTAGTTAGGAGAGTTGTGTGGAGATGAACATATCACAATCACAGTACAATAGTGGGTGTGAATCTGGCTGGACACATTACCTAGATCAGTCCTATGTTTCTGGGAGCCATGGGATTCAGAGAAGTGATGATTTGTTCCTACATAAATCAGAATTCGAAGGGGAACAAGGGGAGGAGGATCTATCTATGGTGTCTGATGCTTCTTCTGGGCCTCCATATTACCAAGAATCATATGAAGATGGGTGTTCGTTTTCGGTTAATTCTCCAGCTACCAGATTAGGCAAGAAAAGCAAGAAGAAGAAGAGCAAAGATTGTAGAGGCAAAGAACAACAACACCATCTTGATGACACTGCTAGCTCCAGAGTCTTCAATTACCATTCCAAGGCAAAAATCAAATCTCATACAACATGCATTAATAATTATAAAGATTGGTGAGCATATTTCTAACTGGCCAATGATTAACATAATGCTTATTGTTGTTTTTTTTTGTTTCTCTACAGAAGATGAGTACTATTTCCAAGGATGAACCTTCAATGCAGAATGTACTGGATTACTCTGAGGGTTTCTCTGCAACACATATGAAGGTTAGTTTAGTTCACTCTTTAGCGTCATTCACTTCCATTAAGTATCAAGTCATTAACACAAATATAGTGACAATCTGAGTTCTTACAGGGAAGCTCTGCTTTGCTGCAGCACTTTGGTTACTTGAACTCCTCTCTAGCTTCACAAAAACCTGGTAAAATTCAGTCATCCTTTTTTATTTTTCATATTCAAGTTGTTAACATACAGGTTCAACCCCTTCCTGTGTTACAAAATTAAAGGGTCATGATTTGTTTGGCACAGGTGATTTTTAGGGAGGAAGCTGGGAGTGATGATCATCTATGACTATGATGGGAATGAATGGAACTGTTCCATCTGTTGTTGCAGTTGTGATTTTGTGAAGATAGAGATGTAGGGGGGAACAATGTAAAAGATAAAAGGCAACAGTTAGATCTCAAATAGATCTTGTTCCTCACTTTTTCTTTTTCTTTCTTTCACAATTCTTAGTCTCTTTATTTTTTATTTTTGCTTGTCAAGTGTCAACGCAGTGGGAAACAACCTGAGAGAACAAAAAATATTAATAAAGCTTCAATCCTTGATTTCATTTTGTCATCAACAAACAGTAGTTTGTGGGACTTCTTTCTAGGTCCGTCCTACAGGGGTCAATAAGCCACTGATTACCATCCCTTGTATTCTGCTACATGCCCTTATTATACCAAGCAGCAATCTAACTTCAGCTGCAGATACCCCTAAAAATGGGATAACCAAACACATTGCTTGAAATTGAAACAACTCGGTACAAAATATTGGCTTCTCCTTACTCTAATGTATTCATTGTATTGTATATAAGCATAGTTTTAAAAAGCGCGCCTAAGGTGAGCCTCAAGACGTAAGCTAAAAGGCCTTACCCTTAGTTGTCTAGGCGCTGAGACGCAAAAGGCGCACACTAAGGCACGGAAGGCGTTTTATGTGTATATAATATAAGCTCCAGTCACGCCGCTCTACCTACGCAAGTTTTCTGTCAAAGCTGGTTTTGCGAGCTTGTTCTGCCCATAGATTTGAGTAGCAGCGCTACTGGAGCTAATATACACATCAAGAGTTGTATTGTGGTTCTTTGAAGGGCAGAGAGTCTCTGCATTTGGAATTGATGAGCAGATAACACAACCAAAAGGTATGGAATGATTAAGCATTCCGAGGCCAAAGTGAAAACCAAGAGAGCAATGAATGGGCGGCTTTATTCTACTTGAGCTTGCCAGCGTTGCTTACAACTACTTTAGGTTGGAAAAATTTTGGGAATGAAAGGCAATCAATCTAGCCAAGGCTTGAAAAAAATGACAAGATTTCTTCTGGGAGAGGAAGGAACCAAAAGGTAAGCTTCATTTTCAACTAAAAATCCCCCCACCACCCTTTGATAGCAACACACTAATAAGCCTATCGTTCGTGAATAATATCGGTGTCTCAATTATTAATTTTCGTTTTTGGACACTACCCTTCAAAATCATTTCATTGATAGGTCGCCAATCCACCATCGTCAAATTTAACATATCATATCTTGGAAAGGGACTCCTGCAGCACCACTTGTTCATCAAATACAGATCTCTATTGCAATTATTCATAAACTCTCATAAGATTCATAGACGTCTCATAATGCACGGCAGACAATTGCAGAACATAGTGCGTGTTAGAAAGGTACAGTTTTCCTAGATAGGTCCTCTTCATAGATTCCACACAAATACTAAAGACTACATGTTAGATTCTCAGGTACATTATGTTTTACAAGTCATAAGCTACGAAGCTTCATATGCCAGAAAACGATTTAAACCACAAGCCACCAGTTTTGCACTATTATTGTGCACTATTATTGACCAGTTACTCCAAAAGGAGAATGTTGAGCAATTGAAAGAGATGGGACTTGGGGTTCAGTTAGAAAATAGAAACAGGCTCATGGTCCATACTTTCTCTAGTTTTATTTGTATGGCGTAGCAAAATGCTTTTCCCGTTCATTGATTAATGAAAAGACTTAATAGCCGATCTGCTACCCTAGGATTCACATTAGTGTCAATTTACTACCCTCCCTTTTATTTCTGCCAATTTGCTACTATATGTTTCCATAGTTAGTCAATTTGTTACCCAAAGTATTAATTTTGCCAATTTGCTACCCTATATTTCTAAAATTAACTAATTTTCTATCATTTTGTCATATCAATTTTTTAATTCTCCCTAATAAGTGACTTAATATGAAAATCCAAATAAACAAATTGGTCAATATTGAAAAGTCTATAGTAAATTTTGCTTAGAGTTAACAAATTGACAAATTTAATACTTAAGGTAGCAAATTGACAAGTTATGTAAAGCTAGGGTAGCAAATTGGCAGAAATAAAAACTAGGAGCAAATTGACACTAAGATGATTCCTAGGATAGCAAATTGTCAATTATGCCTAATGAGAAAATGAATATCATACTACCGCGAGGATTCAATTGAAGCACAGAACATACAGAAATATAAGTAGATTTTAGAAAAAATAGAAGACAAAAACTACTTTAAGGTGTTAACAAAATTTTTGAAGAATACAACATACTTCAGCCCTTCAGTGACCAAAGAGAAAAAAAACATGGCAACATAAGGAATTGACTGCCACATCTGATCCCCTCCAAGGCTAAATCTAATGGACATATACTTATGTCCCAAAAGTATGTTTGTCTACAGGTGCAGAGTCGAAATTCCTAACCACTTCCATCCATGGTTTGTATATTTTCAACACGGAACTTTTGGAAAGATGTCCTATAAATAAAACTGGATCTCCAAACGGAATAAATTCGAAATTCTTCCTACCAAAGAGTTTACTCTTAGTTTGACTGTCTGTCCACTTGCGTTTTAGTTTTCCGTTACTTTGCAAATTCATCAATGCTGGTTCCTGACCATTTACCATGTCACTTTCATCGTCTCGATCAACAGGCATCCCAAAGTCAATCAAGCACATGGCCCTATAATATAAATGAACCTAATATTAATATCATAAAATTATAAATAAAGCAAAAACCCATTAATCAACAGCATGTAACACGAGCTACAAAGGGCTTTACCATCATAACCTAACTTCTACACAGCAAAATATCCTTGTATTGGATTTGGCAACAGTAAGGCAGAAGACCTCCCATACCCAACAGAGGCATTTGCCTCAGCTTCCATGGTCTAGTACCTTTACCAAGGCATCCATGCTATAACAGCATGATAGACCACTCCTACAATAACTTATTGCAATACTCATCAAATGTAAAAGCTAGAGGCCCCAGCTGATCCACGTCTATAAGACTCAGCTTGCATTGCATATGACTATACAATTGGATATGGTGGCTATATTTCCCAATTACTTCAAGTCCTCTAAGCTATATAACATAATCCCAAATTATGGTCAGGGAAGTACCTGGCACTATAGACAATAACAGAAGTTGGACTTGGGGAAGGTGGGAAAGAGAGCCCAATAACTTCGCCTGGAAATTCTTGGAATCTCTTTGGGAGAACATATGTATGCTGCCTTGACCAGTCTCCCAATTTTCTCTCCTCGACATCCAATGCATACACCTGATTTGAAGATGTTGTGATTATCAGTACATTATTGTTTCTTGGAGAAAATCCTCCAGCTGTCACAGAGGCATTATCCAGTCTTGAAATGAACCAATGCTGCCTGTTTGCATGATCAGAAACAAAACAATTGCTTTTAGTCTCAGTAGATACATCATAACATAGTACAGATGCCAGTGCAAGATAATTAAAGAATCAGGTACAGTTTCATACCTCTGTATCTCCAGATTAAATACATACACATCTCCAAAGCAGTTAACGGCAGCCAACCACTGCCCATCAGAACTCGTAAACATTTTAGTTATGGGAGGCTCAGTAGGTGGTAATTCTTGATCATGCAAATCACGGCATGGGGAAAAGGTATGCACTAGCTGTGAGCTCTGTACATCCACAACCTGCAGTACAAAAATTATGTTAAGACATCCACATTATATATTCAGTTTATACAAGGGAAGTTTCACTGTCTCCAACTAATCACAACATTCAATCATGTCTTGATAATCTAAGTGATGACGAGAGACTACTTCATCAAGCTATTCAGATTGGTTTTATCTTTGAATTTAGGAAATGATGGTATAAACTCTTTCTTGGTAGAGAAAGAGGCATGTGTGTACACAATTTCTATGTAGCGCATACAGAAACAAGTACCAACATTGAAAACGATGCAAACAATACCGATGCTACCTCCAAAATGAGTTGCAAAAAATTCACATAATGTTCCCATACTCTAGTACAGAAAACAATAACCACAAAAAATTCAAATCATATCAAGAGTTTTTAGTGACCATAAAGATAGATTTATGTGATAAAAGTTATTGGCAACTCACTTGGCAAAAAATTTAGGGAGAAAGTATAAAGTAAAACAAAGGCGACATAGAGCAGCAAAGAAAGAAGGCAGCTTACATATATTTTTCTATCATGCCCTGCTATCATCAAGCGAGAAGAATCAAAAGTAAAAACCATTGAATGTGCAAATGGTAGTTTTCGAGGAAATTCTCTTTTATTAAGAGTCAATTCACTTTCGCCAACTTTACACTTCACTTCTTTTTTTCCCGATCGGATACACTTCTTCAACTCAAACAGACTAATTTTTGCATGGTCCGAATAAGCAAAAAACACCCCTGAGTTAGATATGGTGCTGCAAGTGATCTTTCGAGGTGACTTAATTTGAAACAGGCCATTCGTTGAGGCTAGACCCCCAGTAGGACAGCGACCCATATCAAAAAAGGCTCCTGGTTTTACTCGTACATGCAAGATATCCAATGAATCAGAACCTTGAACAAGAAGCAATGATGTCTGACTAAATTCTGTATTAGGTGCCAATTGAATGGATACTCTCTGAGGCGCGGGGCATATATCATGCGGAGAGAACTGTGTGAACTCCTTAACAGGGTAGGTAAAGAGCTTTGTGTCATCACCAGCAGAGATAAGCATAGGAACACCCAAATGTGCCCATTTAAGATAACTAAAATCAACAGGCTTTTCCTTACGGCGGGCTCTTTTTCTACCTTGATCCGGTAGGGGGTCTGTTAATTACAGAATAACTCCATCAAGAACTAGAAAACAGCTATAAAGGTATAGCGGAAAAACATGCCTACAGTTGGGCAAACCCAAAACAACAATGCAAGATATGGGCATACCTTCTCTGCTAATTGGTACAGCCACTGCTAAAGCCCTAACATCATGTGTATGAGCTCTGGTATAGCCAACATAGATCCATTTCTTCATTACAGTAGGAGCAGACCCAACAATAGATTCCACCGTCTCATTAGAGAGCTTATAAAGAATAACCTGCCAAGAAAATAGTGGCCAATGGAGTTATACGAGGCGGCCCAAAAAAGTTGGATAAGTAACAATTTAATGGTAAACTCAAATGAAAACAAGTGGGATTGGACTAAAACATAACATACACTTGTACATCACCATGAAATTCAATCGAGACAACTGAAACTTGGCTCATTGTGTCTACATGTTTCAAGTCTCTAATGTTCATCCACTTTCATATAATAGTTCAAGATGTTACAATAAAACAAGTACAAATGTTTGTTATTTACTAATTTTAAATGTTTAACCAGCACCAAGTACTAATTCATTACAAAACAATAAAACGAGATAAAGGAGGTCATGAAAGACAAAAGGAACCAGTTTCAGCTATCTGGCTAACCATTAGACACAATAAGATCAAACTTGTATATGAATTGCTGCGAAAAGTAAGGTAAGAACAGAGTTCACATAAGGAAAAGATTTTAAATACTGTAAAAACGTATCTTTCCTTCCATGAACTATTGAGGACAACTGATCTCATTAATTATTTCCTCACATTTTTTTAGCGACTAGCAAATTTTCACTTTCCAAGAACAGTGGCATGGGATAAATGTTTTTCATCTTACTATGAACAATCTTATACCTGACCATCAGAACCAGCAGAGAACACCCGATTATGGCTGGGAGCCGCTGCGAGAGCTTTCACATCCCCCTTGTGATATGAATGCACTTGCAGTAGAGTTCCATGCTGACTGTCCCAAAACTGAACACTTCCAGTACTGTCTGCACTTACTAGGGTCCCGCACCTGGTGTAAACCAATAACTCAATTTTTAGAAAGAGTATTTCGGTGGCTAAACCCCAATTGACACAGACAGAACTGAAAAATCAGTCTCGAAGACAGCAGGAAATTATAAAGAACCCGCCAGATGTTTACCTCAGAGAAAATAAAGCCCACACACAGAGTTCAGATCCGCTACCCAAACCTCCTAGTCCAACTGTAATCCTATGTTTTTCAATGCCTCCTCTGGCATCCCAGATCCTTATCATGCTGTGAAAGGAGATGGAGATTAGAGGCATAGTAAATTGGCATTAGTCTCAGCTCATAACAAGTGCAGCCAATCTACAGTTTCGTACTTACCCATCACTACTCCCTGCATATATAAACTTTGCATCGGGACTCCACGCCACACTCAAAACACGTCCTGAAAAATACAAGACCATGAGCTCTAAACAGAAACTAACATCGTAAGAAAAAAGAATATATCAAGAAAATAAAACATAACTCCAAGTGACAACAAAGAGCAGATATCTTACCACTGACCCTAGGCATCGATTTAGTGTATACAAACTCATCCGCGTCATTAATACTGTAAATTTGTAGAAAACCATCATCACCAGCTAACGCCACACGAGGGTTCACTAGAACTGCTGGTGCATTGTCATCATCTGAGTCGGAATCATCCTCGCTGTCACTGGTATCACTATCACTACTTTCTGGATCGTCCCCGTTATCGTTCACAGTCTCTGTATCATTAACAAAAGGTGCCACGGCCATATTAAAGATTGAGACCCCAACAGATTCCAAAATAGTCTGCATCAAACCAAACTTTAGTTACCAAGTCTAATAATTCATCGCAAACCACAACTACAACAATCAACTGCCAATGTTAACCTATACAGCTATATCAGTGCTGATCATTTTAGCTCGATTTTACTAAAGAACTTCTTACAGTCGGGAAATGTGGAGTAGCTTACCGTCTGCTTCAAATTGAAAAGATCCCAATGCGAAACCGAGCCGTCGAGGCTGGAAGAGAACAACCTACCACACGGCAAACCTTTCGAGCCGGCTCGGCACCAAATGAGCGACGAAACACTAGTGTTAGCGTCTCCATGAATCGTCTAAACATACAAAAGAACACTCAGTTAATCCAATTGATCAAAACTTGAAACCGTGAATCGATTCAAAACCTAGTTAACAGTAGTATCATTGGAAATAGTAAGTGAAATTGCACACAGTACCAGCTGGCAGTGCCATCCGACGGCGCCGGGGGAGACGAGCCAAATCTCGACGGAGCCGTCGGCGCGGGCGGCGGCGACCTGCGCGTCGTCGACGCTGGTGGCTAGGGCGACGACGGGCGACGGCTTCCAGTCGACGGAGCTGTTTCTGTAGACTTCGAGCATGGTCTCTGGTCTCTACTGTGGGATGAGAGAGTAGAGACTTGGGGGAGATGAAGGATTAGGGTTTGGTGCGAGTGAAGATTCTCAGATTCTGAGAGAAGGAAGAGTGGTGGTTGTGTGAGAGCATTGAGGAAAAGGAAAGCGATGTCGACGAGTGTATTAGGTTTTGAGGGTTTAAGCGCGGCTGCTCATAATACATGACGTCATGACCTATTGTTTGAACCGGGGGGGGGATTCTTGTGAACCGGGGACCGGGTTTTGTTCGTGGCCTTGGCAAAGCCCATTGGTGAGTGATCCACTGTGCAATGCACCGGCCCACCACTTTTAGAATTTCCGACCCGGTGACTTTATAAACACGTTTTGTTTCCCTTTTCATGGCAAAAGGAACAAAATCAAACGCGACGTTTTTAGTTCCATTGTTGTCGTGACATGAAAGAGTTGAACAACGAGATAATCATTCATGTTAGTTATTCTGGACACTACTACATTGGTACATTTTATTGAGACCTATACGACTTGTATATTTTATTTCTTGAGTTTAAAGTCATATGAACAATGACTCGTGTATTTAATTGATTTACGTCGCTGCTTATGGAGTAAAATTGTAACGTAGCTTTCAATTGAATTTTGCGAGGGTGAAGTTGTCTCGAGTATGACCAAACACAAGAAAAGAAGACATCGTGGGAGTTGGTATTTGAGAATGGGGATGAAAGGAAATAGAAGGGCTTCGACATCATGAGATATTAATCAGGTGCAGACCCATAAATTCAATATAAGGTGGACTTTTGTTAACAAAAAATTTCTTAATGGTGCAATAGAAAATTTTCCTAGTCAGTAGAGAGAGAGCTAATTCTGTTAGGCTCCCTTGCAAGGAAAAGAGGCAATAATGAGAGAGAGAGAGAGAGAGAGAGAGAGAGAGAGAGAGAGAGAGAGAGAGAGAGAGAGAGAGAGAGAGAGAGAGAGAGAATAGGGTTATTTTTTTTTCTAGTTACATAAAAACTTCTTAGATACTAGATTAAGTGGGTTGAGTTCCATAGATATTAGAAGCATGAATACAATAGCATAATCGATATTTGAGGACCCAAATCAAACGAAGCAATAGAGCACATATGATAGGGAACTAATCTATGCTCTCAAAGCAGTTGGCATGTTGCTTTGAAGCTGTGTTAGCATACATGTGCTGGTGTGCATGGACATTCTTGCTTCTGAAACAACTACTTTCCCTTGAGAAGACCAACATTTATAAGTATATAGTAGTAAGTTTTTCTTTTTCCCCCAAAAAATATGGGTGGACTTGAGTCCACCTTAGAATACATGTAGGTCCACCCTGATATTGATAGCATTGAGTAGGGCTGGCATTTTGTCCCGTAATTCAGATCTCATCCCTAAATTTGTCGGGACGAAACGAGATATGTGTTTTAAAAATGTATATTCCGCCATGTCTCGATTCTATTTTGAAATAACGGAATGAAATCGATATTAGCTTAATAAGACCAATTCAATCTTATCCCATCCCAAATTAATATGAAACTAAAATAACTAATACATAAAATGTGGTTTCATCTTAACTTTTAAATTAATTAAGAAATATTAGGTTAACAATAACTACAACCCCGTAATAATTTATTTTCTTCTATAAGCATTAATAAACCGTTGTTAATTAAGAAATATAGTCATTGATCTAAAGTTAATTAGCATGTAAAATTAAACTTGTAACATAGATATGGTAATTGATTAATTATCTATTTTTATCATGAGAAAATTATTGCATTGTTTGACAAGTCTCGTTTTGGTCATGATCCCGAATGAGATACCGGTGTGGCGGAATCACTTATATAACACACATAATTCTGACCCGTCACTTATTTTAAATTACGGGACGAGACTTGAATTAGGTGAATCCTAGCTCGTCCCGCCCCATGCCCAACCCTAGCATTGAGTTAAACGAGAGATGTTGGATGCAACAAAAGTTGTATGTAGCGGAGGTGAAGGGGTAAGTTATGTGATCCCTGTTTTAGGGGCTACAATGCAAGCTAAGCTTGAGGAAATGTCATGTGCTAGCAGGAGTAGCAGCTATGCAAATTTATCATATTATACTTAGAATATATGCAAGTGATGGTGTATGTTAGTTAATGAATTTGCATAATCTGCCTATATTCGAAAGTCACAGTACTTAGGCATTGACCGTATGTCTATATATCAATCATACCGAGCATGTCATTATTTTTTCATTTCACAAAGCATTGACCACTTTTTATGAACTAAACAAATATCATTAACAACTTAATGCGATAAAAGAAGGTCACTTACATTTACATATTATTGTATAAAAATTTTTTATTTATGATTCTTCCCGTTTAAATTTAGAAAATTAAGCTACCTCTACCAAGAATGATGAGGCAATTGGTAACTCGGTTATTCAATTTCCATTGCAGTTTATGATCAATATTTAGTCTGATTAAATGAGATTCAATAATTCATTACGAAATTAAAGAAGATGCTAGAAAAAGGCCTTTTCGCCCTTAATATTTGGGCCGGACAGAGCGTTACTTCAGCCTAACGTGACCGTGCTTGCTTCCATAGCAGTAATAGTGACTCCGTTTCCTCATTCTCACTTTGATTTAGATCTTAATCCAAAGCGCTCACCAACTTATACATGTATACACACAAAATAGTAGTCTGAAAGGAGCACACAACAAAGAGCGAAGAAGAAGAAGCAGGAGGAGGAGTTCCCCAAGCTCTGATCCAAACCGTTCGTTCCTCAATGGAGGACGCCTACGCCAGATCCGCCTCCGAGGTAAATCCGCGCCTCCTTATCACATTTCCCGCCGGAAAACAGTAATTTGGCCTATCGATTTTTACCGCTCTCCGAATTCGAGCATCTCGTCTGTCGTTGATTCGTTCTTGATCGTTTTGGTGATTAGGTGCTGGATTTCTTTGGCGTGGACCCGAAAAGAGGTCTCACTGATGCTCAGGTATTGCGGAGCTCACTTTTTCTTCAGCTAGTTTCGTCGTCACTTAGTTTAATTTCAGCTACTTATGCTCAGTGTTTGAATCGCTATTTTCTTTGTGCAGGTTTCGGAACATGCTAGACTCTATGGCCAAAACGGTGCGTTTCCACTTCTCAGTGTTCATCATTTTCGTTTATGCATCTGTCAAACACTCAAACTAGCTCGTTTGAGCTACGCTGCATTAATTAGACTTTGATTTTGATGAAATGCTCGTCTTCTTTGACAATTTGGTGCTACTTATAGTTTCGTAATGATCTACATGAAGTGAGATCATTGAGTTTGTTTGCTGATGTAGTGGTGGTGTAGAAATGCGGTGCTATGTTCTTATATTGCTTTAATTCTAATGGCGATTTCCTATTTGGTTGCATGCTTTGATCGCGGTCCGCAGTTCTTCCCGAAGAGAAAAGTAAGTACATCATATGCTTGTTTACCTTTCTGGTTTAATTTATTTAATTCCCACAGAGCAAGTTCGTAGGAAAACTCAGATGTTGATAGCTTTCCTGATACTCCAAATAGCAATGTACCAAGGATAATTGTTTAATACATATCTTTAGAAACCACAAAGACTTCTATTGTTGTCATCTTCGAAGAGATGGATGGATATAGGGGGTTTGATGGGAACTAAAGATTTAATGAGTTGGTCTCCTCGACTAAGGAGTCTGCATTCTAGTTGCTTTGTTGGAAGTCTGGAGCCATCTCTTGTTGTTTGATCCAACATTCTGATAAAACTGTACATTTTGCAATTCAGTACCACTACTTATATATCATATCTACTAATAGAGGTATATTTCATATGCAGGGGCTTCGTTCTGGAAACTGGTCCTGAAACAGTTTGATGATTTGCTTGTTAAGATATTGATCGTTGCAGCAATCATTTCATTTTTTCTGGCTCTAATCAATGGAGATACAGGATTGACAGCATTTTTGGAACCTTCTGTAAGTGGTTTATATGAATATATCTAATATATTGTTGGTTTGGTTATGAAGTCTCTATATTTTCAATGCTGTCTTTTTGTTGAATTTTAATACTCTGTAACCTTTGCAATTTAAGCTCCATGTGCCAATTCTCATGTCACCTATTTTCTATCAGTTTCTGAATCATTGCATTCACAGGTTATCCTAATGATATTGGCTGCAAATGCTGCAGTAGGAGTGATTACAGAAACTAATGCCGAAAAGGCTCTTGAGGTAAATCTTGAATTTATAGTTATTCTGATATCAGATCAACAAGAAAACATCATCAGAGGTTTATCAATACTTTCTTTATCTGTGAATATTTACTTGTGAGGGTAAGATTTGTGGGTCAGTTTTAAAATTTAACTATGGTGGTCTAGAATGGGAAATAACTTATTTTCTCAGATAAAATGCAATTGTTGAAACATTTTCTCCTATCAGCTTTCTGATATTGAGATTACACTTGTCTTTCATCCATAATCACATTGTGGTCTTATTCTTTTGTTTTGAATTGTTAAAGAAAAAATACACGAATTTATACATGTAATTCTCCTGTAGTTGTTGGGAATTTTATAAGTTAATTTAGTTTCAGCTCATTTTGGTTCTTTGTTTTACGTTTGTTATGTAGGAGCTACGTGCATACCAAGCTGATAATGCCACTGTTCTGCGCAATGGTAAAGCATTTTAAGAAGAAAATGCCTATGCTAGAGTTACTTGTATTGTTATACCAATGCCATTTGAACTTCTTTGAAGCTTTTATTTTATCACAGTTATGTTATCTGTAATTAACTCAGACTCATGTAAAAGCAACTCTGGCAGGTTGCTTCTCAATACTTCCAGCAACAGAGCTCGTCCCTGGGGATATAGTTGAAGTGGCTGGTAAGTTGCTCATGTACTTTCCAAATTTAGTTTGGTCATAGACTGCAGCCAGGTTGTTCCTTAGGTGGATCATTGATTCTGACTTGTTTGTTTCATGCCTTGTAATTTGTGTAGTGGGATGCAAAATTCCAGCTGATATGAGAACAATTGAGATGCTCAGTAATCAATTACGTGTTGATCAGGCAATTCTTACAGGTTGCTTGACCTACTGCATATAGTACTTAGTAAATCTGAAATCTGATTTTTATCTCCTTCAGTTTTTTGCATCAAGATTGGGCACCTGGTGGATCAAATTTTTCTGAAATTTTGTTCGTGTGTTGATGTTAGGTGAGAGTTGCTCTGTGGAGAAAGATCTTGAATCCACCATTGCAACAAATGCTGTATATCAAGACAAGACAAATATTCTTTTCTCAGTACGAAATCATGTTGCTCAAAGCCTAATTTAAATCATGGTTTTCTGGTGATCTTCTAGTGTAATGGGAGATGACCCTTTATAGTTAAGTGTTTAATTTCTGCAATTAAGACTTCTAAGAAATGATCAATTTCAAGCATATCTTAATGCCCAGGGTACAGTCGTTGTGGCTGGTAGGGCTAGAGCTGTTGTAGTGGGAGTTGGAAGTCAGACTGCAATGGGTGGCATACGAGACTCAATGTTGCAAACAGAAGATGTAAGCACTGTAAATTCAGATTCCTTTGGTAATTTATCTTAAAAACCTGTGCACAGAAACCTGTTCTCTTGCTTTAAATTTGCCCCTTGTATGTTTTGTATTCTGGCAATCCCTTTGTGTATCTCAAATTCTCAATCGTATTGCTTAAATCTTGAGTTCCTGGATAGTATATTTACGGCTATCCTCACTTCTATTTACAACATTGAGATTCCTATGTTTTTTTTTTTGGTGTGAATTACCCATGATTTTTTTCAGAAATATGACAAGGGGGAAATTCAAATTAAAGAATCTTTCATGTATTTCTGTTGTGTACATGAATTACCAATGTGTATTTGATGGGTTTTCAGGAAGTGACACCATTGAAGAAGAAGCTGGACGAATTTGGTACCTTTTTGGCGAAGGTAAACTTTCTTAGTTTTAAATTTGGACAATAAATTTCTTCTACAAGGTTGTGTTATTGTTAGTATTATGCTTGTGCTTCCAGATATTGCTTTGACAGGGCCCTCATGAACTATCATATCAAGCAGATAATATATTTGACTTCTGCCATTTTTGGTGTATATGTAATTTGTTGCTTTACAAATTAATTTTATATCATTCATCCACATCCATATAGTTACTTGCCACACAGCTAAACTCTTTACTTTATAAGCATTTCTAAACATTTATTGCATTGTTAGGTTATTGCTGGGATATGTGTCCTCGTATGGATTGTGAATATAGGTCACTTTCGTGACCCTGCTCACGGTGGATTCTTACGTGGTGCGATTCATTACTTTAAGGTATTATCACGTTGATATCATAGTGGAGTTTTTACTGGCTTAATGGGAGCAGCATCTATAAACAATGGTCAATGTGTGTGATAGTTCAGAAAATTTTTGTTCAAATTGGGTGGGTATCCTGGATATCAATGTGTTTGTTGTTTAACGTCCCAATTTCATTCCCATGCATTTACCTCCAGTGGATCTGCCTCATTGTTGATAATGTTAGGGTCTTATAAGTATCTTGTGTATGTAGTGTTGTAGTTTAAAGTATGACTAGTTTAGAGACGACATCTTTTGTTTGTTCTATTTATTTCTTTTACTTCACTTGTTGGAACTTGGAACATCTCTGTCTCAATATTTTATTTGCATGGCATATGTGTCACCTATCCTGATTATTTTCTTGTTCGCACCAAGATTGCAGTTGCCCTTGCAGTTGCAGCAATCCCTGAAGGCCTTCCAGCTGTTGTTACAACGTAAGTACTTGAATTTATCACTTGGTGAACAGAAAATGTGACAAGAAGTTATGGTATTGTGAGCTACATAGTTCTTGGAAAAGGCACTAAATTGGAAAACAAATATCTTCAATATGGATTTGATTGTTTCGTTGTCTATAAACAAATAGCGTGGGATAAGTAGCCGGATGAAATATGTTATAGCATAAAATGGTGCACCAATCTGTATGATGAGGATATAATTATGTGTAGAAGGCTCTTGAAACCTTCCCATGATAATATGGTTTTATGCATTTATTGGTGAAGTATAGAAGTAGCTTTTTAACTTATTTAAGATATCATTCATATAAAGTTAGATTGGGGAATGTCTTTGAAGTTGTATTACCATGTATGCGTAAATACCCTTGTAATGATCTTGTATATTGGCCATATACTTGCCGTGTTGGGTTTTGAGGTTGTGTACATTTTGCATGATATACACTATGACACTTGACTTTTCTGCCGTCTATTGAATTTTAAACTACATAACGTTATATTGGATCCCTCCCTGAAGTTTGGTTATGATACTAGTCTCTTATGCTTGTCATCTTTCATATCTAATTTCAATATCTCATAAACTGATGCTTTTCTACACCCTGATTAATTTGTGTTGTTGCTCTAGTTGTTTGGCTCTTGGGACAAGACGAATGGCTCGGTTGAATGCCATTGTAAGGTCATTGCCATCAGTTGAGACCTTAGGCTGCACTACAGTAATTTGTAGTGACAAAACTGGGACTCTGACTACCAATATGATGTCTGCCTCTAAGGTGATTATCACAAACTCATCATATGAAACAATTGCTATTATCGTGAGTTACCTTCCTCAATTTCTTGTACATCCTGATACGTATTCTCTCGGGTTGGGTCCTAAAATGTACTTATAAGACCAGTTCTGGAATGGAAGTCAACAAGCCAAAATTACAAAATTAATTTGCATGTTTGTCATACCTGATTGATTTTGTATGTATAATACTGTAACATTGAGCTTTGAGGTGTCTTTATTTTTCCTGAATAGTCTTCTTTCATATATTATGCATGTATGTGGATTACACACATTCATGTGCTGATCCAAACAGACGAGTAACACACTATACACTCATGCATGCTATATTATTGATTCCATCAAGGACTAGGACTTTAACAGATACATTACATGGACGAGATCCTGGGCTCTCTTGATGCTTGAAGTCATTTGATTTGTGAAATGCTATCTGTTATTACACGTCACTAGTACAATCTTATAAAGTTTCTTTACTTTGCTCTAGGTTTCACAAATATTTATTATGCAATAGCTTGGGCCTAATATTTTGAAACGTTATCTGAGAGTCTGAGACCCTGGATTGTTAATTCCAGAATTTCCCAACAAAACTGACCTTAGTAGTTTGACCAACAGATATTAACATTAAATGAAGTTTCACCCTTGCTACTTTCTTCTCTCTAGGTTTGTGTGCTTCACACTGTACAGCACATTCCTGTTATCTCAGAATACAGTGTCAGCGGTACTACATATGCACCTGAAGGCACTATTTTTGACACTGTTGGCAATCAGGTAGTTGAAGTTGTAAGCTCTGTAAGGCTGAAGCTAGTACATGGAGTATAAATTTTGCTCTCTTTTACTTTCTTTGAATATGGGTAAGCAAAGCATATGGGTTACACATGAGACCATGGCACTCTGAAAACTTTGATTTATACTGAAATTTATTTGATTTCTTGTAAAAATTTACTGGCCGTCTTCTAAAAACATGTGACTGGTGATTGCTGCCTGTAATGAAAAACATATTATTTACTTATGTTTCAATCAGAAAAGTTAATGGACATAATATTTTTTGTTTCTGTAAATGAACTCTAGTTTTAGCACTTTGTTCGGGTTTTTCTATATAGTACCAAATGGTTTGATCGATCCATTTTGCAGCTTGATTTTCCAGCTCAATTGCCTTGTCTTCTCCATATAGCAATGTCTTCTGCCCTTTGCAATGAATCTGTCTTGCAATATAATCCAGACAAGGGGAGCTATGAAAAAATTGGCGAGTCAACTGAAGTAGCTCTCCGTGTCCTTGCAGAGAAGGTCCATTTCTGTACTTGTAATGTTTACTAAAGTCTCTGGAGCAGCTAATGAGTATATCTTTCAATTCAATTGATTAATTTTTGTCCCTTCTTGCAGATTGGTCTTCCTGGCTATGATTCTATGCCATCATCTCTAAATTTGTTAAGCAAGCATGAACGTGCATCATATTGTAACCACTATTGGGAGAATCATTTTAAAAAGGTTTGCCTTTTGACCCCAAATCCTGTCCTAAATGATTTGCCTGCTGAGTTTTCACCTAGCTTAAAAGATTGGAATATTATGTTGCTTCTCCTTGCTGCCTGGATTTCTTCTGCACTACTGGTTTGCTGTATGAAGAATTGACCGTCTTCTGATTGTTAGCTGCTAAACCATTTATTATTTCTATGAGTTTAGCCCTAGAGATTACAAAACAGTGAAGTTTCCACTTTGAGATGGATATTTTTTTATTTGAGAATGACTCAATTCCTTTGATTATTAATATGGGAATGTTCATTCATGGTGAGTGGTCAAATATTGAGATGATTTCATTCCGCCCAAACCAAAAAACATTGAACTAGGTTACTAATTGTGTGAATTTGGGTCAGATCACTGTAGAATTGCTTAAATCTTCTGAAGCAATTGGACTGCTTTACTTGTGAATGTATCCTGACCTGACATTGCTGTTTTTCATTGAAGTTTGGTTTGCTTTGTGATTAATATATACTTTGATAGATTTCTGTTGCAGATTTTACTCGTGATCGAAAAATGATGAGTGTCCTTTGTAGCCGAGATCAATTGCAGATTATATTCTGCAAAGGTGCTCCAGAGAGCATTATTTCTAGATGCACAAATATTCTGTGCAATAATGATGGCTCCACTATACCATTGACTGCTAATATCCGAGCTGAGTTGGAATCAAGGTTTCACAGGTGAGGGTTAATTTTTTCCCATTGTTCATGCCGTACATAATACAATATTGCTGATAACTCTAACTTCTTGGAATCAAGGTTTCGCAGGTGAGGGTTACTTTGATTTCACAATAGTAGTGGTTAGAGCTATAAAGAAGTTTGTTCCTGCATTGAACAAAAAATACGCTGATATCAGTCAAACTAGTCTGATTTTTTCTACTGGCATTTCATGATATAAATATAGGGTTTCTTTCTTTGGGGCAGTTTTGCAGGAAAAGAAACCTTAAGATGCTTGGCTCTTGCTTTCAAGCGGATGCCCATGGATGTACCCACTCTCTCCCACAATGATGAGAATGATCTTACATTCATTGGGTTGGTATGCTTTCTTTTCAAAATAGAATGTCAGAGTTATCTGGTGTCTGTACCAAGTTCTTAACATTGTTCTTAGTAACTGAAATTTTGCAAGATCAGGCAATCCCCCTTTCTGCATGCCACCACCATATATTTATTGATGCTGTATATTCTTGTCTCTTTTGAAGGTCGGAATGCTTGATCCACCAAGAGAGGAAGTGAAAAAAGCTATGCTTTCATGCATGACTGCTGGCATACGGGTTATAGTTGTCACTGGGGATAACAAAGTAAGTCTGTCCTTAAATGCATGGATGTATACTTCCACTTGCAGATGTCTTAGATAGTTAGAATGGCCTTGCTGATCTAAATCCCATTTCAGTCCACGGCCGAATCCCTATGCCGCAAAATAGGTGCTTTTGATCACTTTGTAGATCTTGCTGGGCACTCTTACACCGCAGCTGAGTTTGAAGAGTTACCTGCTTTGCAGAAAACGATAGCATTGCAACGGATGGCATTATTCACCAGGTATTGTGGCCTTGTGGGTACATCTGTTTTGTATCAAGCATTTTCATATAAGTTTAGGACTTTATTTATGTAACATGTGGTTTTTTTAATCTTAATCAGCTTTCCAGCGATATTAACTATGCATGATATCTGTAACAGGGTCGAGCCTTCTCACAAGAGGATGCTGGTTGAGGCGTTACAACACCAGAATGAAGTGGTACACCTGTCTATAACTTTAAACTGGATAGTAAATATTTGTAAGGCCAGGATACATGCCTTTGTCCCTGATATCTTAAACGAAATTGGTCACTTTCAATGAAATCACAGTCCATCGATGTCAGATATCTGACTCCAGAAGTTCACCTCTTTTGACAAAAATAACATGTGTGAAAAAATGGAAAAAGTTTTGTGAGTAGAGTTGTGGAGTGTAGCCAGGGAAAATATACCATATTACGCTTTCGTGGCATTTACAAATAATCATCTATAGATATTTGATGTGACACCAAAGAGGAGTATTCATCTCTATTATTGTGTGCCTACATTGATGTATATTTGTTGTGAATGCTTGTGTTTAGATCTTCTTGAGATTTTAAGCTGCTCAGTGTGTTTCCTTTTTAGGTTGCAATGACTGGTGATGGTGTTAATGATGCACCTGCACTAAAGAAGGCAGATATTGGAATCGCCATGGGTTCAGGAACAGCTGTTGCCAAGGTATGTATGTCTATTACTTTTAACTAATAAATCGGTTTCTTGTTTTGGTAAGAAGCTTATAATTGACGCGATAGATGAGTGCCAACCTAAGATCATGATAATGACCAATGACCAGTCTTTGAACTGTAGCTTCTATGTAATATAATTTACCATCAAATTTGCTGAGTGGCCTCTTGCATATAGTTTAGCTCAATTCCATATCATCTAGGATTAATGATAGCAATTTCAGGACGTAACTTAACATGTTGAAAGAGAAAAAAAGAAAAGAGAAAAAGATGTTTCAGAGTTTAATCCATGCGATGAAAATCCCTTTCCATATAGTACACAAACGGACACGGTTTTATCAATGGGATTCCAAAACCAACCTCATACTCCTTGTTCTAAGCAAGGCTACCCTAATTTTGTGGTCGCTTGTATTCCTAGTGAGCTGATAAAGCACGTATTTCTGAAATGACCGCTTTTGGAATTATGGTATTCTCATTTCTCAACCTTCATGTTGTGTCTGCGCTTTCCTCATCATAGTTATACTTGAATTTTCAGAGTGCTTCTGATATGGTTTTGGCTGATGACAATTTTGCTACAATTGTTGCGGTAAGCATGTCTATTTTATTTTCATTGTAATCTTGGCAAGTATTATTTTTCGAGCACGTTCTTAAGCAATCTTGAAAGGAAAGTTATTTGACTTTATTCAATGCAGGCTGTTGCAGAGGGAAGGGCAATTTACAATAACACAAAACAATTCATCAGATATATGATCTCTTCGAATATTGGTGAAGTTGTTTGTATATTTGTCGCAGCTGTTCTTGGTATACCTGATACACTGGCCCCTGTGAGTTTATTTATCGTACAGATTTTGATGTTCCATTTTCCAACTCTTTCCTGTTTCTTCTACATTTTAGCAGGCGATCTACTTTTGATTTTCATATGTATGAAAACATGAAACATGTTTCAGGTCCAGCTGCTCTGGGTCAACCTAGTTACTGATGGGTTGCCTGCTACAGCTATTGGTTTTAATAAGCAAGATTCTGATGTGATGAAGGCTAAACCTCGTAAGGTATTGCTTTAATTGAGGATCTTATTTTTCTGACACTTGGCATTGCTTTAATTTGGTAATCTTATTTTTCTTGGACTTTAATATTTGATGGATTGGAAAGCATTTAGATAAATTGAATCTTGTTGTTTGTTCCGGTGGGTGTTTTTTTATCTGGTGATATTGTTTAGTCACTTTTAGTATTATTTTGGCAGGTTAGCGAAGCAGTTGTTAGTGGATGGTTGTTTTTTCGTTATTTGGTGATTGGAGGTATGCACAGTAATTACCTGATGCATATGTTGCTTTGTTTTTATTGGATGCCCTTTCAGTATCAATAATTATTTTATGGCTTTTAGAAAGTTTAAAGCAGTATTATATTTCTCTTCTACATTTTGTCACCTAACGGCTAAACATTAACTCACATTTCTCCAAGGTTTTTAACAAATTGTTGAAGAGTACATAGTCTGGGACATTAGAATTCTGCAATTGTCACGTGCATAATTCAACATATTAACAGAAAATTACTATCGGTTACTCAATATATATACTTTCTTTCCCCACATTTCTCACAGTTGAATTGGCTTCTGAATTGATGCAAATTATAACTGGCTTGTGTTTTGGGTCTTGTATTTCATATTTCTTTGGTGCACTGCCCAGATTAAAGGCTAGTAGCTAGGATTTAACACCCAAACATGGCAGTTATAAATTTATCTGCAAGCCATCTTGACTTGAGCTTCTAAATTTCAATTTATTCTCTATGAACTTTTATTAGGATGCTTTTACTTGTTATAGGCTTTTTTTGTTCACTGCATGGTTTCAGTTTACTGTAAATGACATTCATACATCTTGCAATTTAACTAATAACTAATTGTACGCATTGCAGCTTATGTCGGGCTTGCCACAGTTGCGGGGTTTATTTGGTGGTTTCTTTACTCTGATACCGGTCCTAAACTGCCATATACTGAACTGGTAAGATTATAACCCTGTATGACTTGATTGTGTATACTGGTTTCCAGGCTGTCAGTGTTACACTCTGAACATCAGTATTTGGGCTTAGTTTTTTGTGTTCTCATGGAGGGATGAGAAAATAAGCTATGATGCCTCATGCATTGGGCTGAACTAATGTAGATTTTACAGTTTTTCATTTGAAATTTCAATTTTCTCAAAACTAGTGTTGGTCCCTTTACTGAAGAGCAACAGAAAACAGGGAGCTCGTTAGATTGATTACTTGTTTCTTTAGTTTGTATTACTCCACAAGTATATTTACATATTTTGGTCTTCATTTGTGTTTTTTCTATCAGATTAATTTTGACACATGTGGCACAAGGGAGACGACTTATCCGTGCAGTATATTTGATGATCGCCATCCATCAACTGTCTCCATGACTGTTCTTGTGGTTGTTGAAATGTTCAATGCTTTGAATAATCTCAGTGAAAACCAATCGCTTCTGTAAGTATTTAAATTGCTCTGGACCCAAATTGTAAGGTCTTATAATTTGAATTTTTTTAAAAAAATCACCTTCGTAAAAGTCTAAATTATTCTAGTCCTGACTATTTTCTAATGTTAAAAAAATGCGGGAGTTTTGAATTTTGGGATAATTTTTCTTTAGTAGCCTTTTTTTATATCAAAGAGACTTGGCAAAACTTGTTTGCTTTTGGAAATTTCTAAAAAGTTCCTTTTTTTTTTGAATCCAGAACCTTTTGTCTTGCAATCATATATAGTTATATACAAACCAATTGATTTTGTGAATTTGGAAGGTAGATTTGCTTTAGCATCTGACATAATGTGTGTTTCAGTGTTATCCCTCCCTGGAGTAACTTATGGCTTGTTGGTTCAATAATCATTACAATGATCCTTCACGTACTAATATTATACGTGCATCCCCTCTCAGTTCTTTTCTCCGTAAGTTATTTCCCATACCTTTGCATATGACAGACAATTTCTTTTGTCATTTGTTGCAAATAAATATAAATGTATGACCCCATAATATTTTGTGCTGCAGGTAACGCCATTATCTTGGGCCGAGTGGACTGTTGTGCTGTACCTATCATTTCCAGTAAGTAGTTTACTTTTCAGGGGGTCCTATTTTTTGGTTTCTCTTTCCTTTTATGGGTTTGTTATTAACTAGATGACTTGAACTATTAGTTTATAAATCTGGAAAATATCTTTATGCCAGATATTGAGATATCATAGTAACCTTTGATAATGATGGCCTATATCATGCACGCACTATAATTATAGCTCTGCTCCTTGCCATGGTTAACGGAAGCCCAAAGCCCCAAACTAGGTCTGAGAATAGTCGTGTTTTACTAGGAAGACTAATAATTTACTGGTCTTAAGCATATTGAGATTGTATCAAACATGGATTTGGTTTAAAAGGGAAGAAAGGGGGGAATGTGATCCAACTTGTTTTTAAAAGCAGTGAGAGTTTGTCTCTAATTGCACATGAAGCATGATGGAAAATCTGAATGTGTTAATCTTTCTTGTAATGATTCACTAGTTATCTATTCAAGGATTGATGAGTTTTGAGTTGTGACTGTACATAGCAGATGTCTTTATCAGCACTCAAGCCTTCACTTCTTATTTGATGTAGGTTATTATCATCGATGAAGTGCTAAAGTTCTTCTCAAGAAGTTCCGGTGGTAAATAATCATCCATTTTCACTACTCTGTCCTTTTGCAACAATCAAAGTTCACTAGTCTCCCCTTTGTCTCTTTGTCATAACCTATAAACTTCTACCCCGAGTCTTCTTATAAATTTTAATGGTTATTGCAGGTGTGAGGTTAAATTTCCATTTAAGGAGGCGTGATCGACTGCCAAGAAAGGACTTGCATGATAAGTAGATGATGCTTTTTTTGACAAAGTTTTGAGTACACCTTCTATACTGGAAAAATACACCCCAAAAACTTCTTCGACAGATCGAAGGAACCACACAGTTGTCAAGGTGACTCACGTATTCATATGCTTCCCCAATATAAGAAGAGTAACCTTGCACAAGTTATCTGTATCAGATCTTGTATATCATATAAGCACTGACACAGTCACACACACTTGGCACTTCCGAAAGCTATGTTGTAAACCAATGACTGGCCGAAAAGTCATTGGCTGGCAAAAAATAGCCTACTGATCCTCGTGTCTTTACCCCAGGGTAGTTAGTCGTCTAAGATTTATTCAGGAACTCCACATTGTGTAGTTAAAATTGATGAAAAGTAAATTTTGCTGGTATGCTACTCTTCACTGTTGTCACTTGTGTACTTCAGAAATTAGAACCAAAAGATTTGCATATGAGACGTGGATCAACTTTGCCAGGTTCATTTTACAGTGATATCACACTATCACTAAGCTGAGCTCCATGGAGAATGATGTAAAGGCTGTCAGACCAAAACGAGGTTGGTATGGGAGATTTATAGCAGATCCATTACAATGGTTCCCCAAATATCCACCTTGTAAACATATTAAAACACTCTTCTCCCTTGTACTCTGGAGCTGTGTGTCCTGCTCCCTGCGTTCATAAGTAACAAAGATCATTAGAATCTGAATGAAACTGTCGAGAGATGAAACAAAGATTAGCAAATGTCATCCGATTCGCACAAGTCCTTATGTAACTACGTCCCAATGTAAACATCCAGGTCCCATTATTAAAAATTAAGCTCGAACACAAATGTAATTGGAAGCTGAGTATTAAATTTGAGGCAAAAATATACCCTGCAATTTGGTCATGGACAAACCATGGTCTCCAGTCATCAACAATGTTGTAATTCGTAAGTCTTATCCATGCTTGTGTAGCCAAAAATGGCACCAACATATCATTAAGTACTGTAAGAAATAAACGTCATTGCTGACATAGAGGTTAATCAGGTTATGCTGATATAAATGCACCTGTATATCAAAGAAGGATATCCTTTGGTACTGAAGGTTGTTGCCGCGAAGGTCTGCAACATAAGGCATTTCATAGTCGCATCGCTGCCAAACCCCTATGCTTCGCTGCATGACAAATTTTATGTGATCCTCCATCTCTGTCTAAATTCTCCCATTTCCAATCTACTGAACATCAAAGAACTCGTACCTTCCGTATGTTAAGAACTTTGTGGACAAAAGGATCGTTGGCCCAATAGTGAGAAAGCAAATATCCATTAGTCTATGACACAGGAAAGCAAAAGGAAAAACCAAAGGTACTCACTCAGCTACCGGAGTCTAAAAACATATGAATAGCTTATCATAAAACTAACTAGTAGATAGAGGATGGAACGCGACAGCCTAATGCAGGAAGAGGTGATCTGAAATGGTGGTGCATGTCGTTGTTGTCATTGAGAACTCTTCTTTTACCAAGCATGGTTTGCAGCTTTGGGGAGATAAGACCGTCGCAATGGCGTTCCAAAATGTGTGCAAAATTGATTTCTGAAGTACACTGCAGCATGCATGTAGTAGATGAAACATATGAAAACACCTATATTAACTTCAAGAAGTGAGAAGTAAGGACTTAGTGTCAGTCAGGGTTGCCAACCTCATCATAAGCCTGTACATGTTTCACACGTACACACTCAACATTACTAGGATCAACATTTTGATATTCACCTTTGCAACTTCTTGTCAAGGACTGAACAAAAGTGAAGTATAACTAATTAGATTTTGTTCTAATATTCTTGCTTTTAGTTAACTTGAGGGAGTATGATATCATATCACCTGGTACAGTTAATCAGAAATAAGTCCCATTCCATGAGCAAATAATATTTCTGAATTGAGTTCATCTTGTCGCACTGTTACTGGGTTCCCTAGTATGTAGCCCTGTATAGTATGGAAAACCATTCAACTGATCTTTACATAAGGAAAACAAAACAAAAATGTATAGGATATTCTCTAGTAGTGCTTATAGTCTTAAACCTGAAGATTTATTATGGGCCTGACACCTGCTTCATTGCCTGCATTACCAAATGGTGCATAATGAGGAGCCATTTATCATAATTTTGATTTGAACATGTAAAATTTCCCTTTGATATGCATACGAACCATTTGCGATTTGGTCAGCAAGAACAGGGACAGGAATTCCAGAATATGAAGCCCCTCCAATGTAGACAGGATTTGACATAAAACTTGGGTGGTCAACCAGCCACTACAGAGTGCAATGATTCATAAGAAGTGAAATTTATAAAACATAAACTAATGATACAAGCAACTATATGTATGAAAGTTTCCCTACCTTCCTTAAAAACTGAAGGGCATGTTGCACTTGTTCCAAATCCCCTGGCTGAGAAGCAGATGAAGTTGTTCTTGCATACGAAAATCCTGTGCCCACGGGGGTATCTATGAATATTATGCTAGATGCCTATCCTTCAATCAAACACTATCCAAACTTATAATGCTGTTTGAAATGAAACTATACTTGAGTTTGATTTGGCTGAATTTCATTCAGTTCAGTACCGTTGTCCAAGAGTGTGGATTTAGCACTAATGTAGGTAAACTCCCATTGTACTGCTCTACATTAAACTTTAAAGGACCTGCACAACACAGAGAGAGAGAGAGAGAGAGAGAGAGAGAGGTTAATGATTGGTGTGATTTAAGCTCCATTTCCGACATATTAAACATGCAACTCATATGGTTAGGTTTCAAAGAAAAGGGCAGTGACGACAGAGCAACCCGGACCACCAGTAAGCCAAAGCATTAGGGGGTCCTTTTCGATTTGACGAAGTAGTAGAATAACTGAACCTCCTCTGATTCCCCGACTCCAATGTACCTGCAAACACTTGAGCTCGTTGAATGTCGGTATATCTACATCATACTTGTTCGTATACGTCTCAGTCTATGCATGAGAAGTTTAAGAACTTGAAAACTAAAGGGTGGTATGAGATATCAGTTGGCGTATATATATTGACATACCCAGTTTCAAGTACAAAAGGTAGAGGTCCTTCGAGTCCAGGAAGAAACTTAACCAGCTGGGAGCTCTGATCGAGAGTGCAAGCAGCTGTGAAGCAAGTACTAAAACTTGGACTAGGGCCAGCACATGATGGCATATAGAACTTGGCGACTTGGCGTTGCCATTTCTATCTTTGGCACTAGTCATTTGTCTGTTTAAACATTACCTTATACGGCTCTATTCATATTGTTGAATACGGGCTGGACCGCTGGACTAGTAGGGATAAGACGATACGAAGACGAGAAGAAGGGAACATGCGGTCATCTTGTGAATACTTGCGTAAATAAATGCGGATGTGAATGCAATTCCATACATGCAGATGATGATGTTGTTGTCAAACTGTCAAAGAGCTTGACTATTGGCCACATGACATGTTTTGTATTTTTGATGTGTTTGGGAAGATTGTCCAAATGTTTGGGAAGAAAGGTCCAAAATTAACTGTATTGTAAAATACATGAACATAAGCAAGCTAGTCAAGGACCAATTACATTAGTTGGTACGTTGTTTGCCTTCCTATACAAGCGGTGCAATTAAGGAGGTATGTTGTTTGCAATCACTCCACTCATGTGCAGAAATTGATCTACATGTCTAATGACGATGGGATATTTTGACAAGAACCACCATTCACTGAACTTTCCGGAGCAGCCAGAGTATTAGCAGCAGCTATTTCCATCACCACAGCATCGTTTTGTTTCTCGTTCTCCACTTTCTCAACTTTCAATTTCTGCAACCATTCAAGTAAAGCTAAGCTCAGTCAAGATGAATGTTGATGGCCAAGTCACTGGACTGGACTTTTAAGGGACGATGAGATAAAATAAACAAAAACAACCTTTTACCTTTGCAAAGATGTTTGTGTAGAGCTTCGCATCCCTCTCATTGCTTTCAGCTTCAAGTTGTTTCAGTTTCTTCTCAAGCAACTTGATCTCCCTGGAGAATGGCAAACATTATCAAGCATGCTGTGTGTAGAGCTTTAAACAGATTATCAAGAACGCCTTAGAAAGAAAACTGTTAACAAAATTAGCTTTTAACTTACCTGTTCTGGGGATCAATCTCCAGAGCTTTTTTAATGTCTATTTCGGCCGAGAACAAATCTGAAATTTCCATATGTGCTTGTGCCCGTCTGTACAACGCTTTTATATTGTGAAATTCAACGTCTAGAACCTGTAGAATATCACGAGTTAGGTTATATGATGAGGTCTGGCCTATCATCAATCATGAAACCCCATGAACATTAGAACCGGAAACTTCGTTCTGCAGTCATTACCTTTGAACATAGTTGTACTGCTTCCTGAAAGTCATTTAGTTTCTGCACCATTCAACCAGCAAGACACTCTTAATGGTTTAGCTAGCTTTAACTCATCATCCCCAAAGATAACATCTTCACTGACATAATCAGCAGCCTGCGAAAGAGAAATAAATGTGTTGGAAGTTAATCCTCAAATTAGTCTAAAGTTATATTAGTAATATTATTACAATAAGACCTTCTCCAAATCACCTTATCGTATTTCTTTCCTGCACGATGGTACTTCCCCTCTTTAAAGAGGAGGTTGCCTTCCTCTTTCTTCCTTCCTGCTGCCTCAATTTTCTCATGATTGCTCAATTCCCATGGTTCTCTTTCCTGATCATCAAAATAACAGGAAATAATGACACTAAGGTATAAAAGTATCATCATGAATATAAGCAACCACTACAGAAGTATACATAGCATTTGCTTCAATATTACAGATCAGGTAAAACATCTACCGTGAGCTACTACAAATATATAAAAATGCAGAGTTCATACTGTTGGTGTATATTGTTTTTGGTACATCTTATACATACATATGATGTCAAAAAACCGACCTTACCCATCTTCATTTCAAACCCTCAAATTGGCAAATACATGAAAATGTATGTACCTTAATGAAATCTAGCATTTCAACCTCAAAAAGTAAGCTTGAAAATGGTGGAACTACAGCCAGGTCCCTCCTTGCTGCAACACTTCCAAATCCAAAATCAGGGTGTATAGTCACAATTGCCTGCTCTCCCTTTTTCATCGTAGCAGCTGCTCGGTCAAAACCAGCAATCACTTGTTCTACAGACAGTAAAATGCAAAATTAGCAGAACTACTTTTGAGCTTCCTTTTGATGCAAGTAAACATAAGATGATCCATAATAATTTTCGATTAACTGACCTTCATCTGTGATAAACTTCAAAGTCTGCACCCCATCTCTTCCTCTCTTCTCAAATGCAGTTCCATCTTCAAGCCTAGCTATATAACTAACTGCAGCAGTTGAAGAGTATAAATAAAGTAACAAGTAGCATCATGTAATGTCAAGAATTTATTATGTGTTTAAACGTCCAAACTTCCGACTTTGGCATTTTCCAGTTATACAGAATTTCTTTACTCAAACATGTGGTAGTACTGCTAAAAGTATGTATTGCAATCGACTTACCAGTCACAGTTGCACCCTCATGAGCGCTGGTTGTACTCTCCCCTTCTTTCAAAATTTTCTTTAATACCTTGCCGTCACCAGTAACATCAATTACAGGCTTGAAAGACACCAATTCAATATCAATGTTCAGCACAGAAGCTGGAGGGATAGCCTGAAACCCATTGTTTGCATCCCTCCCTTCCCTCCTGAAGGCATCTGCAATTTTATATACAACAATCTGCGTTAGCACATTTGTCTCATTTTTGCTAAGACTGGTAATGCAAAACATGATCAGAATGTGATCACATACATTGTGGTTGAACAATTAACCTGGCCTTCTCTCCCCTTTTCATTGTCCTGATAGATTTTGGCAATGCTGGACAAAAATGACCTGAAGAGCAAGACTTCACATTACTAAATTATCGCATGAGTAGCACAATGCCAATTGAATCATTCTGACTTTCAAACAATAACATACAAAACACCAGATTAAACCAACAGAGGAAAAATACCATCTTTTACGTAGAATTCAATTCCTTCTTCTGGTGTTTCTGCAACAACAGCGCCATCAGCCAACGCTGCGCGATACTTGACTGCATAAAACAACAATAAAATTCTCATACATCAGTTGCTCTACAGTTTAAAACAGCACTTTCGCCATTGCAATTGAGCTTGACAAAACTCACATCTACTAAAAAAATCTAATGCACAAGAAATATCATCAAAATGATTACATAATGAGTCATCAGAGTACCAAGAACTTGATCCAAATCACCAGGACTCTCACTCCTCTTCCCCTTCTCCAAAATCTTCTTCACAATCCCACCATCTTTGCTCAAATCCACCACCCTAATCCACGAAATCAGCTCAACTTCAAACTGCACAGCCGCATTCGGCGGCACATCGCCGCCAAGGCCACCAACACCGTAAGCCAGCTCAGCAGGCACGGTAAACAACGCAATCTCCCCCTTCTTCATAGTAACCAAGCCATGCTCCATCCCCTTCACCACTTCACCCTCACCGATCTTAACCCTCACCGCCTCCTCCCTCTCTCTAGTAGACTCGAACTTGGTTCCATCAATCAGAGCTCCAACATAGTGCACTGAGGATTCAAATTTCCACAGTCAAATCTCACTACTCTAGTAAATTAAACAGTAAAGTGAAATTTACATAGTGAGGTCGTCTAGGTCAGCAATTAGGACTCACCGGTGGCTTCGTCGCCGAACTCGGGGCTTTCCAAGCCGGTACCGGACTTGAGGAGCTTCTTCTTGAGGCCGTAGGTGGCGAATTCTCTCTCCTCGCCGACTTTGAGAGGCGGCGCCGATTCGATCACCTCGCCGGGCTCCTCGTCGAGGTCGTCCTCTCCTTCGATGGCTGACACGTCAGTGGCTTTGTCTTCCACGGCCATCGTGAAACCAAGAGCGGCGGTGGCACGGAGGCTCTGCTTTCTTTTTTGGGTGGTGAGATTATGTGGCGGGACGGGAAAGTTGGTTGGTAGATTCTGATTCCGTTGGCAACTGGAAGGGTGGTTTGGTCATTTCCGGCACCAGGTCGACAGTGGGACCCAAACTTGCGGGTTGAGGCCCATAAATTTCATCCTTTTGTTTTTGGTTGCATGAATTATATGAGTTTATTTTGTCGTGCCCATAGATTTGTATTGGTTTGTTCAAACTTCAAAGTTTGGCACGTGAGGGGTTATTGACTTCAAAAATGGACAGCACAAGAAAGCTCCAGATCGACCATTAATTTTGGTGGGGGACTACGGCCAAACTTCTGCCAAAGTAAGATAAACTATAGCTGGCCCGCTCTTAATTACATAACTAATCTACATGCATTGGAGGCAACACCATTTTGTAGATTCAATTGAACATACAACCAATGTTGTGATATCAAAACTAGTTTAGATACATATCATGGTTATGTTTCACTATCATACTTAAGTAAGGTGCATATATGAATAAATTAGTTTAGATCCCATTTAAAAATTAATTAAAAACTCATTTTTCATATTTCTTATATAAATTATGACATAAGTTAAAATAAAAAAAATTAGTAAAACAAAACTAATTAATTAATTAATGTAAAAATATCCAAAATATCCTTATTTTCGTGAAAATTACCAAATGTCACTCCTAGATTTAATAAATTTCTCTCTCCTCATTTTTTAGTTTTTTTTCCGGCAAATTTAAGTTTTCCGGCCAAAGCACCGGCAATTTAGAAGTGAGCCAATATATAAAGTTATTTTTTATGTCATGGGCTTTCATTTAAGTACCATATTACATATATTTTGAGAAATTTTGAAATTTTGAATTTTACTCGCCTGTTGTAGCAGTTAGTTTCTCAGTCGACAGTAGCAGCAATAGTAACATGTACATTCCAAGTTGACAGTAGCATGTACCTTCTAAGTCGACGGTATCAACTAGTTTTTAACTCGACAGTAGTAGTTAGTTTTTATAGCCGACAGTAGCAGTTAATTTTTATAATCGACAGTAGCAGATAACATTTCTATTGATATTAGCAAATACTATGGGTCAAAGAATGATAAAAAGTAAAATATTTTATGACATGTGACAACTTGACATCATTTGATTTTTATTTATAAATTTTAGTCTATATTTATTTTATTAAATTAAATAGTTAGTTATTTTTAAACTAAATTATTATCCGGTATTTTTGAGTAATTTGTTATTTAATTTTAGCGAGCACTTATGTTTTCTAACACATATCGAACAACGATTTGTGAAAATAAATAATTAATATTGAATCTATTAATCAGTATATATGAGTTTGCATGTTCTTGGATCTGGTTCACTACCAAGTGCTACTAATCATTTCATTTTCAATCTCTAACACTCGAGAGAAAAGCAGCATATATACCAGCATTAGTTAAGTATTCCAAATGAGGCTCATGCTAGCAGTGGGAACTTGAAGATAAATTCATATATTGACAACTAGGGGAACATAACCATGTTTCGGCACCAATTACCTTACGAAGCATATTAGAAATACCACCACCATTCTGTTATCATTTCATTAGGCAGCTGTTCTTATCCTCACCCTTTTAAAATGCTAAGCGTAACAAATTGAAAGATAGAAGAATCCAGTACTCTGTACTCATCCCACAATAAAAATTAACAGACCCAGTTTCATGATAATATATGAAACGTCAACTTCCAAACAGGGTTTTTTAGCCTCCATGATTGAAATCAAAGCCATTAGATTATTAGAATACACATGACATGAATTTATTTGTTTTTTTTTTGTATTCAACATGTACTTTTGCTTGTATCTGCAACAAACTTGTTCATGGTGTTACTAATTTATATAATTAAACTCCCCAGAAAATAAGCGACACCGATAAAAACAAATCACTCCGGCCATGCCATTTCTCAAATATTAGAAACCTTATATGTACAGCACTTTGAAAATTTCAATCACAGAGAACCAATCTAGCTGAACTAATAACAACACTTGCAGAGTTGCAGAGACTAACAGAGTTTTGAAAACGATAACTAAACAAACGCAATGCTTCTCTTTCCGACGGCATAGCTTCTGCTTCTGGGATACAAGTCCTTCTTGACATCACCTTCCTCCTCGAAATCACAAGGAGCATCCTCGTCAATTCTTCCCATGGCCACGCTGCCACACTTGGGCAACACTTGCCTCGACCCCATCGCCGTCGTCGTCGCCGACCTCTTCAGCTGCTCCTGAAGTAACTTGTCCACGTCGATACGAGTCCCGTAGCTCCTGGCCGACGCAGCCCTCACCAGCTCGGAGAAGTCATCGGTGCCCTGGGTGGTCCTCGATGATGATCTCGTGCTAAAGCTTTTGGGTAAACCATTGGAGAATTGCCCGCCGGGGCCGGACATGGTGCTACCTCCGTAGCTGAACTTGTCGCCGACGTCCGTCATGCTTCTGACGTAAAAGTCCTTGGCCTTGCCAAGTGCTCTGATGGGGACTGTGATAATTCTGAGGAATCGGCTCTGGTTGTGCGCCTGCTTGGTGCTTCTCATCTTGGTCTCTCTTTCTTGTTTTGGAAAAATGAATTTGGGTAGTCTTTGGTGAGGAAGAAGAAGAGAAGGCGTGAGGCATTATATATAGTGGCTCTCTCAAATCTCAATGTTCTAAAATGAGAATGCTCATATTTGTCTTCTAAGAATTCTGTTTTGGTCAGACAAGTTTACCATTACTGAAGGTAGGTTCGTGACTAGCTACCGTATGAAATAAGATATCAATTAATTACTAGCTAGAGTTTAATTAGTTTTCTGATTATTTTCGTATTAGTTTCCAAAAAAGTTGTTTGTGTTGTTAATACCTTCTGTATTCTTAATTAAAGAAATTTTAATTGACAGAGTCGTAGGTTCCATCAATTTTCTAAATTGTATGTTTATTATCTTAATGTAGTGTTACCGATTGCGTGATACACTATGTTACACATTTTGGGTAATAAAATAGAAAAAAGACACGCTTAACATAAAGGCGCTAAGAACTGGCTCGGTCATTTATTCAAAGTCACTTAATTATTAAATTTTAATTAACAAATATTCATTCTTATATATGTATCACCCTAATCTCATCAATAAATAAATTCTAACATATATACATGCATGACTAGATAGTTATTAACGTGACAATATATATAATAACATGGGGTCATATCCAACTCCATTAATTTTCACAATGTATATGTATAGTGTCCCAATCACTAATTTATGAAATCAAATATAATAAATCTAAATTAATCAAATTAGTATGTAAGCCTATATAACTGATTGATATAACCTTGATATAATATAGCTCATGAAAATTATGGATTTTGAAACATGTGAGTATAAAATTTTGAATACTATAACTTGTGGGTTTATTTCAAATGTTTATGGCACATGGTTTTGATTATAGGGACCAAGAGACAACATAGTTGAGTAAAGTATGAACAACTTGGTGGCGGATTTAGACTTTTCAAAACCCACAGGATTAAACAAAGGCCGGATGAGATAAGAACATCACCGGGGTCCAGGGGTGAGGTGACTGAGGTCTGAGGGTGTGCTAAAAATCAAGCTTTGATTAAGAATTAATAAAGTAGGCCAAAATTGAAAACACAGTTTAAGCTGACTAACGATAAGTGTGTGAATATTCCACTTATGACCTGAATTTTATTTACCTTCAGTGGCGGTCGATCTCATCCATTTGACGAGTCGTCTGGTGGCTCGTATGGTCAGGGTTCAAATCCAACAACTTCTAGTGCCCTCTTTCTTGTCAAAGGGACTAGCTTGTCATGAGAATCATGTATCTAATCAGATAAAACGAAGGATGAATTCTAATTGAATCTACTCATCAGTCAACTGTAGCAACTGTTAATTTGTTATCACTTGCTGCTGAGTTACTGTTTTTACTAATGGCTTTGACTGATTTAGTAATACAATAATGTGTTAGCAAGTTTAACTATAATGCGTCTAAACTCTAAAGTCCAGACATGTAAAACGAGTTAGATTTTGATCGCTCTTGATCCCCTATCGATCGTTTTCTACTTACACAATAAGTTTACACACATAGAAATAAACTTTTCTCTTGCGTACCTGTACAAGAAATTAATATTTCAGGAAAAGGAAATGATCGAAGGATAGAATCAGACGAGGCTTTGGATATTTGGATGTGTTGAAGATATGCATGAGGCTTTGGCCACGGTAATACGGTATCGTTTTGCGGTTTTTCTTTGCGCCGCCCACCGTAAGCATGACCCCCAAACCAACTTCTACTTGCTCATTAGAGCACTTTCAGGCTTTCAGCAAGAATAGAATGGCCCGAAGAAATGTGGGCTAGGCCTGAATGGTTTCTGCAGTTTTGGGCCCATAAAACTGTCAGTTTATGATAGTATCAAAAGATACGTATTTCGTTCTGCGCCACTCCTTTTCAGCTTGCAAGTCTCTGCAAGTGTACAATCCGATTGAAGAAAAAGAAGAGAAAGATGAGAACTAATGCGGCAGAGACAGCTCATTCAGACAAGCCCAGAACGCCTGCAAAGACGAAGAGGAGGAGCAAATGAAGAAGGAGCTAGGATTAGTACTGGTTACGACGGCCATGATGATATACACGTGCCAAGCAGTTAGCAACCTCCACCCTCTGATCCTAATACCTGGAAATGGCGGGAATCAGTTGGAAGCGAGACTAACCAAAGATTACAAGCCCACTAGTTTGTTATGTAATCGTTGGTACCCGATTGAGAGGAACAAGGAGGGTTGGTTCCGCCTCTGGTTCGACCCGACTGTTCTGTTAGCTCCCTTCACTACTTGTTTTGCTCAGAGGATGACGCTCTATTATGACAAGGATCAGGATGATTACTGCAATGCTCCTGGGGTTGAAACTAGAGTGCCACACTTCGGCTCCACTCAGTCCCTTCTCTTCCTTGACCCCAATCTCAAGTAAGCTTTCATATTATATATAACTGTGACTGGTTGATTTGATTTGAAACGATATATGTTATGTTGTTACATTGATCTATTCCATCGTTTTTAATTTCATTTGTGTACATTACTACAATACAATTGAGAGTAGTGTGATACTAGGCCTTGCTATTCAAAGTGACTTCATACTCTACTGATGGTCGCTACATATATATAGGAAGATCACGACATACATGGCAACCCTAGTGGAATCGTTGGAAAATATTGGCTATGTCGACGGCAAAACCATGTTCGGAGCGCCGTACGATTTTCGATATGGTTTAGCACCCAAAGACCACCCATGCCATGTTGGTTCTAAGTTCCTGAAAGACCTAAAAGATCTAGTGGAAAAGGCCAGCAATTATAATGGAGGAAAGCCGGTGATACTTGTCTCCCACAGCTTAGGAGGCCTCTTTACTCTTCAGCTTTTGAATCGTAACGAGCCCTCTTGGAGGCAAAAGTTCATCAAACACTTTGTTGCACTCTCTGCACCTTGGGGCGGCACTGTGGATGAAATGCTCACCTTTGCTTCAGGGAACACCCTAGGAGTGCCACTAGTGAATCCATTGCTAGTAAGAGAGGAGCAGAGAAGCTCAGAAAGCAATCTATGGCTCATGCCGAATCCTAAGGTGTTCAGGAATGAAAAACCAATAGTGATCACTCCAAATGCTACGTATTCAGCTCATAACATGCTGCAATTCCTCAATGACATTGGATTTCCCGATGGAATTTATCCATACAAAACACGCACGTCGGTCTTGATGGATCAGCTGGAAGCTCCAGGAGTGCCTCTTACTTGTGTTATTGGGACCGGTGTGGATACAGCAGAGACTTTGTACTATGACAGAAGAGGCTTTGATGAACAACCGGAGATTGTGTGTGGGGACGGAGACGGAACTGTTAACATGGTGAGCTTGTTAGGACATGAGTCACTGTGGTCTAATGCGAAGAATCAAACTTTGAAAACGATTAGAATTCCTGGGGTGACTCATACTGATATACTCAAAGATGATGCTGCACTTGGTGAAATAGTTAAAGAAATATCTGGAATTAATTCTCAGTTCTTGTCTGTTGAGAAAGTAAATGTGCAATGAACTAACCAGTGGTACAAAAGCACAAGAGGATGGTAAAGATTTATATCTTAAGCCTTCTCAAATCCAAAGGGCTATTTGTAGCTCATGTGCTACATTGCGGTATGCTAAAAATCGATATTATGCATCGATTTGGCATTAATTATCTCAAACTCAAATGTGTTACAATGTAGCTATTTAATATATTTTAAATGTATTTTTACCTTTTCATTTCTATATTATCATTTAATTACAATATTACTCTAAGAAATTATAAATTTAATAAATGTATTATTGTTCCGGAAGAATTACTATTATATCATTGTGTGTCTTAGCCCTCTTATGTTTCATGTTAGAGATAGATTCGTATCTCTGTAATAGGTTAGGACTCTGAATCATACGAGATTGTGGTTATGTAATGCTTATATATAAGCCCTTATATCATTCAATAAAGACAGTTATTCAACATGCACCACATTATCACGCACTTTGTCCTAAAACCCTGAACTTTTAGAGCCCTAGAAAACCCTTTTTTTTCCCGCCGACCGCCCTTATCTACGGCCTCTGGCACCTTTTCCGTCGAAGCTCCTCATCGGCGACAACCTTGCACGGCCCCGCATCTCCGGCAGCCCCCTGCAATCCCTGCAGACCCCCCACAGCTCCGCAGGGCCTCCTACGCATTCGCCCCGCAAAATCAACTTTTTTCCCTGCAAGACCCTGCATCAAAACATTCAAAATTGCTCATCTGGCATATTCACGTAAGCAACATGAACTTAGCAAGCAACATCTTCGCTTAAGAGAAACTACTCTCGTCTTCTCTACACCTTCAAAGGTAATTTTTAATTAACATTCCCGCTTTTGAATGTTAGATATATTATATCGGGTAATATTCACATTACTTCAATCTCTTTTCGTTCTTATACCGCAGATGAGGCCAAACGAGGGAACTCACCACTCTTCTCTTTGGTCGATGTTTTTTGTGTGACGGTCTTGAGGGAGTTACGATTATTTTGAAATGGAAGTTAATCGATTTCGTGTGGTCGTCTGAGTGCACAGCTGTTTTGGGTGCGATCGTGAGTATCGCCATTTGCATCGATTTTTCTTGTGACCATATACGTCACCCCTTCTAATTCCTGTTATACTTGAATCTAATAGATTTCGTATTTGTAGATGTTGTCGCCATCGCGACCGGAATTTGGCCTTCTTGATCTTGAAGGCAAGGAATACCACTCCTAGGTCTTTTGAGAGCCGAGGGATTCAAGGTATGTTTGCCGACCCTCTTGCTATTTTCCCACCTATGACCAAAACTCAAGCTCTCATATTCATGAGACGTCACATCCATGCAACCGTCAAAAGACAATACTTGAATGAAAAAGATCCTAAAGAATTATAGGACAAACTTCGATGGCAGTATAACAACACTCATGATAACATCTGTCAATTGGACTATAAGAGAGTGGATGACTTCAATCAGGATATGCTATGCTTGCAATCCGACCGTGGCACCGTTGGTGTCATCAAGACCGACCTAGATCTTCTCATTAAGACATTGAACACGTTTCCAATCAACTATGAGGTTCAAGCTCATGCGTATAACACTCATGTAGAGGAAGGGAAGATCCAGACTTTCGCCGACTTAATGACGCTCTTGGAAAATAAGGAGAGACATTCTGAGATCCTCCTCAATAATAACAATAGACTTGTTGGCACTAAAAATATTGATACGCCACAGTCTAACTATGGGAAAACTCCTAAGCAAAAGTATCAATCCATGAACATTCCATACCAGCAACAAAGCAACATTTCTCGTTGTGGGAGGCAATAGACCGTTCTTGGCCCAACACTTGGACATGTGATGGTGGCGGCGCCGCACCCTCAAGGGGAGTTTGTTCTCATCCCAAACCTCAAAGAGGCCTTGTGCCTCCTCATGCCTCCAATTCCGGTAATGACAAGTCTGCATGCATCAAATGTGGCTTCTTCAAGCACTTTAATCGCGATTGTCGAGCTAGTAAGGAGATGATCAAGGCATATTCCGCCTACAAGAAGTTTCTACAACCCGAATCAAACCATGTGGATGAAGAATCTAAGATCGAGACTCACCATATCTCCATGAAGCCCGAGCCCCTTGCTTCTAAGGCTAAGACTCTGGTCCCTATAATGGACACTCCAGACTTTGATTAGTCGTTTTAAGCTTATTCTAGCTTTATGATTTCAAGTATTGTTATGGCCAATCGCCATTGTTATTTTCGTTGAATTTATAATAGTCTTTTGATTTTGTAATTAGAAGTTCGTGTGTGATGTATTAAAAATTGGCATTCAATAAAATTTATCAATTCTTTGTTTACAAGTCGATCTCTTTGAGAGTTTTATTTACCTTACACTTAGCATGATGGTTAACGTTTACAACTCGTTGTGGTTCTTAAATTGATCTTTTTGGGTTACATGGGACCCCAATAGTACTACATTGTGAATTTGACACTTAACATTTGGAAAACGAACATCGGAATGTCAAAATTTTACATCTTTATGATCTCTGTTGTTTCCAGCACGTTTTCGAAACATTTTGCCGACACTTCCGGCCGTTTTGGCCACCTTCTGGCCTATTTCCGGCATTTCCATACCTGTTTCTGCTGGCGATTCCTATCGGATATGAAGTATGGCCTCCTAACCGGCCAGATTCCAGCCGCCAGCAGCGGATTTTTCGGTCATCGGCGCCACATGTTTTCTAACGAGTTTTTCGGCGATTCTTTGCAATTTTCTTGTTGTCTTCTGGCATATTTCCAACATTTTTTGTTGACGCGTTTTCCGGCCAAAATTTCATTTGGTTTTGAGCATATGTTGATGATAGAAGCACTTTGTGCGACGTTCTTAACATGTTTTTACCTCAATTTGTACTTTGCTTAGCCCTTATTGTTGTACTATTGAGTCATTTAGTCGTAGTAAGAGTCTTAGGCGGTATTAGATGCATTTTTGTGCTTACATGAGTTAAAAACGCATAATTGGTCTAGAGTCCTAGTTTGACTAGGAATCCTTGTTAGGTTTCGAAACTAATTATCTTTTACTTATGATTTTATTTTCTTATTTTCAGATTGGATTGAAGAGATAATTAAAGAAAAAGAGATGAAGCTAAGTCATGCAACAATTAAATAAAAGATGATCATTAAAGGCATAAAACATGGCATGATATAGGGCATAAAACATGACATGATTTAGGACATAAAATATGACATGATTTAGGGCATAAAACATGGCATGATTTAAGGAATAAAACATGGCATGATTTAGGAAATAAAACATGACATGATTTAGGGAGATAAAGCATGACATTATTATAGGAAGAAATAGGCAAGTTCAAACCCTCCATCTTTCCTCTATATATACATGGCTTAACCTCTCAAATAAGATGACTTCCCCTTTACATTCAAAAGCCAAACCTTTGCCAAAATACTACCTCAAACATCATTCACCAAAACAGCAAGTCATTCCCCCTCATATACAAGTTCCATCTCCACCTAAATCACCATTGAAGACACACCTCCAAGGTTCTTACAACGTGTGATTCTCGCAATTCTTCTTCATGGGTTTGTTCGTTTTTGATTTTTTACAATACTTTGTCTATGAAGATTGTAATATGATTTTTGTGTGGGATTATTGTTTTGTATTAAGAATCGAAATTTTTAGATTATTTTATTGGATTTTTAGATCTTAGCCGAATTGATGGTTTCCTATAATTATTGAGTTTGTATTTCTATTGTTGTGTTCAAATCATCTTTCTCATACTTTTAGATAATTTTCAGATATGTGCATATGAATTTAGTGGTTGGATGCAGTCCCTAAGATTGTGTTTGAGTACTAGATTCATCGACCATATTGACACAAATCAAATCATGTCCTAAGTAGGTTCGGTTTGTGTTGATTAAAAGTGGTAAAAATTCTGGAAATTTGCATGTGAAACCATGGTGGGTGACATCATACATGAAACATGTCTCCAACAAAGATCTGGTGCTTAAATGTAATCTTGTTTGATTTCTATCCTAAGTGTTGTTAAACTTGATTGTATGCAATTTAGGTGAGGCCCTAAGTCAACCTAAACGTCAATCGAAATCTTGCATGATTAGATGTTCCCATGATGCTCTAATTGTATTAGTGTCTAAAAGTATGTAATCAAATGAATTAGAATGTATGATAGAACCAAACTTGTAATTATGTGGTGCATTGGTGAATTTGGTTTAAGTTTGTTAAAGAGAAGTCGATCATGTAAATAGTAATTTAGGATTTATTTTCATTAGTAGTTAATAATCAATCTCAAACCCCCCATTATTTGTTAACACTAAAAGTTTAGAGTTCCTTTCAATTATCCGGAAAGAACGATCCCTGCTTATTCTATACTTACGATGATGTTTTACAGGGTTTATTATAAACATTTTAATTAACGCTCTATCAGTTGACATGGTTTTCCGGTTATCTTTTTTGGTTTTCTCCAAGTCGTTTCATAGCTCAAACGATTTTACTATTATTGGTGACCATCCACACCAATTGGATGGTTTTAACCACCCTAATTGTTTGGTATTCAACTGCTCTAATACCATGTTTTTCAAACTCTCAAGTGATATATTCGATAGGATTGTACTATTTGTTTTCAATCCTCTTTCTTACAATGTCCTACGGGGTATTGCTTGGAATTGTTCCTCGTGTCGCTGACATTCTGAATTTATTTTTATGATGTCTCACGGTGAAATCGAGTGTCTTGCTGATTTCCTAACCACCCACACTATTCTATGAGACATGTAGTTGTTTTACGGATCATGTGCGGAGATTGTGTTTTATATATTTGTGTCTTGTTAAGTTTTAAAAGGCCATACATGCCAATGATAAATTTCCATCTTGATACTTGTGTTGAGAATTGAAAGGAATATCTTTGTGTTATCTCTGAGAAAGCAGGCTAGCACCGCATCTTAGAGAATATGAAGAGTCTCGGGAATGGTTTAGATCTTACTTCCATTCAAATTTTTGAATCTATGCGATTGAACGCCACTTTTGTGATTCAGGATCTTATATGCTTTGGCATGCCCGTCTTGGGCATCATGGATGTGATATGATGATTAGAATTCTTAAGAATTCACATCGTCATCCATTTTTCAAGTCCCGAAAGCGATTAGAGGACCACCTCACCCGTACTCCACACGGTGAGGCCGTGCCGAGCCTGCCCCTCTCGGTAGCTCCATGACATTTAGGCCGTCGGTGGCGACATCCCCTTCTTCATATGAGCTTATAATGCCTCCCGTGTTTTTTTAATGCCTCCATGACAATCTTTGATATCCATCGCTCGTTTTGCAAAGCTTGTTCTCTTGTTAAATTTCAAGTACGTCCTTCATTTGCTAAGGCTTCAATTGAGAACATTTCATTCTTACAACGTATTTAAGGTGACATTAGTAGACCATATCCAACCGAATGCAGATATTTTTCGGTATTTGTATGGTATAGGATAAGAACATCGACGCGTTGGTCACACGTCGCTTTGTTATCCACCCTCCTCATCCACTCTAATCTTTTTGATTGGATACTGTTGGAGACTTCACCTTCAAGACTTTTGATGATTTTGTTTTGCATGTCTACTGAGATCGTCGTTGAACATATAATTCCTCATGTTCATTCACAGTACGATCCAACAGAGATCGAACTTGATTAAGGGTACTAACCTACCAGTCTTTGCATAGGGATATGTAATGTTGTTGTATGCAACGACACTTATTCGTTTCAGACCCACAACTCACCAAGCGTTTAGTGCGTACTAGATGGTTACTGGATATGACCCAACGTTCTTTTCAATAACGCCTATTTAGTTAAATTGTTTATGTGCCTCTATTATAGTAATCTCAATGTGTCTACTTAAAACGCTTAAGTATTTTAGTTGGTTATAAATCACCAACACTGGTCCGCTATTTCCAATCTACAACTGTGGATCTCTATCCTGCGATATTAGCAGACAGTCACTTTGATGAGACATACGTCTGATCGTTAAGGGGAGATATGAAATGCTCCCATTTCGGTTTTAACGCCAGGAATTGACGTAGTGTGACACTATGTCTCATTAAGATTCCGCACTACTCAAAGTGAGCAAAAGTGTAACGCATTATCGACCTCCAGAAAGTCAAAGATTTGATGCTTAATGACTTTACCAATATTGTGAAAGTGATGAGATCGCACATAAATGATGTGATGTACCGATAAGGTTGGAACTCCTAGAACATGGTATAATTTCATATGACCTAGTCTTAGCACCGTTGGCACCATCCCTAACAGTGGGAAGGAAGTCGGCGATGGCACCATTGTATGTTGTGGTGTTGTCGGCGTCCGTGGTATTGCACCACAAAACAAAGGCGGCAAACATGTTCCCTAAATTTTAATTAAGACTATGAAAACTAAAATTAATTAAAATTAAAATTACATGACAACTTAACTATTTTAAATTTCATAAATTATATTTAATGGTTAACGATACTAGTACTTATGATTATTCAATGTATCAGTCAATATTCGAGTAATAGTCATTTGTATGTATTTTTATTTATACTTATTTTTAGAAACAAAGTTGGAAATTATTCATTCTATTTTAAACGATTATTATTTATCGTTTTTATTTATAATTTAGTTATTAGTTTTAATAAGTGATTTTTTTGTTCATTAAAAATTATTTATTTTATATCGGTAATATTGTACATTTAAGGAGTTATTATATTAAAAAATACCAGTTTAATTCGAGTTTAGTTTTGTGATATATTATTTCAACAAAGAAAATAAAACCGTTTTCTTTTTCAAATAAAGAAATATATATTTACTAAATAATGTTGATATGTATTTATGAAATTATTCACCAAAATAATAATAAATAATAATTTATAAAGTGTGACTCACGTGTGCTAGTGTGTTAGAAATAGTCCAAAATGGTTATTTTTTGTACACTTTTGTAGCACACTAACCCATAGGTTGGAGACTAAGTGTGCCACAATGTGGGAATTATGACACAATAACCCATGGGTTAGAGATGGCCTTACAAACTGTAATTTTTTTATTTCATTTCTTCATTTGGATGAAGGGGTAGATGGAGCTAATTGAACATAATTTATATTCCTTGTCCACTTGGAAAATGTTTTACACACCATGCATTTTCACCGGGCGTACCTTGTAAGGAAAACATTAATAATTAAATTTTGTAAGCTTTTTAGATATATAATTATTCGACCAAAGTCCAAATACATTAGTCAATATCACATTCTCTGCATGTGCAAATTATATGATTTTTTTAAAGTAAAAAAGATAAAAATGTGATTAGTTTTTTTTTAAGGGGAAATATGAAATATGATTGGTTTTGCAGAACAAGTTGGTTATTACATAATGGGAGAGAAAATAGGAGTCATGGATGACTTAACTAAATTTTCATAATTCAAATATACATTACAATTGTCTAAAATGTCCCTATAATTTAATCTATTTACTAAGTTTTTAAGTCTTTCATGGAGTTTTTGGTAAAAGAATTTTATTTGAGTTAGCAAGACTTGTTTGGATTATAAAAGTATAGATGAGCACTCACATGCATTATAAATCGTTTTTTTCCTTCATCAATTAAAAGTAGTGGCAGCGTGATTTTTTACTTTGGAGTTGAGATGTACATTAGAGATGAGATTTTGTAGATGATGATCGATATTCTATTGTTAGGAGAATAGCTCGAGTGATTATATGAATTTTTATTATTTTGATATTATTGTATGAGAATTTCTCTCTGTAATCTTATGGTGTATCTTGTCCTAATTAGTATAAGTTAGTCTAGATAAGGAATGATATATAATCCCTTATACAACGGGATACTCAATATAATGCCTATATATCATGTCTCCTTATCAATGAATAAAGATGATGCTTCTCCATATTTGATGCGTATTACATCTTATTTAACATGTTATCAGCACGTAGTTCTAACCATGAGTTCCTAGGTTTAGAACCCTAATTTCTGGAAAAAAAAAATTACTTCCGTCATATAAACAATTCGACAGGAGAAGACGCGAAATTTCTTCTGTCATGAAACAAATTCGATAGAAGAAGAAGAAAATTTTCTGCTGAAAAAAAAAATCTGTTTTGACCTAGGGTACCCAGAAATTCGCTTTGGGCACCCTACTCCCTCCTCCGATCTGCGTTGATCGGATTTTGTACTTGCTCACAGTCGTCTCAGCCCAGCGCCCATCTTCAAGGCAGCGACGCCGCTGCCGCTGCAGACCAAGTCCCGCCGACGTCCGCCTTGTAGCCAGAAAAACGACGACATCATCTGGACAACCCTTACTTCCCGAAGACAACAAACCTCGTCGATCCCCTGAGACGTCCTCCTCTTGATGATAGTGCGTTACGTTTCTGAAGCCGACGACCCCCTATCGAGTCGACCCGAACGTTAGCTGCCGACGCCCTCTCGATGACGCCAACGTTGTAGCAACCGCAACTTCTTCGACTCTTGCCTGGAGAGATCGACACAGCTCACGGACGACGCTATGGAGATCTTCTCTATAAAATGACACAATGCTGCTGCTACTCTGACTCAAATCATGGCCCGATCCGATTCATCGACCCAACCTAGTTGGTTTTCTAGGATCCGACCCGACTCGATAAGAGAGGTTTTCACCTCTCGGTAAATGGTAAAATGGTAATAAGGGCATGAGTTACTTCGTGACGTATATTCATGGATTCAAGCATGATCATGGAATCAAGCAATATTAACACTTATACGTTGTTTATTTGGCAAATAACCAAGTATGTTTTATTTAACGTTGCTGCATTCATGCAAATTTAAATTCCTCTGAATTTTGTCTTTCATCGGGGACTTTCAACCTCGCTTTTATTTTCAACCTGATTCTTTCGCTTCTCAGGTGGTATACAAGGATATGATTCTCCTGGTGCCGAGTTTTAGGAGCGGCTGGGAATGCCGCTGTTACCATATGTAACCGTTGTGTGTAGCTACATGTTTGAAAAAATATGGGACAAACATCGGTTTGCGACGGAAATTGTCGCTTATATCATTGGTTTGTAACGGAAATTGTCCTTATACCATTGTGACGGAATTTGTCACGGTTTATTGAATTGAGTTACCATACTTTGGGACTTGACCTACAATTTAGTACTTGGAAGTTGTATCAAATTTTGATACTAATGAATCTTCCCTCTTGTTGATCGCAATAGGCGCCTGAAATTTGGTTTTTTTATGTTGGATGTGTTATGCACCTAGTCCGGATTAATTTCCTTTGGTGCAACATCGTTTCATTGAAAGACAGAAACATTATGGTCAAAATATACAAGAGTTAGATATGAGAAGTCCTTGCAACAAGACACTCATTATATGGAAGAACATGAGAAGATCTTATCACTATTACAAATTTCAAAGCAATTATACATTGTGGTTATATAATGAAAATAATGAAGCATAAATGCTTCGTTTAATAGTCTGAATGACTACAAATCCGTGTATTTTCCCAAGTTTTTTTAAATGTATTCATCGCACAAGGATGACTATAGTTACTTAGTCATTACACTTTGAATTGATTTCATGGTCAAGATCTCAATACAACTGTGTTGGCTATAAAATTCTCATGTAGTTCCTGTAAACGAACATGCGAGAATATCTCGATGCATTTATGTTTTCATTACCAAAAGCAATATGTTAATGCAATATAACACATTACATACTACATGACATTACCTACATAAGCCCACGGTTTTAATTGTGGCATAAGTCAGGCTTACACGATCTTTATGTGGCGCAATGCACACTTATATGATCTTTGATGTTGTTATTATACATCTATTTCGGTTCTCCATAATCTTTGGCGAGTTAGGTCATCATCTATTGATTTTGATCAAAACTTTGCAAACTAGCATTGCAAAACGTCGAAGGACTCTGATCCATGAGCATTTGCTCTCAGCTTTATTTCGAACCGACAATGCTTGTTGTAGCATATTTATGGCTCGTTGGCATGATGAAGCCTTGATTGATGTCTTGTTATGACATGTGTACACCTTGTTTCGGTGATGATTTGTAGTGTTACATGTCATGTAATGCACTTTTATATCCAATTGTTTTAAAATATGGTGATGTTTTCAAAAAGTTTGAATTAAACTACGCTCATTAAAATTAGGAAAGTGACAAACTATAACAAGTTCGCGAGTTACGGTCTTGGCAGTATCATCAAGATGTTTCGCCCGCTGCCCGATTTTACCGCTAATGACCTCAAAAATTGGGCTCGGCCCCTAGGCAACTGGCAGCCCCATGTGTGACCCCATGCATGCCCATGTACCCCCCCCCCCCCTCCCCCCCCCCCCCCCCCCCCCCCCCCCCGCACACAAACTCTTAGTCTTTTGGCTATATTTTTTGACACCGGAAATGCTTTTTTGGTATGCCTAAGCAATACCGATCCTTGTATTTTGGATATATGGTGTATATGCATGATATTTGCATGTCAAAATCACTCGTGAATGACGTTTGAGGGTCTAAACCCTTAAGTAATGTTAAACGGTCATTCATGACTATATCAATGCACTTGCCGAGCTTTATATTATGATGTTTATATGTCTTGACCTAAGACTACTTGTCTCTATATTCTTGTTTATGAATATGTTAAAGAGACGTTGAGTGCATAGCTAAATGAAAGCTATTAATGGATTTAGTTTTTAATCCATTATGACTACGATGACTATGTCATTACATTGAATCAAAGAGTGGTTTATGCTCAAGTTTATATGTCTTATGGCGTTATGATTCAAGTCACATGTTTTAATGCATAAAGAGAGCAATAGAACCTATGAAATTTTTTTTGTTATATTAGTTGTTGAATTAACAACGAAACCATAAATAAAATTGGTGAGACGATAAATTACTTGAAGGCAATACTTATGCCAACATGTATCACCTATAAACTCATTGTGAAAGAGTTCTTATGTATCGCTTCTAATGATGTAGCACATCTCCGAGTCAAAATAATGTGAATTGTATTCTTTCACGATATTATGATTCGAAATAATGAATCGATGACTCATTTAGGCTATTCTTTTGAGCAAAAAAGTTTAATAGATCAAAAAAATTCCTCCAAATTAATGGAGATGTAATCTATGCGTTAACAAGAGCATAAATCCCCTATATGATCCTTCATTGACTATGCTCAATCTCTAAACCTATTCCTTAGCAAAATTTAGGAGTGACATACACCCTCCTACCCTAAAAAGAATGAGACATAAGATGGAAGCCTAGATCGGCTTATCATGATTCACTTTTAGGATAAAATATATTGTGGTGATACATATATCATGGTTAAACTCAAACCATAAAACTTAGATGTTATGGAGCACCCAAACAACGACAAAAGTTGAAAAAGCCTAAAATTTCAGGATTTACATACTGCGCACTTGTCATTGTGAGGATCGGTTCACCTATATTTCAGTGGGCTATTGAGGTGCTAATTGCGGTCACTGATTCCTAACATCCAAGGCTACATACTCAAAAAAAAAAGTTAAACCCATTTGGAGACCTGGAAAATGTTGAACCGCTCAACACAATTGGTCACTGACCTCCGGCGAGTATTCCGGCCGGTTCAGTATCTTTCTAACCGGTTACGGGAGTGAAGCCGGTGGCATTGGATTCCTAACACCCATGCTTCTAAAATTTCGTAGCATTCGAAGTTCAGAAAGTCATTGAATCATTCAAGGAAGTGTAAAACAGAAGTCTGGTATTGGTCGTTAATGTGCCCAAGCTTCCAACAAATAAACAATTCGAATCATAAGTTACGACTTGTAGCGTGTTTTGTTTTACGGTATCCATCTATACCACCGGATGTTACGGTTGTAACGATTCGCATGTTAGTGTTCCAAATCTAACAATATTCATGTTTGTTAACTGATTATGTTAATGGTTTATCGTCCACATAGTTTATGTACCAAATTGTGAGCCTCCACAAGCGCATAATGATGGGTTATTTGATGTTAATTTTATCTTTTAATAAGACATAAACTTCCAATCTATGTCCGCTTATATAAAGACCTTAACATGTGATCTCGTTTAATCACTTTTGATGAACAAATCTCCCCGTCGTTAGAGGGAGAGAAGAACAAGTTTGTTCAGGTTCAACGACTTGGTTTGTCCCACTGTGCCTCATCATGTTCCTAATAGTCCTAAAAATGGAAGTGATGAGATAAGAGATACATACTGCAACTATGCCGATAAGGATTGATGTCCGAAAGATGGACATATAGTCACTATTTGTTGGTGATGTGGTGACCCCACAAATGTGGTAGTTAGTGTCATTAGGTCGTGGCTCTTACGAAAGTGTAGAGAGATTACTTAGTTCGATAATACTTGTTGAATGCGAGTTATGGCACAACTTGATTTATGATCAATGATACTCACTCATATGTTTTCTTGGATGATGGTAATCATTGAGGGACGCCTCAATGTCAATACTAATCCAAATGAGAGATCTTGAAGAATAACGATGTTGAATGAGTTTGATGTCGAATTATATATACTATGTTGAAGCAAAATTCCAACATTGATGATTGGCCTACATGGAAAGTGCTATCCGTCAGAGATTGATGGTGATGATCGACCCATGTCACCGCCACAGCCTCTTGAAAAGCCGTAGGATCTAGTTTTAACAAAGAAATAGGTCATTGGTCAGATAATGTCAACACTGCAAATGTAAATTCTATCGGTTATACTTTTGTTAGGCGTAGTGAAAAAGAGAAGAATTTAGACCACCTTATGGCGCAAACTCTCTAGCAAAACTCCATGGAATGAAATATGAGAAGGCTTGTTCTCATATTACCTTGTTAGTTAGGTCGTTTCCAAAACAACTGAATTTACAGCTTGTGGTCAAGATTATCTCTGTTGGGACTAAGTTAAGAGATGTAGATAAAGATCCTGCATGGATTGGTTTTAAGCTAATTCAAGTCCATCTAGACCACGAAGTACGATAACTTGATTAAGGTAGGAATACTAAAATGAAGTGTGATGGATTCTTGATGAACCAAGAGCCAAATGCTGCTTTCTGAAGCTCTTTGCTCAAAACTCAAGGCTCACCACCCTGACAATACAAGAGAATTCACTTCAAAGACTTTTTATTGCATAGCTGGGATTGGACATCCTTGTAACCTCATGTTAATTATGCATGAATGGATGAGCATGAGCGACAATTAAGCAATTAAAACTTATAGCTAGGGCCCTGTTATGCGTAAGTAATTTACCCATAACTATCTGGGGATATGCAATATTGCATGAAGATGTACTCAGAATGAAAAGATCTTGAGAATACTAGGTCTCGAAAGTGATGACTGTTATTAATGATGTTATTCATCGGTTGGTTAAAAGCAGTAATGACGTTAAACTATGCCTACAAGTATTCATGAATCAGTCGAAATCAGGAGAAGACGTGTTTCCGCCATTTGAGCGATAATAAGTCTTAATATATGAAACTCTCCATATTTAACTGCGATATGTGTATGCATGTACTTGTTGTAATATATTTGACTCGACATTTCATTCGGTTTAAACTCGTAAGGCCAAGATGATGGTCGAATGCACCCACACATATGTTAATGCTTGATCACAGCACGTTATGACATCAAATACTATATCCCAAAACAAAAGACACTTTAATGAAACGATGTCATAATCTGCTCAAATTCGCAGGTCAACTTCCACGGGACCTATATGGCATCTCACTTGTTGGAAAATTGTGAATTTGGTACCGTTAGAAAGCTCGTTGTGTCTAATTTCAAGGGACACCAACCATTGGATCATATCTATTATATTGAGTGAGTTATATATGTTTTAGTAAAATATGACAGATCTTTTCGGAAACTGCAGTTCAGTGAAATTCGACCGAGCTTTGTGATCAACTTAGAACGGACTAGGTTGTGAACCATATATCATTGGAAAATTACTAATGTCTACTTTTCAGAACTTTTAACGGTTTGTTTATACCACACGTGAATCTATTTTAATTGGAAACTCTTGTTTTGAGTTTTTATGCAATTCTTTTTCTTTTGATTCATGTACAGATAAGTGTACATGTTTGATTGAAGAATATTTGGCGAGATTTGATATTCAAATCATTGACTCATTGCTACTTTTGAAGAATGTGAAAAGCATTTGTATACGTTATTTATCTAAACTCTAAGATTGAGTTACCGATCATGACTTCATGAGGAGTTGTTTTGCAGACTTCAGGAGGAGTCTATACCATATGTTATCTGCAATTGTAATTAGTGTGTTGTGTTTTTTTCCCTTCGACTAAACTTTTTATTTTACCTAAGAGGTTTTTGTTTTGTTTGGCAAGATTTTTACCGAGGCAACGGTTATGCACCATGACACATTAGGATCGCGATACAAGAGGAGTGTTGTAAGAGAATTACTCTCCGTAATTTTCCGGTGTATCTTGTCTTAATTAGTATAAGTTAGTCTAGATAAAGAATAATATATATAATCTTTTATTCAATGGGATACTCAATGTAATGCATATATATATATAAAGCCTCATTATCACTTAATAAAGATGATATTTCTTCTTATTAGATGCGTATTACGTTTTTTTTGTAAGTTGTTGTATTATTTATGAATTTTCGGTTTTATTTTCGTGGGGACACGATATGAAGAGGCCCAGATGGATAAAGACCGACAGAGTGGCCCAAGGATTACGACCCGTGATTAGTGAGATTAGCCACTTGATTGATTTGGATAATTAATGGTGAAATGATAAGGGCAAAAGAGTAAAGTAAGTAGTATAGTAAAAAAGACGGAGAAGACTGAGAAGCCCGTGGGGGAGGACCCGCCAAAGAGCGTGGCTTTCACAAAAAGGGGCCCTACAAATGTCCACTCGGAAGTTTGACCATTCCGATTTATGGGTCTAAAGATTCGTAAAAAATAGTTTAAACGCTTGGATCGGGCAATACAGGCCTTGCCAGTAGCCGGTGAGACCACTTTGGTTTCCTTTTTTTGTTTTTTGTTTTTAATTCTCTGGTCTCTGATGATGCAATTACACACACAGAACAGAGATGGGAACCGTGCGTCTCAGAGACTCAGACACTTTATCATTCATTGAATTAATTAAATGCTAATTAAAATGGTTAAAAGGGAATCTGAAAGTGAGAGCTTGGGAAGTAGGGATTTGACTAATAATTAAGCAAAGGAGAGAAAAAAGAAGTGTGGTCTCGCTCACTGGCATAGTAACACTGGGTGGGTGTGAGGTGTGACATTGCATTATGAAACAGTAGGTATTGCTGTAGTAGTGGTTTAGTGGGTTTCTCCCCAACTGCTTCCGCCTATGACAGGTTGGGTGTTCCGACTTACCCACTCACCCGTGACCCGTACCTATATAATGATGCATGTCGATGATCACTCGTGTCTTGTTTTGTTCTTGGTCTTCTTCTTTTTTTTAAAAAAAGTTTGTTCCTGGTCTTTGATCAACATCTAATCCATCCCTCTCAAAGGTCGGCAATCCATGCATTCTCTATACAATGGTCATCGCCGGTTTTTTTTGAAAGAATGGTCATCGCCGGCTAATCGTGTTAGAATGCTGCTAAGTAGTAAAGGAGGTCTATGGTTAGAACCGAGATTGTGAAAAATTCTTCTTGAAGGGACACCACGACATTTAAAAGACTAAACATTGTGATTACTCGTTATTTAAAATCCGATTGGCCAAAAAGCCTATTATGCGCATTATTTGCCCACGATGATAGTTTTATAATCTTACTGATCACACCATTTGCATCTTTAAATAGCTCTCTCCTCTCCACAAAAAAAAGTAAGCCTCTACACTTCCACTCACATCATTTCTCATATCTAACTCTACATGTCTATCTTTGTAACTGACTTAGGCATCAAAACGTTGAAGGTTGACCAGCCCGATCTTCACCCCGTAACGCCGTGTGTTTGTGATTTACAGGTGATCGGAGAGCTTTATCGGTTCGCCGGAGCTCCCCCGCCGAAATCTCGATGTAACACATATTTATATTGCTTAACAGTCCCAGAGTAATAACTCACTCGACCACTATTTTTGGATCCAAAAACAAACAAAAGAGTCTCTGATATGGTATACAACCTTACATATATGAAAACTATGTTTGTAAGGGAAAATTGTAATATGGCAATAGTGAAGACGTGTATTCAAGGGCAGAAAGAAAGAAACAAAAATAGAGACTAGCATTTAGCTACTGATATTATGCATGGAAGTACTTTGATTAGTAATTTAATCAGTTGGGAGGGAGAGAAATTATGTTGGACCGTGTGGAATGAAGAACGTGCAAAGTGGATTGCCACATCCCACATGCTATTTCGTGCACTCTTGCATTTGGATTGCATTGGCAACGTCATTTCCCCCCCTTTTGATTATTGACTGAGGTTGCGTCTCCAAGTCAAGTCCTGTCCATTTGCGTAGTCACTCTCATTTGAGTCATTTCCATATTTTCTCACACAAAACCATATTTTACTCAATGTGAAGAAGAAATAATCAAAATGAAAAAGAGTTTTCTTTTATATAAGAAAAAAAAGGAGTTCGAAAGTGAAACTAAATGATTTGTTGTTTACATGAGATTTTATTATTATATATATTTATTTACCAAGGCAAACATAACCAGAGATACAGATTACTTCATGTGCTAGTATTATGATTAGCTACAAAAGAAATCACAAAAACAAGACTATAAAAACAACATCTAAGACTATGTCATTGAGGCGTTAGACAACATTAATAGAGTTGAAGAACTACTAAAAACTTACGTCACTTGTACAGTATTGTTACAAGTACATCTTAGTACGTGAAATCAACTATCTCATGAAATATTTAATAATAAAAAATAACTCTAAAAATAAGATATTTTATATTATTTGAGCCGATAAAACCTAGAAATTACACCGTTAGACTCAGACAACAGTTTTGATATTACTTCTAATTAAATTAGATTAATTGATTTACAAGACTAATATCTTATGTAAAATTTAAATTAGTATTCAATATTCAGATTACTCAAAGAAATTTAAATCCTCCATCTTCAGATCTTGTACACAACTACAAAATATTTCAGTCAAAGAAAAAGCAAATCATACACAAAAAATTAAATTCAGTCAAAAGCAACCTTTAGCATAACCTGTCATTGGTTGCACAATATTTCTTAATTATCTCTGCCTCTCTGGAATCTGCTCCTTTATTTTATAGCAAGCAAAATAACAAAGAACAAAACCCACTAAATTTTAATTTTCTCTGCAGTCAGAAAATGTATGATTCCAATAACACATCCAAATAAAAAATAAAAAATAAAAGAAAGGGTGTCTCTGGTAGGACTGCACCGTCTGCACGTGTGGTGCACAGTCCCACTGCTCAAGATTTTTGAAACTGGTCCCCGCTGGCTATCACCGGTCACAACCCTCTCCGATTTATTCACCCAATTTTTTTAAAAAATAATATCTAATTTTCTGGTTTTGGGGTTATCGTCACTGCCCCCACAAGAAAGACCAGCACAGAGTGGAGATGAGAGACTGAGAAGAAATAAGATTAGTCTTTTATTTTTTTGGTTGGGGTTTTTCTTCTGCTTTTCCTCTGCCCTCTTCTTTCTTCGTTCTTCCTTCTTCTTACTCACACAGATGGGTATGGCTCTCTGACCACTCTCGCTCTCACATGCCTTTGTTCTTGTGTGGGTGGTGTATTGAGTGGTATGAGCCAAGTTTGAACCTTTTGGTCTGCTTTTGATTTTCTCTCTCCGATCCGGGGTGTGTATGATTTACACCTTTTTGGTTGAGCTTGAAGAGGAAGTTGAGATTGAGGAGGAAGATTGCAACTTCATCATGGGCTTTGATTTGGTGATGATAGCGATGGTGGTGTAGTGCTAGTGGTGGTGGCGAACTGGAAGAACAAAGGGTGGGCCTTTTTTGACCGTGGAAAAACAAAAGGGGAGGTTTAGCTGCGGATAAAGCAAAAGAGTGAGAAAAGATAACCAATTTGCTTGTAATTGTCAAATATGGACTCTCTTTTTTTGTTGTTGCTGCCCCAATCCTTTATGGGACTCATTGCTCTTGTTCAGCTAGATTTTTAGTTATTGAGCTTGTGTCAGGATTTTGGGTGTCTCCCTTGTTTGATTTAGCTTGGTTAGAAAATGCCGATGTATCAGCCCAACGGTCCGAGAAGGGCGGCGGATCTGAAGTTCGATGTGGGCGGAGGCGGGCAGGTTCTGGATCTGGAGACAGCTGTGAAAGATGGGATTCTCGGCGGCGGAGGTGGGTTGGTCTGCGGCGGCGTTGGGGCGGAGAAGTTGGATCTGAAGAAGATGATAGAAGAGCTGGAGTCGATTGAGATACCCTCGGTGTTCATTTGCCCAATCTCTTTGGAGCCAATGCAAGACCCTGTGACGCTTTGCACGGGCCAGACGTATGAGAGATCCAACATTCTCAAATGGTTCAGCTTGGGGCATTATACTTGTCCCACCACAATGCAGGAGCTTTGGGATTACTCGGTTACACCCAACAAGACCCTGCACCAGCTGATCCACAGCTGGTTTTCGCAGAAGTACTCGGCGATGAAGAAGAGGTCCGAGGATGTGCAGGGGAGGGCTCTGGAGATTTTGGAGACATTGAAGAAGGTGAAGGGGCAGGCTAGAGTGCAAGCCCTTAAGGAGCTGAGGCAGGTAGTGACGGCTCATTCTTCGGCTAAGAACACGGTTGTGGACAATGGAGGCACTGCTTTGATTTCTTCTTTGTTGGGCCCTTTTACTTCGCACGCTGTTGGGTCCGAAGCGATTGGGACCCTTGTGCATTTGGAGCTCAGTTCTGAGTCCAAGACGTGTCTGATGCAACCGGCAAAGATTTCGTTGATGGTTGATATGTTGAATGAGGGGTCTATTGAAACCAAGATCAATTGTACGAGATTGATTGATGTATTGATGGAGGGTAGGGATTTGGAGTCAGAAATCGCATCGAGTTTGAGTCTTGTTGTTGGATTGTTGAGGCTAGTGAGAGATAAGAGGCATACGAAAGGGGTGTTGCCCGGACTCAGTTTGTTGAAGACAATTTGTTCTCACGAGTCTGTCAGGAGCTCGGTTGTGAGTGTTGGGACAGTTCCTCAGTTGGTTGAGCTGTTGCCGAGCTTGAATCACGAGTGTTTGGAGATAGCGCTTCACATCCTAGAAGTTTTGTCTACTGTTGAAGAAGGAACAGAGGCTTTGAGATGTTGCGCCAAGACGATCCCAAGTGTGGTGGGACTATTGATGAAGGTTTCGGAGACATGTACGCAGCTTGCATTGTCGATTTTGTGGGCTGTTTGCAAGCTCGCTCCAGAGGAATGCGCCTCCGTCGCAGTTGAAGCAGGTCTAGCAGCGAAACTGCTTCTCGTGATTCAGAGTGGATGCAATCCTACACTTAAGCAAAGGGCTGCCGAGCTTTTGAAGTTGTGTAGTCTAAATTACACCACCACTACATTCATTTCCAAATGCAAGCTTACCAGAACAATACAGTGAAGTGAAAAAAAAATTGGTGCACCGCCACTTTGTTAATATACTTCATTCTCACAATTTTGCTTTTTACCAACGGATAAAGAAGCCAAAGAGCTTATGGGATCCAAGAAAATTCAAGACTAAAAGCCAATTGGTGTTTCTGAGGTACCCTTCTTTCCTGTGTATACTAGAAATCTTTGATTGTATTGGAACAATTGTAACCACCACCAAAAAAGAATCACAATTTCATAACGTGGATGGATAAATTGGGCACCCTATTGCAGTTTTCATTATTACAATTCCACTGTGTATAAGCTTTTCACTTTGCAGTTTTGTGTATCCATCAGTCTCTCTGCCATTGTGGAGATTTCCTTCTCTTTCTGAATTGGAAATTTTCTCCATTGTAGAGTTGGCAGTTTCAGTTAATTGGGTATTAATGATGGATACTGTATAGGCTCATTTGCATCGTGTCATTTCAGAGATGACAAGTCGAGAAAGATAGGGTTGCTTGTTTTTCTTTTTAAGACCTACATTGACTGGTGGTGTAGTACAATATTTACTCTTTGGAGAAAAGCTGTGATGTTCATACTCAAATAGTGATCAATAGTGATCAAAAGGAGAAGAAACTGACTGGACTTGAAAGCTTTATAATTCAGCACAACCATACATGATCAACCATTCAACCCTGTACAAATGGTCATTCTTGACTCGAAATGACAGCTTATTCTGAGTCGATAATCACATACGAACAACGTACTTATGTCTTTGATCAAATTGTTACGTTGTCATTAGATCAAATGGTTACCTATTCAAAATAATCACCCACAAAACTAAGTAAATAGTTCAAATGGTGGTGAGTGGTGACCTTTTGCTTCCAACATTTAACTGAAAAATCCAGTCTTATCCTATCAATTAATCATCAATCCTCCATTCATGAACCAGATTTGGCTATAGAGCTTTTTGGATTCCCAAAGTTTCAATGATTTTAATTTTAATTTGTTGTGGGATTTGTTAATTAAAGAAAATTATGTAGTACTTTCAAAATTAAGGGCCCTCATATCCACTTTTGTTGTCACGAATGGGCGCACATAAGCACATGGATGGCTCCCAAAGCAATGAAAAGAGATATTTGTACCAAAAGAGAGAGAGATCATTGAAACCTTGTCTACCTGAAAAGGAGAGAGGACAATGACCAAAAAATTCTTTGGTTAGCAACCATGGCATCTATGAATGGAATTAGTGAGCCTAATTTTCTTTTTTTTAATACAGATAATGTCGATGCTCTCGCAAGGGTTGGAGTAAAACGACGTAGTTGTCCCTTGAGAATGGTACAATAGCTAAGTTTTAGGGACTCGTCCTACGTAATTGCTATTATGTCACGCTTTGTTAAATAAAACGATGTACTAAAAACTATGAGTGACCCTCTTATGGTGCAGCTATCATGTGATTGTAACATAAACTACCGTGTGGAAATTGAAACTGCATGCCTAGTGCTCATAGTATGTAAAAAAATGAAACCTTTTTTATGGTCTATGGAAGTAACAAGTTTCAACTTCATGAGCAGTTGAGCTCAATGTAATGCAGAACTATCGGATAATTCATGATTGAACCATTTAAACCCAGTAACATGGACTCATGTGCGTTCGTCCAATAGCAAAAAACTAATGGGCTCTAAATTTCCTTTTTTGCTTTAAATTGTTAAAATTCCAATCTTTAGCAGGCCCAATAACTTTGGCCTAGTAAGATGGACTGGTACACCCAGCATCAAAGTACTCACTACCCACCACCCAAGAGCGTAAGAATAGCCAAAAACCCGAAATAAAGATAAGCAGTGACCGATTATATATATATATATATATATATATATATATATATATATATGTTGTTATGATAATAACGGTTGAGTGAGATACCATTTCAGAATCGGGACTAAAGTCCTTCATGATGATGTTTTTTACAAATTTGATTTCGATTAGAGAACTTATATTAATAAGAGTCTCTGTAGCGTCCGCCCAATGCATTAGTTTTAAGTTGAACCCATGGATTTCATCGTGAATACTTCGCTTGCCCCAAAATAAGCTTACCTAATAGAAGATCAAATCACAAAATGGTCATCAGCCTGATCGATCCATAAGAAAATGAGCCAAACTAATAGATACATGTCACATATACTATAGTTTAATTTGATTTGGATACTCTAATACAACATTAATTGAGCTAGTTGAAATTCATTTGTCATATGTTACTTTACTTATAAGTTTCAATTTAAATAGCATTCTAAATCGAGACGCAAGTAACCTAATGTACCGCATCTCTTTTATGGATGCATTATTGACTGACCTTCATATTTGTAGAAGACTCGAAAAATGGTGAGGTATGCTCGAGCGTGACGAAACTTGCAGCTATACTACACAAAAAGAAAACTCAAAATGCTAGAGGCAGGGGTGCAATGTCCAACCCCTCATTTTAAACTTTCAAAAATAAGGCACTCACGATCTCGAGCAGTTTCGACCAAAAAAGAAAAAAGATATCGAGCAGTGCCGGACGACGAGAATGATTGGATGTGTAGTAATTTTTTTGTCTTCTTCGGGTGTATAATACACAGATGGCATGAGTTGATAGGCTCCACCATCTTGGACAGGTGGGTTCATAAACCAGTAGATTACCCGCACTTTTCACTGCGCCCGTACACTTTTTGAAACCTCCACATTTCCAATCCGTCACTTTCTTGAGTTTCTTCTCTCCAAATCCCAACTCCCCTAAAAAAAAAAAATACAAAACAAAAAATGTCATGGCTCGCCCACTCGCTCTCTAAATCCCTCCGGCTCGACTCCGACGACGTCGTCCGGCCCCACCCCAACAACAACGACGAAGCTCCCGTCCCACCCTCCTCCACCAAACCCCAACAACACAATGAAATTGAATCCGATGCCAACGAAGCATTCGACGCCCAAACGCGTGGCGTCAAAGACGACCTATCGGAATTCCAGCAAACCCTAACCCGCCAATTCTGGGGCGTCGCCTCCTTCCTCGCGCCTCCACCTCCACCGCCACCACCCCCTCCGCCTTCTCATCGTTTAGCTGATCCGCCTGATTGCGATCGATCCGAGCCGCCCGATCACCGACCCGGTCAATCTCCGATCGCTTCTAATGGTTATGATGACGAGGCGGAGGAGGAGGAGGAGTACGCCGTCGGTGTCACTGAGGAGGTCTTGAACTTCGCTAGAAACATCGCGATGCATCCAGAGACCTGGTTGGACTTTCCTCTTGATGAAGAAGAAGACTTAGGAGGTATGTATCAATGTATATATGTATGAATGTGTGTCTCAGTTTTCGTTAATTCATTGTTGACCTTGAAATTTGAATGCATTTAAAATTTGTAGGGGGATTAGATTCGATGATCCGTTTAATGTAGTTGACAATAGTTGTGGAATTTGAAGTTTAGTGAATATATGAAGTGGAAATGTAGTACATTGGGATTGATTGTAAGGTTTTTTCGTTTTTTTTTGGTTGATCAAGGATGTGCGTTTTGGAGTGATGCAGTTCTGTAATTGGTGCCTAATATATGCACATTTCTTATTCTAGATTTTGAAATGTCTGATGCCCAGCAAGAGCATACTACGATGATTGAACATCTTGCCCCGAGGTTAGCTGCTTTGAGAATCGAGCTTTGTCCGTGCCATATGAGCGAGAGTTACTTCTGGAAAGTGTATTTTGTTCTTCTGCATTCAAGGCTCAACAAGCAGGATGCCGAGATTTTGTCCACACCTCAGGTAAGCTGTTCGTTTGTGTTATTAATTTCTGTGTCTGTTTTTCGAAGGATTCAATTCAATGCTGTTTTAAACATAAACCTCAAAACATTGAGTGTGAGATACGACTATGCAATGTATCCGAGTGTAAACTGTTGCTTCATGCCAATCCTTGACTTTCAAGATTCCATTTATTTATACTTATGCAAGACTACTTTTGAGTATATCAAATATACACAAAGTGTCGGTGATGTTGAGTGCAAGTAATTGCTTGAACTCCTCTATGGGATTTTTGAGGGATGGCCTTTGAAAGTTGTAAATGTATATCTATGCACATCTGTTACTCATTGTTGGGTATAGTTCAACTTCAGTATTTTTCTAGGTTTCAGCTGGTCTTGCTAAGTTTATTGAAGAGACAGGAAAAGGAGAAAAGGCAGCAATAGTCCTTAATTGCATTTGTTATGTATGCACGAATTTAAATCTATGCATACGCACATACATATGTATCTGTTTTTTGTGTCCTGCAGAAGTTAGGTATAACTGGAAAGATGATTCCAAATATTATATGAACAATTTATTTTAATTATTGCCAATTTTAAGCCGAAATCATTTTGCTGGTAAAATCTGCAGGTAATGGAAGCCCGAGCGATGTGGATGCAGGAGCTACAATGCCAGACTCCTTCATCAAATTCTAAAGTGTCAGAACATGAATGGTTTGGCAGAAGCTCTTCACAATTAAAAGGGAGTTCAAATACTTTACATGAAGATTATGAGGATTATTCTCCAGTCTCATCACATACTCCTCATTATGAGGATACACTTCATAGGACATTCCCCTTTGAATCAACCTGGCCCTCCACAGCCTATGAGACTGAGAAGCACCCAGTTGAGAGTAGTGATACGCTTTTCATTGATAAGTCAGTTATCGAAGAAAAGCCTTCCATTTTGACTGAGGATGAGAATGCCACAGTTGGTCCATCCTCTCAGATACTACTCAATACCTATGATGACAATGATGACGATGACTGGCCAGAAGATGATGATGAATTGTATGGTTGCAGTGGAACAGCTATTGCTTTGATAAATGAAGAAGACATATCTTTTAGTGATCTTGAGGATGATGATTTCCAGGCGCCTTCCAAATTAAAGTTCGTCCCGGAGTAAGAGATATCAAGAACAATACATGTAAATGACAGCATGGGCTCTGCTCATTGGAGAAAAGATGGACCTTTAAGTCATCTGATGAACTGTAGGGGCGAGGAATTTTAGATAACTTGCAAACTCCCTACTCAGGAGCCCTACTTGCAGTCTCTTCTAAATTACGTGCTGAATTGTCCGACTGAATAGTCCTGCCCTGGCATGAAAGCCTGTGTTTCTGCTACTGTTCTAAACCAAATTGTACATGATTTTGTTCAACTAGCAATTCAAGTCTTTACAGAAAAGTTTATGTTTGATTGATTGATTGGTTTGGATAGGAGTTGTAATTACAATATATGGTGGTTCACTGATGGAAAGAAGAATTTGCCTCAAAATTTTGGTGGTTGAAAGATGTGTATGCTGAATGTCTGATCTTGGAATGATTGGATTGAATAAAAACTTTTGTCTTTCTTGTTGTGCATCGTCTGTATATTTCTCTTTGCTGATCATCGTTGTTTAGTTGATGCGACGCAAGTTCACCTGATGTTTTCATGAGTTTCTACTTTCTGAACTAGCTGCATCCAGTCCACTGCTGAGTCTCTGTTTGTCATGGAGATATCAAGAGTCTTGCGACCTGGTAGATATATAAACCGTACATGTGGTATTTTACTTCCCTTTTCGGGTATATTTATGCATCGTTGCCATTTATGTGATGAATAATGTAGACTTCATTGCGAACTTGACTTGACATCGTTTTAGTAGAGCAAAACTAGTCTTGGATGTTAATATTGATCAACACGGGTCACGGGCAATGGTCTAAATATCGTTTTCGGCATCGTATCGGTCGAGAGGTAAAACGATATATCGGGGGATATATCGGTTTTATCGGGGATATATCGGTTTTATCGTATTTGCTTATTTTCAATAAAATTTATAAAATTATACTTCAATATGTACCAAATAAATTAAAAAAACGGTACTGAGTAAACTAAAGAAAATAAATACTTGATTTAATGACAATTAAAGTACACGAACGACATCTAATAATAAAAATAGGTATTTAAGAATGATTATTTAGACTTGAAATTCATCATATATATTTAAAATTTATATAAATTAAAAATATATATGAAAAAATGAAAAAAAATATAAGTTTTTTTTAAAAAGAGGAAATAAATATTAAAAAATTAAACAAAAATTGAAAAAATAATGAAAAAATCAAAGTTTGACCGATATTTGACCGTTGACCATCATTTTTGCATTGACCGATAAATTTTGACCGATATGCTCTTATCGTATCAGATTCGAAATATCAGCGATATATCGGCGATATATCGGGGATATATCGGCCATATCGCCGATATTTCGAATTTCGAACAGAGGTCCCGGGGGACTCAGATGCAAAGCTGTGTACAGTATCAGAGTTAGATAACTTGGTAACAGAGGATCTGGAGATGAGAGAATGCAGTGGAAAAGCTAACATGTGTGTAGAGAAAAGATAAGGATAATTAAATTTTCCAGTGCGGAATGATTAAAGAGTAGAATCAAACAATACAGAAACTGAGTGTCTCGTATATCTATCTATTGAGATTTGAGTAGATCTTAGATGCTTAACCAATCAACAGTAAACATTGACTAGAACATCCCTCCATATCTTCTTATATTCAGTTTAGTTTGGGAGGGTTTGTAAGACAAAGTAGTTATCAACGAAAGTTTCAATTTTCTTATCCTCTACAACTAATTTAATATATCACAAGTGCAGTGTGGGAACTAAGAGATCGGCAGTCCTATGAGACAAATTGTCTTTATCAATAAAAATAGGTAAGAGTAATTCAATCAAATTTTACAAGGATGGAGCAAAATACTCACTCCAAAAACTATAATCGTCCTTTAATTTACTCTAATATCTCAAGTGCAATTGAGACTCCAAACAAGATCAAAGTTATATAATTAATTCCTAATTATTAGTGTAGAACACAAAAATTTGTTATCCTAAAAATGTAGTATGAACATTTCAGAGTTACAGGGCCGGTCCATTATATTTGGAGGTCTAGTGCGAAATTTATTTTAAGACTTAATGTTTGTTACGCAATTTTATCGAGTGTTTAAATAAAAAATAATACTATCGCTCTATTTAAATATATATTATGACAATATGAGAGAGAAGATGAATTGTGGCCACAAAATAACATAAACCGATCAAATATTAAAGAAAGTATCACATAAAAAAGAGATAGCAGACATCACAATTAAAAATGTGAACGGTAAGAGTTGAACCTCATACGTCAAGAAACTTATAAAACATACACTTTTAGTTTGCCAACTTAACAATACAATAATGGGTAAATTCCTCCTATGGTACCTGATGTTTGGCTACTTGGACAATTTGGTACCTGATGTATGAAAACAGACAATTTGGTACCTAAAGTTCTCAAATTTAGGCCATTTTGGTACTTATGTCAATTTTGACTATATTTTCAAGGTTATTTCCGTCATCTTATCTCTACTTTACTTTATTTTTTCATAATACCTCCAAATTATCACTAAAAATTTGATAATTCATCCACTTAGTATCTGTGATGATTTACGCAAGGTTCAAATGTTATCGAAGATATTTTATGTTATCGGAAAAAATAAGATATTTACCCTTAAGATATATCGTTTTTTTTAAATAGAGATATCAGAGGATATATCGGAAATATCGGTGAGATTTTGTATCTTAGATTTACGTATATAAGTTTTCATAATGTAGGTATCAATCTAAATTAATTTTAATTATAAGTAATTTAAAAAATATATTTTAATAAAAATTACAATTGCATAAAGACAATTTATTTCCTTTGCAGAAAATAATTATGATACAATAAGTATATTAAGAAAAAAATGTATTTTCGATATATGCGAAGTGGAGTAGATATATCAATTTAATTATCTCCAAAGAGAGGTAATTATAAGAAGAAATGAAGAAAAATGTGAATTTAATGAGTTTAGGGCTTACAAATGGCTTACAAATGAGAACTTCAGGTACTAAATTGTCCAAGTAGCCATACTTTAAGTACCATAGGAAGAATTAACCCTACGATAATTTATGTTTAAGCAGCGATGACAAAAATATAAAAATAATAAAAGAAAATAATTATCATGACAGGCTTTTCAACCGTAAAGGCCCACTTTCTTGGGTTTTATTTAATAGATGGAGCATACGGCCCGTTATAACTTATTTAATAAAGTCTGCAGAGCCAAGTGGACAACGACTTCCGGCGTCTCCTCCCTCACAAATTGTCCATTGACAAGTCATACTTCCTCCCTCCTCAGCCCCCTCTCATTTTAATTTCGTTTCCCCCAATCTTTCACCATTCTATTCCAACTCCGTTCTACTCATCGATCCCAAACCTACCCATCAATATTTATTTATACACATTCCATAATCTCTACCCTCTCCCAAATCCTCTTCCTTCGTTTCGATATGGAACCCGGGCTCGTCACCAGGGCCTTGCGCCGAAAGAAATGGCTTCTCATACTCGCGGCCCTCGGCGCGTCAACTTACGGCGCTTATAGGCTCTACAGTTCCCCCTCTGTCGTCCGAAAGCGGAACCGACTCATCAAACTCGTCCGTGCCCTAATTTCCGCGGCCGAGATGGTCTCGGGCTCCGCCGAGACGGTCAGCATTGTCTCCAACGACTTGAAGGAGTTTCTGAGCTCCGACTCCGACGAAATCCCCACAAGTCTGAAGCAGGTTTCCAAGATTGCGACGTCGGATGAGTTCTCTGCCTCCTTGCAGGGGTTTGCGGAGGCCGCGACGGTCGGAATCTACCGAGGGTTAGAGGCTCCGACGAGGAATGGTGTTGCATCGGAGAAGAAGCGTGGTAGCTTTTCTGATAAAGTAATGGAGAAGGTTTTGTCTAAAGCCGGAACCGGGTTTGTTTCGGTCGTGGTTGGAAGCTTCGCCAGGAATTTGGTTATGGGTTTTTACGACAGTTCAGATCGGAATTTGAGCTGCTCAGATGAAAGTTCGGGTTCTTCTTCGGATAGATGGGTTGATGTGGTTTGTAGTGATGGAAGTAAGGAGGTGATAGCGAATTGCATACAGGTTTTCGTGTCGACTGCGGTTGCGGCTTACTTGGAGAAGACCAAGGATGTTAATGTTTGTGATGACTTGTTTGGTGGCATGACGAATCCCAAGCATGAGGACAAGGTCAGGGAGCTCCTGGTTTCTGTTTGCAATGGTGCTGTGGAGACTCTTGTGAAGACTTCTCATCAAGTTTTGACGAGTTCTGGTAGCTCAAATTTGGGTTCTTGGTCAGTTGTTGGTCGTGATGGAGCTGTGAGTAGAGCTAGGGATGAGTGCCTTGAGCAAGAAGGATGTTCGATGGGGCCGGAGGAGGGTATTGAGAATAGCGGGTGGATTGGGAAGGTTTCGTCTACACTGGCAGTGCCGCGGAATAGGAAGTTTGTTCTTGATGTGACTGGGAGGGTGACATTGGAGACCGTAAGAACTTTTCTTGAGTTTATGATGTGGATACTAATAGAGGGTTTGAAAAGAACTGTTAATGCGGTTCATGGGGAGATTGTGGGTAGGGGGTTGCAGGTTGTTAGATTTTTTGGTGCAAAGTCTTCGGCTATTGTTACCATATGTCTTGCATTGCATTTTTATGTGCTGGGTGGTACTAGAGTTCTCTTGACTGCTTAGTTTGCTGGTTTAGACGACCATCCCTTGTAGGAAGCTCTAGTCAGGTAGATAGTGCTTCTTTTGGCAAAGGTTCTGTATGTAAATCTTTGACTCTTATGACATATATGGATGCATAATATTAGTTTCAGGAGAACTTACGTAATCTTGTATGTATGTTGCCGGTATACAGAGGTTTTGAAAACCCTTCCTTCCACGGCAATGTTATCGTCTAGAACAATACAACATTGAATGATATTTTGTGTTGTGTGCCGTTTAATGTTTAACAGCAACAACATGCCTCAGCATACCAATTGCTCAATCAGAACTACTCTGATGTGAAAGAAGATCGATGATTAACGGCCTGACCTCCACGAATACGAAGTTCCTTTTTATGGCTATTGCTATTTTCTCGTTTTTCTAGAAACTTGTTCCAATTTATGTTCATTCTGATACATTAAGCTGTGATCATAAGAGCTGCTCATTCTGCAGCACAGATGGGCTTTCCAGGTGGAAGGGCTAATGGTGATTAATGGCTATGCCTTTTCCTGATCATATGTTTTCACGATTTGATCTTTCTATATTGATTAGTGAACTATGTTTCCTTATTAACTAATCTATAGAGTTGATTAGAGAGATCGCATGAACTTTTGCTATATGCCTTATAATCACTGAAATCCTCACGGGTAATGTGCTACAGAATGTGATCGTAGAAGATGACACAAGGACGTTTCGCTTGACTTCCTACTTTCAAACTCAATGTATATCATCATTCTGATTAGAATGTGAAGGTGATTACTCAAGACCTTTTAGTGGAGACTTCAAAAATAGTCTCTCAAGAGAATGAAAATAGCTTACTGCAGCAGTTATGTCGCAGCAAAGAATAGACTTATCTGAAACCTGCAGATATAATCGAAGTGGTCAAGTAAAGCAGAGATATTGATGTATAAATGGAAGTGGAATTGGGTTGTGCATCCACGCCAGTTCATTGATAAAAGATCAGAGCCATTGACTCACAATGCGAAGATGTGGTGCTAGTGATCTTTCATATCTGTTTTTGGTTCTTGCATCGTTGGATGATGGAGTGTGATCGGGCATTAGTTCAATAAACTCGTAATGGATTTTGAGCGATTGTGAATCTGTGATCACCTCATTTGCTGGGGTGTAGTAATATGGCGTCATGTCTCTAGTTGCAGCTGACCGAGGACAACTGAAGGAGAAGATTAATGTGGATTACAAAATTTCTTGTTTGATTAATCATGATTAGGTCAGATTCATGCACTAAAGGTGGTTGTTACGAATTCACGATGATGATGATGATGATGATGATGATGTTGGCATTTTATATATAAGCAAAGTCGTTTCATATTGGAGTTCTCCATATGTGATCATGGAGTATTCTTTATTTCAGATTTCCCAATCGAGACACAACCGTGTTTGACACTCACCCTGCAGCCTAACCATTTTTCTGCTTCTCTATCCAATGATCAATGTCTACCCCATTATCTACGTCAAAGTCTGAATAAGAAAATTGTGGTTGCTTTCACTAGTTGACCACAATCATCAACAGGGTCGTGATTCTTTTATCACCCTCTAGAATCCACCAAGTTCGAATATCACCTACAGTCGAGCTATACTGATTAACTTGTTCATATCTTGAATATTCTGCATCGTGTATCTGTAATATTTTTTTTATTATGGCGTGTAAAATGTGGTCAAATAATGGTGATCAACTTTCACGAATGTGAAGCAAAAAAAATCAGAGTACTGGTAAGTTTAGAAATTAACTTTGAACCAAGATCAGTGCATTTTCTTCACTTCCAAATAATACGGGCGAGTTGGAGACTTAAAGATAACAGATTCGAATCACTGAGCCGCCAATCAGGTACTTACCGGACTTACCGCCTCTCCGGCGGCCACTGATTCTAATAACACTATTACAGTGTGTGATTTAGCTACGATCCTTTCTATTTCAGAATCTTTATGTTGTCTAGCTAATAGTTACATTTTGTTGACAATCTTCTCCAAATGAAAATAAATCATCAAACAGATTCGGACGTACGTATCCATTTCTTGTCTAAAGCAGGTCTAAAGAATGCACAAATGTAACAAAAAACTAACAATCCATTATTATTATTATTATTAACTACCACCATGGAAATGTAATTTTTGACAATAAAGTTTTCTTTCTATGTTTTTGCCTGGCTTAAATTTGGTCAGATATAAATACGAAACATGTATAACACTAAGAAGCTAGCGAGCATCTTGAAGATACAACTAGCTGGTAATAATTGGATTATTTCAAATTCTCAAGGCTTGTGTTTCTGAGTATATATGTAATCGACATGAGCAACCAGGGTTCTTCTCATCATGCACTCCTCCTCGTTAACTCCTTCACAGCTAACCTCGCCATCCTCGAGATTAATGTTCTGATCTCCTCCTACATTCTGGACATTGAGAGTGAAATTCATTAGAACCAATTTGATAACAAAATCAAAATCGATCTTAACTGGCATATGCAAAAGAAAACAGACTGATTTCCTACAGCGAAAATTTAAAACGTTTACGTACTTGGTATCGGGTAGTTTTGAGAACGGTGTTGGTGAAAGCAGGCTCCGGGCGAACTGCAGAAGTCAGCTCAGAGCTGAGGAGGAGGAGCATGGCAGCGATAGTGAATAGGGTGGTGAACCTTGCCATTTTTGGCTTTTGCTGTTCTTCTTTTCTTTGTATACGAGGGATTGAGGGAATGAGAATATGAATGAGACTGGAATACAGGGAAGTATATATTTATAGTGGCATTGAGGGACAAGAGGTGACTTGGGTGGTAGGTTTGGATTGGAGGATATGGTCATATGGAAACAAAGCCAATCGTCAGTTCTTATTTTAGATCATTTTGTTAGTGCACTCACAATATTCTAGATCAACCCGAATCTGTACTTTGCGACATCCTAATCTATCTAAACACAGCATGCGGACGTGAACCAAATTTGTCAAAATTTTCTTTAGCTGGCAAATCCTCTAACGGGGATTTGGTTAATTATAAGTAATAACAAGAATCCGATGCGGGGAGAACTATAAAAGGAATAATCAAAAACTAAAAACCAATGCGATTTCGTTACGAGTTAGAACTAGCTAGCTAGCTTATAATCCTTATAATTCAGCACGCGGTTTCCTTATGAAATGTGATGCTGTTATGTGTGTGTGTGTGTGTGTGTGTGTGTGTGTGTGTTATTGCAGATGATGAATTGATGATACAAGCTAGGGCCGAGAAAATTTGATGACGTCTGACTTGACTTGCTACTGACGAACTCGATCATTATGATGTATATATATCAGCAATTGGATCAGCATACTAGAAGTCCAAAACATTGTGATCATGATTGCTCTGGAAGGGAAAATGGATTGTTGAAACAGTCACGTTACAGAAAAGGGAAGTGCAGCTGAGATGTCGTATAAATGGAAGGGCTGTGCCGTAAACGCTAGTTTCATTGATAAGAGATCAAAGAGCTATTTCCGGTGTCCTACAATTTAGTGACTAACTATAAATGCGAAGATGTGGTTCTACTGTGCTAGTGATCGATCTTCACTGTGCTCATTATCAAACCATTCTATTCAGTGCTGCGTTTTTGCTTCTTGAATCGGTGGACATAAATGAGAAGTTTAATCACAATTCAGGTCATTAATGCAATAATTCTTAATGCATCCTGAGGGATTATGAATCTGTAATTACATCAGTATCCGTGGGAGGACTAATAATCGAGAACACATGTGGCATTGTGTATTAAGGAATTTCTTGTGTGATTAGCTATCATCAGATCAGATGCATGCACGTACGTCCTAAATGGTGGTTGTTACGAATTCATGATGATGATCGATGGTGTTGGAATTCTATAACCAAACTTTGTTTCAATTTGAGAAATTTAGTGATAGTGAAGCATTCTTTATTCCAATTCCCACTGGAAAGTGGAAACACAACCGTGTTTGACATTCATTCTGCAGCTTAACCATATTTCTGCTTTGCGCCTTTACCTATCTAATTTTGTTTCTGATTATCCACCACATTACTTACGTCGAAGTGTGAAATTAAGCATTGTGATCGCTTTCAGTCATTGACCAAATTAATCAACAGGGTCGTACTGATATTATTTCCGGAAGACTAGAATGCAACAAGTTTCAATATCATTAACAGTTGAGCTCTGCCGACTAACTTGTTTGTCTGTTTAATATTTTGCATCGTTTTCTCTACAATATTGTATAATATGGTGTGTAAAACGTGATCAATGCGAGATTACTGGTAACATTAGAAAACTTGCACCCAGATCATCTCGACTTCCGAATTATACAACCGAGATGGAAAAAATTAAGCAGAGATTCAGATCGCTGAGCCGCCAATCAGGTACTGGCCGCCTCTCCGGCGGCCACTAATTCTTTAACATAGTGTGTGAGATGGCTAAATCCCCTTTTATTTCAGAATCTTTATGTTGCATGTCTTACTTGTCTAATCACTCTAATGGTTAAGTTAGTTGACAAATTAACTTCTGCAAATGGAAACATATATATCCTCAACCGGATTTTGAAGCATTCATTTCTTGTATGTCTAAAGCAAATTCAAAAAAATACACAATTACACATACTGTTAGTTGTCACGATGGGCAGCGTAATGCAAGTAATTCGACGACAAAGTTTTCTTTCTATGTTATTGCATGGCTCAAATTTCTCGCTAAGAAGCTAGCTAGCATGTTCGCTATGAAACTAGCTAGTTATTGGATCTTAAAATTTTCAAGGTTTGTTGTGCTTCTGAGTATATATGTAATCCACATGAGCAACCAGAGTTCTTCTCATCAAGCACTCCTCCTCGTTCAATTCATCACAGCTAACTTCGCCTTCCTCGAGATTGATGTTCTCATCTGCTCGCACGTCCTGAACACACGCATTGAGGGTAAGTTTCATCAAACCAATGTGATAAACAAAAAAACCAAGATATATACAGACTGATTTGCTTACTGAAAATAACGTACGTACTTGGTGTTGGAGTAGAATAAACTGAATGCTTGTATATTGGATGATTAATTCTTACATTGAAATGTTCTATAAATAAGCTAACAAGAGTACAGCTACCATAAATCACTCTCTAATTGGCTCACCTTGATCACGCCTTAATTGGCTCCTTGAATCACGCTAACACTCCCCCTCAAGTTGGCGCATATACATCAATCATGCCCAATTTGCTAAGTGAGTCATAAAAGACCTTCTTAGACACTCATTTTGTGAGCATATCGGCAATTTGTTCTTCTGTAGAAACAAAAGGAAAACTAATGATTTTAGCGTCTACCTTCTCCTTTATAAAGTGACGATCAACATCCACATGTTTTGTACGATCATGTTGCACAAGATTATGTGAAATATCAATAGCTACCTTGTTGTCATAATACAGTTGCCATAGCACACTTAGACTTAATGCCTAAATCTTGTAGTAAATTTCTAAGCCATAACAATTCGCACGCTCCCTGAGCCATACCTCTATACTCTGCTTCAACACTAGATCGAGCTACAACTTTTTGTTTCTTACTCTTCCACGTAACAAGATTACCCCCAACAAAGGTAAAGTACCCTGATGTGGATCTCCGATATGTAATATTTCCAGCCCAATCTGCATATGTGAAGCCACAAAACTTAAGGATATTATTGTGATTAGAAAACATTACTCCTCTCCCTAGAGCTGACTTCAAGTACCTCAAAATCCATACAACAACATCCATGTGGTCCACACTGAGATTATGCATGAACTGGCTCACTACACTTACTGCATACGCAACATCTGGTCTGGTATCTGATAAATAAATCAGGCGTCCAACTAGCCTCTGATAACGAGTTTTTTCAGTAGGCACTTGATCTGGATACTCTGCTAACTGATGGTTCTGGTCAATAGGTGTATCAATGGGAGTGCAATCCAACATACATGTCTATGTTAGTAGATCAAATATGTACTTACTCTGACACATATAGATAACATCACTTCCCCGGGCTACCTCAATGCCCAAGAAGTACTTGAGTGTACCTAGGTCCTTCATCTCAAACTATGTGGCTAACTGTTTCTGTAATCTATCCACCTCAACAATATCATTCCCAGTAACTACCATATCATCAACATATATAATTAGGGTTGTTACGTTCCCTTATTGATGTCTGAGAAATAATGTGTGGTCTGAATTACTTTGTCTGTAGCCAATTTTCCTCATGAATTGTTAAAATCTTCCAAACCAAGCATGAGGTGACTGTTTAAGACCATACAAAGATTTTCTCAATCTGCATACAAAGTTACTTGGAGAAACGGCTACATATCCAAGCGGAAGATCTATGTATACTTCCTCTGTAAGTTTTCCATGAATGAATGCATTCTTAACATCAAACTGTCTAAGTGGCCAGTTTAAGCTAGCAGCAAAAGAGAGCAATACCCGAATAGTGTTTATCTTTGCAACATGTGCAAATGTCTCATCATAGTCTATGCCATATGTCTAGGTGAACCCCTTTGCTACTAGGCGTGCTTTATACCGGCTCACTGACCCATCTGGATTATGCTTTACTATAAACACCCAACGATATCCCACAACCTTCTTTCCATGTGGTGTAGATACAAGCTCCCAAGTATTGTTCTTTTGTAATGCTTTCATCTCTTCTTCCATTACTTTTCTCCATTTTGGATCTCCCAATGCATCTTGCACTTTGTTAGGTACTGATACAATATATATTTGATTCACAAATGATTCATATGACTTAACAAATCTTTTGGTAGACATAAAATTTGCCACAAGATACTTAGCTTTAGCCTGAAGAGTAGGTTCATTTTTTTAAATGCATTTAAACTTGAGCATTTAATCCGCTGTGATTTTATGTGATGATCTAGTCATCGTAGTCATAATAGATTAAAAACTAAATCCATTAATAGTTTTAAGTTCTTCTAACTATGCACTCAATGTCTCTTGAACATATTCATAAATAAGAATATAGAGCCAAATATGTTAAGACATATAGATATCACAAATTAAAGCTCGGCAAGTGCACTAAAATAGTTTCAAATGGCCGTTTAACGTTACTTAAGGGTTTTAGACCCTCAAACGTCATTCACGAGTAATTTTGACATGCAAATATCATACATATACACTATAAATTCAAATACAAAGATCGGTATTGCCTAGGCATACCCAAAAAAGGTTGTCGGCGTCAATAAAAATAGAGCCAAAAAAGTTAGGAGTTTGTGAAGAGGTCGTGCGGGGGAGGCTGCAGAGACCGTGCAGGGGCTGCTGGGGGCTACAGGGTAGGAGGGGGGCTTGCAGTGGCTGCTGGATGCCTAGGAGCCGAGATAAGAGATCTGCCAATTTTTGATGTCACAGCGGACGGAACATCTTGGCGTTATTGCCAATGCTGTAACTCGCGAACCTGTTATAGTTTGTCACTCCCATAATATGTACGAGCGTTAGTTCAATTCGAATTTTGTGAAAAACATCACCATATTTTGAAATGGTGGGATATAAAGTGCATTACATGACGTGTAATACTACAAATCATCACCAAAACAAGGTGGAAACATGTCATAACAAGACATCAATCAAGGCTTCATCTTGCCAATGAGGCATAAATATGCTACAACAAGCATTGTCGATTCGAAATAAAGCCGAGAGCATACGCTCATGGCTCAAAGTCCTTCGGCGTTTTACAATGCTAGTTTGCAAAGTGTTGATCAAAATCAATAGATGATGACCTAATCCGTCAAAAATTATGGAGAACTGAAACAAATATATAATAGTAACATCAAAGATCATATAAGTGTGCATTGTGCTACACAAAGATCGGGTAAGCCTGACTTATGCTGCAATTAAAGCCATGGGCTTATATAGGTAGTGTCATATAGTATGTAATGCGTTACATTGCATTAACATATTGCTTTTGGTAATGAAACCATAAATGCATCGAGACATTCTCATATGTTCGTTTACTTGAACTACATGAGAATTTTATAACCAACAATTGGATTGAGATCTTGACCATGAAATCAATTCAAAGTGTAATGACTAAGTAACTATAATCACACTTGTGTGGTGAATACATTCATAAAAACTTGAGAAAATACATGAATTTGTAGTCATTCAGAGTATTAACCGAAGCATTTATACTTCATTATTTTCATTTTATAACCGCAACGTATAATTGTTTTTGTAATCCGTGTAATAGTGAGAAGATATTCTTATGTTCTTCCATATAATGAGTGTCTTGTTTCAAGAACTTTTCATATCTAACTCTTGTATATTTTGACCATAATGTTTCTGTCTTTTAATGAATCGATATTGCACCAAAAGAAATTAATCTGGACTATGTGCATGTTTCATCCAACATGATTATGTCAAATTTCAGGCGCATGTTGCGGTCAACAAGAGTGAAGATTCATTAGTATCAAAATCCGATACAACTTCCAAGTACTGAAGTAGGTTAAGTCCCAAATTATGGTAACTCAATTCAATAAATCATGACAAATTCTGTCACAATGGTATAAGTGACAATTTCCGTCGCAAACTGATGTTTGTCCTTTTTTTCAAACATGTAGCTACACACAACGGCTACGAATGGTAACAGCGACACTCCTACCTGCTCCAAAAACTCGGTACCATGGGAATCATATCCCTGGATACCACCCGAGAAGCGAAATAATCTGGTTGAAAAGAAACGGGAGGTTGAAAGTCTCCGATGAAAGACAAAATTCAGAGAAATTTTAAATTGCATGAAAGCAGCAATGTTAATTAAAACATATTTGGTTGTCTGCCAAATAAAAAGTGTAATAGTTGCTCTTGCTTTATTCCACAGTCATGCTTGAATCCACAAATATACGTCGTGAAATTATCTCACCATTCGATTTCGTATTGCCATTTGATAAATTTCACCAAAATGAAAACATACGGTTAGTTTAAATTCACCACATAAGAAATCCATAAAATCAAATATGAAATTAATATAGTAAATATATATGTTTTACCGTAGGTTAAAACAAATTTACCTGGGGGCAAATTTCCATGCCCCTTTACCAGTTTACTCGAGAGGTAAATTCCTCTCTTTGTTGTGGTCGGTGGGTCTCAGAAGACCGTCGTTGGTTGGACCCGTGAATCCTAGTCGGGTTCGTTGTGTTTACAGTCGTGGAGATCGGCGCTAGGGCGTGCGAAGGCTACGCCTAAGGCTGCTTGCTGTCGTTGGAAGAGAGTAACGCCAGGGCTGAAGCATGAGCAGCGTTGCCAGTCTTAGAGTTTAGTGCTGGCGTGGAGTCGTTCGTCAGAGCTCTGGGCTCCGACACCCAATGCAGGAGCACGCGCGGCCAAATTCGGGCAGAAAAAGGTGTGCCACCGCTACGTAGGGCTGGGATTCCAAGTCCCAATCTGGTGCTGGGGCGACAGGAGTCGCGCTACCGATGTCGACCTCTAGGGGTCGGAGGAGAACGAGGGTGCCCATAGCAAAATTCTTGGTGCCCTAGTTGATTTCGATTTTCTATTTTTTTGTCTTTTTGCAATTTTTTTTTCCAACATAAGAATTTTTTTTCAGTCATCTTTTGCTGAATTTTTCATGCCAGAATAAATATTTTCGTCTTCTTCTGCCGAATTATTTTCAAGGATTTGGATTAGGATTTGGATCTAGAAACTCAGTGTTAGAATTACGTGCTAATAACGTGTTACAGAAGAATGTAATATACATCATAATAGGGAGAAACATCATCTTTATTCATTGATAATGATACCTTATATATAAACATTACATTGAGTATCCTGTTGAATAAGAGATTATATATCATTCATTATTTAGATTAACATATACTAATTAAGACAAGATACGACTAGAAAATTACGGAGATAATTCTACTACAACATATTCATTATTTATGTATATCATTTTCATCCTTACACATGAACGTCATATCAATAATTTCATGAATTTGTTTGGAATCGTGCCACACGATTTTTAATTAGAATATCATGTCTTTATTTTCAGGCAAGCATTTCTTCACACACTTAATATACCGAATCTTTAACAGATCCATCTTAAACACCGTACCTATTCATCTATGCATTTTGTTCTTTATCATGTTATGCTTAAAAAAACTCGCGTTGCATATTTTTTTTTGTGATACGCTTGCATATCTTTTCTTTCGTGCATTTGGGTTATTGACGATTAAAACCAAAAAATTGAATTACCTTCTTAATTACCAGCTGGGATGCGCACGTTCAACACGGCACACATAAATGTATAACAAAAATACATAATGAAATGGGGTGGATCATGATTCATGTACACGATGAAACGCAATTTGATAATAATTATCACATTTGATCGAGTCTAGCTGTCTAGGTCATCATTGATTCCCCCTCCATTTGTTAATATAATCTCATGCGATTCAACTCTGATTCTTTTGGAAAAACAATACCCCTATATATTCATCATGAAACCCGCTTCTTGCTCTTGATCATACTCATATGAGTTATATCGTTATCTACACGATTAAGTATACAACTATTTATATAAGTTTTTCATGATAGCTCGCTCTAGCTAGTCCGAAATTGTGGATGCCCTTACGGTCCTACAGCTCCTATCTAGCTTTATGCTGCACAAATTCAGAATGATTGCCGAAAATCAATTGATCTAGTAGTGTAGTGTCAACATTGTAACTAGGAGGTTGTGGGTTGGAGTAATGAAAGACTAGTTATAGCGCATCTGCGCATATAAATCATAAATGAAACCAAATCTCACTTGTGAAACTAAGTTTAAAGTTTTTCACACAAAATTCTCATCTATAATCAATTATACACCAAACTTTTTTTTATATATGTAAGTTGTACTGTGTACAGTGTACCTTACGTGAGTTACGTCCACTACGTGTTTGAAATTTTAAGACATATGATATGCAGGTGAGAAGTATCAATCTGATAATCTCCGGTACATATACTAATGTCAAACCGAGACACTTTTAAAATCATAAATTCATAATGGTAGATTTATATCTTGGAGAAGAAACTGTATATATAACTGTACATAACTACATATGCAGTAAGCTACTATTTAGACGGCTCAACAGTCCAACAACCACAAAGGACACCAATGCCAATCAATTTTGTATATGTCTTTTTTTTTTTGGTTAATCATCAATTTTGTATATGTCAATACCAAGACATAATCGTAATTCCAGAACCTCCATAGGTCCTATTTCGGAAACTCATCTTATAATCATCATTGCAAACCCTTAATATAGGTCCCCTTACGAATGCTTAATATTCTCAACCTCTCCAGCTCTCTCTGTCTCACTATGTGATTTCTACATCCATGGCGGTCACTACCTCCTCCTCCAACTGCTCTAACTTCTTCAACTTCCGATCAAGTACTACGGACAAGGTCCGACCCTCTTCATCGAGCCAAAGCTGTCGTGGCAGAGTTGATGGGGTTGGCATGTGGCTCATCAACAGTGTCTCGGCTGCTTTCTTTGCTTCCTTGGAGCGATGCTCTTGCATCCGCATCGCCACTCACGACGATGCCACTGACGACTGCAACGACTTGCCCTTGATCTTTCACGATGGGAATCTTGAACGGCATTATAAAGGCGTCGACGGCGCCGCTAGCCGGAGGAGAACGGCCGGCAAAGGGAAGAAGGGTATTACTATAAGTTAAACTATAACAGTACTATTTCCTTAAAGCTGTCATGGAAGTTTGTTAAATCTTATGGCTTTGGAAGTTCGAAGAGGACGTGCTTAAATATCTCATGTTTATTGCTTTCTGATTGCGCGATTATATCAATGAATTGTACGTACAAGTTATACAGCTTTTTCTGAATCAGCTTGCTTCAGAAAAAGTTGTATGTTTTCTGCTCTGAATTTAACATATATATTCTTGATTATATACGTGATCTTGTCATTCTTGTGCATGCTCTCAAAACTGGCAGGATTTTCCAGTTTCTACTGTAATATTTCGCAGAAAAAAACTGTAGATGTTTATTTGGAAATTAAGTAAAAGTGGCAAAGGGCCAAAGGCACTTGTATTCTAAAATGCTTTATCGACATGCATGATTGATCATGCTGTCATTTTGTATCTAATCATGAAGATGAACAATGATGTTGTTTCATAGGAAAAAGGCAAAAGCTTCTTTTACTTGTTCATGTTTTCTCTTTAATAATCAAGTTGGAGGGATCCAACTCAACTCGAATGCAACAACTAATAATTCTATTTCAATTACAATCGATCCACTGATACGTGTAACCTATATCATTGCCATTAATTCTACAAGATTTAGCTATATCGAGTAAGAGTAACCTACGGCCAATTGATAGTATGAGAAAAAAAGAGAATTATCGTAATCCACACTGTTAATGGTGGAAGGTCACGTCTAACGGCATCATTAGTGTCGCTTATGGTAATAGGGTTCTACTGTGTACTCTTCTATTTACACTGAACCACCCAAACAAAAGATTTAGCCACTGACTGAAATCCTATCCATTCAAACCTGGCAATAAACCAAATTATAAATTCCTGGTTTGTTTGCTTCGACTCCAATGTTTCCCCATACATAAGAATGGGCCTACAACACAATATAGGCCGGCCCAAAAGAAAGTAGAATCCACCTCAAGGCCAAAAAAGCGCCGTTGCCGGGGATCGAACCCGGGTCACCCGCGTGACAGGCGGGAATACTTACCACTATACTACAACGACTTGGTTGGCGGTTTCTTGTAGTGACAGATATTGTAGTTTAGTCATAAAAAATGTCAAAGCATTGGAAGATGACCTCTCTCGGTGTCCCACACGGTTGCTCCCTCCCAGATGGAGCACAACAGTGATTCTGTTACAGAGCCGCAGATCGCCGACTGAAGAACCACCCTCTCACTCGCCGACTCACACCTCCCTAAACCCTAACTCTCTCTCTCTCTCTCTCTCTCATTTCTCTTTACAAAAACTGAGAAAACGAAATCCAAAATGCTCCGAGATGGTCAAGAAACCCCCTCCAGGTACGTCACCCACTCCCACTCTTTCACTCCTCCCTCAATTTCTCCCAATTCCAATCCAATGCGGCGTCGTTTTGGTCCCCCCTCTGCAGATACGAACTCCTCAGCATGGTCAAGAAGCACTCCACCTTGTTGGGCAAAACAGTCGTCGACGCCTCCGATGTCGAAATGGACCCCCGATTCTGGCACGACGTCTTGGACCTGTACTTCGTCCGCGGCAAAGACTCCCGCCGCCGCCAGGACGATGATCTCGTCTTCTTCGTCAGGAAACTGGTACCTTGTGCTTCTCTCTCTCTCTCTCTCTCTCTCGATTTCACTCTCCAATTACTACTTTGAATCGCATTGTGCTGTTTTGCAGAGCTTGCAGGGCTTCAACGACGACGTTCCGCCTTACTTTGTACGCAGGTGGGCGCCTAAGGTATCAAGCCTGCTTCGAATTTGCTTTGGTTTTTTAGTCGTGTGTGATCAATTTTCGAAAGCTGAAGAGCTGACTGAATCCGGTTTCTTGTTTTAATTTGAACAGTTGGATGACTTGATGGGTGACAAGTCTTTAGAGGTGGATTGGAGGCGCTCGTTTCACTTGAATTTGATTGCTCATACTACATTTACTGTAACTGTCGCTATTTGCAGGTAAATTTGCATGAATTGCATTGTGTTTTTGTCGTGTAATCTGCACACATTATGATACCTAGTGTATCGTGTGTGTTCGTGTATATTTTGTAAATGTAATTGTGATTGAGTGCATGTAGAAGTATGAATATGTTGTCATTGGACTGATAAAGTATAGAACTGCTCAGATGTTCAGTGATTTTGATCTGGAGTCTGGATTATTCTGTAATATTAGGAGAAGGAATGAGTGAATTTTTATAAGCGTATCATTCTAGTGCAGTATTCATGTCGCATTTTCTTTTCACCAGAGCTAAGCAATGGTAGAGGTTAAAATTAAGTCTTGGTTTTTAGTCATCAGGACCTTCGGAACCACCAAGCTGAGCAAGATAAACCATTATCTCCGATATACAAGGTTTGCACACTTGTCTTATTCATCGGCTTTACCTAATTTGTTGATGGAACTCCGAATTATGGTTTTTATGAAGATATGAAAGGATGGGATGTGTTTCCCATAAATTAGGACTTGAGGATCTTCTCATGTAAACTAGAAGTCTGCTGCAGAAACCATTCAATTGAAAGAAAACAAGTCCTTTCATCCTCTTCATAGATAACATAATTTGGTTCTTCAGAAGCACACAACATTTAATATTATGTAGGATTTTAGAATCTGCCTCATGAAGTTCTAATACAGGTTGTTAAGACTGTTTATGCATCTCCCAGCCGAGTCAACTTTCATTTGGACTCGCAAAAGGCAAGTTTAGCTACTTTCTGATTAATCTGATATCACTGAACCATGCTATATCTTCCACTTCATTCTCATACTATTGCTGACACTTATATAGGAAGTGGAGACAACACCTGCCTATCCAGATATTTGTTTTGCTGTCGATGACTTTGACTCCACTTTTGATGCTGTGGTAAGAAGATTCCTCTGTTGATTGTGTTGTGGCCATTAGATCATTTAGACTTGTGATGCCAAAATTCACTAGCCATATAATGTTGTTACCAGACTGACCAATGTCGTATTCTTCAGTCGTACTTCTTCTGGTCACTTTGCTGTAATCAGTCATTCTTAAGAAACTGCCTGTTTGACTACTTTTGTCTTCTTCTTTTTTTTCTTTAAATCTCTCTGTCATAATATTAGCACCTGTTTTTTCAGTTGTTTTGTTGTGCGGTATATCTAAAATGTAAGCTGCAGGAAGTGAGATTCTTTTCTGATTTTCAGGTATTGACTGAAACAGACCATTGTTATTGTGTGATACTTAATGCACATGATGGGGCAGCATTTCCTATGGCAAAGGAGCCTGATGATTGTAGTTCTAGTGATACTTCCTCTCTAAAGGTTGACACTAGTTCTGCAAAGGCGAAAAGTTCTAAGGTTCTTCTCTAATTTACGTTCAAATAACAGATTTATTATTAGATCGTTGAATGCCACACACATCCTGTTAGTTGAAAAAACTACTCATTTTAGACCTTCTGATTTATGATGCTTATAATTGCAGCTAACTCTTTTTTCGGGATTTGTCAGCTATCAAATGGTACGAGATGCTTATGATGGTATGTTTTCCACAGATAACTTCATGATATATGCATTTGGCTCGCACTGCTGTCCTTGAGACGGCCTTTTTGTTTTTGTTTTTGTAATAATCAATTTTTCTTTTTCTTTTTTTCCTACAATTGTTGGATCGATTCTTATTCAAGTTCTATGATCCCATAAGTGATTTGACTTTTACTTGTTATGCTGATAAATTTCAAATGGGTATCATCTGTACCTTACGTAAGGTACGGATTCGCCGATTCCGGTGACGGCAGGCCGTAACGGCGGGGCAGACCATGATAGTTGCACTCCCCACCTCCCGGCGGTCCCATTGTGCCGGTTGAAGCTCCATCAACGACCCACGGCGGCCGGAATCGCGAAATCGCCAGAATCTGCCAAGAAACTTGATTTTTGCAGATTCCGGCCGCCGTGGGTAGCTCCGGCCGGCACAAACGTGATCGCCGGGAGGTGGGTAGTGCGGATGTGCTAGTCCGCCGCGCTGTTGTGGCCTGCCGTCGCCGGAATCGGGACGTCCGCCCATGAAACGCCCGATATATATATATATATATATATATATATATATATGAACTCACTCGCTTATGTTGTTACATTTGGTGATTTCTTCTTAACATATTATGAATCTGAATACTCAATTTAACATATGGGTTACACCTAATAATCTCTGTTTAGCTCAATGTTCCAAAAAACGGTCTAGGTGGCCGCCTAGGCACTAGGAGGTCACCCACCGCCACGCTCTTTGCCTCGGCGGTCATCTGTGGAGTTTTGTGAATTAGGCGGCCGCCTAGGCGGTCCTTGGCGGTTCTAGGCGGTCTTAGGCGGTTATGAGCGGTGTTAGGCAGCCCTATTTAGTCCTAGGCGGTCTAATTGACTCTATTTAGTCCTAGTCGGTCAACCATTATTTGATATTAAAAAAAAACTAAAAGAGGCCGCAGCTCTCACTCTTTGTCTATTTTCTGAAAACTGAATCTCATCAACAGAAGAAGAGGAAATAAATATGAATATTAAATTTGAGTCCGATACTGAATGAGTTAGGAAATAATTTGGAGAGAAATAAATTGAGATTTAGTATTATTGCATTTGTTTCATTATTTATCTTTTCTTCAAATATTTTTATGGACTTTCTACTTAAGTTATGTGAATTTAGACTATTTTAAGTATTTTTAAAATTAATATTAAACATCATTATATATTTTTAATCATTAAAATAGTTTAAATATATTTATAAAAATAAATAAATATTTAATAATTTAAAACCGCCTAACCGTCTTAGCGCTAGAAGGTGGCTGTCCGCCTGCATACCGCCTAGCGCTTTTTAGAACCTTGGTTTAGCTTGATTTGTGTTATAGCCTTATAGGTATGTTGGATACCTCATTATTATCATGTTGCATTGTTCCCCTAATTATTGGATGTCTTCTAACTCATGTATCTGATAACACAGCCGGAAAGTCTCGATTTGGGAACCTTTTGTCACTTGCTCACTCCCCTGGCAAACAAGATAGACTGTACATGAAAGGTCCTGGAGGCCGTGGGGAAGTTGAAGTGGCTGTTTCTGGTGTTGTAGGTATGAAATTTACTCCTGTGGCAGTTGGAAAATGAATCTAGTTTTATGATTCCATGTTTTGTGACAAGTTAAATATGGTAATTGAGTTCATCAAATAATATAAACACTCATGTCATATGCTGAAAGTGTATTATATTATCAGATCAGAGCCAGCAAGATGCAGGCCCGTTTTCACCTGTGACATCCAAGAAAGGATTCGGAATCGGCTTTATGGTTTGTAAAGCAGCTTCTGTTGCATCTGTTGCAGCAAAGAATGCCTATGCAGCTGCTGCTTCTAGCCATAGTTTTGATGAGGAGATGATCCCTCTCAAATGCTGCTTGATGTCCATTTCATTACCGTGGGAACACATTGCATATGATCTTCTTTTTAAGGTCAGTTTATTTCCAGTGCCTAATGGATGGCACAATGCACTTCTGGTAATTAATTATTTCTTGTTCGGAAACTCTTTACTCTCTGATTTAATCATTAACACAGCTGTTGCGTTCTTTTTCTTTCTTCATTCATTTGGTAATGAACAAATTGTAATCATGCAATCTAGTATACATTTAGTTGATTACTCTATACTGTGCCTGTGAAGAGTGCTAAAATTTCAGGTTTCTAAATTCAGGGGACTCCTCCAGTGAACTTGTAAGCGGCATATTACGTACATTCTCGCTGGCAATGAATATTAAAGATGATAATGTACCTCCAAGAAGAAAACAAGTGATGAGTGGAGATGTTCACCTCCCCTGCGATAAAAGTAAAGATTGGAAATCAGACTGCGCAAAGGGCCTCTGTAGAACACTTTTATGCTTCATACATACAGAACCAAGCAACATGTTACTTTCATTTGAGGTTTAGGGAACACTAAAGTCCTACATTTGTATATATTTTGGTGAGTGGAAGCACTTTGTATTACCCTGTTATGGTACTCGTAGGCTGATAGCTCTCCTGTTTCTTTTATGCCTAATGCGCTATGTGATTTGTGGCCATAAAAGGAAAGCAAATCCTGACCACTGAAACAGAACATGATCTCTTTCTATCCAAAAGTGTGGATGATATTATCTCCATTTTCTAATTGGAAATGCTGCATTTTCTACTATCTTAAACAAACGCCTCATGGTGCGGTCGGTTTCAGTTTATAGGACAGATCTGTCGTCCGCAATCACTGTAGCATTTCATTAGTGCTCAATCGAATGGAACAATGTGTTTAAAGTGTTGGCATTATGCAGGTGGTTTCTAGAGGAAGAAGACGACTAGCAAGGCATTTTCTATTAAGGACAATCTTGTTGAAGACTTTTTTTATTCGCCTACTTTTCGATTTTATATTCATATATTAACCGTTTAGTTTGTATAAATATATATATGAATATATTATCTATGTAAATTTCTTAACTCAATTTAGCTAAATTTAAAGTTAGTACATTTTAGCTATTCTGCTGGAGACAAAAATTAGCAAAAATGTAGCGAGATTTCAAAATATGTTTGAAATAGCTAGTCTCTTTGAGATGCCTAGTACGTTATTCTGTATTCATAAAAGAAATACACTAACTTGTAAAGATAGACAAAAACTCACATTGTTATTGTAATATAAGAATTTGGCAACTCGGACGGAGTTAACATTATTTTGAATGTTCAACTCAAATTTTCTACCTTATCTTTTCAACTGCGTGCTCTAGTCTCTAGATGACACCGGCGCGCAGTCCCTCACCGTTAAATTTTTTTCTTAATTTATCATTAGATCAACTATTTATGAACTTTTAACGTTTTTTGTTTACTTCCAATTCCAGTTCCAATATATTTCCTATGTGGGGCCCGAAAGAAAATTCAGCGGAGGAAAACCCCAAAATGTTCAACGGCGGTACACCGTTGCATACCGAAGCGGATGGGCCAGTCTAGAAACCGGGCATCAGGGTATCCCCATAGCTGAAGGTAATTCCTCAAACATAAGACTAATCACTGACGGGGTCCATGTGAAATCGTTCTAACCCTGTAGAACATAAACCGGGTGTCATAGCCACAGTAATGTTCTGGCATAAATGCCGATTTGCACCCCAAACTTGGCTGAAATTGTCAATTTGCACCCTGAACTTGCATTTGAGTCAATTTACCTCCTAAATTTGGTAAAAATTGCCGATTTACACCCCGAACTTGTATTTGAGTCAATTTACCTCCTAAACTTGGTAAAAATTGCCGATTTGCACCACATCCGTTAAATTTAACTGTTTTTATCCAATTTTGCGTCACATGTCATGCACATGAGGGGTAATGTTGTCATTTTATATTTATATTTTTCTTAAAAACAAATAAAAATATTCTTTAAAATGAGGATTATTTTGTTAATCAAATTATTTATTTACATCTTTTTTTTTCTATCTACTTAACCCTACTTTGAATTATATATTCAATATACCCACCCATTCAAATATAGTGTGTTGTGTATAAATATATTTTTATATGTACACATTGTTGGAGGATGAACAAAAAGAGAATAATAACGACGTAATAGAACATAACGTAACCGTTTATTGATTGATAATGAGGTCAATATATAGGCATTACATAACCACAATCCCATAGGATTCGGAGTCCTAATCTATTACAAAGATGTGAATCTATCTCTAACAGGAAAGCAAGACACACACAATGGTAGAATAATAATTCTCCCAGAACACACATTTATTTTTAATTTTCAATGTATTTATTTATATTTTTCTAATATCTTTTAACATACTATATCATGTAAAATAATAAATATATAAATCAATAACATGTTTCGAAAAAACAAACATTATAGCAAGTGTTCCTCTTAAGTAATTTTATTAATTTATTTCATTATTCAATATGAATAAATATATAATGACAATACTATCCCTTAAATGCATGACATGTGACGCAAAATTGGATAGAAACAGTTAAATTTATCGGATCGGGTGCAAATCGGCAATTTTTACCAAGTTTAGGAGGTAAATTGACTCAAATGCAAGTTCGGGGTGCAAATTGACAATTTCAGCTAAATTTGGGGTGCAAATCGACATTTATGCCTAATGTTCTCAATGTCCTAACTCACACCCATTTTAGCCCGGTTAGAAACAAAGAGGTGTGTAATGTCTCCGCTAACTATCGAACTCATGACCAATGTCACGTCTAAACTCTTGTTAAAGAATTGACGCGGTCAAATAATTGTTGTTTTATACAATTTTGTTTGATTCTTCGTGACTAAGCTAAGCTAATCCCACTGTGGGTTCCCACCTGAGCTAAAACAAAACGACTTGTCCCACCACCATTAGCACACCAACCTTTGCAAACAAAGTTGCACGTAATGCACTACACCAACCAAAACCATCATTATTTAACTAATTAACCATCATTAGCTTACTATTATTTTCCTAAAGTGGGTGCTTAGGTTAATTTAGTTTGACCATTTTACCCTCTCCCTTCCATAACTTTTGCCCTAGTGGACCCCCGGTGTCTCATCCCCTTCAACGATAAATACTCGTCCCCTCCACTCTCCTCCTTCCCTTTTCTCCTTCTTCCCTTTTCCCCCATTCTTCAATTGTGATCATCATGATGAGTGCATGTACTTCCTCGCCGATGTTCTTCACCGGTGCCCAGCCACCGGTCGAGTTGCAATGTCCTCTCCAAGAGACTGAGCTGATAGAGGAACTCCTGTCCCTGCAGCAAGAAGGGAACTCGAACTCGGGGAGTCCGAATTCCGGTTCGGATGGCTCGAACCGTGGAGTCTACTCGGTGGATGAGAGAAAGAGGAGGCGCATGACTTCAAATCGGGAGTCAGCCAGGCGATCCAGGTGGAGAAAGAAGAGGCATTTGGAGGACTTGACGGAGGAGGCAAGCAGATTGAAAATGGAGAACCGGGAGCTGAAGAACCGTTTGGGGTTTGTTACTCAGAAGTGTCACATAACGTGGAGAGAAAATGAGCGGTTGGTATCCGAATCCCTAGCTTTGCGAGCTAGGCTTTCGGATCTGAACCGGGTTTTAGTTGCCATGCAGACGATGCAGTCACAATATTAAACAGTTATATTGATCTAAAAGTCTAAAATGGCAACTAAAATTAACGAAACGAGGATCAACTTGGGCAGTCTCTCGTGCATTAATTTAAGTATAGCTAGACCAGCATTACAGACTTGGTTAATTACTGGGGTACAGATTTGGCTGCTCAACAAAACTAGTTAGCTAGTTAATCATATGGCATATAATCTAGGGTTTAAAGGTCGATCATCTGCTAGCTACAGCTGGGAGGATGTGTTTGATGTGCTCATTCGTGTAAATAGTTTCATGAAGGAATACTAATGCAGTGGAAATGAATGATTTAGTTTTTACTTTGTACTATTCAGTTACCACCGATCATCATCATTAATCAGCGAACTTTCGATCGCGATCTCTATATCTCAAATTATATATTACCTACAAAGGTTTTGCTGCTGCATGTTTGTTTCACGTTGTTGGTCTGTGTAAAGATTCGAGCGTCAGCAGCTAATTAACTGGCTTTTTGGTCGTGCATGCTGAACAAGTAACTCTTTTTATTAAAATAATGAAACTTTCAAATTGTAATGTCCGATTCCAGTTAAATTAATGACTTATAAGCTTATAGCTAGGTCATGATCGATCACCACGTTTATCTGTTTCAAAGTTCAGCTCTGTTATATTGGCTATCTGTTTATGGTATACACAATTGTGTGTTAATTGTGTGTGGTGATAGAGAATTGTCATATATATGTGTACGTGGGATGTGGGCGGTATTGGATACTGTGCGGAGGAAAATGCTACTATATGTTATGCAGCAGCAGCGCGGAATAAAATTTTCCTGTTATACTAATCTTCTTTTCTTGGTTTGAGAGAAAACTGTGTGATACTAATCTTGGTCTGTCGGACCCGCAAATCATCAACAAATTCCAGCTGCATGCTACTTATATATTACCTAATTGACAAACAAACAATTCATGTGTTTGCATGAACTTCCACTCCCGATTTTATGTGTATAATCGCGACAAATGTACACTACTTATTACTTAGCCTCAAGTCCATAACATTGTCCTTCATTCATATACTAATCAATAGTTCACGTGTATCACATTTGGATTAGTTCAATAAGTGAGAATGATTTGAGATCTAGCTGCGATTGATAGTTAACATCGATTGTTTAACAAGTAATTAAAGAACCCAATTAACAAACATGATTCAAGCATATGAATATATGCATGCATGCATGTCTATATATGCCCGCTCACACGCACATGCAACACTAATAATACATGATTAATTTCGCGCGTACGTAGTGTACCAAACGTACATACTACTTGGGGAAAACTGATCTATCGAAACGTAAATAGATTCTTGTGCTTGTTACGGATGTCGTATTCATCGACTTAAATACTTATACGTATTGTATTGTTTACCGACTAAGTGAAAAGTCTGATAAGTACCATCAACTGGATATGGGACTCACTGGCACATGAACTTAAAGCCTTAAAGGTTATTGTCACAGTACGTAGCTAGCTAAAACTCTTTATCTGCGTATATGCTAGCTGTAAAGCTTGCTAGCTTGATCAAGTTAGCTTTTAGAACGATGGTGGTGGCAATGTTCTAAAAATCTCCGTCTAGGTGTCCGGAGATCCTTAGCCGTCTAGATTTTAGGTTGATTAATCCCCGATTAATCCTCTGGGCGCTGGTTTTTAGCTGTATGTCCGATTAACGCCTAGCGTTTTTTATAACATTGGGTGGTGGTAGTTGGTTCTTAGCGATTGGTATCATATCGATCAGCAGAGCAACCACCACATCAAACTTTACTCGACGCGCGTCCATTTAAAAAAAAAAGCAGTCTAGCATTAAGGGATCAAATATATTCCACCAAAGGAAGCTTAGACTAATTCCATCCAAGAACAGGGATGGAAGATTCTCAGTTCTTCACGTACGTACATCCCTGTAATCTATATGTGCATGCATATATACCTTCCATATCTCTTTTGACCACTGCTTTTGTGTACACATTGTCCCACTGCTGGGATCCAAGAATTGTTATCCAAGTGTCAAGTGGTTTGGGGTTACTAATCTTTTTAATTTGCATAAGAAATTAGTCGTATAGGACTAGCTATAGAATATGCTAGTCATCAAGCTAGGTTTAGGTTCTTAATTTTTATTATATGTACGTAGAGTTCAAGCAAACGACCGACAGTACTACTAGCTACAGCTAAAATTAATCAAGAAATACATGCGTGCATGCAGTTTGCATACATTATAATCATTAGCCAGGTTATAATTTAGGCTAGCGAACACGATTTATCACGATTTATTTATTGGATAGGAGCAATTAGAAATCGCATATGGGACTAGTTTCGAACTTTCAATATGCATCAGAATTAGCAAGTGGAAGAATAAGGGCCATGGGGCTTTTACGATCAATCCAGATGCACGGAATGAATTTGAATTTTGGATCCGTAGCCCCCATCAGATCACCAAAGCTAAGAGAAAATTGGAAAAGAAATAGCAAAGCAAAAGAGAAAGATAGGGAAAGACTTATATATATCTATCGGATATCATATTATCATTGATATTATTCAACCATGAACCATGCATAGAGTAAGAAAAAGAAAAAAAAAGGGAAAGTAAAACAGATTACGATATATGGAGATATCAGACAGAGTATGTAGGAATCAATCAAGCACTGGAAGTGTCTAATACTTGGGAATATTACTTACTACTGTTTTTGACTCTAACGTACTTAGCTATCAGATCGAGTACCGTACACTGTTATGTCGACCTCTTTACTTTGTTCTTTTCTTTCTTGATATTTTTAAGAGATACGTATCGGAAATAAAAGAAGAATGATAGTGCTGAAAATAGTTCTTAGATGCAGGAGTTAATTGTCGGTAACTGAGTTACACAAAATGAAAAGATATAAGCTATTTAAAGTGACGTTGATTTTTCTTTTCGACTATATATAATGGATAGAGTTTATCTTCACATCATACTCAGAAAAGGTTATACTAATGTATTTCTTTGCCGCCTTCTTCTTAAAGCACAAACCTAAATTTTTACTTGACCTTACTTAGTTGGTCAAAATAAAAGGCAGCTAGAGAAGACGTAGAGCAGACCTAATAAACAGCATATATGATCATCCATGTGATTCATGCTAGTGGAAATGTATTTGTTCAGCTCGGGATGATATAGAGCAAAAGTAAAGTTGGTTTTTATATATTTCTGTGCAACTTCTTTTATATATAGTTTCAATGTAACTCCTCCCTTTCAAGATAGATTACAATTTAATATTTATTAACACAAATAAATGAACAGAGTCAACCGACTAACCATTGCTCCGTTACGTTCATTAATTACTTGGAGAAATTCGTAGCTACCCTCAATGTTTTTTTGGTCAATACCCTCCTTAATGTTAAAAGTATGAATTGCATTCTCAACGTGAAGCTAACTTCCTTACAGATGTGCCTTAGTCAAACTTACTAATTCCTCTGAAGCATTGTGCTTATTTAGGTTCGACATGCTTTTCTGTTCAAGTATCAATCTAGGATGTTTGTTTTATGTGTTGTAAACTTGTAATGTACCTTTAAAAAAAAAACTTGTACTGTTTTGGGCTTCTCATAAAAAAAAAGTCACTGACATATTTGGAAATTATTTAGAAATTATAAAAAAGTCATCAACTATTTGGAAATTATAAAAATGCAATCTTTTAAAAACTCTTATAGCGTTACCCTTAAATATCATGAAATTTACGAAATACCACTGACATATTTCTTTCTATCCTTTTTTTTAATCTAGATCTCCAACACAACTTTTTGTTTCCACCAAAAATCATTTTGCGTTGACGACGTCCAAAGCATGGTGACGGGCCATGGTCAAAGACGCGAGGACAGGCCAAGGTCGGAGGCACATGGACAACGTCAGCGGGAGATGCTAAGGTCGGAGGCGTGGGACGAGCCATGGTCGGAGGCGCAGGGACATGCCAAAAGCAGAGGCACGGGGACGGCGTCGGCCAGAGTTGCTAAGGTCGGAGTCTCGGGGACGGCTTAGGAGGTGCGTTGCTGAGGACAAGCCAAGGTCAACGGTGCAAGGTTAACGATCTGGAGGTGGTGGTGGCGACGGCTAGTGGACAACGACGAAGATCTAAAGGCGATGACGACGTTGTGGAGAGGAGAAGATGACGATGTTGCTGCTGCTGATGCAGCTTGCCAGAAAAAATGTTGGCCCTTGCGGTGTCGATGAGTTGTGATCAGAGATGTTGACATGGGTGCCCAGAGTAGTTATCTGGGTGCCAAGTCAAAATTTATGTTTTTCTTTTTGGTTTCTCCATTTTCCACCTATTACATTATTTGTCACACTACCAGTCTCAACTACAAGTATAATCACACTACCCATCACAGAACAATGTTTGTGTGACTGATACTGTAGCTGAGGAATGTTTTGTGTGACATGTAGTATGACTAATGGTGTGACACTATGACGAGTAGTGTATGTGACATGCCGAGATAAAAAAATGTTCGTTATTTCTAGTCATTCTTTTATTATTATTATTATTATTATCATTACATAGTCACATAAAACGGTGTGATAGGTAGTGTGACTGATGATGTGACATATAGTGTGATAACTAGTGAGATAGGTAGTGTGACGTCATGCTGTGAGAAATAAATGTTTGTTATTTATAGTCATTTTCTTATTCTTCTTCTTCTTATTTTTATCACAACATAGTCACAAAAAAATAGTATGACAAGCAGTGTGACAGACAGTATGACTGGTGGTGTGACTGATAGTGTGATAGAGAGTGTAACAATTAATGTGACGGGTGGTGTGACATACCAAGAGAAATGTCTAAATATACGAAACTATGCTAAAATTCAAAGAAGATTGGTATGAGTATTCTCAAATTAATAGAATAATTAAATTAAAGAACCTTGAACTCTGGTTTCGTTGGAATTGCTTGGAGCACCACGATGAACGATGACAGTCCCTTGCAAGGGTTTATGCGCCTTGTACGATGGTTGGTTCGGAGTGTGTATGGTATCAAATGAAAGAGGGAAGAGAAATATTTCCAACAATACCAACCATGTTCAAATCGATAGTCGAACAACAAAGTTATGGCTTGGCCGGAATTAGAAGAATAAACAAAATGAGAAAGAGAATGAGGGTGAGAAAAGACAAAACAGTCAAAAAAATAAAAAAAAGTGATTAAAATTTAATTTTATTGATTTTTTTTCTAATTTTCATTTAACTAAAATGACCATCTTATAATTATATTTTTTTCATTAATTTTTTTATAATTTAAAATTAAATTTGATACTAAATAATAACTTGAACCGATGATTTTCCTTGTTTTTTTTATCCATCGAAAAAAATTTATTGCTGCCGCATATAGGCCCATAGAAAAAAGGGAGAGCCATTATAGGCCCATATCCCAAAATTCGCTAGGCTGAGGCGCAAAAAGTGCCAGGTTCGCCCTTGCCTCCTCGCAATTTGAAATTGAAACTTCGAATCTGGGAAGGGCGGGCATTTCCGTAATCTCGCACACATTCAAATCAGGAAGTTTATCAAATCCAGTGCCTACCGACCACTCGAGACCGTTGCTATAACTCAGAGAGAGAGAGAGAGAGAGAGAGAGAGAGAGTCGAACGAACAAGTCATCAATGGAGAAGATCTGCGTCGCCGTTCGCCTGAGACCTCCGGCGAGTCAAGAATCTCCCGGCGGAACCTTCTGGAAGGTCGACGAGAACCGCGTCTCTCTCCACAAGCTTCACGGAACTCCAATCTCCGGAGTCTCTTACGCTTTCGGTAAATCTCCAAATCCCTAGTTGAAATCACAGACGCGTCACTTCTATGCTTACGTGTAGCCGTGGAAGTCTAATTCTGTGTGGTTTTGATTTCGCAGATCATGTGTTCGATGAAATGTGCAGCAATTCTAGGGTTTACGATCTTCTCACCAAGGACATAATCCATGCCGTAGTAGAAGGTTTCAATGGTAATTACGAAATGCAATTGTTATCTTCTAATTGATTGTCATTCAATTTGATTCGAGTTGTTGATGAATGATGATGGAATTGGTGTGTATAGGAACTGCATTTGCGTATGGGCAGACCAGCAGTGGCAAGACTTTCACTATGAACGGTTCCGAAAATGATCCTGGAATCATTCACCGAGCGGTTAGGGATGTGTTTGAGAGAATTCACATGGTATTGAGCTCTGTAGTGTTGCTTATTGTGCTTTAGGCCTGATGATATTGGTTAGTGTGTTGAAATTTGATGGTGATTTTGTACTCTCAGATGTCAAACCGGGAGTTTCTGATCCGAGTTTCGTACATGGAGATATATAATGAAGAGATTAATGACCTTTTGGCTGTGGAGAACCAGAAATTGCAGATTCATGAGAGTTTGGAGGTAGGTTGCTAGAACACTCTTTGGAGTTTACATTTAGGTAGTTTTTTCAAGTTCACTGATATCAGTTTCTTGTCTTGTCTAGCGTGGAATATTTGTAGCTGGCCTCAGAGAGGAAATTGTCAGTAATGCTGAACATGTGCTGAAGCTCCTTGAATCTGGAGAAGGTTTGCCCCTTGAAACCGGAACATGACTGTTATGGCCTTTTGTTCTTTGTAATGTGTGTTACTTGAATATTATTGCTTATATATGTCGGTGAAATTGTTTGGTTGCAGTTAATAGACACTTTGGAGAAACAAATATGAATGCTCGGAGTAGTAGATCTCACACAATATTCAGAATGGTGCGTTATACTGAAATCTTGCCTGTAGAGCTTCAACTAAATACTGGAGTTGCTTCTAATTGATATTATATACTAATATTGTTTGCTTCTAGGTAATTGAAAGCAAAGAGAAGGACATTAACGCAAGTGCTGATGTTGTTCGCGTCTCAGTCTTGGTTTGTATTCTTCAATCATGCCCTTTTTGTGTGTGTGAAAAGTTGACACAGAGTTGCGTTTATATTGTACTTTTTGATATTCGTTAATAACTGCTGCGTGTATGTAGAATTTGGTAGATTTAGCTGGTTCTGAACGAATTGCTAAAACTGGAGCTGGGGGCGTACGTTTGAAGGAGGGAAAACATATAAACAAGAGCTTAATGAGTCTTGGTAATGTGATTAACAAACTAAGTGATGGTGCCAAAAACAGGTATATTACCCTGTTTCAGTAAATCATCTTCAATTGGTCATAAGATTATTGATCTAATAATGACTTTTATTGCAGGGGCCATATTCCTTATCGTGATAGTAAGCTAACCCGTATACTTCAACCTGCCCTGGGTGGTAATGCAAAAACTTCAATAATATGCACTATAGCACCAGAAGAGGTAGTCTATTATACCTTGCTGAGATACATTATATCGTTCTTCTACATTTTGATGGTTAATGAATTATGGATGATTTTAGGTACATATTGAGGAAACAAAGGGAACCCTTCAGTTTGCTAGCAGAGCTAAGCGCATAACTAACTGCGCTCAAGTAAACGAGGTTTGTATCTCACTAGATTGTTTTTTTTTTACATTGAATATAAGAGTGACATTAAATCATTATCAAATATTAAAATTTCTCTCAGATCTTGACAGAAGCAGCCTTACTGAAGAGGCAAAAACAAGAGATAGAAGAGCTTCGTAAGAAGCTTCAGGTGAAAATTATCTCATTTTATCTTACAAAACATACACTGAAAAAAAAACTAAGTAACTAACACAATATGCTCTTGAAATGTATAGGGATCCCATGCTGAAGTATTGGAGCAGCAGATATTGAAATTGAGAAATGACTTGCTTCAGGTTTCATCTCTCTCTCTCTCAAGTTGCTGAATTTTCAGTATCATCTCTTTTACCTTCATATGTGTATGTTAAATTTTTTATGGTTCAGAATGAACTTGAGCGTGAGAAGCTGGAAACAGAATTGGAAGAGGAGAGGAAATCAAAATTGAACAAGTTGGGTAGTCTAGATACTTCTTCAGACATTGGCGGAAGTTCTTGCCAGGTAAAACTTGTATGGATTGTTATATGTTATGTAATCAATACTATATTTTCATGTTTGACTTGGTTTAGGGTCAATATTTTTTTGAGTTTGTATTGTGATGATTTATAATGTTTCTATGTATAGCCGGAAGATTCTGGGAGACACAGTCTCAAGGAAGAATTTAATGACAGCATAAGTAAATCCGGAGGAAATCTCTTTACCACCCCCTCTAGCAAGGCAGTTCCCAATGCTTTTGTTGCCAAGCGATCAAATTATTCACCATTGCCTGGCTTTAGCCCCCTTCCAGATGCCTTTAGCAATGTGGTTGATGAAGACACATGGATGAAGATGAACAAAGGTTACATAGCTGATCTTGACTCCATTCAAATGACTCCTGCAAGAAAAGTTCAATCCTTTCCGCCATGTGATGCAACTCCCGTGAGTTTTCTTATGACCTGAACCTGTTAGTTTTAATTTCTACTTGTTTCAATGAGCGAAAGAAAAAATAGCAACAATCATCATCGTCAAGCATAAATGTTTGTTTAGACTCATATATTTCTATGGTGAAGTTTCCTGTGCTGCATCTTGAAAGAAAGAATAGCATCAATGATCATTGTCAAGCGTAAATGTTTGTTTAGACTCATGTAAACTGTTTCTACAGTGATGTTTTCTGCATCTTGTAAGTTTTTTTACCAAAAGAATATTGAAATTTGGTCGTTTTCATTTCCTTTCAGACCCCATTGGAAAAGAAAAAAGGTTGCTTCAACTTGTTTACATTAAATTTTCCTTTTATATTGGAACTGCATTCCAGCTCTATTACAATGTCACTGCATACTGTAATTTCATTTTAGGTCAGGTATATCTTCAAGTGTTTATGTAACTCTCTTGATTCGTGGCTAACTGCAGTAATTCTCTGATCATGTTTCTGTACTTTATCAAGTGCTGGTGTAAGGTTTAATGAGTTGCTTTGTTTCCTGAAAAACAAAATATAGGGAAGTTCAAATGAGAATCACAAGCAGGAGGTCCAAGATTTGAAGAGGCAATTAGAACTTGCTATTGAAGAAAGAGATGATCTTAAGGTCAGTGTCTAACCATCTATAGGGGATCACTAGGTTGAGGATAAGCTACCTTTTTCAAATTTAGCATGACTAAGCTTCGTTTATAATGACTCAAATTTGGGCCAACTGAAATGTACATTTGATACCTAAGTTCAAACTTTGATTATTTATCACATCTTATGGTTGCATGTTATCTGTTTTAGGTGTACTTCATAAATTCTCAATTGCTCTCTAAAAGTGTTTTCTAGATTCCATTTCCTATTGGTTTCTGCTCCTGCTTACTTCAATTGATTTAAATGTACAGAGGAAGCATGAGGAACAAGTTAGGAAACATGAGGAACAAGTTTTACTGAACAATCAATTAGTGTCAGAGATATCTGAGCTCCAAGAAGAAGCACAGCTGATTCGAGAAATCCCGCAAAAGCTTGGTGAATGTGCGGCAACTTGCAAAGATATATACGTGGATGTTTTATCAACAACTCAGGTATGTCATTTTTAGGCTCTATTAACCAGTGTTGTTACAATTTACTAACCTTTTGATGTTTTGGCAGAGTTATATATGTGATGAAAAATCTTCTGTTGCAAAATTGCTTTCAAGTATAACTGACATTGGCACAAGCCTGTTTGCAACACTAGAAGCTGATTTCTCAGTGCCAATTGCTGACCAAAAATCTCAAATCCAAGAACAGCACAAAGTGCTCTCTGAGAGGTTGAGCAGCGCAGTTAAAATACTGGTATCATCAGAAACACTAAATATTGATGGACAAGCAAGGAAGTCACAGGTATCTGCCTGGTCAAAATTAACAAGATATCACTCATTAGTTATAATATTATTCATTGCTCTATTGTTAAGGATATTATGTATGTCATAAACTTTAACGTAGTAGTTACAGGCAACAAAAGTCACTAAATGTTACCTTTCTACAGAATTGTAATACATTATTATTAATGATCAACTAATGAAAGGGCCTAAAAGTTACTCAAGTTACATATGAAGTCGGCACATTTGCATTTCAGAGTCCTTGTTTTTCAATACCATATCATATATTGACATATTGTGCATGTTCAAGTTTTCAATACCTTTACTTTATTGTTCTCTGCTTTCTATTTATGCACAAGCATTTAGTTAAGTCTGTTGATAATGTAATCAAACTGCAAATAGTTCACTCTGTTATTCACATTCTAGTACTAATTGATTTGATTTCAAGAGCTTGTGTCATTAGTGTCTGGGGATGTATGCTCGGAAATGCCAGGTTTGGCTGATCCCATAGAATTTTTTATTTAATAAATTTAGCTACTGGGAAAATAAGAGAGCAATATAGGGTGTTTTTATTTTGTCTTTAAGATATAGTTGTTGTGATAAAGGAATGCGCAATGGGAGGAGACGCTGCTTCTTGGAGGGAAAAGTTGAGCAATGAGCTGACCACCATTAAGGAAAGACACCATTACCTGGTGAAAGACCTAGATTATCATAACCAGCTTCTGAAGAAATCTAAAGAAAGATATGAGACCTTGGAAACTGAGTTTCAGCTGTTGAAGGAAGAACGGGATTCTTTGCACAAAACTGTATCTGAATCATCTGAAAGACTATTACTAGTTACTAGCCAGAAGGAAAATATTGTGAGGTATATGAAAGAAGAGTTGCAGAGGAGGAAAGATCTTGAAGAAAAAATTAAGCAGTTCAGTGTTGCCTTTTGCAATAGGAAGACATCACTTGTGTCTTTTCACAATGAGTTCAAGTCTAAACTCGAGAGTTTGAAAGCCGAAAATGTAGTTTCAGTACCAAAAACTGTTGGGTGCTGAGAGTATCTAGTGGTGCTTCACTAGTAATGTGGTAGGCTCCAATGTCTTCTTCTCAAAGTTTGTTTCTTCCACATCTCTTTTCAACTTGTTATTTATTTGTATGCCATGTAGTTTAAGACAAACTCTGTACGCTCTCTTATTAACATTCTGTATGAACAAAACTCTATTTATAAATGCAAAGAGGCAGATCTCTCTGTTGATTTGATCGAGTTGTCTTCACAACTCTTTGCATGCATTATAAAATTCGGGCAGGTTGTGATTGTTCACTATAGTCCATCTACATGGTCTACATCAGTTCTATATCACACAGTTCACCGTCAGAAGAAATTTTGATTGTGTCAATGGTCAGAAATACTAATAATGCTTGAAGCGCAAGTCCTAGAAATCGCACTTATGATTATAGGGGCTTTTAGAAAGTGCAAACTACTACAAACCACATAAAATTGAAGTGCAAGTCCCAGAAATCGCACGTATGAAGCTTGAACCCCGAGAAAGTGAAGGAACTAATAATGCTTTGATGAGTTGATTCACTTGATTGTAATAGAATTCGAGGTCGATAAACGATCGCATCAGGGCGATGACGATTTTGAAATTCATAACGTAAAACCCCACAGATTATAAAGTAGATTATAACATTTCCATTTGCAATATTTAGTAGTTGAGGATGTGTTAGGTACAACAGCACAGATTTCCACTCCGTAATTTAAGCACTAATCAAGGAACAAAGACGAACCAGATTATGAACGATCTATAACTAGCCACACATAGTTGGTCCAAATTATTGTTGGACAAGTTTATATATACAATAATATTTGGTTATTTCCTTATTGGAACATAAACAAATCGAAGAAATTAAAAGATAATGGACATGATCGCTTCCAAAAGAGGCAAGTTCAATGATGATGCATCATGCATGTGTTTATGTAATATACCATAGTTTTGCATATATATTATATTTTGGAGTTGGTCAAGCAAACTCTTGTTTGAAGTTTGTATTAGAAATATAACCAATTAATCAACAACTTGAGAGTAAATAAGATATATGTAAAGTGTAGGAGTTGAATTTATGACGGACAAAGTATTCACTATCCAGAAGTAAATCACGTCCAATTTGCCTCTATCATCTGCATGATATGGTCACCCAATAAATGGGACAAGAAATTGTAGGACCAATTTGTCAAATTTCTACATTTATGTTGGATAATGAAATGAGAAAGAATAAAGACAGCTAGCTACTGATTTAAACATAAGATTGAGATAAAACCTAGCCGGCTCTTCAAGTTTGAACTGTTAGGTCATATAGGACCTAGACATTGATCAAAGGGCCCTCTTTTTCCTCTATGCTTCTGTCCAGTCCCAAAACTGACAGGTATGATTTGTCTGTCTCATTTAATTCACCAGAAACATTCATTCATCATCTTTCCAGTTTCCAACTACTCTATGTTTTCCATCCTGGCCTCTGCTGCAACATAGAGTTTTCTAATGGCTTCCACAACTACAAAACCAGTTAGACTAGGAGAGCTTCTCCAAGAGCAGCAAGAACCCTTTGTCCTGGACGTTTACCTATTCGAAAGAGGGTATCTGGGAAAGAGCTCGAGCTCGAGCTCAAGCAAAAGCATTAATTCAAGTAAGAGTTTACAGAGATCATGTAGTTGGGGACAAAATAAGAGCAAAAAGGGTATTTCTAGCCTCTCCAAGATACTGAGATCAGTCTATAACAAGCTTGTTTCCAAAAATAGTGGCTTTAGAGCTAAGAGTTCCAAAGGAGAAGGAGGAAAGTTAGATGCGGACACTAAGATTACTCCTCCAAGAGATTGCATTGAAGATTCAGATGGATTTTCTTCTTCTAGTAGCAGAACACAGTACGAGTCATGCTGTGATAGTGACAAAGATGATGAAGCTGTTGCCACAGTTTCGTTGCAGAACGAAGATCAAGCCTCGCTTGCGGTAGAAGGCACTTCTCAAATATCAAATCTCAGCAATATGCAAGAAGAGAGAAAGGTAGAAACACCATTTTGCTCATAAGCCATAACCCTATCATATCTTCTCATCTACTGAACATGAAGCCAAGTTTCAATCTTTACAAAATTGTTGATAAATTGATTCGATTGCTAACAAAGCCAGCAGGTTGGTACAGATAGCAGTGCTCAACGGGGACTCATCGAAGAAGAAGAAGCAGCAGTATAAGCAACACACCTCAATATCTGTACTAGAAAATAGACCTTCTCATGCAGGTTCAGCTCTTCAGTAATTTGTGACAACTGAGAACTTAATAGTAAGCTGTTCTTCTATGTTAACTTGGTCAATTTTCTCTTCTGGATAACTAAACAGCACCCGACAAGGTTTTGGAGGACTCAACGCTATCAGCTTCTCTTTGGGAACTACTTTTCTATCCTCCATTGGAAAAGCCAAAAGGTATTTCTGGAGTTCCAAAAACGGTAGAACCGGTGATCAGATCAAATCCTTCTCCACAAAAATCAAAAAGGATGTTGCAGCAGACAAGGCAGCTTCTGTTCGATTGTGTAAGAGAGATGACAGAATCCCATGCAAAGAAAATGAAAGCGCAAAAAAGCACAAACTTTTTGGGAGCAGTAGAAGTGGGAAAGCTGATCTCTGAGAAATTGTTGGTCTGGGATAGACAGGATGGAGATGAAAGTAACGTAGATTTTTTGCTGGATTCAGACTTCCTGAGTTCAGCTGAAGAATGGAATTCTAATGAACAAGAAGAAAGAGAGATTTGCTACGAAATTGGGGATACAATTTTAGAAGAGATCATCGAAGATATTGTTGCTCTCCCATGAAAGTTTGGGAAATATGTTCATCCTCTGATTTGTAATTTGTATAGTTTACGGTGCCTCTACTGGCATCAAATTTGCTCACCAATGTTTTTCACCTTAATTGGGGTACAATTATTTTGGCCATGATACCTACCCATTGTTTAGGTACTGTATAACGACCAAGGCAATGTATGCCCAAAATCTTATTCGGCCTCACTTCCCTACTACATTTGTTAAAGTGAAACAAATGTCACTTGGCCGAGAAAAGGAACAAAAATAACTAATCTTGGTAATGAATAGACAAGAAAGCAGAACGAACACAGCATGTCAGCAATCCAGTGGTCTCTGAAGGTTAACTTACTACATAACAATCTTTCACTTCTTTTTGGGGAATACCTCGCCCTCGGCCTCTCGTTCCCAAAATATATGAACATAACTTCACTCGTACAAAGAACTCCGGCTAATCCACGCACTTCAATTCAAATAGACTGCAGTGGAAGTTGCACCCAAAATCCTAGAAATTCATTCGTTTTAAGTACATTAATCTTCTCCCGCACGTATAACCATGAGAGTTGCTTTACAAAAAAAAAAAGGTTTGATCTGCAACACCTAATCGTGAAATGCAAAGATTTCACACAGCCACAAAACAGATGTAACGATAGAACAGCAGGGCTACTGAATTTCTCCATCTTCACCGACCTCTCCGTCTTCAAGTTCCTCATACCCACCATTTCTGCGGGAACTGTCTCGATGTTCTTTCTTATGTCTTCTATGTCGATTTTCGCTATCAGATTCAGGTGTATATGCACGCTACAATGGAACATCAGGAAATTAAAATTACTTTTTCATGAATAGCGAAAACTTCTAAACCAGATATATCACAAATGAAAATACACATACTTTTCTTGATTTTTTGCGGTCACTACTATGTCTGTGTTTCTTCGAGTCCTCTTTCTCATCCTTATCAGAACCCACATCATCAGTGGAACTTTGATGCCGCTTCCGGTGCTTCCTATCTTTGTCTTTGTCCCTTTTCGTATCTTCTTTATGTTCATGACTATCAGTCATGTCAATAGTTTCACTATCTGTTTCATCCTTCTTAGATCGTTCCTTCCTCTCCTTCTCTTTTCTCTCCTTATCCTTCCTCTTATCTTTCTCCTCTCTTTCCTTCTCCTTTTTCACCTGAACAGGATAAGACCGACACAAGAATGTCAAATTCCTGATATTAGTATAAATCAATGACCCACCCTGATTAAATTCTACCAGCAAGGAAGATACACGAAAGGATGGTCAACATTTCCACACCATATCAGGCAGGGGAACCATCTTCGTAGTGGATCTAGAACAGCGAATTTATTAATGTCACAGAGAAACCATGATCATGGGAAAAGGGCTCCAAACTTGTAGGGAAGTAGCAATAATTTATCTTACCCACAAACCATATGTAACCCCTTCATTCACCCAATTGCCGAATGATCTGCTTCACATTTTTAGTTATGGAATCTAACCAAATACAAATTATGTGGGTACCTTAATTGGGAACTAGGAACTTCTTAAGAGTAGCATACTGGTTAGTCATGAAAACAACCAAATTATAAATCACAAAAGCATTGTTTAAGTCAGCGTGAATCAATAATTCAATCATAAACATTTTAACCCAGACTTAATCATCGAATCAATTTTTAAAATACCCCGTGGCTTGATGTCATAGCTACTAATTAAGTATAAAAGCCAACCTTTTCCTCTTCACGCTTCCGTTCTTTCTCTTTAGCCTTCTCGTGTAAACTTGTAATATATTCCTCAAAAAGCTCCTTTCCATAGTCCTCATCCCCAACTGATCTGAAATTAATACAGGCACACAAAAAAATATTATAAAAAGTAATAATAGAATGCAAAAATCCATTTAAAGTTTTAAATAATAAAAACCAAAACACAGAATCCATGGTGTGATAAAAAAGACCTGTATTCTTGGGTCTCTTCAAAAAGATTTTTGCAATCTTCCCAACTAGAAGAAACAGTTATTTCCTACAAGGCAAAAACAAATAAGGTGATTCAGTGATTGACATCTCACATAACTTAACAGCATTTGTCCATTAGGGTGCCACCAGACCTTGAACGTGTGCAAAAGCTTATGGAAGTCATCAGCAATTCGTTGACGCTTCTTTGCTTCTTTCTCCTCTTTCTCCTTGGCTCTCTCTAATATTTCCTCATAGGCAAGCTTCAAGTAGTAAAAGTATTAGTAGACTGTCAGCGTGCACAGTATGTAGAAAGTGCAGGTCATACTAGTAGATTTTAAAAGCCATAAGAATGGAATGAAGCGTCACCAAACATAGTTGGTATTAACAGATGTAAAGACCAAAACAAGGTTCATCTTTTCATCCATGAATTGAGCATAACACAGATGACAGCATTGCCATGTATTCAATGTGCCAAATGAGAAGAAGATAATGACGCACTTCTATCAATTACTGTCAGTCTGTCATCTTTCAGATCATTCAGCATTCAGCCTCTAAGAATGAGGAAGCAATAACTCATGTGAAAATCAATAAAATCCAAAGATATCAATAAAATGCAAAGTATCAGGTTTATTTCCTTAAATTGAGATAAAGATATGTCTCGATCTAGTTTATTACTAAAATCAAGCTTTACGAAACTTCCGATTTCACATATGCAAATGATAATAATTTGTTTAGATTAACTCAGCAAAAGAACATATTGGATAGGATGGAACACGTGAAAATTAGGATGGTTACCTTTAAGTTAAGCTCGGGAATCGATGGGGAGCCAATATCATTTTCAACAGCAGCCTTAAATTCTTCAAATGTCCATGATGAAACCATTGTAATCTGTGGGGGGAAATTGCACCAGATAAATGACATGCTTATAAAGATGCCAAGCAAATTCATAACATCTTACCTGCCCTTGCTTCATTGCATCCTTTACCCGTGCTTTATCTACCAAAAACTGTCAAGGAGTAAATGTAAAATGTCACTTAAAATCATTGGTGGAGCCAATATAGGACGAGTGATGGCCTGTGCCCTCACTGAGTTTATGAGTTTGGTCTGTTTTGACGCAAGTGTGCCCCCAAAGATTAAGAATTTTACCTATAGTTGTATTAACTATGTGATTTTACCCTTGTAAATAGTTATAACACGTACAGCATAACAATATAGCTTCTTGTGTACTCTACCCATTATACAATCAAAATCCCAATTATCTAAGAGTATTTCACGCCTTCTCCTTCAGCATTCTAAGAAAACCTGATCTTGTGCCCCCAAACACATATGTTTCTCCCTCCGCCACTGCTTAAAATGTGATGCCAACTGACGTTCTAGTTGAAGTTGAACTTATACCTATCATAATAAGATTCCTAGTCTAGGGCCTAAATAAAACAAATCCAGTATTTCAGTCAATAATTTTCCAACAAATGAGAAGTCTTAATGTGTTTATGGTCCGAAGGGCTTCTCTGTTTAGTATTTTTTAAAGCTTGAACCAAAAAAAAAAAAGAAGAAGAAGATAATCACATCAGATAAATCAGAATTTGGTGTAAAATGACTAGCAAAATACCTGTTTCTCTAGATCTTCAGCAACATCCTCAAACAAATCTTTTGGTGTTGAACCAGATGTGTTTAATGCAACAGCTTCATACTGTGGCAACTCTTTGACCTACAATCAATACAAAGACATCAAGTATTAAATGGGCTTCTAATGCACTAGCATTATAAATTAATCTATAGCTCTCCACATATTAACTATTTAAAGTGTTGCACCTTGATACAGTAATCGCGCCAATGAGTTTTTGCTGTAAGAGTACCGTCAGCGGCATGTTCTTCCAAAATCTTGCGAAACTCATCTCGGTTTTTCCTCTCAATCCGCCTCAATTGTTCCTGAAATTTAGTGCATCCCAAGTATAAGAAGAAAAAAAGCATAAAAATTAATATGCCTTCGTGCAAATCAAACCTTTTGTATCTTCTTTTGCTCTTCTTCCTCCTTCTCAAGGTCACGAATATAGTCCTGCCAAAGATCATGATACAGTTTTAGCATACAATTAATCCTCTCAACGACACAGATAATGAATCATATATTATGTAATCTACCTGGAATATAAGCAAGCGGTCAAGCTTATCAAGACGCAAGCATCTCTCATCATCTTCTAAGCGATCTTGAACTTTGCGCCACTGGCTGTTCACCTACAAGTGCAAAGCAATCATGGAAAAGGATATCTATAAAGCAATCACAACATATACACATATCCATTTTGATTAGTATTACAAAGATTACCTTAATAAAGTCACAGGACTCCAGAAATTCCCTGTACTCAGATATATTCCTCCTATGCTCTGCAGCAGCGATTTCTTTCTCCTGCAATCAAAAATTGCAACTTAAGCAGAAGAATGACAACCTTGATTGCATACAACTACCTAAATCAGCTGTCCAGTTGGGAAAGGGACAATGTGATGCACGTGTATGGCAATCAATTCACTATATAGCTCGTAGTCCAACTGCTTATATCCACTATGATCTAGCAAGCACCAAAATGTAATATAATCCATGGAAATGTTCTTGGTAAAGCTATTTGATTTTCAGTAGCAGTTATCAAGGTTAGAGATGCGGATAAATAGTACTATATTACACTTGATATGTAGTTACAAAACCTAAACTTTCAAATCCACATATAGCTCCAATTAGGAAGACAGTGCAACATTAATCAGTAAGGCAATACCGCAATATGTAGCGGCCCTAGTTAAATAGAGTAAAACTGGAAAAAGACTAATTAAAAACAAAATTCAAAGATTGATCCTCATATTTTCAGTATAATCTCTACATCAGAATGTGTGCATGACTTAAATATATAAAAATGCAAGTAAAAACGGTTACCTTCCTCTCAAGTTCTACAATGTAGCTCTCATAGAGATCTTCCCGATCTCTAGCTCGTTCAACAGCCTTGAATCGTTCATCATTTTCAAACATAGTTACAGCTTTGCTGATCATGCAAAAAACATCCATCAGAACATGCCCGATATTTCATCTTATTTAGTTAGATATTAACATGTAAAAAGGACCCAATCATATATTCATGACAGAGGGAAGGAGTAAACCTCCATCTAATTGTGGATGTCAGTTCCTTGGACTCCTATAAAAAAGACCAAAGATGAATATGTTGTTCTTATCATAAATTCAACAAAATGTAATAATCAAGTACGACTTGTATGCAATATACTTCCAGCATTTTTGTAAATTCTTCACGAGCCCTTTTCTGCCTTATGCGTCTCTCTTCATTCTCCAGCTTTTTCCTTTGGCCCAGATACTATAAATTAATAAATTGATTAGTTTTAGATCATAATCTCATGGGAAGTAATCTTGATGCAAAGCCTGTATGTCAAGCAGTCATTTGAACCAGCTCTCATATAACTGAGCTATCCATACCCAGCACACATTAACACAAGAAATATTGTGCAAACCCTCTCAAGTAGTTATAACCATTACAAACTTACCTCATTAAATGCTTGCTTCCGCTCACCTAGTGTTCTTAAAGCGCCATATATTTTGTCATTAATGATCTCTCTCATTGCCTGACATAAAATCTCATGTGTCAAAAGCTTCTTTTACAATATACTCTGGTGATCATACGAACAGCAAAATCATGCTACCTGCTCCCAGGTCCAATCAGAGAGGACATTTGCAGATTCCAGGAGTGATTTGAATGCATTTTTTGCCTCCTAACAGAATGCAGAAGTACTCTTTTCATATTAGAGAGAGAAAGAGAAATAAAAGCACATAAGACAAAGGCGTAAAATCAAATATCAGTACCTGCTTACTGGCATACACCAATGGCTCATCATCAATTGATTTCTCTTCTGAAGGAGTCTCATTCACTTTTCCAGCAACTGCCATTCCCTTTTTTGCCTCCTGCAAGAAAGAACCTCAGAAACGAAACTATGCATACTATCCTGTTAATACATTTTCACAGATGCAAGCAAGCAAGTGCATTGCATCACACACTAGCTAGATTAAACTGGTTGCATTCTTCACATGCAAGCTCTGTAGAGAATGAAATATTTCAAAAGCCATTTAGAAGAGCATTACCTCAATATCTTGAGTAAAAGCTCCATCAATTGAACCTGCTATATCTTGAGATGCTTGAGTTTCATTACCTCTGTCATTTTTGTTACCATGCAATACCAATTTGAATTAGAAACCATGATACAACTCCTACAAAGATAAATATACAGAGAAAAAGATGGAAATAAATCCATACACTGATTTGGTATTGGTATTGATCATAGTAGAGGAAAGGCCAGTACTCCCCACATTAGAAGCAGGCAGTGGGGACACATTTACCACAGCAGGTTGAACTCCAATAGGACCAGTTGCCACGGAAGACTGTACACCCGAAGCAACTGATGATCCTGAAGGCATCATAGGAGAAGGATTTGAGAAGGCAGAGATGGGTGTCACTGCAACTGGACTCGAGACTGTCCCATGTTGGGCTGAAGAAGTGCTGGGCCCAACTGAACTAGCTCCAGCGTGTATTTCAGCTGAAGCAGTAGTGGGAGGGGCATGAGTAGTCAAAGTTGTTTCTGATTGTGTTCCCTGAGCAAGTTCTCTTTGAGCTTGTTCACGAGCCAGCTGGAAGCAAGTATAGTTCAAAGTGAGAACATAAACAAGAATTGGAAAAACTATATACCTAACAGGCCATGAGAAGAAACCTTTAACTCCTCTGGAATTGTCCATTTAGATTCCCTTGTAACCTTGTTGTAGTAATACCTGCAAAAGCCATTTGCACATTAACACCAAGTATAAAGGAGTATCATTAGCCCACATGCTAAGGGAAAATCATCTTATATGGAAAAATCATCATTACCATGGGAAAACATCATTATTATATTATGTGTACTTTTATTACAGTCAATATATATATATAAAAACAAAAATAACCATAACGTACTTTTTCCCATCTGTAGAAGTGTACTCTTTCCAAACAGTTGACGCATCAGCTCTCTATTACAGTGACAACAATGATTAAGTGAACACTAGCAGCCAAGAAAATTATATACTTAAGAACATGATTTTATATTTATGGCAAAGAGCAGTGAACAGAGAAAATGAGCAAGTAAACTAAACACAAACACATACAAGCTTCTTCATTGAAGGTCAACATTTTCAGGAAGAACATTAAAGGACAAAACAATTCGAAATAAATATGTTGTCCTTCTCATCATGATGATGAGATGCATGTCTGTAAGCAGAGTATCCAGCCCTGCTGCGGCCAATTACCCACCAGACATGTGAATCATGAGTAGATGAATAACTTCAAATTGCAGGTATGAATTGGAAAGAAAAGCAGACGTAGAAAGATTTCAGCCAATCCCATATACATACTGTGTGCTTGCACACACAAGAACGCATGTGCACAGGTTAACATGCAAATACACAGACAGACTCATCTATATCTGTTATTGTCTTTATGTTATATAAGAACCATAACATACCCCACAGAAACCTTAAACTGCACACATAACAGATGATAATAGCCTCATTCTAAAACTCCACCAAGGAGAATGCATAATACAGGGGAAGGCAACAATCACTGCTTGGCATCTTCTAAACACATCCAACTAAAAGATAAATAAAACATAAATAGCAATTATTGCCTGCCTTGTGAAACTGAAACCCCGTCTTCAAAGTGAGCTTATAGAGCAGTCGAAAAATTTCTCCAGATTTGCCATGACATCTACAAACCAGTTGAAGCACATGCATATAAAAGGGCAATTCACGAAAAACAATTGTGATCAACCTAAAACTCTAAACATACATAATGGCAACAATTATTCATATGATACTAAAAATATCATGAATGCATGTTCAGAAATGCGCAATGCTACTAACTATGAGAATTCTAGCAGTTAGTTAGTCAGCAATACGACTCACCTCCAGTGGAGTCATCAATTCTAAAGGTTTCTCCCAACTAGATTGTCTAGTACTTTTATTGAAGTAATACCTGCATTGAAAAATTGAAGGAAAGGATAATTGATTGAAGAGAAACATAAGAAATTGATAATTTAGATTGGAAGTTAACTAAGACATAATAAACCACTACAACATCCTGTAGGTCTAACATATCTTGACAATATATTTTGTGAATCATATCAAGGAGAAAAGCATAATCTAATCCCTGATAAACTATAGATTCATGACAAAAATGAAAAGAACATAGATTACCTTCTCCCATCAGATGCCATATGCTCTTGCCAATCGGAAGGGGATGGTTGTGTTAGATTGGGAGCATTTACTGTCTGATTATAAAAGAGTAGACATTACATTATTAGTAAATATATCTATTCATTATTCACTATACTGTAATACACTGCCACTTAATACATAACCAGAATTTAGAAACAAAAAGTCAGAAAAGTAAACTACACCAAAAATTTCCTATTTACTATTTCATTGGTTTTAAAAATAAAAAATATACTCGCAGCTGATGCCTATATAAGGATACAACAGGCTAACACGTACAAGATCTATCAAAAACATCCTATTTGCTACCACCAACTTTCAAGTCCGTCTCCTTCTATCACAAGAAGCCAAATTATAACAACTAAGTACGTAGGTTTTAAGTAAATAAAAACGAAATATGTTTCCAAAAACCATTTCATCACACCATTGGGTTGACCTGTTTACTTATTCTCATCAGAAAAGATCATGTGGCCATAATACTAAATTGTTACTCTAGCAATAAATGGGTCATTTCCAAACTTGGAGGAGCAAAAGTTTAACATGTTTTATGGAGGAATGTCGTTTGCATATCTGTGATCAATATAATAGAGAATGATTGGCAAAGACTTTTGTATGGCATAAGAAAACCAAATGGTTTCATGCTTTGGAATAAACTGTGACTTTAATTTTAAACCAGATGGTCACATCCATAGTTATAAAACTGTGACTTTAATTTTAACGGTATTGAGCAAATGAGCATAAATAATTACAGTAAACAAATTACTTACAGGATCTGGGAAAGAAGTACTAGTAGGTTGCTGAACTGGATGCTGTTGTGGCGGAACAACTGCTGCAGCCTGGTGATTACTGGAGGGCATCCAAGGTTGTCCAGCAGCCGGTACAGCATGTGGTTGCTCTTGAGACATTGGCTGAAACTGTGATGAAGAATTGACATTATTCTGTGGCTGGACAAAAGGCGGTGCATACTGAAACAATTCAGAGGCAAGTAAACATGTGAAAGGCTGAGAGAATACATTATATACATAATTTGGAGACATTTCGCCAAATAAATCACATAGAAAATTAACAATAGTGAGGTCATACCATATATGTTGAAGCATAGGGCATTCCAGGCATTTGATTATTATAGGGTGGGGCAGGTTGCTGAGAGTGTGGCGGGACAGATGCAACTGGCCTCGGCTGATAATATTGCATCGGTAAAGCCTGTGATGAAGGTTGAGCATGACCAGGCTGACCTGGTCTGAGAGGATACGGCTGCATTTGTTGAGAATATTGCAATGGCTGACCTTGTCCCACAGGCTGAAACTGTTGGGAGCCTTGTGGAATAAAGTGTTGTCCTTGTTGTGCTGGTATCATCGGTCGATACTGCACCAAATGCCATTTCTAGTTACAGCCCTTAATAACAGTAAAAACAAAAGCTAGACACAAAAATTCACCAAACATCAACCCGAGAAGAATACAAAGAGGAGGGCATATCAAATCCACAGTGAAGTACAGTGAAGAGAATTGAAATTCAAAATCAATAGTATATCACATACAGCTCAAAGGAAAACACTGCAGAAAACAGAATTACAAAAATGCACAGGATTGACAACACGGATGTCGAAAACAAAGTTCATTAGTCACTTAAAGCCAATATGTACAGGTACAGTAACATCATAACCGACTATTTGTGCCACAATGTGAAGGATTATAACAAATTTGATCTAATTTAGCACATGTAAGACTGCTTAGCCAAGATGAGGATCGAGATTCGGTACCTGAGCAGCTGACGACTGAGGGTTATTCGCCATTTCAGAGCATAGGCAAACCTAATTCAACTGCGAAAAGCCGAAAACAATCAACAAGTAGCTCAAATTGAGTAAAGCATCAGCTTCTGGAGAAAATCAAGGTTCGAATTGACCTAATGCGCTAACGTTATGCGCACATTCATTATAATAAGTTCGAATTCAACAGCTATGTATATATAATTCATATCATGAAGGTTAACGTAATTGAGCTCTGCGCTTGGAGCTAAGCTAAACGATGAACTAATGGAGGAGGAAGAAGAAGGATAGAGGAGGAGAGAGTGAGGATTTGGAGTTTTGATACTTACAGAGGATAAGGCGAGTGAGCAATTAGTGGTGAGAAGGTTAGACGGCGCCAAGGAGGAGAGATCTCTGAGTCGTCTACTTGAGCGCTCTGGTATTGTAGGGTTTTAAGGATTTTGGTTACGAAGAAGAAGAAGAATCATCGGAGAATTGGGTATATAAACGGCGGTAAATTTCGCGATGATAACAGGGTTAATCTTCTAAATTACACTACAGGCTGGTCTAGTAAAACCCGCGACCCCTGGAATACAGTAATTGATTACGGTTTTTAACTTATTTTTTGTATTTATTGAATAGAAAATTTGATTAAACTTGTCGAAATTGATTTTTCTGGTCATATTGGAACTAAATTGAAGATGGCAACTCTATCATATATAGAAGATGTGCCTTAGAATATTGATGGATGAAACTATAAGTCTCCGTCTCTAAACTTACGCGAATTAATTAGATGAAGAAAAAAAGATTGTATTGGTATGTATGTCATCATTTTCAAAATAAATTAGTACGTTATGATCATTTTAATCTTCTATTAGAGGAGAAACATCAATTTTTAGCTCCAACATCTTCTCTAAATCATTATCTATAATAGAGAAAGTGGGAAAAGATATAAATAAAATCTCTAAATTTGTATAATTTTTAAAATTTGTATAATCTTCAAAACAATCTCTTAATTTTATTTCTTATCAAAACAAATTCACTATTTATCCTAAAAATAACAAAAAAAATATGATTTATCATTCATTTTCTAGTCTTGGTATAAATTATGACATTATGAGATTCAATTTGATTTTTATTTAATTATACACATTTGTATTTAATTTTATACAATATAATATATAAGCTGTTAGAATTGAAGTTTTTTTTTTTTAGAGATTTGGTGTTTTCATCCTCTATAATAGAGAATTTTTAAGATTGACGGTTAGAGATACTCTTAGACTCTGAAAGATATAACTATGTAGCTCATATAATTTATTGGTATATATACAAATCATAAAGGAAAGAGGATAGTATCAAATCAATGATCCTTTAAGTTTTCCTTAATCATCAACATGATGTCCATAATTGATGGATTATGTTGGAAGATCATGATTATAAGATCGACTTGGTCCCTTATTTCGTTTCTCTTGGCTTCATGGAGCCATAGACATGACCGGGTATGTCCTCTTCTCGATCGCTCATTTTCTAGTTGGGGAAGATAAATTCGGCACAAAATTTTCCAGTTTGATAAAAAATACGTCAATATGATTAATACTAGTTTTGATATTTTGTTAAATTGACATTTATTTAAGTCGTTGATTTGAACTTTTAATAACAGTCAATTGTCATTAACAAGTCAGAATACTGATATTTTGAGCATGTAATATCTAGTACTTAACGTTAATATATAGACAAATAAGACAATACCAGAACAGCTAGCTTGATATCGAATCTTATACAGAAACATTTGAGTACGTGACAAGCAAAAGAAAATTAAGTACTTGAAATTTAGATAGAAAACAAGATGCAGACTATATACATATAGATTGATCGATCCCATCTGAAATTCTGAATTAATTAATAATTGATAAACATTTGAGTACGTGACAAGCAAAAGAAAATTAAGTACTTGAAATTTAGATAGAAAACAAGATGCAGACTATATACATATAGATTGATCGATCCCATCTGAAATTCTGAATTAATTAATAATTGATAAGTACTGTATCTCTCTGATATGGAACCCGAGAGACCTTAACCAAACTATCATCCCTTACACTGCTGGAGCGTTTACACGATAAGGACCCCAACAGACTCTTGATTCCAGATCCAAAACCACTGTAATGTTTCAGCGTCCACGATGATGAAGTAGTTTTCATTTTACCTTTGGTAGCAACATCCTCATTACGATCATTGCAGCCACTATTGTGGATCGACTTGGTGCACTCAAAAATGGCCACCTGAAAAGGATCTTCGGTTTCGGCTTTGTTATTGATCAATCCCTTCATGGATGAGCTTCTAGAAATGGGGGCGTGGAAGGTGCAGGGAGGAGGAAGAGGGAGCTGGTAGTCGCCCTGAAAAGGAACCCTAGGCGGTGGTGGGAGTTTGTAATCGTCCTCTTTGATGTAGTAATCCGTTTTCGACTCGGGTTTAGTACGTGACAGCTTGGAGACTCCGGGCTTCTTTTCCCAAGAGAAGGGAACAGTGCCTCTGGAGTGGAACTGGAGTTTGTTATTGCTGCGAGTGCGAGTGGTAGCCATGGTTTCTTTGCTGGTTGCCTTGGGTCTTTGGTCTGTGTGAGATGGCCGGATCAGAGTTTATGGAGGATTGATGGAGGACGTACTGGAAGAGGTGATATATATACGAAGTCAAGAGGACGATGATGGAAACAGATCGATCGAGAGCTTGTTGTGATATCTTTTTATATCAAAGGCGGCAGGAGTCATATAGGGCCAAGTGAATAAAACGTGAAGGGGATCTTTCAGTTTTTCTAGCTAAATAACAGTACTGATCGAGTCATGGAGTTAGGAATTTCTCGGTTTGATGCTTTCATACGACAGATCAGTAATTTATAATAATAAGGGTTGTGTTTAGGGTTAACAGTGAATCTAAATGGTACATGAAGTAATTATTCTGTATACCCGGAACACCACGTGACACTGTCATGTGGTGTATTCAGTCAATCATATTACTACATGGTGTGTTAAACATTTACGCGGTAAAAATGAAAAAAAATTATTTAAATATGAGTAACCAATCAGAAATAAGAAAAATTATTATATATACTCATCACATATCCCACGTGGTGTACTCCCTTAATGTTATTGGTCCATTTTTTGCTGTGATTGTTTCTGATTGGTTCTTATATGTAAATAAACTTTTATCATTTTCACCGCATGCATGTTAATTATACCATGACGTAATATAATTAGTTGTGGGGGTACACATAATAATTATTCCAAAAACAAATATAGTAAAAAATGAACAAATAATATTAAATGGCTACACCACGTAGACTATGTACTGAGTACATATAATACTTTTTCTGGTATATGAGATCTACGTGTGCACTACACTGTTTTACGTTGTTGCACTTCATGCAAGTGCATATTTACAACTATTAATGATCTATGTTTTTTTAATTATTTTGACACGACCCACTCCAAATGTTAACCTAATATTTAGGATAAGTCGTGTGGGGACTACTGATAAATGAGGCATATCAAAATTTCAGCATAGTTTTATTTGAAAGTAGCCAACCCAACTTGCAAAAAAACTGCACTTCTAATAATGTCCAACTATATCAAACTTCAACATCAAATATTTCAATCTTAGTTACACAACTTAAATCTAAACTCTTAAACATCATAAAATCATCCAATAAATAGTCAGAGTATCAGAGCAACTAAACTGGCATAAAGGAAAAACGACTTGTAGGCTAAGCAGGTAACCTATAATATGGTACTCGGCGGTAGATAACGCTGCCTCACTGTAGCTACAGGGAATCTGTAAGCCTGCGAACTTAGCATTTAAAAACAAAGGGCCCAGGGAAAAGCATTTAAAATGTTAGAGTGAGTGGACAAAGACGATATCAGAAACAATAAAATTTAAAAGCTACTTCCCCAATTTATCTTTTATATAACAGAAACTCGATGCATGCACGTTTTATTAAAAGACGTTCATAACCATAAATACTCACATAAAAATCGGACTAGACCCTGCTAGTCAAATAATATCCAAGGGGATACTGATAGAAAGTCGACCAGCCCCGCTAGCCGATGAATATTACAAAAAAAATATAAAAATTGACTAGTCCTGCTAGTAAAAAAGAATAAATAGATACTGATAGTAACTGGACTAGCCCCGCTAGTCAAAAGATGAAATAAAAAGTGTCATACCATATGTCCTAGGGCAAGTATGTGTGTGTATATATATATATATATAATCTCAAGTTCTCAATACCGTCACATCACGTTCACGAAGAGGGTATTGGTTCATCATGTCATCGTCGGCTATGTAACATCGCATCCCAAGCGGAAAAGTGATATAGTATGCTAGCATAATCATTTTCAAAGTGTATGGCCTCAAAAGATAATAAGTGAACTAGCCCCGCTAGTCATAATAAGATCAATGGAAAAATCATAGAAATTAGACAACATTCTTATCTGTTGATCGTGCCCCTTTTTTATTGCTAAGGAGAGGATACCATAAAGAATGAGATATAATTTCGTTGATTGTGTCCCCTTTATAGGATTAAAGGAGAGGATATCGGAATAAAATAGAAAATCATTCTTATCCGTTGATCGTGCCCCCTTTATATAGTTAAAAGAGAGGATACCGGATTAAAAATAGATCAACCGAGTACGGTTCCCAACCGTACATATAAATCTCAAATATATTCAGTAACAACTTTGAGAATCCCATTCCCGAATAATTAATCAATAATTTTTAAAAATCAAATAAGACGTTATATATATTTCTCATATTTATTTCCACGACAACTAAATAGAAATATCATTATAAATAAATAAGAAAAATAATTAAATTCATATAACGCCAAAATCAATTAATTCCAAATATTCATGCATGCATTATATTTCAAAAGAAAAGTCCACTCACAGTAACCGAGCTACGCCGAGGGTCGGTCCAAAGTTTCCTCAACTCGAGTCTCCCCACCTCTTGTTGCAGAGACATATAGAATTAATTACCGCAACCCGATTATATTTAATAAGGAGAACAATAACCACTCTCACTCATCCAAAACCGTTACCACTTCTACCAAAAATTATTCAACTTCTCTAATAACCTCTGTACACTCTCCAAAATATTTTAACACCATGAATCCCCAATTTGTGGATCAAAACTACAATTCTTTACTATTTAAATACGGAAAATAATCGCATAAACTATCCCCAAAAAATCTTTGAATATTCCTACACTCTCTTCAACCATCACATAGCTTAAAAATGCCTTCGAAAAATCTCCGGCACAGCGGCAGCCGCTGGAAGTGGCGGTCAGCCGGCCGTATTCTGACTACCATCAATGACCACTAAATTTCACCACCACGATCCAAATGACATTCCTAACAACTTTATAGCTCACAACAACAACCAATTTTAACTCTAACTAGTCCAATTTCACCATTTCAAAAAAATCCCAAATTCAAAACCCTAGAATTCGAAATCATCGATTCGATCACTTACCCTTTAAATTGGTTCAATTCCTTCGGTGAAATTGTAGCACGGAACGAGACCTTCAAAACACACCAAGCATCCCGCCCTATGGTGGCAGGAGGAATGAGTTTCGGCGAGAGGAGGCGTTGTGGCAGGCGGAGCTTCTAGGCGACACTGCTTCCTTATGGCTGCGAGACAAGGCCAGCCACCAACCCAGATAGGAAGGGTTTCCTCCAAACTTCTGAATGACACCGATGCGGCGGCCTGGAGTGGCCGAAAGGCGGAGGTCTGACGACGAGAAAATGGCGCATATGGGAGGTCGAGCTCGGGGAAAAAATCCGACTTTTCCCCCTTTTTTTTTCTTCCTTTCCTAAAATGGAAATTTACCCATATATATAAAATCTCCACCATAAATAGTAACTTACCAAATGGTCATTTCTCCGACAAAACTCATTTACAACTACCCAATGCCAAAATACTAAATTCAGATTTCATTTACGGAGATAACTTAAACTTGGATGATAATACTATTTAACAAAATAAAAGATTAGGGTCGTATCATACTTAATTTATAGTGGAAGTTGTATTATTGTAACTTATAAATTCCATACGTACACGTAAATAAGAATAAGCTAATATGTTCTAATAATTATAGTGGAGGGACAAAACAATGTCATAAGAGCATGGGTAGATCCAACCCAAGCAAGCCTCGGGCTAGAGCCCATGCAGAAATTTGAAGCTCAAAATATTTTGTACATGTATGCTAGCTCAAGAAAAAAGAAGAAGATCTAGTATGTGTTTGCGAGTTGCACACAGAAGAAGAAGAAGAAGAGGTATGAATGTGCGATATGCCGATCTCCACTGCTGATCGCCTACTCTAGTCCTCCGGTCCTCCCACCCTCACATATCATAGTCTCCACTGCTGCTCGTCTACTCCAGTCCTCTGTCACACTCCTCCGGTCCTCCCATCCTCACATATCATAGTCTCCAGTACTGATCCAGTCCCCTCCGCCACACTCTTCCGGTGCTCCCATCCTCACAGTCACAGATGAAGTTGCAACACCAACACATAATAAGATGCCCGAGATGGTGAATGTTTTTTTGGCTTAGGAAACTAGGGTGATTCGCCTTCTTCACCTAATCATCTTCCCTCAACTTTACAATCATTTTAGATACTATCTAATTGACCGATTATTCGTCGATTTCACATGAATTAGTTCTCTTATTTCAATTCACATTGTCAAAAAATATTTTTTTGCCTTTGGCTAAATTTGAAATTCTCCCTAGAATCCAATCATAGATCCACCCATGCATGAGAGTTAATCTAGTATGAATTGATCTCATGCTCTTCGCGTAAAACATTAACACAAAGTTGCAATTATGGACGATGTGATATAAGGAGCCACATAATATTTTACGTGATCTCCGACTTCTTATATTTTTTATCTAGATATGAGTGAAGCCGTGAAAGATTGGAAGGAAACGACAACGGGATTGAGAAATAGACATAAAAACAAAAATTAAGTGGAGAAAGAAAGAAGAATGAGTTATCGCGGGGCAAGCCTAGCTCAATATTTAACTACGGGAATGAATAAGTTCCAAGTAACCATAAGACAAAAGTTGGAGTTTTGACTCGATCAGTTCAAGTTTAACCAACGAGTGCAAAAATACATATGCTGAACACTTGTCGATCTTGTTCAATTCTAAAAACAAGACTTGAAAAATCTGTTTGTTCTTTCATTCCAAAAGAGTGTAAGATAGTTGATCGAGTCTAAGTATTTATCTTTTCGCTAATTAAAGTTTGCATTAACATTCGACGGCAGAATTACTGTCTTAATTACCGTCATCGTAATCAGGACGTGCAATCGTCTAGTATACTCAAGTTTCACACATGCATAATTACATGATTTGCATCAATATGAATTGGTATGTGCATGAAACAACGATGTGAAACAAAAGAAAATTAGAAAATGGAATTATCTATCTAAATATTTGAACCACGATTCCACGAAATATGAATAAAGCTTCTACCCATCAATGTTAATTATAACATGCATACAACGGTAGTAATTTCGTGATTCTTTATAAAATCAAATTATCATACACAAACATCTGATATTACATATATTGTACCTAGCTACCAGCTAGCATTAGATCGATCCATGCAGGTTTCTATCTTGAAGATTTGCGTGCCATTGTTACTACAATATCGTCGTCCCTAATAACGGAGTATTTACATGAGAAACTACTAGTAAACATTACGAACCGTATGTTTTTTGTTAGGATGATATTTGTACAATTAGTCTACGGGCCACGTTTATCGCTATTTAATGTGATATTAAAGCGGGTCTCTCTCCAGTCGCGCCTCTAATCTGTTGTGGGCCCGACTTTGTTGTCATTTTGTCATGGGTCCAAAATGGATGTTATTTGTTAGCATGAGTTATGGTATAGTATTAAGAATGTGAATATTGTAACTTAATACTTACCAATTGTAGAGTAGACGTAGGTCAATTATATTCTTATAGTCTTATATATATATATATAGTCTCTATTGTGAGAAGAATAATACATCAAAAATTCATCCTATTATATTTAACTTGACATCAGAGCAGGCAAAAATTGAAAGGACTTTGTCATTGTTTCTTTTCCTCGGGGCGTGGAACTGCTGCAACCCACCACAGTCAGCGTCATCTCTGTTCGACATTCATGCGGCATTGTTAGGGTACACCACAGTCGGCCGACATCATCTTTGTCCGGCGTGCAGATCTTGCCAGACGTGACCGCCACCTTCTCTAGTATGGTTCTGCCTAAGCGACATTTGTTCTCTCCATTCCAGGTCGTCGGGCGTTCTGTCCCATTGTTTCTCTTCAACTGGTCATGCGGCCGCGTCATCCTCCGCGTCGCTCTCCTTGTAGATCTCTGGCATCGTTATTTGCTTGACCCGTTTCAAGGATCGGTCTGACCCATCTCTATTTGGTCCGAACCGGTTTCTGTTATTTTTGTCTATATGTGCAAGTTCACCGCAGTGCAAGTGCACCCGAGGCATGTTTATATAAGTTTTTTGTTTGTTTCCGCTACATAACTATTGATTTATGATTTGATTTACCATGGGTTATGGAAAAGATGAAGAAATTATTAGGTCAATGATGTTCAGAGGTTTGAAGTCTCTGTCAAGTATTCTGAAAGTAGTTTCTTTGGGGGAGCCAAACTCAATGGAACTAATTTCCGTAAATGGAAGATAATTATGACAACGCATCTCTGAGGAATGCATAAGATGGGGCATGCAACTGTGGTAATTAAGGCCCCTAGTGAAGATGATGTTGATGTCTACTAAGTGGGAAGATGATGATGGCCTTGTAATGTCAGTATTATACAAAGCCATGAATGGACATATAGTTGACCTAGTGGTGGCATGTGATACTGCGCAGGCAATATGAAAGACATTGAAAGATCTATATACTAATGAATCTGATTTCATATAAGTTCATGAGTTAATGTGCATAGCTTCAGCTATGTAACAGAATGGACAACAAATGGCGTAATATTTCACTAAGCTAAATAATATCTAGGTTGAGATTGATATGAAATGTCCTTTCAAGATAAAAAAATCATGAGGATATTGTCTGGTACCAAAAGGAAAAGGAGTTTGAGCGAGTCCACCATTTTATGAGAGGTCTTGATGCAATACATAACAATGTGAAAGGAGAGCTGCTCAGAATAACCGAACCCCCTAGCCTTACCATAGCTTTCACATATATATGTAAGGATGAGTCTCAGCATGCAAGTCTTAATCAGACACATGTTGAAGTTTCTAGCCTTACTGTTCAGGCAAGATCTCCAACACCACTCTTTCAGCAAATAAATTAAGTTCCACTTTATAACCAAGGACCACCACCAGGCTTTGGGAATCAGCCATGTCTTCCTTGCTCTTATTGCCATGTTATTGGCCATACTCGTGAGACTTGTTAGAAGTTTTATCCACATATTAGGCCTAATAAGCCTATTTTTTGTTCTAAGGCAGTTATTCAATTGGTTCATGAGCCATATATTTATGGTGTGGTCGGACAAGATCATCATACAGTAGGAGGAGCCACACCCACAACATCAATAGCTGGTCGTGGTAAGATTGGTATGGCTTTAAATATTTTTAGCTTTGTTGGTTCTAATACATAGATTATTGATCTTGGTGTTTTAGATCATATGACTTATGACAAATCTTATTTTATTATATTGTCCTCTCCACATGTACCCTATGTTACTAATGCTAATGGTGAGACATTCCCTGTGTTAGGAAAATGGTCAGTTCATATTACTCCCACAATAGAACTTCATAATGTGTTATATGTACCTGCTTTATCTCATCATTTGATATATGTTCCACAGTTGAATACTGAAGTTAAGTGCGCTGTGACTTTTTTCCTATGTATGTGATATTTCAAGATCTTCTCACTGGGAAGTTAATTGGTCGGTGGTATCTAAGGGGCATATTGTTTCATCTAGATCAAACATACACATGGGAGAAATTTGGAGCACAGTCCCAGACCGCTTTAATCTCCACTTCTGACAAGCTAAGTGAAGTTTGATTATGACATCGTTTCTTAGGACATCCATCTTTTAGTGTTATGAAAAAATCTATGTCTACTTTGTTTATTGATGTGGATGAGTCAATTTTACGTTGTGAGACATGTGTTTGGGCAAGAGTCCTAATAAAAGTGTTATTCCTTTTGAGTAATTCATTCTGATGTTTGGGGACATTCGAAAGAGCATACTGTGTCGGGTATGCAGTACTATGTGTCATTCATTGATGATTGCACACGTCTTTCATGGATTGTACTTCTTAAAACCAAAGATGAGGTTTTTTCGGCTTTTTATGCCTTTTATACCCATTTTCAAACACAATATAATGCTACAATTAACAATGTGTTCTTACACACATGAACATAATAGGGTATCTCAAAGGAAGAATCGTCATTTACTTAATATAGTTCGTTGTCTTCTCTTTAGTGCTCATATGCATAAATATATTTGGGGTGATGCTGTCATAGCTTATGCTCACCTCATTAATCATCTTCCATCTAGTGTCCTCAAAGGCAAAGTTCTATATGAGGTGCTTGCATCTTATGTCTCCTTACCCTCATTTAATAATCTCTTTGCTCGTATTTTTGGTTGTGTTGCTTTTGTCCATCTTCCAAAAATTCAGCTGTCAAAGTTGGATGCCCGAACAATTAAATATGTGTTTGTTGGTTATGGGGGACATCATAAAGGGTACATGTGCTATCATCCAGCCTACCAGAAAGTACTATGTCACAATGGATGTTACTTTCTTTGAGGACATGAACTATTTTACCTTATCTAATACTGCTCTTCAGTGGGAGAATTCATAGTTTGAAGAGATGTATCATGGAGAGGGGGAGACAAGTCGGTCATGAGATATGGTGACAGGTTCAGTTGAGATCACCCCATCATCAACTACACATGCACCACCAGATGATTCAGGTGTAGTTACTCAAGAGATTTCGGTACCAGAAGTTGATAGCGCAACTGCCGCTCATACCTCCCATACTTTTGTTTATACCCATGATCCATGTCTCCCTGGTACATAAGATCACTCACATCAGTCACATGATGCTAATCATTCTATTAGGGTTAATACGAGTGGGGCTAATAGTGGACAACATGCATTGCCGAATAGGTCTACTCGGGGGCAGACAACAAAAAAGTATGAACCTACCCTTCAAGTTAAAGCTAAGTATCTTGTAGCAAATTTTATGTCCACTAAAAGATTGTCCAAGTCATATGAATCATTTGTGAATTAGATACATGATGTATCAGTACCTAATAAAGTGCATGATGCATTGGGAGACCCAAAATGGAGGAGAGCAATGGAGGAAGAGATAGAAGCATTACAAAATAACAATACTTGAGAACTTGTATCTCCCCCACATGGCAAGAAGGTCGTGGAATGTCGTTGGGTGTTTACAGTGAAGCATAATCCAGATGGGTCAGTGAGTTGGTATAAAAGCACGCCTAGTAGCAAATGAATTCACCCAGACATATGACATAGACTATGATGAGACATTTTCACTTGTTGCAAAGATGAACACTATTCGAGTACTTTTTTCTTTTGCTGCTAGTTTAAACTGGCCACTTAGACAGTTTGATGTCAATAATGCATTCATTCATGTAGTACTTACAGAGGAAGTGCATATGGATCTTTTGCCTGGATATGTAGATGCTTGTCCAGGTAACTTTGTATGCAGATTGAGAAAGTCTTTGTATGATCTAAAACAAACCTCGTGCTTGGTTTGGAAGATTTTCACAATTCATGAGGAAAATTGACTACAAACAGAGTAATTTAAACCACGTTGTTTCTCATACATCAACAAGGGAAGATAACAGCCTTAATTATATATGTTGATGATATGGTAGTTACTGGTAATGATACTATTGAGATTGATATATTACAGAAGTAGCTAGCCATAGAGTTTGAAATGAAAGACCTAGGTACACTTATATACTTCTTGGGCATTGAGGTAGCCAGAGGGAGTGAAGGTATCTATTTGTGTCAGAGAAAGTACATTCTCGATCTACTAACATAAACATGTATGTTGGATTGTACTCCGATTGATACACCTATTGAGCAGAACCATCGATTAACAGAGTATCCAGATCATGTGCTTACTGACAAAACTAGTTATCAGAGGATAGTTGGACGCCTAATTTCATACCAGACCAGATGTTGCATATGCAGTAAGTGTAGTGAGTCAATTCATGCATAATCCAAGTATGGACCACATAGATGTCGTTATAAGGATTTTGATGTACTTGAAGTCAACTCTGGAAAGAGGAGTAATGTTTTCTAATCATAATAATATCCTTGAAGTCTGTAGCTTCATAGATGAAGATTGAGTTTTGAAATATTACATATCAGAGGTCCACATCAGAGAATTTTACCTTTGTACGGGGTAATATTGTTACGTGGAAGAGTAAGAAACAAAATGTGGTAGCTCGATCTAGTGCTGAGGCAGAATATAAAAGTATGGCTCATGGAGTGTGCGAGTTGTTGTGGCTTAAAAATTTGCTACGAGATTTGAGTGTTAAGCTCAAATGTGCTATGCAGTTGTACTGTGACAACAAGACAGCTATTGATATTTCACATAATCATGTGCATCATGATTGTATGAAATATGTGGAAGTTGATCGTCATTTTTATAAAAGAGAAACTAGATGCTAAGATCATTAGTTTTCATTTTGTCCATGCAGAAGAACAACTTGCCGATATACTCATAAAAGAAGTATGTAAGAAGGCCAATTATGACTTACTTAGCAAGTTAGGTATGGTTAATGTGTATGCGCCAACTTGAGGGGGAGTATTAGCGTGAGTCAGGGTATAGTATTATGAATGTGAATATTGTAACTTAATACTTACCAATTGTAGAGTGGAGACGTACGTCAATTGCATTCTTTTAGTCTTCTATATATAGCATCTATTGTGAGAAGAATAATACATCAGAAAATTTATCCTATTATATTTAACTCAATTATCATGTCATCGTATGATTTCCGATTGGATAGTCACCAAATGTTGTTGGTTACTAGACTTTGGTTTATTTCGTCCTATTGTGTGGGTTGTTAATCTGTCACGTGAAGACCTACAAATTAGGTTGCACATGAGGGGAGCATGTTGAAGATGAGAGATCTCATATCTATAAAATGAAAAATAAAATAGAGATTATAAGTGAGTGGATAATACCTAAATTGTACCTTTGTAATTAAAACTTAACACCTGTGAGATGGCTGAGTTGAGACATTATCGGTACAGTTGGTCCGCGGACCATGATTGTCGATGTTTAATATGATATCAGAGTGGGTCTCTCTCCATTCGTACCTCTAATCTGTCGTGAGTCCGAGTTTGGTGTCACTTTATCATGAGCATGAGTTGAGTTCCATTATCATGTCATCAGAGGGTTTTCTATTGGATGGTCACTAAGTGTCGTTGGTTACTGAATCTTGGTTTATTTCGTCTCAGTGTGTGGGATGTTAATCTGTCACGTGCAAACCTAAAAATTAGGTTGCACGTGAGGGGGCGTGTTGTAAAGGAGAAATCCAACATCTAAGAAGTGACAAATGAAATAAATCTTATAAGTGAGTGAATAATACCCAATTGTACCGAGGTATTTTGTAATTAAAACTCAACACATGTGAGGTGACTAAGTTATAGCAGTATCAATACAGTTGATTCACGGGCCACGTTTGTCGATGTTTAACATTTTTCTTCCAGATAGAAAACCTAGCTGATGCATCATGTTTAGCATCAACTACATACCTTCTCCCACCGTTATTGATTCTGGAGCTGTGCATCTGGGTGCATTTGAAAAAAAGGTGCAAGAAATGGATCTTCCCGGAGATGAATATTTTTAGCAGTAGTAGGACTGGCACCACTAGTTGATCTGAATGAGTTTCGCGATCGGAGCGTGGAAACAAATGGTTGAACATCAACATTGGAGCATAGATAAGGACCGCCGCGACTTTGCCTGTGACAAGCAGTACGATTGCTGATAGAAAGTTGCGGCGAATGATGAGCTGGAGGAGGAATATGGTTTGAGCTTGGGCGTCCCTGGCTTCCTCTCCCGAGAATGGGACAGTCGCCTGGAGGGACCCCGACTTTATCTCATCGGTTGATTTTCTCGGCCGGAACATGGCGTGTGTGTGCGTTGATCAAAACTGCATTGACGTACACATGCAGAATGAGTTGGTTAGGAACAGATTAGCTCCTTATATATAAGGAATCGCTAGCTAAGTAAGTAGAGTTTGTTATATTCAATCAGTTAGCTTGATGAATAGCTTTCAAATATATTGTAGAATTAACGAGACAAACCAATAATTAATATAAGGGGAAGATGAAAAGTTCCTATCCAGTTGAAGTAATCAGAAACGTAGAAAGTTGCGCATGTTTTAATTTATTAAAGATTTAAAGATGGAGCTAGGTCTAGCAAACCAAGCCTCTAATCTATTGTATTCGATTTGATGGCTATAATTGTAGAAAAACATAGCACAGATGGAGCAATATTTCCTCTCTTAGTTGTATTGATCGGTTTGAACTTACAAGTGTGGGAATATATATGAAACCGGTATAACACAGTGGATAAAACTGAAGCCATGCTGCAGCATGGAATGCAGCAAGCAACCTAATCACAGATCCATAAATCTAGCAATAGAAGATTACATACACAATCTCATTTGTCACCAAATCACCTCAATAGATTTAGTACCATACTTATCACCATGCTTCAATACTCCCCCTCAAGCTGGATCTAGGAGATTACGAGATTCAAGCTTGCCAAGAATCAGTTGAAACTGAGCAGAAGGAAGAAATTTGGTGAAAATATCAGCAAGCTGGTCGGCACTGCGAGTATATTTGGTTACAATGATTTGAGCTTGCACTTGGTTTCTCACATAATGGCAATCGACCTCAATGTGTTTAGTACGCTCATGAAACACAGGATTAGAGGCAATATGCATGGCAGCTTGATTGTCACAGTGTAGAGAAATAGGTACCTGACTATGAAATCCTAGGTCAGCTAGGAGACCTTTAAGCCAAATTAATTCGCAGGCTGCAGATGCCATAGCCCTGTACTCGGCCTCTGCACTGGATCTTGCCACAACATTCTGCTTCTTGCTTCTCCATGTCACCAAATTTCCACCAACCAAAGTACAAAAACCAGTCATACTTTTTCGATCAAGAGAGTTCCCTGCCCAATCCGCATCAGTAAATCCAACAATATCAATGTGACCATTGCTGCAAAAAACAAGACCTCTACCAATTGAACCCTTTAAGTACCTCAAAATTCGCTTGACAATACTCAAATGGAATGAGGTAGGCGCATGCATAAACTGGCTAACAATACTGACTGCATATGATATGTCAGGTCTAGTAATTGTTAGATAAATCAATTTACCTACCAGCCTTTGATAAGAAGTTGGATTTGAGAGAAGTTCACCACCAGTATCAATATGAAATTTGCTTCCAAGTGGAGTGCGTGCAGGCTTGCAATCAAGAACTCCAGTCTCTGCAAGAAGATCTAAGATGTATTTTCTTTGACTGAGAAATAAACCATTGTGTGAAGCAGCAATTTCAATCCCAAGAAAATATTTTAGTTGTCCGAGATCCTTCATTGCAAATCTAGCCTGAAGAGAGTTTTTTAGTGCCATAATCTCATCAGCATGATCACCAGTAATAATCAGATCATCCACATAGATTAAAACTGCAAGTTTTCCATGATCACCATTTCTCACAAATAGTGATGAATCAGCATTGCTCCTGCAAAAACCAACTTCTTCAAGAACTGAGCTTAGCTTGGCATACCAGGCTCTAGGAGATTGTTTCAGACCATAAATGGCCTTGTGCAGTCTGCAAACAAGGTCACTACCTGCAGCTTGAGGATGACCTGGTGGAAGCTTCATATACACTTCTTCCTGTAAATCACCATGCAAAAAGGCATTCTTTACATCCATCTGATGTAAAGACCAATTTTGATTCACTGCAACAGAAAGCAACACCCTTACAGTGTTCATCTTTGCCACTGGAGCAAAAGTTTCTTTGTAATCAACTCCATAAGTCTGTGTGAAACCTCTGGCTACAAGTCTAGCCTTGTGTCTCTCAAGAGTACCATCAGCATGAAGCTTGTTTTTGAATATCCATCGACTTCCAACAGCCTTTTTTCCTTTAGGTAACTTGACAATGCTCCAAGTTTTGTTATCCTCGAGAGCACGCAGCTCAGCTTCCATGGCTTGCCTCCAATTTTCATACATATTTGCATCTTCAAAGGTCTGAGGCTCATGCAGACCATCAATAGTGCTAAGATATGTTTTATAGCCCGAAGACAACTTTTCATAGCTTACAAAATCTTGAATTGGATACCTGGATGTGTAAGCAACATAGTCTTTGTGTCTTACAGGAGGATGCCTAACTCGAGCAGGATTCCTTCTTGGTTGAACTGGATGTGTAGGCTCAGCAGGTTCATCATGACTACTAATTACTTCCTGACTCACTTGCACTTCTGGTTCAGCATGTGTAGGATCAGCAGTATTAGAAATAGTTTCAACAATTTCATGATCACTGGAATATGTGCCTCTTGATGCAGGTTCTGCATAATCCACATTTTCAGTGATTATAGATGGCTGAGGAAATAGATCATCATAAAACTCCCCCTGTCCATTAGCACCAAGTTTTTCACAGAAATAATTTGACGACTCATCAAACTTAACATCTCTGGAAACAATCATTTTCTTGGTAGTAGGGTTGTAGCAGCAATACCCTTTTTGAGTGCTAGAATATCCCAGAAATAAACATTTTACAGCTCTAGGATCAAGCTTGTCTCTCTGGTTGGACTGAATGTGGACATAGCACACACAGCCAAAAATTTTCAAATGTGACAGGTCAATTTTTCTGCCTTTCAGAACTTCCAAGGGTGATTTAGAATTCAAAACTCTACTTGGAAGTCGATTTATGAGATATGCAGCTGTTAGAACAGCTTGGGACCAATATTTTTTTGGAACATTGGCATGAAACATCAAGGCTCTGGTTTTTTCTAGCAGATCTCTATTCTTTCTCTCAGCAATTCCATTTTGCTGAGGTGTGCCGACACAACTTGTCTGATGAACTATACCATTTAAGTTCAGAAAATGAGACATTTTATTGGACATGTATTCTGAGCCATTATCAGATCTGAGAATTTTAATTTTTGATGAGAACTGAGTGTGAACAAACTCATTGAAATTCTTAAAAACATTAAAAACTTCACTCTTGTGTTTCAAAAGATAAACCCATGTAATCCTTGTAAAATCATCAACAAAGGTTACAAAATACTTAAATCCATCAAATGAGGCTAAGACAGGTCCCCAAATATCAGAGTGGATGATTTCAAACGGATTACAAGCCCTGGAGACAGACAAATTGAAAGGTAATCTAGAAAATTTAGACAGATGACAGACTTCACAATGCTTGATTTCTTGATTGGAGTTGGGAAACAAAATAGACAGCACTTTTTCAGAAGGATGGGCTAGACGCTGATGCCAAAGGAGGTGGTCTGCAGCACTGCATGAACTAGCTTGAAAGGCAAAAAACTTCTTTGACACATAGTACAGCCCATTTAGATAAAACCCTTCACCAATCATCTTCTTGGTGATGATATCCTGAAAGACAACATTGTAGGGAGAAAAAGTGACTAAGCAGTGCAGGGTTCTTATGATTTTTCCCACAGACATCAATTTAAATGGAAAGGATGGGACATAGAGGGCATCTGAACTGATATGATTAGAGAAAAAATGAATTTTACCCTTCCCCAGAACTGCTGCACCTTTACCATTAGCTACAGACACATGAGAAGACAGTTTCTCAAAATCATGTAAATTTTGATAATTATTTGTCATGTGATCTGTGGCTCCAGAATCTATTACCCAATAATCATGCTCATTACTCACATTAAGTGTAGTTTGAAAAGCTTTCAGAATACCTGAGATATCACACTCCTTCATATGATTAGATTCAGCCAAAAAACCAGCAAATTTTCCAATGAGAGCTGTGTGAGATCCATTTCCAGAAGTTGAAGCTGTAGCAGACTGCTTTTGTTGCAAGTAACTAGCAAACTCATTTATCAGGGCTGTATGATTGGTGGTGAAGTCAAATAGGCAGTCAGATGGAGGAGATGAAATTTCAGTAGCAGCAAGATTTGCTTTCTGAGAACTATTCCACCCTTTCTGATTTTTCTTGCTTTCTCTTTCCTTTATGAACTTGACCTTTAGTTCTGGATGCAAGATCCAGCAAGTGTCTCTAACATGATTAGTGGCATTACAGTGTGTGCATTTTAAATTTCCACGCTTACCCTTGTAAGGCCTCATCTCAGAAGCTTCATGAATAGCTGCATAAGCTCTCGAGTGTGCATTATTGGAGTAGACATCTGAACTCATCACCTTCTTTCAAAGTTCTTCTCTTTGCACAGTAGCACACACATTTTTGAATGAAGGTAAGTCAGCATTCATGAGAATGTGACTTCTCAGATCTTCAAAGTCTGAACTGAGATTGGCCAAGAGTTGAAAAATTTTGTCCTCTTCAGCCCTTTTAGCCAAAGTGACAAAATCGGTGGTATGTGGACGATATAGTTCCAGTTCATTCCACATAGCAGTGAGGCTGCCAAGGTACTGCACAAAAGGAAGATCTTCTTGCTGCAAGTTGGAAATGTCCTTCTTGAGTTGAAAAACTCTCACTGAATTGTTTTGATGACCATACAACTCCTTGACATTGTCCCAGATATCCTTGGCCGATCCAGAATAATTGAAAATCTGAGCCAGCCTTGGCTCCATAGAGTTCAGCAACCATGACTGCACATGTTGGTCCTTGCTCACCCATGCATCATAACCATTTGTACCAACTTCTGGCATTGGTATATTACCATTAACAAAGCCAAGCCTAGATCTGCCACCAATAGCTAAAGTGACAGCCCTAGACCAATTAAGATAGTTATGCTCAGAAAGAAGAGTTGAGCATAACTTAAGATTGTGATTTGAATCTGCATCTGAAACACTAACCATATTGGAGTTAGTGTTTCCAGCGGATGAAAAAGGATTCTCATCAACAAAAGAGCTACTTCCAGACATTTTAAAAACTGGAAGAAAGAAAATGAACAATCACACAAGAGAGCAAGATCGGAGGAAAGATAAGCAGAAGCAGGACACTAAAGTTCCTGCTCTGATACCATGTAGAAAAACATAGCACAGATGGAGCAATATTTTCTCTCTTAGTTGTATTGATCGGTTTGAACTTACAAGTGTGGGAATATATATGAAACCGGTATAACACAGTGGATAAAACTGAAGCCATGCTGCAGCATGGAATGCAGCAAGCAACCTAATCACAGATCCATAAATCTAGCAATAGAAGATTACATACACAATCTCATTTGTCACCAAATCACCTCAATAGATTTAGTACCATACTTATCACCATGCTTCAATAATAATTGTGTCTCATATGAATGTTATGCATGACATTTTAATTGTACCGATGAACTATTTGAAAGCTGTGGCAATGCCTTTCTATATTATTATATCACTAAAGTCAGTTGAGTTGTAGCCTAGTTGGTTAGGCAGTCTAGCTGACATCCACCGTTGAGGTCATACGTAAGTTTAATCTTCACCGATATATGTAAGAGTTTGATAAGTTCAAGATTAATACCTTTGTATATATACATTAACGGAAAACACATATATACTTAATTTTCATGGTCAGGTGATATGAGAAATATCAATTACCATGCATGTGGTACCCAGAAAATGATATTCCATCCATGTTTGTCACACCCTGGCTATTTTATATCATGTTCCTAGCTATTTCATTTCTATCTATACTTCTACTCGATTTTATACAGAGTTGGATGCTTTTTACTAAGGTCAGTAAGGTGTGTGAATCACTCAATAATAAGATGTAAAACTAAGGTTTTCTTTTGACTAAAAGATGTGGAAGAACATTAATTTCATTATCCTTCAAATATAAGCCATGATAGTTTAATATACCGCATAAAATGATAACAAAATCCAACGCGAACTGATGAAAGTTTGAAGTCGAAAGAATAGTTTCCTATCGAGCTAGGAGAGATGTCTTGCGGTCTTGCCAAGCAGATCGACCAAAAAGATAGAATCAGATGATCATAAGGACCAAGAGAAAAACTGCTTCAAAAAGTTGACCCTAAAACTCTTTTCCATAATTGGTATAAGAAAGCCCAAACTGTAGTACTGAAAGCAAAGGTGAAATGAAAAGCCCAACCCAATACGGTGGCGCTACAAAAGTAGGGTTTCCTCCCAACTCTATAAAACAGAGAGACATCGGCAGATTAACAGCGGCGCTCAGCTTCTCTTCCATGTTTCAATGCTCTCATTTCCTTTCCCTCTGTTTTATTCTTCTTTCTCGTTAGTTGTTGTTCTTGTGGATTAGACTGATAGAATAGGGTCGTTGTTGTTGCAGTGATTATAAAAAATTCCTCGTACTGATCTGCTATAGCCATAGCATGACAGACACTTTACACCCATAGAATCTGAGCAACACAACACCAACCCTTTTCAATCTAGTTGTTCATTTCTTTGGTATCTGATTTTCTTCGAGTCGTACGTTTCAGTAAGAAGTCATAGGTTCTTTTTTAACTTCTTTCTTCTGCTTCGCTGTCTCTGTTTTCTGTGTTTGAGCCTGATGGGATCAACTAGTCAATGTTTTTGTATTTGTAGAAACTGATCTACACAAAAACGTATAGGAGTTGACTATTGTAATCATGGAGCATCTGATTATGGTGCTTGGTGTTTAGCAACTCCTGAAAGTGATACCATGGTGGTACATAAAGCCCTAACTGACTAATTATCCAGAGTTTCGGGTTACGCTTGCCTCCACATTTTCCTTCTATGCCATTTTACTCTACTGCTTTGTAGATGTTTAAAGAACCCAGGAAACTGAAGTATCGCCCAAATAATTTACACAAACATGACTAGCCCACCAAAGATTATAACAGTCCGTAAACTTTGCTGGATTCAAGAAAAAATGTCTGTAAGTTTGGCATGAGTATGTTCAATAGGTAAGAAATAGTCGATCTTGATAAAATAAGAACCGCCGGACAATATGAAGTGATGAACTGATTAGATAAGTTGTGGTGGAACCATTGCTGTTTGGAGGTTTAAACCAAGAAAAAATCCTGTAGTTTGGAGATTTGAACGGATTCAGCATTAAATGTTCTGGAAAACAGCCTAAAGTTCATTATGATGATAACAGTGAGCAATAACAAATTCATGATCAAATACCATTCCTCTAGTGCATTTCTCAAAGTTTGCAACTTCAGTTCAAGAAAACAAGTCACCTGCCAGAAGGTTGGGAGAGAGTGACTATTATCGATGGCGGTACACATTTAAACAAGCACACAAGATCACTCATCCGTTCTTGAGTTTCTTCATATGGTTACAAGCTTACAAGCCAGGAAATACCAGAAGCTCATTGCAATGGCTTGCCCCTTCATGAGTATTCCTATTCTCTGCTCTCGGACTACTTCCTGCACTGCTAGACACAGACCCAAATGCAGTCCTCTGCAAGACCCCGGTAGGAGAAGACCCTAAAGATGAAGGACTGTTGTTATCCCAGCCCTCGGTCATGAGGTTAAGCACCGAAGACTGCTTGCATTCCGCTGCATTGATGTTTGTATGGTGCAGAACCTCTCCCAGAGGACCGCCAACTGAATGCTCCCATGTGATCGGAATCCAGTTTGGTTGTTTCTTGTGTTGCTCCATATTGCTGCTCACTCCAAAACTCATTTGGACTGAATCGAGCTGACCAGACACCCTGAGCGATGAGAGAGTGAGCTTCCCATTGTTCGTAGAGGAAGTCAATGGTATGAAGTCTGAGGAAGCTGCTGCCTTAGGGATTGAAATGGATAACTGAGTCCTGTCTGATTGCACATCAAGTTGGTCAGGCCAGGCAACAACAGCTGCACTTTCAGTCGGGTTCTTAGGCCAGTCATCAATGAAGTGGCGGAGGGGATGTTGTGACTCTGTCTCTTGGACAGTAAGGTTCTGTGAGGCAATATCAAAGTTTCCGCAGCTCATCATTGAATTTGAGGATCTTTTCTGTGAAGGGTTGAGGAGAGCATCAGAGGTGACCAGCCCAAATGAGGATTCTTCAAACCCAAGTTGCTGTTTCTGACTCAAGAATGTGTTTTCCTTGGACAACATGGAGAGGTCTGGAGAGTGTTGCATTCTATCACTCACATCATCTTTGTTCATGAACATCCTGTACATAAATCAATTTTATCAGAAACAGCTATTAGTACCAAGATTATGTATATATACATGCTAGCTAGACGGAAAGAAGAAATGGATTTTCTTTTAGCAAAACCACAATTAGGACCACCAATGCAATGAACATTGCCCAAAGTGAAGAAGAGTGAAGTCAACTCAGCTAGTGATAGACCAGTCACTATCAGCAGTGCAAAGATAATAATGGATTCTACACAAGGAGTGAAGGAAATGGTGAAAATAATGTATGGGACTACTACTCCATAATGCCAATGTAGATGTTACGAAACCTCAGAGCAAATTGATGCTAAAAAGTTACAAGGAGGACCATTCACCTGCTCATCTGAGTGGGTGCGGAAGAATTAGATGCAGCAGTCGCAGGCTGCAAGCTCTTGAGCTGTTGGTTGGATATAGTGAGGCTACTAGTTCCACCTCCACCAGGCATAAGCTGCTTTGAGAGGGCAGCGGTGGCGGTAACAGCAACGGACTGGCCAGTTTGACCTTCCACAGGCTTTCTTGAACGATGACGGCCTCTGTTGATGTGCCGCTCACAATATTTTTGGTCAGGGACTGCGTCTCTCCTGCACCGCCATTTCTTCCCATCTGTCCTACGACACCTCCCCGGCTCAGGATCGGTGCTATTGGCGTATCCCAAATGGATAGAACCCCATCCAACTGCACAATTTGCACCCCCCACATAATGACTAAGTTTATAATGCAAGAAAGACATCACCAAATTAGAGACTTGGGGAATGTAGACTAAATTCACTCTTGTGTTAGACCAGGTCATGCTCAGATAACACACATATTCAGATTTAGATACAAGAAATAGTACCAATTAGGATTTTTTATTTCTAAAGTTACTGCACTAAAAAAGTTAAAATGCACATTGTACTCACATTTAGATAGGAAGATAAGCATGAATGTTGCAAAATCACCCTTCTATACTTTTAGCAGGGAAGAACTTACATGCATTGGATCTGAGGAGTCCTGGTGAAAATAATCCAGAAGAATCCAGGGCCTTCTTTATGGGGATGAGCAGATTGGATGGTATAGGCACATTTGCAGTGATATATTTGTAGATCAAGGCCTGGTGTTCTAGCTCCATCCATTGTGAAGGAGTAAATGGTCCTTTGCCTCCTGCTATAGACCATTGTACTGTAGCTCCATTATAGCTCCCACTATTGTTGTTGCCTGAAACAAAACAGGTAAGAACTAAGAACACCAGAAGAGTAGTAGAACTCACAGCTCATTTCATGAAAATATATAGAAAAATAAAAAAACTTGCTAGTGTAGGAAATAAAGAAGTTCAGAAAAAGAAGAATCAAAAGATTACAACTTTGCTATATTTGCTGCAGCATTTATGGCTGCCTCAATAATGAATTTCTTGTTGATCTTTTTTGGCAGAACTCAAGATTAAAAGGAGAGAAAGAGGGTTCAGAACCCATCAAAGAACATGTCTTTGCTTGCTCTTATTTCTCCTCCAATCTTGAGTCATAAATTTTTCTTGTTTTGGCTCCCCATACGTGCTGAAATTTTACCAAAACAAATCATATTCCCCCTAAAACAGGATGACAAAGATTTTCAGATAGGGAGAGAAACATTTCCACTTTTTAATTGCTTTGACAAGACAAAACAAATACAACATATTTTCCTTGAAAAGACACTCACTAGTTCCCAACTCAATTCCCTGGGAGCACAAAAGTCTACTCAAATTTTATCCATAAAAACCATACAGCAAACATTTACCAGAACCTAAAACCCACCTCAATGACCTCATTAGATAAAACTCACATGCAACTGATGCAAGAGTCCACATTTTAGAAATTCCAACTTAAAATGCTTCACATCCCCCAACCTGAAAAAAAGATCCTATCTTGAAACAGAGTATTCAAGTACCTGAATTTCTATGGTAAGCAGACACAGCTTGTTGAAAGTAGCCAGGCAATGAGGCATTTTGAGCTTCTGATTTGGGCGAGTTAGAGAAGCTCAGTAACTGCTGCCCATCAAAGCTGGTGGAATTAGTCCTCATCAAACCAGTGTTCAGCCGCAGCATTTTCTTCGGCGCTGAAGAAAAATCATCACTAGCCTTGGTCTGTGTTGAGCTCCAACAATGTTCTTCATCAATGGCCACAGATCTCTCCTGCTTCTGGAACCCAGATCCGTACCGCTTGTTCTTTCCCTCCTGATCTGAACTAGCAACAAAGCCAAAGCCAATGTCTGAACCCCCACCAAACCCATCATAACCCACAGCCCCAAAATCCATAAGGAAAAAACCCCACTTAAACTTAGATCTTGATGACCACTATGTGAAACATTTGAGTGAAAAAGACTTGGGATTGGGATTTGAGAAGTGGGGATGGAGCATTATAAAGCTAAAACAGAGCTGAAACTGAAACTGAGAACTGAAACTAAAACACTGAAATGGTTTTGTATTTTGATATAATTTCGAGTGAAGGATAGAATAATTGGAGAGAGAGAGAGAGAGAGAGAGAGAGAGAGAGAGAGCGGGAGCTGGGGGATGAAACTGACTACTGCGCAAGGATTGTACAAAGGAGAACGAACCATGTAGGTTTGTACTACAGCTTCGTCATAACTCTCTCGATTTATTATGGCATCTTCGTCTTCTTCTTCTTCTACCGCGCATCGACCAGTATTTTTGTTTCTTCTCGACTTCTCGTACTTGTTGGAGTCTCTATTTAAATATCAGCATATAAAATGTAATTTAGAAATTTAATTATTATGTATTATTATATATTTATTTTATATATGGTGGTACGTAATACGTAGGACTATACTATTATGTAGTTATTACTTATTTATTTTGTATATAGTAGTACGCCATACGTAGTATGAATGACTATAGTACAATATATTCTCTATATGTAGTCTTTTTGTGAGACCAATAGATATTAAAAAATTCATTCACTAAATTAAGTCATATTTAACTTGGTATCAGAGCAATGATCTCAAATGACTTTATCTCTTTGTTTTTCCGTTGCAATTGATTTACAGAATTAAACCTCATCGTTAGGTTTTTTCCTCTCTTTTTGTCATCATCAAGTTCGTTGTCTTGTTCAGTTTCGTCAAGAAATTCACTTTGGGCATCCAACATTTTCTTTGGGCATCCAATCAGTTTAATTCTTTAGATTGTCGCCACATTCCGCATCTTCAGATCAAGCCCCTAAAAGATCGAGTTCTCCTCCAGCATTTTTAGTATGGCAACGACAATCAAGTTCTGACTCGGCTTCGACCCACAGGTCAGTCCGAACCTCCGTCACCACATCTCTTCTCCAACGTTAGTCTGTCGTCACATCAGTATTGACAGTCTAGTCCGGCGCCATCAAATCACATATCGGCAATCAATCCCGACCTGCTTCGGACTCGCTACTCCAAATCAATGTTGTCTGCAGTGTTTAGTCTGTCCCATATTCCAACTCGGATCCTCTCTGTCCGACCCGTTTCATCAGGCCTAATCCATCTTAGCCTGATTACTTCACACACCCAGAGATCTTATCAGTACACCAAAAAAATGTCTCGTGTATATGTTGGCAATCTGGATTCTTGGGTTTCAGAAAAGGAGCTTGAAATTGAGTTCCGTAATTTCAGAATAATTAGAAGAATTTGGGTTCACAGAGACCATCTGGTTATGTTTTCATCGATTTCGTGCATAGTAGAGTTGCCGAGAATGCTATTTGTGAATTAGATGGCAAGAATGGTTGGGGAGTTGAGTTCTCACACAACTCTAGACATGCTGTGGGGCAATTATGCACTAATGGTAATATCTTTGCGACTACAAAACCTTGAGTAAGTGGTGAGATCAGTATGGCTTTAAAGGTTTTAAGTTTTGTTGGTTCTAATACTTGAATTATTGATTATGGTGCCTTTGATCATATGATTTATGATAAATCTTACTTTATTACCGAGTTGTCTTCTCCACAAGTGTCTTATGTCACCAATGCTGATGGTGAGGCTTTTATTGTATTAGGGAGGGGGTCAGTTCGTGTCACTCATATTTTAGAGCTTCATAATGTTCTATATATATCTGACATGTCACATCACCTAATATATGTTCCCCAATTGAATATCGAGATCTTATCAACTTCACCCATCTACAGTCCCGAGTTTGAGGTATTATGAGTCTTTTATTGATGATTGCACTAGGTCGTCAAGCACAGTACTTCATAATAGTACCATTAGGATTTTTTGTCCTGATAATGGGGGAGGGGGAGTATGTCAATCATGTTTTCAACAATTTTTCAAAGATCATGTCATTATTCACCAAACCACATGTCCACGAATATGGCTCGTCAACGGGCCGGGCTGGGTTTTATTGCGTTTGTTAAAAATAGCGGGTCGGGTCGGGCTTTTACAAAAGGTTTAGGATCCAAGTCGACATGTATAAAGCAGGCCTTGCGAGCTTTTACCAGCCGGACCGAAGAGCCCACCATAGATTTGGGCGAGCCGGACATTGTTTATAAATACATTTTTTATCGTACAAATTTGTTTTTTGACAACTCCAGTTCGAAATATGGTCGATCGACACCAGTAAATATGATCGGTATATATATTAAGGGACCCCGTAAAAATTTTGTCCGTTTTGTACATGATTTGACCGTCCGTACCTACGATCAACAAAAAATAGACGTTTTAACATATTAAAACCTCATTGACTAAGGCTTTCTCAAATAGGTTTCCTTGTTGCAACCGTGCATGATCGGTGACAAAAATTAGGTGATTTCAGATATGTAAACGGCTTTCGGTAATTGCATTTTGGTAATGGATCCTCCCTCAGGGCATATTAATGATGTTTTTAGTTTATCGGAAATTCCGACGGTTAAATGAGTTCTGAATTGGATGAAATTTTTACATGTTCACTAAATATATATACCAATCACATCAGCTGGTGTCGATCGACCCCGATAAGTTTTCTTCATATAGTCGCTTCATGATGTGAAAGTTTTATTCTAAACTTAATATAAAGGTTATGATACATTAAAGAACACTTCGGCGATCGACAATTCTAGCTAGAAATATGGTCGATCGACACCAGAAAATGTGATCAGTATATATATTTAGGGACTCCATAAAAATTTCGTCTATTTTAGACATAGTTTGACAATCCGTACATACGGTTAACAAAAATATATGCGTTTTGACATATTAAAACCCCATTCACCGGAGCTTTGCCAAATGGGTTTACTCGGGTGCGACCGCACACGATCAGTGATAAAAAATAGGTGATTTCAGATATGTAAACGGTTTTCGGCATTCACATCTCGGTAATTGGTCTTCTCTTAGGGAAAATTAGTGGTGTTTTTGGTTTACCGTAAACTTCGACGATTAAACGGGGTCCAAATTGGATAAAATTTTTACAGGGTCACTAAATATATATACCGATCACATGCGATAGTTTTATTCTAAACCTAATATAAAGGTTTTGATACATTAGTGGACATTTCGGCGATCGACAACTCTAGTTCGAAATATGGTTGATCGACACTTACATATGTGATCTGTATATATATATATATATATATATATATATATATATATATATATAGAGTCCCTGTAAAAATTTCATCCGTTTTGGACATTATTTGACCGTACGTATCGATAGTAAAAAAAAACGTTTTGACACATTAAAACCCCATTGAGAAAAATGGACTATAATCAATAGTGACTACTGTAAATTTGTATGTATTCCAAATACGCATCAGTTACATACGGCACTACTTTGAAATTTGTATTTTTACTTTTTTTCTCTCTTTTAATTACGGGAAATTTACTTGATTAATATAGATATGTACTGATATTTATTGTAGCAGTATTATTTGTATATATAAATATTTATTATTCAACATATTGGCATAATATATAATGATATTATTTGTATATAAGTAATATAACTATGTATTATATATTTGCGGGCTTTTGAGGGCCGAGCTCGGCGGGCTTTTAGCGGGCTACGACTATGGTCGGGCCGGGTTTCTCACCCATAAACCAAGCCCGACCCTCTATCCACTGGGCGCGACCTATAACAAGCTTTTATGTGGGCCGGGCTTTAGGCCCATGGATTTGTGGGCCTCTATCGGCCAACTTTATCTGCGAGGTTAATAATGAGGCCTATCCATGAACACCAGAGTAAAATGGGGTGTCCGAAAGGAAAAAAAGTCATCTCCATGATATGCTTCATTCCATTCTTTTTAGTGCTCATATGCCTAAGTATCAATGATATGATGTTGTAGCAGATTCAACTCATCTTATCAATCATCTTTTCACAATATACATGTCCCTATTTTTGGTTGTGTGTCTTTTATTCATGTTCCTAAAAGCCAAAGAAAGTCAAAGTTGGATTCCCGGGTGATCGAGTGTGTGTTTGTTGGATATGAAAGTAGTCAGAAGGGATACAAGTGTTATCATACACCTACTAGGAAGTATTATGTCACTATGGATGTTATTTTATTTAAGGACATGCGTTATTTTATCTCTTCTGATATAACTCTTCAAATGAAGTATTAATATTTCGAAGAGTTGTAATGGTGAGGGGGAAGAACCAAAAAGAGTTATTGTCAGAGATACTTTAACTCTAGTAATAGAAGCTCATTCAGAGGTAGAAACTTTAGATAACCATATTCTAGCAGTATTAGAAGCTCCATAAGAGGTAGAAACATCAGAAACCTAGGTTCCAGAATGATAACCAATAATTGAGAGCCATTTGCCCCTCATACCATCACTCATGCCCCTCACCAACAACTTCCTAGTGCATAAGATCACTTATTTAAGGTATGTCCATCCACTGGTACTAGTAGTGAGTTTGATAGTAGGCAATATGACATACTTGTCTATGTTAACAAATTAAGCAAGCACTTCCTCTAACACAACAACATCCATATGACTCACTTGGATTATACATGAACTGACTCACTATACTCATTGAATATGCAATGTCTGGTCTAGTATTTGTCAGATAAATCAAACACCCAACTAACCTTTGATAGCGAGCTTGATCATTAGGTGTCCGATCTAGATACTTTGCTAGACGATGGTTTTGCTCAATATGGGTGTCGATAGGTGCGCAATCTAGCATACATGTCTCTATCAACAAATCGAGTATGTACTTCCTCTGACATAAGTATATCTTGTCTCTCCCCCTTGTTACCTCAATCCCTAAGAAATACTTGAGATCACCTAAGTCTTTCATCTCAAACTCAGAATACAACTGTCTCTGCAGCTGATCCATCTCTACAGTATCATTACCAATAATCACCATATCATCAATATATATAATCAAAGATACTACATTCCCTTATTGGTGCTTGAGAAACAGGGTATGATTTGAATTACTCTATTTGTAGCCAATTTTCCGCATGAACTGTGAGAACCTCTCAAACTAGGCACAAGATGATTGTTTGAGACCATATAGAGACTTCCTCAGTTTGTACACAAAATCACCAGAAAAGGTAGTTACATATCTTAGAAGAAGACTCATATTGAAAGAAGAACTCGGATATTGTTCATCTTCATAACATGAGCAAAAGTCTCATCATAATTAATAATATGTTTGAGTAAACCCATTCGCAACAAGACGTGCTTTATATCGGCTTATTGATCCATCTGCATTATGCTTCATAGTGAACACCCAACGACAGCCTACTATCGTTATTCTACAATGCTTCCATCTCTTCTAGATGTCGCAAACATGCCGGTCCGGCCCTGCCTGGCCCGACTCATTTTAAGCAGGCCAAAACGGTACCCGTGCCGTTCTCGGGCCGGCCTATTTATTTTTCGTGCCGGATTCGGGCCAGTCTATTTGCTTAAATATGAAGCCCGACTCGACCTAGCCAACGACCTAAGCCCATGTCGAACCGAACTCGGGCCCGCGTCAGGCCAAGAAGCGGGCCAGCCCAGCTCATTAGCATTATAAGACACAATTAACATAAAAAAATTTATTTAATTAGAATATTTGTTTTATATAACTATTTATAATAATAAAGGAAATAAAATAGTACAATACATTTGATAATTTTATTTCTAAAATGTTTCATATGACAAAACTATAACTTTTTATCTTTATTTTGATCATATTTGTGACATAATGTAATTAAAATAATGAAATAATCAAGAGGTTTATATTTAAAAGGTATAATATCCAATTATCATTATTATAAATTTTAAAATATTTATATAAATTATATAAAATTATGTGTTTACGGGCCGACCCATGAATTTATCGTGCATAGGCCGTGCTGGGCTGGAGCCATGGCTAAAATATCTAGGCGCATCCCAGCTCTTTACAATAATGGGCTTGGTTCGGGCCGAGCCGCTAACGAGCTTGAGCTGATTTTTAACGGGCCGGGCTCGGAATTTTCGGCCCACTTGCCACCTCTAATCTCTTATTTCATTGCATTCCTCCACTTTGGATTCCTCAATGCATCATGCACTTTGTTAGATACTGATACAACATATAATTGATTCATAAAAGATTCATGACTTTTATAATCTCCTAGTTGACATATAGTTGGCTACTATATATTTAGATTTGACTTTTAAACATGCTTCATATGTTTTAGGGGGCTGACGTCTAGTATACTTGTTTGGTAACACATTGCCCACTATCAGACTCACTACTAGTACCAATGGATGGACATACCTCAGGTGTGTGATCTTCTATACTAGGAAGTTTTTAGTCAGGGGTATGAGTGATGTCAGGAGGGGCAAATGTGCTCAAAGCTATTGGTTATCCTTCTAAACATAACAACATTCTTGAGATTAGTGTCTTTACATATGCAGATTGGGTCGAAAACATTACAAGCAAGAGGTCGACATCATATTACTTTAATTTTGTGGGGGTAATTTAGTCACATGGAATAGTATGCAGCAAAAAGTTGTGACCTGATCGAGTGTTGACGTCGAGTATAGAGGTATGACTCGTGAAGTGTGTGAATTATTGTGGCTGATAAATCTACTACATAAGTTTGGTGTTAAGTTGAAAAGTGTTGTGCAATTGTATTGTGACAACAAAACGACAATTGACACATATCACATAATCCAGTACAACATGATCATACTAAACACGTGGAGGTGAATCGTCACTTCATAAAAGAGAAACTATATGCAAGAATTATTAGCTTCCTTTTTGTTCCGATTGAAAAGAAGCTTGTAGATATACTCAATATATGAGTTCTTAAGAAGGCGTTTTATGACTCACTAAGCAAGTTGTACATGGTTGATGTGTATGAGCCAACTTGAGGGGTAGTGTCAGCGTGAGTCATATGATGTAATTTAGGAATGTAAATCATGTAGTTAGTACTTACGTTATGTATATGATAGTACGTAGTACGTAAGGTTGTAGTACTATGTATTATCTATATATATGTAGCGTACAGTGTGAGATGAATAGATATAAAAAAAATTCATTCTCCAAATGATGTCATATTTGACTGTATCTCTATTGGTCTAGAGCTTTACTTATATAACTCATATTTCCAAGTAAACTTCTCAAAAATTCTATTAGAGCTTGGTCCTTGTAAATGTGTACTCCTCCTTCTAGCTTCAGACTAGCTGGAGCTGCACTTTCTTGTTTGAATATTAAATATGGAAGTTACGCAAGGTGTTCCATTGAAAGAAAAGAAATAGAGCTTATTCTTCAATTAAAAGAAAGGAAATTCACATTTATTAAAGATAATTCGGCCTCCAAGGTTAGTACTGTTCACAAGAGTTTTCTGTTTATTTTCAAAAATGGCCCTACGTTGAGTTGGACTGTTGGGCTCTCGGGTTGGTTTTTGTTGTATTCGTTATTTTTCTTAGATTCGGGGCTGCAAGAGAGAGAGAGAGAGAGAGAGAGAGAGAGAGAGAGAGAGAGAGAGAGAGAGAGAGAGAGAGAGAGAGAGAGAGAGAGAGATAGTTTTTTTTTGTGGTTGCATTCATTTTTTGGTTATTAGGTTGCCATATGTTGTTGTGTGAAGAAAGAAAGGAGAGGTGTTGTCGGAATGTGAAGTCAATTGAGTTTTGAGGTATGCATTTGATGTTCATTTTGTGATAAATTGGAGAAGATTGAGTTGGATTTTTCTAATAGACTGGGAAAGATTTGGTTGAGGTGTTGCAGGTTTGTATTCTTTTCATGTTTTCTTTTATGTGCTTCGATTTCTTTGTTGGTTTTTATTTGGTGGTTGTTTGGTTTATATTGTTGTTGTTGTTTGATTTAGTGGGCCGGTTTGCTATGATTTCTTTCGCCTGTTTTGGTTTTGTGGATTTTGTTTGTTTCCATTGTTTTGGTTTCTTGGCCGTTTTATGTTGTAGTGTTGTTTGCTTTTTGGGGTTTTTGTGTTTGGTTGCCTATGTTAATTTTATAATTGTGATTTGTTATTTTGTATGTATTGGTTGATGTTGGTATAATTGATGGTGGTAAAGAGTTTTAGAAACGAGTGTGATGGAATATATTTTGAACGGTGTTGTGGGTTTGGAGTTTATTGAAGCATTTGCTCATCTATAATGAAGCTCACACAATCAATGGTTGCGAGATTCTAAAGTTGATAACATATATAGTAGAGTTTCCAGAAATCAATGAACTGCCTATAAATTAAAATCTGGTATGGAGCACAATCAGTGCGCGCGCGCACACACACATATATGCAATTAAACTTGAATGACCATAAAACTTAACACGTTCTTCTGTGTGGCATGTGGCTCTTCAGGATATGAAAGAGCTGAGCTTAGTTATATGACATATATATCGTTCTTATGGCGTCATTCCTTTATGAGTTGGTCATCATCCTTTCAACTTATTTGTTACATGTTTTAGTTGAAAACATGTTATTGTTGTTTGTATGCTCCTATTTTGAAGAGACACTTACAAAGTAAGTAGCTATTCTATTTAAATTATAACTACCTATTTTGAAGTTTATTTATGTGTACATTAATATCTTTTTCTATGATCAACAAGTATGATGTTATGGTTGAGCTTAAAGACATTTCAAGCAACATAAGAGTGTCTTTGACAAAAACTCTGCTAAATCTTAATTTGGAATGAGTTGTGAGCTATGTAGCACAGACACGGACACGAGTGTCCGTATTGGACACGATTCGAAACGTAGACACGGCATATAGAATATTTTTTGGACACGAACACGTGGTGGACATGTCAATTAAAATTATTTTAATATATATATATATTTATTTATTTATTAAAAAAATAATTTAAAATTTTGAAAGTATTTATATGTATATATATTAAAGTGTGCATAAATATAACAAAAACTGAAACTGTTGGAATGGTTGAGGATTTGTTGGATCATTTGGATGAACAAGGTTCGAATCACACCACAAGTATTCTTATTTTATTAATGAGTTTCTCTCCTTATATATATATTAAAGTATGCATAAATATAACAAAAACTGAATCGGTTGGAATGGTTGAGGAGTTGTTGGGTGCCTTGGATGACCAAGGTTCGATTCTCACTATAAACATTTTCACTTTTATTATGAGTTGGTGCGTGTCCACGTGTCCAATTCGGACACTCGCGTGTCCAATTCCGACACTCGCGAGTCCGGGTCGTGTCCAAATTGAGTTCGCGTGTCCGAGTGTGTCCAAGCGTGTCAGAGCATGTCTGTGTCCGTGTCCGTGTCGGACACGCAATACGACTAATCATACACGACTCCCACAAGTTATTGATGACCGAGCTGTGTATCCAAATATTGAGAGAGCAATTGAAGCAAATGGTCTAGCATTGCCAATGGCAACAACTGAAGATAATCGATAAATTATGGTTCTTTCAGCTGAGCCTACATTTTTACAAAATCTTCTGAGATTACAATGTCAAAAAATGTCAAAGAAGTGGTGGCTTTTAAGGAGAAGATGATGATCTACATACCAACCAAAACAAGTTCAGGAGGTAAGGTGTTTATAACTGTACACTTTATATGAAAATTTGATCATTATAACTTAATTAAATTTTGTTTGATCTCGTAGAATATATTGAATGTTATTATTCAAATGTTAGTAGAGTTATAGAAATATTTGCAATGACATTTATATATTACTCATTATTTTGCTGCACAATTCTGTTAATAGTAATCCGAACGTCATTGTGTTGTTGTTTAGGTTGTCTTTCAACTAAAATAGTTAAACTTGGGTGGTCTATATTGAGAATAAAATGTCATAATGACCAATTGCATATTTGAAAAAGGATCGGCATCAAGTTCTGTAAATAAAGCCCTGCATCAAGATCATTGAATCATGAATCTTATTGAAAAAAATTAAGCAATGGTGTTTTCTCTTATTTTCTCTGGGCTTGACAAGTTTGATGCAAACACACTTTTGCATGGTGATGTTTTGAGATGTGCGGTATATATATTATTGAAGAGTCAAGTAAGAGACACCTGTGTTTAGATCTACTGAAGCAAAGTGCTGGAATGATGTTGGAGATACAACCATCCTTTTTTTTTTAAACAAATTTCTCTAATGTATGCGCTTCATTAGTTATTTACCCATTCTTTTTGGAACTGGCAATTATAATGATATTTGCCATAATTAGAAGCAACATACCTATTTTCAATCTCCAAAATGGTATAAACTTCTTTATATTTCATGTTAGTTTAATGCCAACCATTGATGTGGTTGTGTCTGTAAAATAACAATGCTTATTAATTAATATATGAATATTTATGTGCATGTACATTATCTTATAGATCTACATTATACTGAATTTAGTTTTAGATTAGACAACAATCTTCATATAAAATAAAATTGAAAATAAGCGGCTTACTTTTTATCTGTTTGTTTACTTTTCGTTTGGTTCCAATTTCTTAATCTATATGATCTGCATGATTCTTTTGTTTTTTTATTTTTAATTTACTGGCTATACAGTCTTCAATATAATGCCTACCAGACCAAAAAGAAATAGTAAGAATGATAATTTATAATATGGAGTCTCCATAATTCATTTCATTTAAAACAATTCATACTTATATAAAATTCAGATCTTTTCCTTTGTTGAATAAGAACAGAAAGCCTCGACTTAGTTCTTCTATCACTTCATCTTTTTCATGTAGAAGGTTTTCTTTTTCATGGTAGGGATGCTGAAAGAAATATAATAAATTCATGTTTCATGCCAGAGATATTGGAACAATGACAATTCATTATTGAATTCTACAACTAAATATGATTTCCAATTTCATAACAAGCATACTAGAAGAAAAATACTTTTGAGCTATTTCATAAAATGTGTTTTGGAAGAAGGATAATCGATGCTTTTATTCCTGCAATGAAACTAGAAGAGATATAGTCAGTTCCTTTTTATGTCAATTATAATGGAAACTCAATAATTGTGCCATTTATAGTGGTGTACATATTATACAAGCATGGTTGATTCAATCTCTTTCATGGCAGCGTCTTCTTCCTAACCTTCTTTCTTTGAAACGAACTGATAGTTTCTTCACAATTTTTAAGGATCTCATATAAGTAACACATAAAGATGCTCACATTGGAATTGAAAATATATTTACTATTGAAAGAAACACTCGCCCATACTAGAAAGACACTCAGAAATCAAAACACACTCGCATTCAAAAACAACGTAGAAAAATACTCAAACGAGAATTGAAAAGATACTCAAATAGGAATTGAAAAGATATTCAAAATAAAAAGATACTCACTTTGAAAGAAACACACTCCTACACTGGAATGACACTCATAAATCAAAGGACACTGGCACCAGAAAGTAACAAATAAACATACTCACATTAGAATTGAAAAGATACTCATTATTGAAAGAAACACTCCCCACACAAAAAAGACACTCAGAAATCAGAAGATTCCATCTGAAATTCGGAATTAATTAATAATTGATAAGTACTATATCTCTTTGATATGGAACCCGAGAGACCTTAACCAAACTATCATCCCTTACACTGCTGGAGCGTTTACACAATAAGGACCCCAACAAACTCCTGATGCCTCATTCAAATCCACTGTAATTTTTCAGCGTCAACGATGATGAAGTAGTATTCATCTTACCTTTGGTAGCAACATCCTCATTACGATCATTGCCGCCACTATTGTTGATCGACTTGGTGCACTAAAAAATGGCCACTTGAAAAGGATCTTCGTTTTCGTCTTTGTTGATGATCAATCCCTTCATGGATGAGCTTCTAGAAATGGGGGTGTGGAAAGTGCAGGGAGAGGAAGATGGAGCTAGTAGTCGCCCTGAAAAGGAACCTGAGGTGGTGGCGGGAGTTTGTAATCGTCGTCTCTGATAAAGTAGTAATTCGTTTTCGCCTCGGGTTTAGTACGTGACAACTTGGAGGCTACAGGCTTCTTTTCCCATGAGAAGGGAACAATGCCTCTGGAATGGAACTAGAGTTTGTTATTGTTGCGAGTGCGAGTTATAGCCATGGCTTCTTTACTGGTAGCCTTGGTCTGTGTGAGATAGATCAAAGTTTATGGAAGATGGGTGGAGGAGGTGATATAAATATACGAGGACGATGATAGAAACAAATCAAGAGTTTGTTGTGATATCTTTTTATATCAAAGGTGGAATGAGTCATATAGAGTCAAGTGACTTGTTACGAGTGCTAAATCCGGAGGACCTAACTCCTTGTAGCCTTATATTTTGATATGTCAGTTCAGTGGACCTGCACATAACATGTGTCAAGTCAAAAGGGCTAGCGGTGTGCCGGCCTTTGACCCTCCAAAACTTAAGTTAGTATCCATAATGAAATTTAAGTTCGAGAGTTTAGGACTTAAGAATACGTTACCCTTTTCTGATGGTCTATGTGGACCATTTATAGGCCATTGGGAGAATTGTTGTGTTCTACCTTCAATGTGGGAATGTGGACCAGCACAAGATGCATTTATTGTTCGGGCATGCCACCTTGGCTGGCGTCAATGGAGAGGTTCAGATTGGAGATATTTCTATCTTACTAGCTGTCATGACTCTCGACATTACCAGGTTACTGGTCATCGGTTTGGCGACCGGAATTGGGGGAGATTTGGTTGAGAATTACCCCGTTCAGGGGGGAGGTGTTAACAAGTCCCCAAGTCCCCAGTCGATGACACTTCACACATGTTGTGTGCAGGTCCCACTGACCTAACATATCGAAATATAAGGCTACGAGGAGTTAGAGACTTAGAGATACGTTACCTTTTTTTTGGTAGTCTACGTGGACCATTTATAGGCACATTGGGAGAAGTGTTGGGTTATTCCTTCAATGTGGGAATGTGGACCAGCACAATATGCATTTATTCTTCAGGCGTGCCACCTTGGGTGGCGTTAATGCAAAGGTTCAGATATGAGATATTTCTACCTTGCTAGCTATCATGACTCCCGACGTTACCAGGTTACCGGTCACCGGTCCGACGACCAGAAAATATTTCTAGTCATTCTTCTTCTTCTTTTTGTCACAACATAGTCACATAAAATAATGTGACAACGGGTGTGACAGTTAGTGTAATAGGTAGTGTAACAACAAGTGTGAGAGGTAGTGTGACAGAGGGTATGACAGTTAGTGTAAAAGGTAGTGTGACATGGGGTGTGATAGGGGTGTGACAGATAGTATGATAGGTAGTGTGACAGATATTGTGACAGTTAGTGTGATAGGTTGTGTGACAACATGTGTGATAGCGGGTGTGATATGTTAAAATTAAAAAAATATTGGTATGAAGATGCTCATAATGTAGATAATAACAAGAATTAAGGAGCTTTAAGCTCCGATTTCACCGAAATTACATGGAGCACCATCATTGATGGCAGTAGCCCCTTTGTGAGGGTTGTGTGCCTTATACGGTAATCGGTTCAGAGTTGGTAGGGTATCAAATAAAAGAGGGAAGATAGATATTTCTAACAGTACCAACCACTCTCAAATATATCGTCGAATGACAAAATTATGGTCGAAATTAGAAGATAAAGGAAAAGTAAGATGATGATGATGATGATGAATAGTGTAAGAAATGATAAAATAGTCTGAAAAAAAAAAATATTTAAAGTGACTATTTTTAAATTTTGTCTTAAGCTTGTTGACTATTTTCTAATTTCTACTAAATTAGGATGACATTTTTATAATTAGAAAATAAGTTGTGACATTTTTATAATTTATGATAGAAAATGATACCATTTTATAATTTGCCCATAATTTATAGAAGTTCATTACAAGAAATATATTTCATGGCAAGAAGAAATCTCGTTCTGTTTTTCCCATATGAATCTCCAAGCATGGGGATCCACATCACCATCAACTATCTAATTTATGTCTATATATACTTATATACGTCTAAAGTGCTCGTGCCTAGAGTTGCACCAACCTATGTATATCCTTTGCATCGTGTATCCTCCCTTGTAGCCATTGCAATATGAGAAACCTTGAGCAAACTCCTGTGTATCTGTGATAAAATTAGACCTATTAAATTCCATTATAGATACAAGAAGAAAAAGTGTGACAATCGTGCTAGTCAAGCAAATTCACAGCAAGCTCTTGACTACAAACTAACTTCTCATGTAATCAATAGAATGAAATAATAAATGACCAGCTAGATTATGCACTTGCGCATGATATTTTTAGTTTCAAAGTGAGCACTACTACAGAGCATAATACAAAAGAACTGAATGAAACAAGTTCTAAACATCAAGTTTCTAATGATCACAACAAGGTATCTTTTTGAGTTGATACAATCTATTTAGGAATTTAGTGAGAGACAAAGAAGATCATAAACAATGATGCATTCATTCTTATTAAAAGATATTGGTCAATTGCTAACAATCCATTTTCAAACATAATAGAATTACCAATTAACTAGAACCCAGTCACTTTTCACATTCAAAATATCTGCATATATGTTGCAGTACCTTCCACTAATCATCTAATTAGGATTATCACTTTTTCACATTCAAAATATTTGCATATATGTTGCCCTCCACTGATCAATAATAGAAGCCAAATAACCATCTTATTCATTACCAATAATATAAGCCAAACACAAGCAAATATTGAGAGAGAGAAAAAGAGAGAGGTCGCTCTATCTAAGTCGGAGTTGAGAATACCAAACCCTAAGGTTTCTGGTGCAGGCGGCGCAAGGCTTCTGCCTCTTGCTGCGGGATCCTCTGTGCGTCGTCGACGTGCGAGGGTCGTTTAGGAGCGCGGGGTCAAGCTCCGTGCAAGGGGAGGTATCCATCAGTAGTAGATTTCTCATTCGGAAGGCATCGATTTGAGGTGTGGTGCCTCCGGGATGGCTCTCCTTCGTGAGCCGGTGCTTTGGGGTTGCGCAACGAACAATGTTTACAGACTCCTTGATCGAAATCGAGGTGTGCAATCTGTCCTCCAACCTTAATTCCCTAGCGGCGGCTCAATCGTTCTTGGAGGGGATGGCATCGAGTTTCTTTCTTAGCCTCACTATGGCTTCAAAGCTAGGCAGGCCACCAGACTAAGGTGGTGGAGAACACCATGTCGTCGGAGCTGGCCGAAGCTATTGTGGGAGATGGAGTTTTTGGGCTTTTGGGCGTTAGTCTGTTGGGGTGGCTCAGTCCAAATCTCTTTCTTCCCATGTGGATTTGGTTTGTTTTCGGCTCATGGGAAAAATCCTCCTCAATCTCTAGGTTTTCGACCATTCTTCTGTTATGGTAAGCAAATTGATGCCTTAGGCCCAAATTAGTTGATGGAGTCATCTATACTTGCTCTGCATTTTCCATTCTTAGATGTCCGCTTATTTTGGACTTTTTCAAATTTTGGTTTAGTTAATAAGCACGTTTTGCGCATTTATTTGTTTTCTTAGTTGTTAGCGTATATGAGAGATGACATGTCATCTCTTGTATTTGATCCCTGTGGTCGTAGAAGCACTTATGCCTAATGAAGTTTATTCATTCCCCTAAAAAAAAATATAAGCCAAACACGATGACCATACTAATGTAATATGTAAATAACAAGGAACAATAATTTCATACAAAACAAGACACTGAGTTGCATGATATGTAAATTACCTGACTTGATGATCTGGAAATTTATTCATGTAAATTTCCAGGCTTGATGTTTGATACACATCTAAAATATACACAAAATACATATGAACACCATAAACATGGAAACTCAGAAACAATCACACTTTGTTCAAGATTCAATCCTTCAAAATATTTCTAACTATCTCATTCCCACAAAGAATTTTAAATCTTTTGCAATTCTCAAACCTGATCTAATAACCTGAGCAATCCAACGAGATTATATACCCCAAAAATTTATCGAACCCGTATCAAAATTTGTCAAACCAGACAAGTTGAACTACACAAGTAGGATGAAATTGTATAAAAAAATTACTATAATCAACAACAAAACTAAGGAGATGGAATAAACATTGAAAAGTGCAGTATCATAACTATCTCATCGATACCCAAAACAATGACTTCAAAATGCAATCTGATTCAGGTAGGAATTGAGATTTAGTGGTCTAGGGAGAGAGTAAAGATGGGGGCGAGCAGATATATACTCCCAAATCTCTTGTTTAAGGTTTATGAGTTCTCCAAAAAGTGTTTTCTCTAAAACCAAAAGGTTTGAAAATGAAGACCGAACGAACCACAAGAGGAGATTGAGGAGAGAAAGACGATTACCTAGGATTGATCGAAGTATCCTTAGATGATGAGCTTCCTTTGATACATGTTTGACGGCAGAGAGCGAAATTGAGAAGAGAGTATTCGACTATTCGTAATAAGAAAAAATAAGGACAGAATTGGAAGCTTTTAGAAACGAATGAGGACAAGGATGGAAGTTTGACAAATTTCATTTAAATGATACTGTAGCAGCTCCGTGTTTTTCCAAAATCAGTTTTGAAAAGCTACCCGTGAGATGCTTCTCAATATCTGCTGTGAGGAGAAGCGGAAGTCTATAAAAGCAGCTCAGGAATACCTGACGAACTGGGTCTTCCTCTCCCACGAGAATGGTACAATCGCCTGGATGGTAGCTAGAAATAGTATTTAGGTGGGTCAAAAAAATTAAGAGGGTTAAAATCATTTAAATACATATAGTGACAAAAACTAGCAAAAATTTAGTAAGTAACTAATCCGTTAGTTATAATTTTCTAGAAACGATTGTTGTATCTTAAAATATTTTCATGATAGATTTATAATCCTTATTTGAAGTGTTTAGTGTTTACCATTCATTCCCTTCATTGCCGGTGAATAAAATGTAATAAAGTTGAATTTATCTAAATTTTAGGCTTGTGGATGAATGAAACAGAGTATTTATACATAATTATTGAGTTTCATTTTATTTCAGAATGGTCAATCATGGTATTTTATATGATAAAAAGAATGCAATTGTAGATTTGTCATCCGACCAAATAAGAACACCTAGAAATTGAGATGGGTCAATTGCCCTTCCAGCCCTAATGTGGCTACGCCCATGCCTGGATGGACCCCGACTTTACCTCATCGCTTGAATTCCTCGGCCGGAACATGGCGTGTGTGCGTTGATCAAAACTGCATTGACACATGCAGAATGAGTTGGGCAGGAACAGATTAGCTCCTTATATATAAGGAATCGCTAGCTAAGTAAGTAGAGTTTGTTATATTCAATCAGTTAGCTTACAAGAATAAATCTCAAGTTTGGAGTTTTGGACCAAATATACACACTTTCAGCAAATAATGTTGTGGAAATCAGCCTAAAGTTCATGATGATGAGAGACCCGGTGAGCAATAACAAATTCATGATCAAATACTATTCCTCTAGCGTATTTGTCAAAGTTTGCAACTTCAGTTCAAGAAAACAAGTTAACTACCAGAAGGCTGGGAGCCAGTGACTATTATGGATGGCAGTACACATTTAAAAAAGCACACAGATCACTCATCCGTTCTTGAGTTTCTTCATATGGTTACAAGCTTACAAGGCAGGAAATACAAGTAGCTCATTGCAACGGCTGGCCCCTTCAAGAGTATTCCTATTCTCTGCTCTTGGACTACTCCCTGCACTGCTAGACACGGACCCGAATGCAGTACTCTGCAAGACCCCGGTTGGAGAAGACCCTAATGATGAAGGGCTGTTGTTATCGCAGCCCTCGGTCATGAGATTAAGCACTGAAGACTTCTTGCATTCCGCTGAATTGATATTGGTATGGTGCAGAACCTCTCCCAGAGGACCGCCAACTGAATGCTCCCATGTGATCGGAATCCAGTTTGGTTGTTTCTTGTGTTGCTCCATATTGCTGCTCACTCCTAAACTCACTGGGACTGAATCGAGCTCACGAGACACCCTGAGCGGTGAGAGAGTGAGCTTCTCATTGTTCGTAGAGGAAGTCAATGGTATGAAGTCTGAGGAAGCTAATGCCTTAGGGATTGAAATGGATAACTGAGTCCTGTCTGATTGCATATCAAGGTGGTCAGGCCAGGCAACAACAGCTGCACTTTCAGTCGGGTTCTCAGGCCAGTCATCAATGAAGTGGCGGAGGGGATGTTGCGACTCTGTCTCTTGGACAGTAAGGTTCTGTGAGGTAATATCAAAGTTTCCGCAGCTCATCATTGAATTTGAGGACCTTTTTTGTGAAGGGTTGAGGAGAGCATCAGAGGTGACAAGCCCAAATGAGGATTCCTCAAACCCAAGTTGCTGTTTCTGACTCAAGAATATGTTTTCCTTGGACAACATGGAGAGGTCTGGAGAGTGTTGCATTCTATCACTCACACCATCTTTGTTCATGAACATCCTGTACATAAATCAATTTTATCAGAAACAGCTATTAGTACCGTGTTAATGTAAATATATACACGTGCTAGCTAGACAGAAAGAAGAAATGGATTTTCTTTTAGCAAAACCACAATTAGGACCACCAATGCAATGAACATTGCCCAAAGTGAAGAAGAGTGAAGTAAACTCAGCTAGTGATAGACCAGTCACTATCAGCAGTAAAAATAATAATAATGGATTCCACACAAGGAGTGAAGGAGATAGTGAAAATAATGTATGGGACTACTACTCCATAATGCCAATGTAGATGTTACGAAACCTCAGAGCAAATTGAAGCTGAAAAGATAAAAGGAGGACCATTCACCTGCTCATCTGAGTGGGTGTGGAAGAATTAGATGCAGCAGTAGCAGGCTGCAAGCTCTTGAGCTGTTGGTTGGCTATAGTGAGGCTACTAGCTCCACCTCCACCAGGCATAAGCTGCTTTGAGGGGGCAGTGGTGGCGGTAACAGCAACGGACTGGCCAGTTTGACCTTCCACAGGCTTTCTTGAACGATGGCGGCCTCTGTTGATGTGCCGCTCACAATATTTTTGGTCAGGGACTGCGTCTCTCCAGCACCGCCATTTCTTCCCATCGGTCCTACGACACCTCCCCGGCTCAGGATCGGTGCTATTGGCGTATCCCAAATGGATAGAACCCCATCCAACTGCACATTTTCATACCCCCACACAAAATGACTAAGTTTATAACACAAAAAAGACATCACCAAATTAGAGACTTGGGGAATGTAGACTAAATTCACTCTTGTGTTAGACCAGGTCATGCTCAGATCACATACATTTTCAGAATTAGATACAAGAAATAGTACCAACTAGGATTTTTATTTCTTAAGTTACTGCACTAAAAAAGTTAAAATGCACATTGTACTCACATTTAGATAGGAAGATAAGCATGAATGTTGCAAAATCACCCTTCTATAATTTTAGCAGGGAAGAACTTACATGCATTGGATCTGAGGAGTCCTGGTGAAAATAACCCAGAAGAATCCAGGGCCTTCTTTATGGGGATGAGCAGATTGGATGGTATAGGCACATTTGCAGTGATATATTTGTAGATCAAGGCCTGGTGTTCTAGCTCCATCCATTGTGAAGGAGTAAATGGTCCTCTGCCTCCTGCTACAGATTGTACTGTAGCTCCATTATAGCTCCCACTATTGTTGTTGCCTGAAACAAAACAGGTAAGAACTAAGAACACCAGAAGAGTAGTAGAACTCACAGCTCATTTCATGAAAATATATAGAAAAAAAAAAACTTGCTAGTGTGGAAAATAAAGAATTTCAGAAAAAGAAGAATCAAAAGTTTACAACTTTGCTATCTTTGCTGCAGCATTTATGGCTGCTTCAATCATGAATTTCTTGTTGATCTTTTTTGGGTGGCAGAACTCAAGATTAAAAGGAGAGAAAGAGGAATCAGAACCCATCAAAGAACATGTCTTTGCTTGCTCTTATTTCTCCTCCAATCTTGAGTCATAAATTTTCTTGTTTTGGCTCCCCATACGTGCTGAAATTTTACCAAAACAAATCATATTCCCCCTAAAACAGGATGACAAAGATTTTCAGATAGCGAGAGAAACATTTCCACTTTTCAATTGCTTTGACAAGACAAAAAAAGACAACATATTTTCTTGAAAAGACACTCAATAGTTCCCAACTCAATTCTCTTGGAGCACAAAAGTCTACTAAAATTTTTTCCATAAAAACCATACGGCAAACATTTACCAGAAACTCACATGCAACTGATGCAAGAGTCCACATTTTAGAAATTCCAACTTAAAATGCTTCATATCCCCCAACCTGAAAAAAGATCCCATCTTGAAACAGAGTATTCAAGTACCTGAATTTCTATGGTAAGTAGACACAGCTTGTTGAAAGTAGCTAGGCAATGAGTCCAATGAGGCATTTTGAGCTTCTGATTTGGGCGAGTTAGAGAAGCTCAGTAACTGCTGCCCATCAAAGCTGGTGGAATTAGTCCTCATCAAACCAGTGTTCAGCTGCAGCATTTTTTTGGGCGCTGAAGAAAAATCATCACTAGCCTTGGTCTGTTTTGAGCTCCTCCAATGTTCTTCATCAACGGCCACAGATCTCTCCTGCTTCTGGAGCCCAGATCCGTACCGCTTGTTCTTTCCCTCCTGATCTGAACTAGTAACAAAGCCAATGTCTGAACCCCCACCAAACCCATCATAACCCACAGCCCCAAAATCCATAAGGAAAAAACCCCACTAAAACTTAGAGCTTGATGACCACTATTTTAAACATTTGAGTGAAAAAGACTTGGGATTGGGATTTGAGAATGGGGGATGGAGCATTATAAAGCTAAAACAGAGCGGAAACTGAAATTGAGAACTGAAACTAAAACACTGAAATGGTTTTGTATTTTGATATAATTTCGAGTGAAGGATAGAATAATTGGAGAGAGAGAGAGAGAGAGAGACTACTGCGCAAGGTTTGTACAAAGGGGAACGAACAATGTAGAGGAAAGAAAAGCCTTCGTCATAACTCTCGATTTATTATTGCATCTTCTTCTTCTTCTTCTATCCTCGCATCGACAAGTATTTTTGTTTCTTCTTGTACTGGTCGGAGTCTATTTAAATATTGGGAGTTATGGAATGTAATTTAGTAACGTAAATTATGTAATTATTATTTACATATTTTGTATGTGTTAGTACGTATGGTTGTAGTATGTTGCTACGTACTTACGTAAGATTGTAATACAGTGTATTCTTTATATATAACCTCTAGTGTTAGATGAATAGATATTAGAAAATTCATTCTCCAACTTGTGTCATATTTAACTTGGTATCCGAGGAAAGATCCGAAAAGACTTTATCTCTTTATTTTTCTGCTGCACTTGATTTGTGGAATTAAACCTCATCGTTATGGTTTTTTCTTCTCTTTTGGTCATCGTCAAGTTCGTCGTCTTCTTCAACTTCGTCAAGAAATTCACTTTGGGCACCCAATCAGTTCAATTCTTCATACAGTTGCCACATTCCGCATCTTCAGATCGAGTCCTCCTCCAACATCTTCAGTCCGGCATCGGCAGTCAAGTTCTGACCCGACTTCGACCCATAAATCAGTTCGAACCTCCGTCACCACATCTCCTCTCTAACGTCAGTATATTGCCACATCTCCTCTCCGACGTTAGTCTGTCAGTATTGTCAGTCTAGTCCGTCATCAACCCACAAATTTGTCCAGCGTCGTTGAATCCCAAATCGACAGTTCAATCCCGACCTGCATCGGACTCTCGGACTCGCTACTCCATATTAGTGTTGTCTGCAGTGTTTAGTCCATCTCGAATTCCAACCCATATCCTCTCTATCCAACCCGTTCTATCATGCTTAATCTATCTTAGCATGATTACTTCACACACCCAAAGATCTTATCAAAATCCCCCATCTACACTCACGGGCATGAGGTATTATGTGTTTTTTATTTAATTGCACTAGGTCATCATGAGTTATTCTTTTTCAAACCAGGGATGAGGTATTCCCTTCTTTTCAAGCTTTTCATACTCATGTACCATTAGGATTCTTCGTCCTGATGAGGAGGGAGGGAGTATGTCAATCATGTTTTTCAACATTTTTTCAAAGATCATAGGATTATTCACCAAACCACATGTCCACGAACACCATAGCAAAATGAGGTGTCTGAAAGGAAAAAAACGGCATCTCCTTGATATTCCTCATTCTCTTATTTTTAGTGCTCATATGCCTAAGTATCAATGGGGGTGATGTTGTAGTAGCTTCAACTCATCTTATCAATCGTATTCCATCTAGTGTCCTTCAGGGACAAGTTCATCTTAGGTTCTTGCATCTCATGTCTTAATTCCCCCTTTTCACAATATACATGCCCGTGTTTTTTGTTATGTGCTTTTGTTCATGTCCCTCAAAGCCAAATAAAGTCAAAGTTGGATCCCTGGACGATCAAGTGTGTGTTTATTGGATATGAAAGTAGTCAGAAAGGATACAAGTGTTATCATCCACCTATTAGGAAGTATTATGTCATTATGGATGTTACTTTCTTTAGGGACATGAGTTATTTTACCTCTTCTGATACAACTCTTCAAGGGGAGCATTAATATTTTCGAAGAGTTATATCATGGAGAGGGGAGGAATTAGAAAGAGTTATTGCCCGAAATACTTTAACTCCAGTAGTAAAAGCTCATTATGAGGTATAAACTTTAGATAACCAGGTTCTAGTAATATCATAAGCTCTATCAAAGGTAAAAGCATCAAACGCATAAATTCAAGAAGGAGAATCAATAATTGAGAGCGCATCTGCCCCTCCTAGCATCACTCATACCTATAACCAACAACTTCATGATGCATAAGATCACTTATTTGAGGTATGTCCATCCACTAGTACTAGTAGTGAGCCTGATAGTGGGCAATATGACATACATGTCTTTGTTGTCAACAAATCAAGTATAAACTTCCTCTAGCACAATGACATATATGTGACTCTCATTTGGATTATACATGAATTGACTCACTACAGTCACTGCATATGTAATTTCTGGTCTAGTATGAATCAAATAAATCAAGCACCCAACTAACCTCTGATAGCGAGCTTGATCAGTAGGTGTTTGGTCTGGATACTCTGCTAGACGATGGTTTGCTCAAAATGGGTGTCGATAGGTGTGCAATTAGCATACATGTCTCGGTCAACAAATCAAGTATATACTTCCTCTGACACAAGTAGATCTCGTCTCTCCCCCTTACTACCTCAATCCCTTTGAAATACTTGAGATCAGTTAAGTCTTTCATCTCAAACTCATAAGACAACTGTCCCTGCAACCGATCCATCTCTATAATACCATTACTAGTAATCACCATATCATCAACATATATAATCAAAGATACTACCTTCACTTGCTGGTGCTTGAGAAACAAGGTATGATTTGAATTACTTTGTTTATAGCCAATCTTCTGCATGAACTGTGAGAACCTCCCAAACCAGGCACGAGGTGATTGTTTGAGACTATGTAGAGACTTTCTCAGTTTGCACACAAAATCACCAGAAGAGGTAGTTACATACCCTGGAGGAAGACTCATATACATTTCTTCAACTAACTCACCATGAAGAAATGCATTATTAACATCAAACAGTCGAAGTGGCCAGTTGAAACTAGCAGCGAACAAAAGAATAACTCAGATATTGTTCATCTTCGTAACATGAGCAAAAGTGTTAACATAATCAATGTCATATGTCTAAGTAAACCCCTTCGCAACAAGACATGTTTTATACCGGCTTATTGATCCATATGCATTATGCTTCACAATGAACACCCGATGACACCCTACAACTTTCTTACCATATGGTGGAGACACAAGTTTCCATGTATTGTTCTTCTACAATGCCTCCATCTCTTCTTTAATTGCTTTCCTCCACTTTGGATCCCTCAATGTCTCATGTACTTTGTTAGGTACTCATACAACAGATAATTGATTCACAAAAGATTCATATGACTTTTATAATCTCCTAGTGGATATATAGTTGACTACTGGTTTTTTAGATTTGGCTTGTAAACTGGGTTCATATCTTTTGGGGGGCTGACCTCTAGTATACCTGTTTGGTAACACATATTGCCCATTATCAGACTCACTACTAGTACTAGTGGATGGACAAGACATACCTCAGATGAGTGATCTTCTATACCAGGACGTTGTTGGTCAAGGGTATGAGTGATGGTATGGGGGGCAAATGTGCTCTCAACTATTGATTCTCCTTCTAAACATAACAACATTGTTGAGATTAATGTCTTTACATATGCAGATTAGGCTGGAAATATTACAGACATGAGGTTGACATCATGTTACTTTACCTTTGTGGGGAGTAATTTGGTCACATGAAATAGTCAGAAGCATAAAATCGTGGCCCGATCGAGTGTTGAGACCGAGTATATAGGTATGACTCATGGAGTGTGTGAATTATTGTGTCTAAGAAATTTGCTACATAATTTGGGTGTTAAATTGAAAAAATGATATGTAATTGTATTGTGACAACAAAGCGGCAACTAACATGTCACATAATCCAGTAGAACAAGATCATACTAAACACGTGGAGGTGAATTGTCACTTCATAAAAGAGAAGCTAGATGCAAGAATTATTAGCTTCCATTTTGTTCCTATTGAAAAGCAGTTTACAGATATACTCACTATAAGAGTTTATAAGAAGACATGTTATGACTCACTAAGCAAGTTGTATATGGATGATGTGTAATCGTTAGTCATATGATGTAATTTTGGGATGCAAATCGTGTAGTTAGTACTTACTTATTATGTATATGATAGTACGTAGTACGTAAGATTGTAGTATAATATATTATATATAACCTACAGTGTGAGATGAATATATATAAGAAAATTCATTCTACAAGTCGTGTCTATTTGACTGTATCTCTGTTGGTCTAGAGCTTTACTTATTTGACTCATATTTCCACATAAACTTCTCAAAAATTATATTAGAGCTTGGTCCTTGTAAAATGTGTACTCCTCCTTCTAGCTTCGAAGTTCGAACTAGCTAGAGCTGCACTTTCTTGTTTGAATATTAAATATGGAAGTTAGACAAGGTGTTCAATTGAAAGAAATGAAATAGAGCTTATGCTTTGGGGTGACATTTCTTAAATTAAAAGAAAGAAAATTCATATAGTTTCAATTTTAGGTAAATGCATCTTCATTCTACAAACAGTTAATAGTTTGTAATCATCAACCCAACTTCTTGAACAAAAAAATAAATGTTTTCCAATGCAAAATTTGTAAATTTATTCATCATTTATTGTATAAAATTATTGAAACTTAGCTCATATAAATTAATCATGTAGTATCGTAACGTTCTACGCTCTACAACAAATGTCTAGTAACTATCTTTGTACCCTACATAACTTTAAATACTCCAAAAGCGACTTCAATTTGTATATCATTTGAAACATACTATACATTCATGATTCATGTTCGTACTCGATCGTGGATATATGTATGTATGGTATGTTAAATCTTCCATGAATTAAACACTAGTACTAACTATGAGTTTTTGCTTTGTGATTAGTTGAGTTTGTTGCCTAAAAAGTTAGAACCTCAAATGTTAAACCAGCGGCGCGCTTCCTGAACAAATATGCCAAACATACACATCTTCCTCTAAAGTAGTAAAAATACCACTACTTTTACTTGACTACATGTAACCTGTTTTCTTTTCGCTTTACGCCCTGTGTGTTTGGTGCATTTCATATACGTATGCCCAAAATAACTTGCAGCCATGAACTCATATTCCGGAAATTTTAAATCTGAATTTGACAACAAAAAAATACAATTTTGTTTAGAAGCGAAAAAGAACAGATTTTTGAAATTTCGATACTCTGAAAATCTGAAATAGTGTCTGAGTTCATCTCGGTTCGTGATTGACAGTGGTTGCTAATTTGGTGAAGTCCACCGTTAATGCTATAATTCTTCCTCACCGACTTAATTACTTGATAATTTATTGCTCATTCAAGGTTGAGTGTTCCAACCTTATATTTTAGGGTCGAAGATCAAGCTTGTTTGATATATGGATTAGTGTTCAATAATATTCCTCACTAGCCGTTGTGTTACTTGTAATTAGTATATAAACATTAACAACTTGGTCTGCATGTTGCTCTAAATCCTGTTTGTTCTTCTAACAACTTGATGATATCTAAATATATTATTCTGCCCGATCTTCTTCTCTAATATCTTTATGTGATCATGGCCTCGTGCACATGCTTGAGAAGTTTAAAGAGGAAAACCGTATAGGCAAAATTGGCTACTTAATGTTTTAAATCGTGCATATCATGATTCTTAATTTGTTTGCAGTTATTCTAGAGTACTCTTAGCCCTGCTTCCACATTCTATTCAATTCACCTAATACGGAGCAAGTTAATTTCTACATATACAATGATGAATGATATAGAATATGTGTTTTATATATAACCTCTTCAATGTCCAATGTACGGTGGAAATTGGTGTATAAGTTTATTGTACCTTAGAACTCGATCATTCATTCACTTAATTCACAAAGTAGATTCTAAGGATAATCATCGGTATTTTTCTTGACATATATCATATATGAGTCATATGAAACACGCGCGAGCTAGATTGGCATTCATGCATGTTACTTCACTTGCCCGTCCAGTCGTCCTATGGAAAACTATTCATCCACCGGTAGCTGGTGCAGTTTAGCATTGATTGTAATTTAAGCAACAACATCAAGGTACGAACTAGGGGGCCAACGACTCCATTGATGATTTGAGTAAATCTCAGTTGTGTACGTATGAGAGTACAAACGAGATCGATATAGAGCTTAGCCAGGGCGACTCCTTGCTTGATGCATCATTTTCAGTTTTGAAAATTGAGGTAGCTAGCTGCTCAATTATTCTCTGCGATAGTTATCCCATCATCACACTCCAATGAATATGTACAACATTATAACTATTGGTCTCTTGCCTACGCTATAGGCCAAATGTTTTCATTCTTCTTCTTTCGATCTGTTGGTAAAATCTAAGGAGGAGCTTGTAAACATGTCAAACGAGCTATCGATCTGGTCTGAAATTTACTTTGCAAACATATCAAAGACCCGATTAATTTCGTTTGTAAATTCATACTTCCTTGGCGTGGAGTTTGAATTTTTATATGTTTAATTATTGTTATGCTTTTTAACTTCCGTAATTTCTAAGTTCATTTGTCTAAAGAATTAGAAGACATCCAAATTTATTAGATATAATTTTAAAAAATGCAGGAAGACACATAATAAATCTTCTATCGTATCATATGGAAAAAGATTACAAGAAAATGGAGGGAGAAAACGGAGAAAACAAATTTATCGCACATCATACATACGATCTATATTTCATGTTTATTCACAAATAAATATAAAGTGTTTTTTATAATAATTTTGTTGAGAAAAAGTTATTGGTTAGAAATAGTTATAATGGGCCGACACATTTATTTTCTTCGAAAATGGGAGAGAGTGGGTTTACTGTGATGTTGACGTGTCAATAGAAGCGTGGCGGTAAAGGTAACACGTGGACGGTCCCCATCCCTACCCTAATAGAATAGTGCTGTAGAAGACAAGTGGTATGTTCGAGTCAGTACGACAGGTCGACAGCACTCGCCCCATTATATTTATACCAAAACAAAAGTCGTTGCATATTCCATACGACGGTGATTTTAAAGTCGTATTCGGGGCCAACACCAAGTTCGCCTCCTCTTTGCCGACACATTCCTCGATGCCTCTATCCAATTTGCCTCACCTTCCCTTTCTTACATATTTATCCCCGGGCTTTTACCCAACCCACGAAAATTGGTCCAAGAAATGATATTTTCGGACGAGCTACACCTCCATACGCTCAACCTCATGCGCTTAAGGTATGACCTCTTCATGTTCATCTTTGGAAAAACAAGCTTCCCTTCACGTTATGAAACGTTTAGGTGTACAAGGGAATTTTAATCATCTAGAAGACTAGAACATAACAATGTGTATTGTGTAGAGAGAAGCAAATTGTAGGAGTGTATCTAAAGGCGATGAGAAATCAAGATGGTTGTGCGTAAATAATATCTTCGTATGTTTAAAGAAGATATATGAAGAAAGAGCATTTGTTATGCAACTCTGAATGTAATTTCAAAGCAAAGTTATTCAACGAGCAAAGAAAATAATAGTGTGCCTTTTTATTCTTTAGAGCTTCTATGTATTTACGCGCATAAAATTATGTATTTATAGTACATTTCTTAAAACATGTACGTGCTTTTAAATGGGTGAGTTGGAATAACATGCATGTCGTATAAGAATAAGCTTAAGTTGTGATATGAAATTCCATTTAAAAGGTATTAAATTTAACAAAATCAAACCTAATATGAAAAAATAACTTGGCATTTTATTGATGACCAGCTCAAAGTTTTAGAAAACAAGTAGCTAGGGCTGTAAGTATGCTCGAGTCGCTCATGTTCGGCCCGTTTTTAGCTCATTCGGCTCGAGCTCGTAAAGTTAAATGAGTCAAGTTTGAGCTCAATATTAAGCCCGATCTTGAAAATGAGCCGACCTTAAACAATATGTATTCGGCTCGTTCGACTCTTTAGCTCACGAGCTAGCTTGAGATTTTTAAAAGCTCAACTTATTTATTAATTAAGCTTGACTGATTAAATTTTATAGTATATATAAAATATAATTTTTATATGAGAAATAATATTTAAAATATTATATTTGTTCGAAATAGTTAAAATACTTATTTCTATAATAATTAGTTAAAGACTTTAAGTTAAATAACGATTTTGATTTATTATTTTAGTTTATTACAAATAAAAAAGATTTTTGTGTGATACTATGACATTAAATTTTCTTTTTAATTTTTAAATTTTAATTTTTTTAATTCATATGATTTAAGTCGGCTCGATTCGAGTTCGACCTCACCTAATAAAATGAGTCGGCCTGAGTCTAGCTCGAGCTTTTTAAAGTCGAACCGAGCTTGAACATAAAACACAAAAATTAAATTTTAACCCGGCTCGAATTCAATCAAATGAAAATAATACAAACATAAACAACCTATGATTCATTTACACCCTCATAAGTAAATTAGTAGTGTAGTGTGGTTTTCAATACAAAGTGTAGGAGGATGCATTGGAAAGTAGTACAAACTACAAAGACGTATAAAATAGACAGAGATCGGGTTAGTTATAGTTAGAATTTTGATAGTGGGTCACAAATGTCTTACATAGGGAAAGCTCCCTCCATATATCATTTCATTCATTTCTTTTCTTGATGGGAGAGTTACTATATTCATCGGCTTCCGGGACAACAATAATACACCTACGGCTTTCGATTCAATGCCAGGGCATAAAGAAACAAAACCCTATTTTATCTCTAGGCCTTGCCAAGTCCAAGTCCAAAGGGTGCGTGTAACCCCTAAGTTTGAGGCATGCGTTTGTAAGCAAAGGTCTCCTATATAGATAGGAAGAAACTAGGTATTCCATTTCCCAGGCGTTATCTTTCTCAATTTTCAAAGACCATTGAATATCAAAATTTATTCAAAGCACCAAGTTGCTACTGAACCAACCGTCTGATTGTACACGTGTCATAATTTGAACCATTTACTTGATCGAACCGTTAGTTAAGCCTTACTTCTCTTAACAGTCAATGTCAAGTAATTTTAAAAACAAAAACATTAGTCAATATGGTAGAAACTGAGTTGGGGGTTGAATTTTCATTAAAGCCCAGGTAAGAATTAGGTGAACGATGGGGTTTAGAGGTCTGTCGCTTTTCTGAGTTTGATCTACGATTCATAGAGCAAAGGAGCTTCATGTAAGATCACTAAACCAACGTTCGCTCCACGAAAATTATGTAGCCGCTGTCCACCTAATGCAAAAGACAACGGAGTAGACGACGGTGATGTAAGCGGGTTCCGGTCGTCAACCTCCGATGATTAGATTCGGGTTCGACCCGAAACTCACCCCGCCGTGGATCACGATTAATTTCATGTTTAGGATCTAGAGCTTGAAGAGGATGAGTGGCCGATATAATCAGTTGGAGAAATTGTCCAGCTATATCAATGGTTGAACGAAACCAGTAGCCATAAATTCATGAATTTTTCCTTTGGAAACACGAGACTTTCATAGAAGACAAGGGTACGTACATGGGTTGTTCATTTATGATGTCTAATTGGTAAGATTGGGTGATTTTGATATAGTTGATGATAGAGAATCAAAGGAGGTGGTGAGAGAGCCATATAAATCAAATAGTATATACTTATGTTTTTATTACATTCTAATTACACATATCAACTCTATATATAACTTAATAATTTATTCTCACAAATCACGTTCGTGATTTCTACCGTAAATCACGCTAACACTCCCCTTGAAGTTGACACATACACATCAATCATGCCAAACTTGCTAAGTGAGTCATAAAATACATTCTTAGACACTCATTTTGTAAGCATATCGGCAAGTTGCTCTTCTGTAAGAACAAAAAGAAAACTAATAATCTTTGCGTTTAGCTTCTCCTTTATAAAGTGACGATCAACCTCCACATGTTTTGTACGATCATGTTGCACATGATTTTGTTAGATATCAATAGTTGCCTTGTTATCACAGTATATCTTCATAGCACACTTAGGCTTAATACCCAAGTCTTGTAGCAAATTTCTAAGCCATAACAATTCGCACACTCCCTAAGTCATACTTATGTATTCTGATTCAGCACTAGATCGAGCTACTACTTTTTGTTTCTTACTCTTCCATGTCACAAGATTACCCCCAACAAAGGTAAAGTACCCTGATGTGGATCTCCGATCTGTAATATTGCCAGCCTAGTATGCATCTGTGAAGTCACAAACCTCAAAGATATTATTGTGATTAGAGAATATTACTCCTCTCCCAGGAGCTCACTTCAAGTACATCAAAATCCTTACAACAACATCCATGTGGTTCACACTGAGATTATGCATGAACTGACTCACTACACTTACTGCATACGCAACATATGGTATGATATGTGATAAATAAATTAGGCGTCCAACTAGCCTCTGATAACGAGGTTTTCCAGTAGACATTTGATCTTGATACTCTGCTAATCGATGGTTATGCTCAATAAGAGTATCAATGAGAGTGCAATTCAACATACATATCTCTGTTACTAGATCAAGGATGTACTTTCTCTGACACAGATATATACCATCACTTCCACGGGCTACCTCAATGCCTAAGAAGTACTTGAGTGTACCTAGGTCATTCATCTCAAACTCAGTGGCTAGCTGTTTCTGTAATATATCCACCTCAACAGTATCATTCCCAGTAACTATCATATCATCAACATATATAATTAGGGCTGTTACCTTCTCTTGTTGATGTTTGAGAAATAACGTGTGGTCTGAATTACTCTGTCTGTAGCCAATTTTTCTCATGAATTGTGAGAATCTTCCAAACCAAGCACGAGATGACTGTTTAATACCATACACAGACTTTCTCAATCTGCATACAAAGTGACTTGGAGAAGCAGCCACATATCCAGGCGGAAGATCCATGTACACTTCCTCTATTAGTTCTCCATGAAGGAATGCATTCTTAACATCAAACTGTCTAAGTGGCCAGTTTAAGCAGTAAAAAAGAGCAATACCCGAATAGTGTTTATGTTGGCAACATGTGCAAATGTCTCATCATAGTCTATGCCATATGTCTGGGTAAACCCTTTTGCTACTAGGCGTGCTTTATACCGGCTCACTGACCCATCTGGATTATGCTTCACTGTAAACACCCAACGACATCCCACAACCTTCTTGCCATGTGGTGGAGATACAAGCTCCCAAGTATCGTTCTTATGTAATGCTTTCATCTCTTCCTCCATTGTTTTCCTCCATTTTGGATCTCCCAATGCATCATGCACTTTGTTAGGTACTGATACAGTAGATATTTAATTCACAAATGACTCATGACTTAGACAATCTTTTGGTAGATATAAAATTTTCCACATGATACTTTGCTTTAGCCTGAAGGGTAGGTTCATATTTTTTTGTTGGCTGACCCCGAGTAGACCTATTTGGCAAGACATATTGTCTACTATGAGCCTCACTAGTATTTGTCCCAATAGAATGACTAACCTCAGATAAGTGATCTTCTGTACTAGAAGAGCATTGGTTAGGTGGATAAACAACAGTACGGGAGACATGAGGGGCAGTTGTGTTGTCATCTTCTGGGTCCTGATTCTCCGAAGTAACTATACCGGAATCATCCGGTGGTGCATGTGTAGCTGACACATTGGTAATCTCAACGGAACCTGTCACCATATGTACTGGCTCACTTGTCTCTCCCTCTCCATGATACAGCTTTTCAAAATATGAATTCTCCCCATGAAAAGCAGTATTAGAAGAGGTAAAATAGCTCATGTCCTAAAAAAATGTAACATCCATAGTGACATAATACTTCCTGGTAGGTAGATGATATCACCGATACCCTTTCTGATGTCCTCCATATCCAACAAACACACATTTAATTGCCCGGGCATCCAACTTAGATCTCTGATGTTGTGGAAGATGGACAAAAACAACACAATCGAAAACACGGGCAAGAAGAGTAAGAAAATAGGGTAATGAGACATGAGATGCAAGCACCTCATATGGAACTTTTCCTTGAAGGACACGAGATGAAAGACAATTAATGAGGTAGGCGGAAGTTATGACAACATCACCCCAAAGGTATTTAGGCATATGGGCACTAAAAAGAATACACCGAGCCATATCAAGTAAATGACGATTTTTCCTTTCAGAAAAGCCATTATGCTTAGGTGCATAAGGACATGTTGTTTGATGAACAATTCCGTATGTGGTAAAGAACGCTTGAAAGACATGATTCACATATTCCCCCCCCCCCATTATCAGAACGAATAACTCTAATTATGACATTATATTGGGTTTGGACAGTGGTATAGAAGGCTTGAAAAGCCGAAAAAACCTCATCTTTGGTTTTAAGTAGAACAATCCATGAAAGGCGTGTGCAATCATCAATAAAGGACACATAATACCACATTCCGGACACAGTAGACTCTTTGGAGGGTCCCAAAACATCAGAATTAATTAATTCAAATGGAATAGTACTTTTATTAGAAGTACTAGAAGAATAAGTAGACCGATGACTATTTCCCAAAACACATGTCTCACAACGTAAAGAAGACTCATCCACACTAAAAAAAAAGTAGGCATAAATTTCTTCATAACACTAAAAGATGGATGCCCTAAGCGACGATGTCATAACCAAACTTCACTTAGCTTGTCAGAAATGGAGATTAAAGCGGTCCAAGACTGGGGCTTTGGTTTATCCCCCGCATATGTCTGATCTAGATGAAACAACCTGCCCCTCAGATACCCCCGACCAATGAACTCTCCGGTGAGAAGATCTTGAAATATCACATACATAGGAAAAAATGTTACTGAACACTTAGCGTCAGTGTCCAATTGTGGGACAGAGAGCAAATGATGAGATAAAACAGGTACATATATCACATTGTGAAGCTCTATTGTGCGAGTAATACGAACTGATCATGTCCTTAACACATGGAAGACCTCACCATTAGCATTAGTAACATAGGTTACTAGTGGAAGAGACAATATGGTAAAATAAAATTTGTCATAAGTCATATGATCATACGCACCATAATCAATAATCCATGTATCAAAACCAACAAAGTTAGAAATGTGTAAAGCCATACCAATTTTACCACGACCAGCTATGGATGCGGTATGTGTTGCTCCTCCTACTGCATGATAATCATGTCTAACTTCACCATATATATCTGGTTCCTGGATGAATTGAATAGCTGCTTTCGCCTTGGGACGATAGTTAGGTCTTTTAGGCCTAAGGTGTGGATACAACTTTCAACAGGTCGTACGAGCATGGTTAGTATCATGACAATAAGAGCAAGGAGGGCGGGGTTGATTCCCGAAGCCTGGTGGTGGGCCTTGCTGATGAAGTGGAGCCGAAGTGGCTAACGGAAGGGATGGTGCTGGAGATCTAGCATGAACAGTAAGGCTGAAAACTATAACTTGTGCTTGATGAAGACTCTCCTGTTGAGACTCATCCTTACAGATATATGTGACAACGGTGATTAGGCTAGGGGGTTCGATTTTTCTGAGCAATTCTCCTTTCGCACTGTTATGCTTGGCATAAAGACCTCTCAGGAAATGGTGAACTCGCTAAAGCTCCTTCTCTTTTTGGTACCAAACAATATCCTCCTGATGCTTGATCATGTAAGGACGTTTTATATCAATCTCAGCCCAAATATTTTTCAGTTTGGTGAAATATTGCTCAACTGGTTGCACATCCTGTTGTATCGCCAAAGCTGTGCACATTAACTCATGAACCTGTATGAAATCAGAGTCATTAGTATATAATCCTTCCAATGTTTGTCATATTGCATGCGCAGTGGTACATGCCTCGACCAGATCAACGATCTCGTCATTTATAGCTTTCCACAAGACTGACATGACAAGACCATCATCGTCGTCCCACTTAGTGTAGGCAACAATATCATTTTTACTAGGAACCGTAGTTACTCCAGTTACATGCCCCATCTTATGCATGCCTCGAAGATGAGCGGCCATAATTCTCTTCCATTTACGGAAATTGATCTTGTTGAGTTTGGCGCCCTCAAAGGAACCACTTTCAGAATTATTGACAGATACTTGAACATTATTAATTTGAGAACTTTCTGTGTCGTCTCCAGAACCCATTGAAAATCGGAAAAAATCAAGATTGATGTAGTGGAAACACACAAAAAAATGGTTTTGAACCTGTCTTGGGTGCACCTGCACTGTCGGTGAACCTACACTGACAACCAAGATCACATAATTCGTGTCGGACCAGGTCGGGTCGAATTCGGGTTGTGTCGAACGCGGGCCGGGTCGGGTTGAACGCGAGCCGAGTCGGGTTGAAAGCGTCCGTGATTTTTGCCGTAAATCACGCTAACAATATATGCATTCCTCGGCCGTACAGATTTCGACGGAAACCTTTCCCAAACCTCAACGATCTTCTTGGGAGCGAAGGAAATTCCAGCACTGGTCGAATATCGTTGGTCTCTTCAAGACTGGATGTGGGGAGATGAAGGGGGAGCGACGGTTTTTTTTGGGTTTTCTCATATTTTTACTGCATTCAAAATTTTTTTAACACTAACCAATGTTATATGATATGTTAGGTCACATGACTTGCACATGGGTGTGCAACTGGACAAGAGAATGTGTAGAACCATTACATCATTGACCAAAAAATCCTAGTTATGGTTAGTTTTGTACAATGATCTAAATCAAAAGGGCCTGAATTCCTAAACTTTTTACGACTATATAATTCAACATTAGAGTAGAATGAAGGAAAAGTAGCATCATCTTTCATCGTCGTCCATATATTGAAGATGGATGCCATGTTCTAGGGCCCGAAGACCACATGCCTCAAGATCATCACTAGTTCACCACGCCATATATACCAGTCTCGAGCCATGTGGGTTGGTGGTGAAGCTAAGCGAAAACCAAATCGTGGATCAAACCCCAACAATGAAGTTGGAATATGTTAATATGTTTTAGGCACTTGTTTCATCGACTTGGATTAGTTTACTAGACCGGAATCTGGGTACCATGTACTCATGGCATCCACCATCAATTTTAATACGAACCAGAACCCTAGGGTTAGCATTGATTAAAGAAATAGTTAGCTCGAAGATTGGGAGGTTTTATGAAGAAAGAACGAGCTTTGGGTATCATATGTCTTGTTTTCGGCAACGACAAGAAGACAAAGATGACCTAAAGCCAAATGCATGAGGCTACTAAGCAAGGTCGTCTATTTCTTAATTGAGATCGATGCAAGCTTCTCACGTCATCGATCACTTTGTTTAAACCCAACTTTGAACTAATCCTTTTGTTCGTGCCTTCACTCTTATCGACCTTTCATCATGTTAAGGGTTACTACTTACTACTTACCTTCATGATAATTTAGGAGTATGTTCCTCACTATTTTGTACGTGTACTCGATCTTGGAAGTCCCTTTGAGTTTTTGCAGTCTCAAGCCTCATGGTATTTTGAAGAGAGAGATGCCTATATTATTTTATGTTCACATACAAATTTAGTTCAAATGAACTTCTTCACACGATTGATTTTGAGTGGCTTCCTAACGGCTTACTATAATGGGCTCCTCCATCACTGGAACCCCAATTAGTCCATTAAAAAGATTCATGCAATAATATATCGTCTATTAATCATCATAAGTTGTTCAGAAAATCTTATATGCATAACTCGTACAATACACGACCCAATCTTAACTCTTGAAAAATACTTCATATTCAAAGTCCACCGTAAATATATAATTCTCTCTGCTGTTCACATTATAGTTGTTTGATTGCTCTGTTCAATTGTGTTGTGCAAACACCATAGTAGCATTTTGCCATTTTGTGTTCGAGCCAAACAGAATGAAAGAGAGCCAAGACTCGCGTCACTACATTAAAATAGTACAAAAACATACTCATCAAAATCGCAGCCCAACATTAGATGCTAAGATATTGGGTCAGTACAGCCCATGAAAGACCCGATAGGCCCTAATCCTATCCGAAGATATAAGAAAAGGTAATTTCCCTGATCATTAAAAATTCCTGCAACGCTTTCAGGTCAGTTTCTTTTTTTTGTTTTTTTAATCTTCGTTTATCTCACTTCACTTTTCCCCTGTATTGGGATTTTGCTTCAATTTTAGGGTTTTAGGTTTTCAACTGTCCAGGGCTTCCTTGTTAATTGCTCCGATTCTCCTTGATGGACTCTGACCAAGCCAAGCTCTTCGTCGGCGGTTTATCTCTGGACACCACCGAAGCTACACTGCAAGATCACTTCGGCCAGTACGGCGTCGTTTTGGGCTCGACGGTTACCAGGGACCGCGGCACTAACACTCCTCGTGGGTTTGGTTTCGTCTGGTTCTCTGATCCGTTTTCGGCTGACAAAGCCCTCGCTGACTCTCATGTCATTCTCGGAAGAAAGGTACTCCATTCTCAATTTCGACTTCAATGTCGATCTTCTTGTAATCTTGTTTAGGTAAGTAATTATTATCCTTGAAAAAAAAGGAAAATTGGTTTCAATGTAATAAATGGAAGCGGAATTGGAATATTAACCAAGTTAAAACTGTTACATTGAATTTATGGAGTGCATAATTTATGGTTGATAGGTAGATGTGAAGAAAGCAAAACCCAGAAGAGGCTGGGGGTACAACAGAAACCAAGAACCACTGTCACCGCAACAATCTCAGAGTATTAGTTTTGAGACTGGCAACAATATGTTTAGGACTAGGAAGATTTTTGTAGGGGGCTTGTCGCAGAATGTGACCGAATTGGAGTTTAGGAGGTATTTTGAGAAGTTTGGTAGAGTGACTGATGTAGTTGTGATGATGGACGGTGCGACTCAACGCCCTAGGGGGTTTGGTTTTATTACTTTTGGTTCGGAGGAGTCTGTGGAGAATGTGATGCAGAAAAGCTTTCATGAGTTGGGTGGCAAGTTTGTGGAGGTCAAGAGGGCTGTGCCGAGGGAGGAGAGTTACCGTGACAATGACAGGGGCTATCAGTCGGGAGGCAGTCGTACTCGTTATACTGGTGGTACTAACACGTATGGAGTTCTTCCTACTCCTGCACCTAATACTGGTATGGTGGGAGGATTTACTGGTGGAACAGGTGTTTATGGCGGTTGGTACCCTGCAGGTGGATTTACTGGAATTTCTTATGGAATTGCCCCAATTGTTCCTCAGGCATGGATGTTTCCATACGGCAATGCCTTTTACCCTCCTGCCTACATGAGTGGCGGGGGATGGGTGGTGGCTGCAGGTGGGCATGACTTGTATAACAGAGTGTCTGAGCCAGCACATCAGCGTGCTTTTATCACTGAGCATGCACCAGCTGATGTGAAGTCATCGAGGGTTGAAGGGGAGAAACTTAATGTTGATGGTGCTGCTTGACAAGGAGTAACAAACTAGATCTGGACAGAAGACTTTAGCCTAACCAATTAATCCGTACAGGATGACCTTTTGTAATATAATTGAGTTTATGATTTAGACAGTTAAACTTTGGAGCTTAAGCAGTTGCAGGATCGGTTTCATCTGTGAAAATGATAGTATTTTTTCTTCTATCTGTGTTGAAAATGTAGATATCTTTTACTTTGTTTTTAGAAACGCTTTCCTTTTGCAATTGACATCAGGTGCGCAGTTCTTTGCACTTGTACAAAGGGCAGATGGATTGAGATTTGAGATTATGCATCTGGGTACATGACCGGATGTGCTGCTGCCGCTGTAACATGAATCACTAGAGCAATTTGCAGGATTGGTTCATTTGTAGAAGTGATTAGTCCCATTTGGGAATCACTATTCTATCTGTCTGCTCGCAAATGTATTATATATATATATATATATATTCTTGCTGGCAAACCTTTATTGTTAAAGATTGGCCTAACCCAACCATACATTGCTCCTCCCCAAATGGATTGGAACTACTAATCTGGGTACTTGTCTAGGTGAAATGAGCTTCACTTGTTATTCTTAACCATAGTCTCGCTCACATGGACAACATTTAACAATCAAAGTAGAAGTTATCGGAGAATTGTTGAGCTTATAACGAAAGTGATTCTGTTAAAAAAGCTGCAATCCATCTTGACAAGAACCCATATTCTGAGGTTGCAATGTCAACTGCTCGAATCCCTTTCCTGGTTTCAAAGCCATTAAGATCGTAAGATGATGTTGCACCTCTGTTCAGATCATTGCAACTCCTCCATATTAAATGGCAGAGTCGAGATTGTCATGAAGATTATGGTTATGGGCTACTATATTTAACATGAACCAGGAAAATTAGAGATTTTTCTCGTCTAAATTAGGCCGCACGTGCAGTGCATGTGTTCTGATACGCCTAAAAACAAGTGGTCCTCGAAAGTTTCACATAGCCAAGCTGTAAAATGAGAAAACTCATAGGGCTAAAATTGTCTTTGTTGGAGTGTAGCCGAACTCTTCCGACCCATGTCCGGGAACATCCGACGCATATCCAACAAGTCTTACAGTGCGTGATAACACTGGACACGCGGATACGTTCGGAAACGCGCCGGATATGACCGGATCCGGAGCGCAAACGTTACAAATACGTTCGGATTCGTTACCAATAAGACAGTTATACCCCTCCATAAAAAATCATTATCTGGTGGGAGATTGAGGCGAAACCGCGAAAGCGCAAGAATGCTAATTCTGAGCCAAGCTCCCACCGGAGCCCTATCGGCCACCTGCTCCCGCAAGCCCCCTCTCAAATTCACCAACCCGAACCCGCCTATCTTCTCCACCCGAAAGTCCAGGCTCGTCCCCACACCCAACCAACCCTCCAAGTCTCTCAACCTCACCCTCGCTAAAGCCGTCGACGGAAGCCTCGATTCCACCTCCTCCGCCGCTGCCGTCAATTCCAAACCCCCACTCCCCAATCCCTCCACAACTCCCCCTCCGCCGCCGTTAAACAATGACGATCAGCCCGTCTTCGTCGGCGGCGAGAGTATGCCCTTGGAAGGTGTCATTCAGTTCGACAAGCCCTCCTCCTCTGCTCGTATCAGAAAATGGGGGTAAACGTATTCATATCAATTCAGAAAAACCCTAGTTTTCTTGAAATTTTGTGTTGATTTTTATTAATTATGGGAATGCTGTGATTCAGTAAGGTGGGGTTGCTCGCCGGTGGAGATGTTCTGGCTTTGCTGACGTTTGCTGCTATTGGGAGATTCAGTCACGGCTTCCCTGTTTTCGACTTTGAAACCCTACGCACGGCTGACCCTTTTATTGCTGGTACTGTTCTCCATTGTAGCTTGTTTCCCAAGTTTCGAATGCGAAAATGTTTGTCATGTTGATGGAAAATGGGAAATGCGGTTGAGCAGGTTGGTTTCTGAGTGCTTATTTCCTCGGGGGCTTTGGGGAAGACGGTCGTGGGGAGAATGGTCTGTCCAAGGCTGTTGCTGCTTCTGCTAAGTCATGGGCCCTTGGAATTCCTGTAAGTTTCATCATTTTGTATCCTACATCTGGATTTCATTTTGTATAGCTTTGTGTATTTTGTGCACGTTTTGTTTAGGACGCTGAAACTTGAACTTCCTTTTTGCTTTTTGGCAGCTCGGGATAGTCATTAGGGCATCTACAGCAGGTCGCATTCCCTCGATTAGCTTTGTGCTGGTGTCAATGGGGAGCACTGCTGTTCTACTTTTGGGATGGAGGACGTTATTGTATAAACTCCTTCCTGATGATAAGAGCAAGAAGAGTGATGTATATCGTCGCGGTAGTCCGTTCGAATTATTTGAGGTACGATACTATTCTGTATTTGAATGGTTGTTTGAGGTAGCTGCTCATCGTAGGATAAGTCTTTAGTGTAACACTGCATGGGAAAATTTTGAGTTGATATTTCAGAACTTACTATTCAAGTTTTGATCATTGTTGATGAGTAAAATTTTACGACCTAGAGATTAGTGTAGTTGAAATTGGCACCTGTAATCTTTTTAACCCCTCAATTGATCTTCTGTAATCGTGGAGGATACGTAGAAGCAATTAAGTTATGATAAACCTTTAGCATGAAAATTTCAGTATTGTCTCAGTAGTGTATAACCTGTGCTTTGTAATTTAAATATAATCTTATGTTCTGTTTATACTTTATAGATACATGTACTTGAACCAGACTTCAACTTAAATGAGTATGCTAAGTGAAACCAATCAAAATGAACCTGTCTTGTAGTTCTTTTATCACTCTTTGGATATTTTCTTAAAAACTGTTCTGTCATACTTTTCTAATCAACGACTCTTTTTTATTGCTACAGTTGCTCACATCTCTAGTCCGAAGATGGTGATGATATCGGTTATTGAATGGCCGTGGTGGATACTGATTCCGACATCAGCTGTTCTCATACTTAAGAAGCCGTATGCAAAGCTAAGAGAATAGGTTTACTCTGTAAGAATCTGCTTTCGTGCACTCTTTGGTTGACTGTTAACAGACTGTCAACTAATGTGTTCGTAGTCATTCTTTGTATTCCATATAATTTGACTGAGAAGGTGGCTTATGAAAGTGGATCTTTTGCTTTGTTGCATTCTTACAAATATTAGGTATATAAGTCACAGAATCACATTTGTTGTGTGCTGTGCTTGAGTAGTGTTTTGAATCCTCATACATTTTTTAGAGTGGGAATATATATTAGGTTGAACTTTGATCTGCCACTGAGGTTATCACAACTTACTGTCTGCTACTGATGAGTAAAGCAGTAGAGCCTTATGGACAGGCTGAACTGAAGAATATCCCATGAAATGGGCCAGACTTATTAATAAGATATGAGGAACTGGGCTAATTCTGGATTTGGTTTTGATGGCATTCTATCGGGCAAGCTTCTCATAGGCCTGTAAAGTTGAGATCTTTTACATGAAAATTTTAGAGTTTGCCTTATAAAGACGGTGGTGGCCTAAAATGCAAAAGTTGCAAAACCCTCTGTGCTTTAATTCTCTAAAGTCCCGAGTTTAATTGTTTAATAACAATGCAATGTCCACTAATTCAACTAGGGTTAAAAGTGGTTGAATAACTATGAAGTCGCAATGGAAGAAGGTAAACAAAGAAGATTTGACATGTCAATGTGTGTCACAAAAGGCATAGCTAGCTGGGAGTACCAAAACTAGACTGTAATTTGTGTAGTGCTAGATAGAGGAGGAGGCTGCTGTAGCCGTTCTCTTGTAATAAATAGTTCTCGCTGCCTAAGAGGCTAAGATGTCCCATCCCCCAGAATCTGCCAATTCTTGATCCACTACCCTTTCTCTTAACCCACTACCCTTTCTCTTAACCCTTTTCATCTAATTTTCTTTCTTTCTGTTATTGCTTATTCCAATGGACTAATGCTGACTTCGGATATATCATGCCATTATGATTAGAAGAATGCCAGCAATTGTTTTTTTTTTTTCTGGTTTGATCTTGGGATTGATTTAGATATATTGTATCATCAAAATGCACATGGAATCAAACTTGGGAAGTATGGAAATTTTTTTATTACAATTCTTACGAAGAACAGATTCTTTTTCAACATAACATCACATTCAAAATTCGTAATGTATAAAATGAAAGCCCCAATTAAATAGTTGAATAGAATTTTTAGGGCCATTGCATATTTATTGTAGAAGGCGTGGGAGGGCTTTCATTTTCACCAAATTCTTGGCGGTAGAGTGAGTGATAGGCATGGGTATTGGGGTGGAGAGTCAGAAAATGTTTGAATGATATAAAATCCCCACAATTACCATAAAAAGAAACATGCTTTCTTCATCGCATACTTGTTCTATTTAACAAGCAAAACGAAATCACAGGAAAAATCATCCATCAATGAACTTATGAACCCATCCCATCTCTCATTCATTTCCCAGAAAATGTAGCATCAAACATTAAAGCCAAGCCAGACACAGATCTCCACCGTACATTACATACATATGGGTCTGTGTGTGTTTCTTAGAGACTGGGGTTCATAACTATTGAAGGAACCTTTACCCATCTGCCTCCTCTATCTAATGCAAGTGAAAATTTTACAAATCCCTAGCTAGTTACGAAAGTAAATATTATTGGTACAACACTCTTATCTGTTAACCCATCTGTATTTTTACTTTTTTTAGTATATCTCAATTATTTGAGAATTTAAATCACAGAGATGAGCCTAAAATTTTCTTTGTGAAGGAAAAAAAAGCTAGAAAATGTTCTTATTATCTTCTTCTCGATTTTGGTTATTACAGAGTTTATGTATAAAGACTATAAGAGAAGGCTGGAGAATGAAATAGATGGAGTAGTTATGGAGAAGGTAGCATTTGCTGGAAGAGAATCTAAGGGTCAAAAAGGGTGACTGTGACATGACATGTAGCCTTAGATTTTGACAAGTCATGAATATTGCTGCTGCTAGGTAGCTGCATGCAAAATGCAAACGCAAAATTTCTGTCTGAGGGGAAGGGAGACTGATAGCAGCTGCATGCTACGCATTTTTGAACAGATAAAATGATATCGAACTTATGAGAGACAGACTAGAGCTACAGCTAGTCTATAGTAGGGCTGAGATCAATGTTGGTCTAGATCTATGAAGTTGTCCTTGTCCTGGTGTAGAGAGAGAGAGAGAGAGAGAATCCAATACAAAATCTAAGCAAAGATCATCCCAGGGAGGCCACATCATATAAGCCAATAGTAGATGAACTGGGATTATGAGATCACTGGACTCCCCTTCCTCTCTGGACTACACTGGACCAGTGAACTCTCTATCTCTATCTCTCAAGTCTCAATATGTCTCACGTGATTCTCATTAAGTCCCTTCTATCTGACCTCACAGCTTCACCTGTGTGGTATAGTTTTTAGAGCTCCAAGCTTAATTGCAGTTCAAAAACACAATGGACCGCAAATGCAATGGAGGCTAGTTCCTGTCATCTCAACAAAACTCCATAGTACTACTACTACATTGTTTCATATCAAGGTGGCACCCAGAATATATATGATTTGTAATTTTGATCATGTAGAGTCAACATTGTGGAGTAGTCATTACTTTCATGCATACTTGTATTGGGACTTATAACCCTGTAGAGTACACGTCAATCTGAGATTCTGAGGATAATGTGAATTGCTTCCTCATTCTAAGTTTCTAACCCTAGTTAATTCGACGATGTTTGGTCGGTTGGTGGCTATTTGTTTTGTGTAATGTTAAGTTCAAATTAGGCTGGAAGTTATGAAGGTTACTGTAGTTGTGGTGTTGCTCATTGTTACTCGTCTGATTCGAAATATTATTGTTGCGATCTGTTTGAAGTATACGCTAAAATCAGACATAACCCAACTAAACATCTCATCGTGCCACCCCTAAAACATGTGACAGATACTCAAAACTCAGCAGCATTTTTGTTCATTTAGCTATGTATATAGATGTTTGATAGTGTGTACAGCTGCATTTAACAGTTTTCCACCATTTGATTTAAGGTCTATAGGCCCACATTTCTGACTAATTGAAACCAACCAAAATACAAATAGCAAATCTTGTCTGTTTTACGTTTTCTCTGACATCCCTCTTTCCCGGCATTTTCTCCCTAATGCTCAAAATCAACGATAATGACATTAGTCATATTACTAAACATACTCTAATTCTGGTTCTAGAATGCTTGGCCATTTTGAGTTAGCACTTAGCAGAGACAAAACTACAATATTAATCAATAATTTGCGGCTAATTTCAAACCTACCATCAGTACCATGCACCTTTGCTTAATTTTTCACTGAACAGAGGTTAGTAAAAGTAAAAACTAGAGCATGAAAGTGATTCAAGTTTCCCTCCAAAACAAAAAAACTGGGTTAAAATTAGGGCTGATATGGTACGGTTACCAACATTTTTTTATCATTATCAATTACCAACCAATTATAATTGTTAAACAAAATTTTATTATCATTACCAACCACCAAAGTCGGTATACCGACATGTTGGTACGGTACGGTTGAGCCTTTATCAACATTAAATTTGGCCAATTTTTTTTCATGAAAAAAATAGTCAACAAAGAGCTATAAAACCAACTTAACAAGGTTCATACAAGTAAATCATACAACCACAAAGTTACAAACACAGTTCAAAACTTCAAATTGTTCAATAACACATTAACAAATCACAAACATAGTTGAGAACAAGCTGCTGGACTGCTGCAAGGCTGCAATGTTGCTAGTCTGCCTAGATGCCTAGTCATCCAACCATCCCTTGTAGTTCACTAGTTCTTGAGTTCTTTTGCCATTAACAAACAAGAAAACACAAAAATGAGAGAAATGTATAGTATGAAGCATGCCAACAACCTATAGTATGCAGCAATGCAATAATTTGGCAGTTAATTAACACCCAGAGAGGTGAGACTTGAGAGGGCTGAGAGACAGGGAGAGTGAGAGGCGTTGAAGCTGCGAATGAGGTATGAGGAAATGAGGAATATATTTAGCCTTTTAGGAGGTTAGTGTTAGGAATTGACGGCTAAGATTACATGATATTCATTCAACGGCTATGATTAATACAATTTAATATAAACAAAAATAAACTGTTGGTACGGTAATTACCGTGGTAATGAAAATCTATTACCGTACCGTACCGCAAAGTATATAATTGGTACGATAACCAACCGCAAAAGTCAATAACCGACTATGTCAGTTACCAATTTAATTGGCTCGATTGATTTTGCGGTAATCGTGGTAAATTCTCATACTATGTCAGCCCTAGTTAAAATTGCTCAAGGTTCAAACCAAAATCATTTCCATTTGAAAATCTGTCTCTCCATGAAAAACTTTTTGATCCATCTAACACAACATTCCCCACTCAAAAAGAAAAACCCTCCATCACTAAAAAAAGATATATATTAGTGGACAACTCCCTGCCATTTTCAGCGGAAGAAAGTAAGAAAAAAAGAGAGAAAAATTTGACCCATTTCAGTAAAAATTAAATAATCTGTCAAATTATATATGCATCATGCATGTGATGAAACAGATAATTGGTACGAATTTTATCCATGGTTGAAGAGCAGGACAGAAACTAAACAGAGAATCAAACCTAAAAGATGATCTAATAAGAATTTCTAAATGCAATTTTAGGAAAAAGAGTAGCTTTAGGGGGGGGGGGGCTTTACAATCATTTCAGAACAATTTAAGACTCGACTGTTTTTCTTTGTCCAGAAGCAGGTGTTGACTAAGCACTTGATTTTTTACGTTAAAGCAACTGGTTAATTGGGTTTCTGTTCTTATAACAAACAAGGAACTGGCATGATAATGGTGGCAGATATGCTTTAATAAGGGTAATAGTCAATCTTCGTCATGTCGTGTTTCCTGTTAAACCTAACATTGTTCAAGACTTCAAGTGAACGATACACTTGATATTCAACCGATAGAATCACTCACTCTTTTAGTAATAAAATCTTTTATTTATGTTTATACCAAAGTTACAGTACATTGAAACTAAGATTATCACAATTTAAGTCACGCCACTCGGAGTGAATCCTAGTATTCATCAAGATCATCACTTTAAACCGTTAATTTAAGTTTAGAACAAAGTTATAATACACTTCAACTAAGACTGAAATACATTGCATGAGGTTTTCTCCCAGATTTTAGCTTCATTCACACATAGAACTGATAGAAGAAGGATTGAAGTGGATCATGTAGTGTGTCCAGATGAAGTATCATCATGGTAAAAAAAACAAACAATTTAACCAAGTTCGTTCTTTCCAAGAAACATGTCAAATGCAGTGCAGTTATCATCTTTTAGTTTCCAATCATAAGAGCATTATGTTATCTATGCCAGGCCAAAATGAACTAATAAACATTAGAAATCTAGCTTGGATCCGATTCTGATGACCAATTAGTCAATGACGCTCAGACCATTTCAGAAAAAGTATTGAATAAAGTCCAAGGTTAGCTGATTTCACACCGTCTGATTAAATGTGACCACACAATTTACTCCAATCTTTATCAAATCATACCTTCCCATTAACCAACATTTTATTTTTATCCGTTGTTTAACATTTTCAGTTCTTTTCTAAATAATTAGTTTTACTTCCATTTCAAGTACTCCTGGAATCGGTGAGCTGCGTAAGCACTAGAGAGTAGAGAGGATGATAAAAGAAGACATGGAGCTACTTATTGGATTTCATAAGTGTCTTTCGGTTGGAATTTTAAAACGTTACGATTTGTTTATACAAGAAATGTAAACATACATATCTTTAGCAAATGCTTCCGGTTAACACTTTAAGTCCTAACAAGCATCTTCTTGCGGAAGCACTTCACTTACCTTAGGCAAAAGAGAAGAATACATTTTTCATTTCTGAATATTTGAGTCTTCACTGTTGTGAACTTGTGATCAATTGGTAAGGCGTGAACTTTGTCACTGAAATAGTAGATAAACAAAGAAAAAGGTAAAAAAAAATAAAAGAACGGAAGGGTGTGAACCAATTAGGGGAGCAGTTTTCAAAGTATTCTGAAAATTGAATTGAAGATACTCTTGAGGGGAACAAAAGCTGTACCAGTGTGTAGTGAAGTGACTGGATGGACAGATGTCCTGCTCATCAAATCTATCTTAGGCTCTGTGACTGTAAAAAAAATAAAGCAATTTCATACCCAGTTTTGGATATCTGACCCCTCCCCCTCTCACCCCATTGGCTCTTTCACACCCACTAGATTCAACTCTGTTTCTGACCACTGTCAATGAATGAATGAATGGAACAAGAAGGGATAGTACAATTTTCACCAAATTAATAATCTTCTGGGTTATGGGTAAGATGAGGAATTAAAGATTTGATCTTGGGGTTTAGCAGGGTTTAAGAAAAAACAAAATGAAAACTAAAGTTGGGGTCTTTCTCACATACACGGATCCCTATGGGATATATGCTGGGGGTGCTCTCCAGCATCGCTTGTTTACTTGCTTGGTATCATCATATTATGTGTATGTATATATATATTCATTCTTTTTGTTTAGGTTTAAAGAGACCACAGGCTTTGTTGTCCTCAGAGATTGAGGGAGAGAGAGAATTAAGAGAGAGTGGTGTAGGTATTCTTCAGAAGCTAGACAACAACAAAAAACAAGCCCAAGGTTTGTTCGTTCTTTCATGTAGGAGATGATTAGTTCATTTGCTCTCAATGATTGAGTTGCTGCCCTGCAAATACTAACCTTAGAAGTTGGTATAAGTGTGAGTAATTAGCGGAGTTCAGAAAAGGTAAAGAGAGGAAACAAGAAGAAGAAGTAGAAGATGAAGCCTATGAATGATCATAATCATAACAACAATGGAAGCCATAATAACAATTACAACAACTGGTTGGGGTTTTCACTCTCAGCTCCCCATATGAAAATGGAGGTCACTTCTTCTCCTTCTTCTGACCCTAATTACCACTACAATCATCATCAAGCTCAGCAGGCCTCCTCTGCTTCAGCTCAGCTTCCTAGTAGCTTTTACAATCTTTCCCCACTCTGCTATGAAAATGGTGGCTTCCAGTCTCCTTTGACTGTAATGCCACTCAAGTCAGATGGCTCTCTTTGCATCATGGAAGCTCTCACTCGCTCACAAGCTGAAGGTACCTTATGTCTTCATCAAAACCTGCACCCATTTTTTTTATCTTCTGTGCTTCAATTTTTGAATGTTTCTTTTCCTTGAGAACAGGAATGGTGCCGAACTCGTCACCAAAACTTGAGGACTTCCTAGGAGGAGCAAGCATGGGAGCTCATGACTATGGAAACCAACAAAGAGAGGTTGCAATGGCGCTCAGCTTAGACAGCTTGTACTACAATGAAAATGCAGAGGCAGAGCAACACTACTACTCTGGTATCCCTTTCCCTGGAGCTTACCAAGCTCAAATGGTGGAAGACTCGTCTAAGCAAGCCCACATTGTAGGCTCTGATAGTCACCAAATGACCCAGAACTGGGTGACTAGGCAGTACTCTGCTGCTGCTCCTCATGGTTTGAGTCAGCAACAAATGAGTAGCAACAACAGCATGGAGAATGGTGGAGGTTCTGGGTCTGTTAATGGTTGGATTCAGTGTGGGGATTTACAGTCTCTTACTTTGTCCATGAGCCCTGGATCTCAGTCCAGTTGTGTCGCAGCTCCAAGGCAGATTTCACCAACTGAAACAGAGTGTCTAGCCATGGAAACCAAGAAGAGAGGTTCTGGTAAAATTAGCCAAACAAAGCAGCCAGTGCACAGAAAGTCCATAGACACATTTGGGCAAAGAACTTCACAGTATAGAGGAGTCACAAGGTTTGAATTTTTCCTTAAATCCATAATTCTTTCAATTTTAATATGTTGGTAAAAAAATTATTTGTTTGTTATTTTTTTGTTATTTTTTGTTTCGGTTCTGAATGTTTGTGTGACCCTTTGTTAATTATGACTCAAACCAGGCATAGATGGACGGGTAGATATGAAGCTCATCTATGGGACAACAGTTGCAAGAAGGAGGGGCAAACCAGAAAAGGAAGGCAAGGTGGGTCAATCAAAGACATGAAAATAGATAGTATTTATGTTTAGAAGTATTTTTTTTTGTTTTGTTTAGTTTTACTGAAATTTTTGGTCCCTACTGTGTCTGTGGTGATCTGACTTGTGCTATTTAATTCTTACCTGTCGTGTTTATGCTGCTGGTGGATGCCATTCCAATCAAATAATGCAGTTTATCTTGGTAAGGCTTTTGTTCTTAAAAGTGAAGAATTTGGTCTTAATTAGCACGTTTTGTTATTCTAAATTTTTCATTTGAACTAATCACAGGTGGATATGATATGGAAGAGAAAGCTGCAAGGGCTTATGATCTTGCTGCTCTTAAGTACTGGGGCTCTTCAACCCACATAAACTTCCCAGTATGTAAATGTGGTTCAACTCTTTGAACTTATTATCACTTTGTGAAAGATTTTTATTTGCTGATATATGCTCATGGTGATCTCTCTTTGCAGTTGGATGATTACACAACACAGATTGAAGAAATGAAGAATATGAATCGGCAAGAATACGTTGCGCATCTTAGGAGGTAGAGCTTATGATTTCTCGTATGGATTTGCTTCTTGTGAGTTGATTTGAAAGAATAGTATTCATGAGCTTTTTCACATATAAATTTTCAGGAAGAGCAGTGGATTTTCAAGGGGTGCTTCGATTTACCGAGGAGTTACAAGGTTTTGCTTCTTTTTCATTCTCATTGAAACACGATCACAGTATTTGAGATGGATAATTTTTCTTAGACTAAATATCCTGTTGGCATTGTGCAGACATCACCAGCATGGGAGATGGCAAGCTCGAATTGGCAGGGTTGCAGGAAACAAGGACCTATATCTTGGTACATTTGGTAAGTTCTTACATGCTAAAGCTTCTTCATCTCTTTGTATATTTTCTATAGTTTTTTTTTTCCATAAGGGCTCTTCTGATCAATCACTTTTTCAAAGTTTAAAGGATTTTTTTTTATGGCGCCTATGTTCCCACACACTTTTCTTAAGGCTGACGTATTTTGCTTTGGCAGTGTAAAAATGAGCCTTTCTCAGAGTGAGTAGATAATAAAGAGGAACAAAAAACACTTCCTAGCTAAAAATGAAATACAATTTTGATGACAGATCTTTAAAACATGCAGTTTCAAACAAATGCTCACTGAAAAAGAAATTGAACTTTCAGGCACCCAAGAGGAAGCAGCTGAAGCTTATGATATAGCTGCAATCAAGTTCCGTGGCGTAAGTGCGGTCACCAACTTTGACATTACCAGATATGATGTTGAGAAAATCATGGCTAGCAACACCTTGCTTGCTGGGGAATTCGCTAGGCGTAACAAGGAAGTTGAACCTAAAAATCTAGTTGTTGAGTACAGCTCGCCAGCACAGAACAATGTGGAAGCTAGTCCACCTGAAAGTAGCCATGGGAATAGTTCAGATTGGAAAATGGCTTTGTACCAAGCTGCACAGCAACAAGCAACTGCTGCTACTTGTGTTCAAACACTTGATCAAAAATCAATGGCTTCAGGAAATTACAGAAGTCCTCCATCTTTCTCAATGGCATTGCAGGACCTAATTCGCATTGAATCAGTGAACTCTAGCCAGCAATTGATGGATGAATCAGCTAAAGCCGGTGCTCAGTTTTCAAATCCTTCGTCATTGGTTACCAGTCTGAGCAGCTCCAGAGAAGATAGCCCTGACAAAGCAAGCACTACAATGCTGTTTGCAAAACCTCCAATGGCATCAAAGTTCATAAGTCCAAGCAGTGCTGCTGCTATTAGCTCTTGGTTCCCATCAGCTCAGTTGAGGCCTGCAGCTGCCATCTCCATGTCTCACTTGCCTCTCTTTGCTGCTTGGAGTGACACCTAGAAAACTTGGGTTGCAATGTCTCAATGCTTTTGCATGAACAAGGGAAAAAGGAAGAAATTGGTGGATTTTAGTGTTTAATGGGGAAAAAAAAGAGTTAGGAAATGGGATGTTGATCTTTATGTTATATCAAGAGTTTAGTGGAGGAAGTAGGAATTAATCAAAAGAAAAAGGTCGGTTCCAGTTATCTGTCTGAGAGTAACAAACTTTCTGACAACAAACCTTTCTGGCTCATATCAGCAGAATATTATGTGCAATTTGGAGGGAATTAAAAGGAAGGCCCTAATGATCAAGTTTCCATGAAATGATGTTTTGGCTATTATTATAGAAGAGTGGCCCTTCCATAATTGAAATTGCTTTTCAAACTTTTTATAGGTCCTGTCCTATGTACAAAACCAGCTCAATGTTTCCCAATAATGCAAAAGCCTAAAGGGTACCATGCAATGCAATACAACTCTTTGTTTTGACCAATCTCACTCATGCTCCACAATCTGCATTGCAAACCATCATTGCAAATCCTATTCCTTCCCCTTTCTTGTTTCAGCTTTCCTCAAAGGAACAAACATTCATTCTTTCCCTCCCACTTAGTCATTCAACTGAGAGAAATAGAGTAATTAAGATTTTGGTTGCTTAATTTTTGTTCATCACTATTAAGTATTAACAGGCACTTTGTCAGCAGTGATTAAAAATTTCTTTTGCTTTTTCTTAATTCTAATCCAAAGAGATATGGTTGTCCTCAAAAGCTATTCCATGTCGTGGTGTGGATTGCTTAAGAAAATTTTGTTCAGCTGAAATCATTCACTATCTTACATCTAAGTGCTTGCCTTTCACGTGTGAGCTCGAGTGCAATATTGACCTATTAAGTGCTTATGTGAAGAGGACAGTGAGGAATTTGTGCCGGGAAAGCTGGGAAAGGTATGCAACAATTACCTCATTTTCCATTATCTATGAGAGAGTGTCGTTCATCTAATCCATAATGCATTCACATTTCCTCTAAAACAATTGATTATATTACCTCCATGTTGTTCTCCAATATCTTATTGAAACCATTACGTTGCAAAATTTGCACCATTTCTTACATATAAATCCAGTGAAGGATGATTCTAACAAGCTGCATCTTATAAGGGAAGCATTTTGTTGCATCCTGGATCCCTTTTACAAAGTTTCTCCAACATCTTTGCTTCTCTTTATATTCACAATACTCTACTACTTAATTTTCATTGTAAATCTTCCTATTGTAAATGAACTTCTGAAAACAGTGGAAATTATACCAAATTTTCATTGAAGGTGAGAAATTCATGACAGAACATATAGACAGAGAGGCATATATTTGAAGAGGGATACAACCCACAGCAGCATATATGGAGTTGACAGAAATGACAACATGGTCAAAAAAATTACAATTTGCAAAGCATTTGGTACCTCTTATAATAAAGTTTTAACAAAAGAAAATAAAGTATTATATCACATTTATTCAACTCTCTTGGAGGATAGTAAACAATTATTGTTATCATGCTGGTTGTGTACAGGTTGGAAGAGCTGAAAACCTAGCCCAAGCCACAAAATCATTTAGATCATCAACAATCTGACATGGTACACATGTACCAGGTTCAACATTAAACTTCCCTGTCTACTATATGGCTAAAATCAACTCCAATAATTTCACAATATCTAGTAGAATCAATATTGTTCTAGGATGAAATGGATTGACTCGACACTTAGCATCGCACAACCCAAAAAAAAACCCATCTCTTTGAAAACGCTCTCTCCCTGTCGAAAGAGCCGGCACAACAACAATTGCCATAGTCCTCCCGTCCAGTGGTGCTCCGCGCCGGTGAGGCTTGCCTCATCATCACTATGAGGCCTCCGGACGGGTGTTGTTAGTTTAGAGTCATTTGGCTTTGCAGATCGGTGATGCCCGAGGCTTTGCTGGCTTGATTCGGTTTGTGTTTTCACTGCTTCTTCGAGTGTGCATCATAAGATTGGTTCCGGGTGTGGCGCAAGAGGATGCTTGCTTCTTGATGGCGGCGGAGGCTTTGTCTTCTTCATCAAGGTGGTGGTGATACTCCTGGGACGCTAGACTTCTCTCTTTGGAGTGTTTTGGTGCTCTTGGAGTCTCTTATTCTCTTTCGGGTGGGGAGGCATGCGTCCATGGCCGGTCCTGTGTGCATGGAGGCTCAAGGCAAGAAAATAAATAAATTTGGAGGCTCTAAAATAAATGCTAAAAAAAAAGAAAAACTCTAATTGTTCATAATTTATTGTTGAAAGTTGAAGCATGGACAAATGACAAATCTAAAATCCGTACAAACAAAGACGAAACAAACTTATTATTATAAACATATAAATGGCTCAGAAGTCCTACGTTTTCAATTAATTACGATAATAATTTTTTATCTCAACTGAAAAAAAAGGGAAAAAATCAAAAATACAAAATAAAAAGGTTCAAAAATCTTACGTCTTATGCATTGGATTGAGAAAAAAAAAACATGAATTGAGAATGTTTTTATGCCTTAATTTGATTAAAGGAAAAAATTGTAATAAGAAATAGAGTGATATTATCAATGAATATTGGATAACTCATGCATTGTAATAAGTAATATATATATATATATATATATACCGTCTTTATCAAGAGTGAAGCTTCACTCTGAAATTACAGAGTGAAGTTCCAATTTTGGCACACTTTTCGGTCAAATTTTTTCACCATAAGAGATTCAATATTTAGGTATGTTATTCAAGATCATCTCTACAAAGTTTCATCCAATTTGACAATGGTTTGAGCTTTCAAAATTGATATTTACACGAACGGTTCACGTTGAACAGTTTTAATTCATTCATTGATTTAATCTAATTTCAATACATTAACGATATTCGAATTAGATGAAATTTTGTAGAGATGATCTTGAATAGCATACCTAAATATTGAATCGCTTATGGTGAAAAAATTTGACCGAAAAGTGTGCCAAAATTGGAACTTCACTCTGAAATTTCAGAATGAAGCGTCACTCTAAATAGAGACTGTATATACATACAATTTTCACTCATATATAATTAAGAAGAATATTGCACTCATATATAATTAAGAAGAATTTTCTTCTTGATTTTTCTTTAAATACAATTTTTTTATTGAGGCCCCCAAAAATTGAGGCCCTAGACTGGTGCCTACTCTGCCTTGCCCCAGGGTCGGCAGTGCATGCGTCTTGATCTCTTGAATGGGCAGCTTCTTCTGGTCAGTTGGAGTCTTGGACCGGTGCGGCAGTGGTGCGGCGACGAGATTGTGTTCAGAGAAGTTAAGTTGGGAACAAGGCTGGGTTTTGTTGTTTTTGTGGGCTTGTTGATTTTATTTTATGTTACTCCCTAGTTTTATTTTTCTCTAATAATATTCCTCCCTTCGAATGAGTAACAGGTCTCGACCATGTATTTCGTTTAGTTTCGTTTTATTCTGTCTAGTAGATAGTGCCTCCTAAGGGACCCTTTGCATGATCCTTGTGATCGTAGAGCCTTGTTGCTCGTATTAGATTGATGCCTAATGAATTCATTTCATTCCCGTAAAAAAAAAATTGTTCTAGGATGCAACCAGTGAAAGGGACAGACTGAAGAAATTCAACCTATAGTACACTAGTACTGCAAAACCACATAGCAAGCTTATCAATAATCACCCTATCCCTTCTAACTTTCCTCATACCTGTCATTGCAACTTGGTAGAAAGACATTTATTCCTCAGCATTGAGCATTCAAGTTTCTAACAGCTGGACTTGGTGAAACTCAAAAACGCAGTACTAATTTTCCAGCACACTTGCTAGCAAATTTAATTGATCACAAAACTTACTTGCTAGACAAGTTAAGTTGGCCTTAATTTGTATCCAGTAATTGTTCTTGTTGTTTTTGCTTTTCAGAATTGAAACTGGTATAGTTATATATCTAAAGTATAAACACAGAGATGAAATCCAAGACAAGGGTGGGTGAGATCCCCAACTTGTAGCTTTTGGAAAGGTTTGTTATTCATCATCTAATAACCAAAGCAAATAGAACCAAGAAAATGGTCCCAAAATCCTTTAGCTGGTGAAAGAGTTGCTGTGAATGGTATCAAACTGCATATTATTCAGGTTTTACAGCTCAATGAGATGGTGACCCATCTCAGGTGCCGTGATTATTCATCTAATAAGACACATTGGGTACACACTGAAGGAAAGAAAGGACCCCTCTTAATGTTAAAACTAGCTTTGCTCAAATAATTGACATGGGATAAAAATAGCCAATACTCACTCCCATTGCTCCCTATGCAGGACTCCTGTTTCTCCCAAGGAGACCTACAAAAGAGGGAAAAAATATTAAACCACCCTCAATTTTGATTTGGACCACACTCTTCCCTCTATGATTTGTTTGTCTCTATCAAATTTGCACCTCATGTGACCCTCCCTTAGTCCTGCGCTTTTGGATATGAAACTCTTTTACTTGGCTGTAATGTTGCTGTGGAATTGAGGATTTCAAACTCAGTTCTCTTTACTTTCTGTGAATCAAATTTAAGAGAGCAGATGAATGCTTCAGCCTTATCTTCATCTTGGCCCCAACTGTTACAGAGCCTCCCAGGCTTTTGAAACATACCCATCAAATTTCATAAATGTCACTAACCACAAAACCACATTACTGTAATTTTACCTCCTTGAGCCATCTGGCTTTTCCTTTTATTTATAATTTTGTTTAGCTTCTAATAGTAATTCATCAAGTTGTACCAGTATCCAAAAGAGGCTACCACTTTTTCCTTTAAAATATATATATATATATATATATTATCTTTCAAGCTAGACTGACACAGAGAAATCAATTGGCAAGTTTATAGGGATCCTGTGTTTTAAAGTCAGACCATTCATATAGAGAAGCAGACAGGTACAATGCTGGTTCACAGGGACCCAAGAAATTTAATGGTTGCTATTGTCACTGTCAAAAAATATCTACACAATCACTTACCTTATGGTATGTTTGATTGAATTTGTTTTGTCCCTTGGCCTTCTCTTTTCTGTCTCTGAGTTACTGAAAGCCTGCATGGACTTTTTACTTGTTCACCAAACAAGCCTTTTGCTCTCACATATCCATCATCTGATATTCTGCTAAACCTTTATCTTACCAGTTTGTTCTGTTCTTATCTTTTACATCATATTCCTTTTCGTCTCCAAGTTTAATCCATGGTCTATTGGTATTCATATCACAAGCCCAAGTTGATGTCATAGTCCCCTGAGAATGTGCCACAGCCCACTTTAATGGGCAGTATTCCTCACTAATATGTTTTTCTTATTTGGGTCTGATATTGGAAGTCCATTGAACATCAACCTCCAGTGTTATGGAAGGCAACAGACCCAACAGAACCATCACGTTTATTCGGATATTGGCCCATTTTAGAATATGCTTTGTCACCTGGTTATAAAGCATAACTAGTTCTTTTGTTGCAGAATTGATTCAGTTTGTCACATGAATCTTTGGCTTTTCGTGGGGAGTGCTTTGGATGTTTAGGCTGCTCTTATGGATAAGTAGAAATCTTGGCTAATACTGGTGGGTTGCGTCCAGGGGCGGATTTAGGATCCGAACGTTGGGTGGGCTTGAAGTTGGTCAAAGGCAAAAAAAATTTTTGCCAATACAAATATATAATCATGCAAACTGTAGACATCGGTGAGTATTTAAAAGTGAAAATAAGTGTAAATGAATGTAGAACAATATTCTTTAAATCAATGACAAATTAAAATACTCCAACAAATATTGTTCGCAAAATGAATAGATTGAAACGTACGATTTTATACTTGCAATTTCAAATTTAATATATAGAGTAACAACTAACAAGAATATTATAAGAGTTATACTTAAAAAAATTCAATAATTTAAGAAGAAGAATAAGGTCATGTAGGAGAAATGCATATTAAAAATCCAATTCTATACATATATAAATAATTTTTTTGACTAACACTAATATACATGTAGTAAACAATTTGGGATGAAAAATCTTGCATGGGCTGGATCCGCCCTTGGTTGCGCCTGGCTTTTCATGCATAATGTCCTTCTATTATGCTTAAATTTGATGTTGAGGACAATCAACAATGAACCAGTCATCCAAAAAGTATCGGATGCCATGGAAAATCTTCAACATAGTGGTCATTCATTTGAAGTTCATAAAAGAAAAGACCCTTAGTAGCTAGTAATAAAGTAATTTGGAGTTCACATCCAAAATCAATTGGTAATGGATTGAGTGATTCAAACCTTTATAAACCCATAGGCTAGGTCATAATTCTCAATATGTGATGTATATTCTCAACACACATCTACACGCATACAACATTTTTTTGTGTCGTGGAGTCTGTGTGATTATTTGCACTTCACACGTGAATGTGGGTAACCCGCTCTAATACTATGATAAAGTGATATGTGATTCATATCCAAAACCAATTAGCAATTGATGACCCAAATTCTTATAAACTCACAAGCTAGATTTCAATTTCCAGTGTAAATGTATATTCTCAACAATTAGGGCATATCTAGCAATTCGACAAGCAAAAAAAGATAGTTGTCTGTGTTACTTGTGGTGGATTGAATTATGACACTTTGGGAATGAGATTGAAGATGTCTAGACGTACAAGGCTCTACTGATAGATCCATAATATGAATCATGTTTCTATGGACTATGCTGTGAGCCTGTGATTTTGAATTTTGATAAACCTCTATCTAGAGGTCACTATTTTCATTTAGGCAAGAATAAAATCTGATCATCTATAGCTTATGTACGGACCTGTAATATATTCTCATCTTAGTTTCTAACTAGTCATCATTATTATAAATACACAAACCTAAGATCCTTTTCTGCTCCTGGATTTTCTTTTCTCTATTCAGCTTAAAGAAATGAGAGATAGAGAGAAACGACCTATCTTTAGCTAGATAATTAACCAAAATGATTGTTAGGGTCCGTCGTCATGGGTTTCGATGAGTTGCATCATATCTAAATCAGGATGATCATTACCTCTCTTCAGCTCTTTTGCGCATGCTTTGCTTCTAATATATGTTTCAAAGAAAAAAATGAGCTAATTATTTGTACTCATAATGCTGCTTCCCTAATTTGTTTAATGTGTTCTACATAATGAATTGTACTTGTACTGTGTTCTAATATGATAATAATGCAGAAGCTGGTGTTTTTGGGTTCTCATCATCTCATGTATGGAAGAAGAATGAATTAATGAAGTGCCTTCTGGTTTTGCTTCTGTAAAAACTAGAAGAAAAGGAAGGGCAAGGCAACTTTTTTGTAAAGAAGGGAAGAGCTTTTTTTTGAAAGTATAAATCTTTGAGGCCAAAAAGAGAAGAAGCATGGGTTGTGAACTAAGTAAAGCAAAGATTAGTAATATTTATATGCAGATAATTTGGGGGTTTAGAGAGTTGTTAATTATATAATTGGGGGCTAAATCTTGTGAGATTCGTCTTCTCTTACTCTTAGGTATCAATCCCATCATTGCTCATCAGATTTGGACCACATATCTGTGGATTGTGGACCATCTGGATTAGTTTTAAGAACAAATGCCCTCCTGAACCTCAATGCATGCCCTCAGGCGTGATCAAGTCTCTCTCTTTTGGTTCTGGCGCTGTAGCTTAAACATCATGTAATTACTAATTACTATCATTTTATTATCATGTAAGCAAATATCTGCTGCTGTTTGCATCACTGATGTTCAACACATGCAACATTGGTCGAGTTTGGTCGAATTTTATGAGTGTCCCTGGTTTGCTCATAGCTTGAATGAATCTGTGTACAATAATGAATAATCTAATACAATGTATGTGTTCTAATCGGAATCAGATATTGTAATCCCCATCTGTTCTTGCATATGAATGTGACAACTCCACTTGAATTATTGTGATCATAATATTTGTGGGGTTTCGGGATTCAAAGAATTTTCAAGAAGAACTTGCCTAAAATCTTTCATTGCCTAAACACACGTAGAAGAGAGATCGTGAACTAAATCATTTAGATTGTCGTAAAATTAAGTACATCTGAGTTTGTATGGCCTTAACTAAAATTAGTGGCACTACCCACTAGTATACATTTAATCCGACGCGCTATACTCATTGTCTCTATTTTTAGTGCATTCATCATTAAATTAAGTAAAATATTGAAAATTTTGGACTTTTAGGTATAACTTAATTAGCGAGCGAACATTAGACGGATTCAAACCCCTTCAATATACCCAAGAATTGATTCTGCCTCTTTACTTGCTTGCTTGAACTCACAAGTCAATTTTGAGTGTAACTAATCACTTCATATATCAACCAAATCTCCTTATGAAAAGAAGAAAAATGATAATGAAGAACAAGATCTTGCTATTCTACCAAACCCCACCTTGACAAGGAACTGAAAGGTGTGCTTCAGTGTGAGTTCCCACATAGATCAGTTAGGTATACCATCCCTCTCATTGTATTTCCCAATTTTAATTTGCTTATTGAGGTCCCTCCTTTCTTAGAAAACCCTAAAATCACAGTCCATATTACTTGTTAAACATTACTCGACGACTCATTTCTAGATTTACGTGCGTCCCACCGGATCACGACCACCGGGGGAAGAAATTAGCCCGATATTATCGGAATAATTATAGGTTAAATGGTCACAGAGCCAGCAAGATCACAACCAGGCCAGAGAGAGTTGACCAGATAATTTGGTTTGACCGGGTTGGTTGGCTTCGAGCTGGAAAACCCGTACCAGGACAAGGAGGTAAATTGATGATTAGATTCCATTATTCCTTGTGTTCCTCTCCAAAGTAAAAAGAAAAAGACTCCAGGTACTACCCCATTACTATTCTATTACCTTAAATCAGTTAAATAGAACCAACCCTACTCCTCCCTGCTCTGCAGGCACACATTACCCTCCTGCACCCCCTCAGAGATGCATACACATGTCATGTGGGGGGCTCTTGAGTGGAGATCAAGGGTGGAGATGGGGGAGGGGGGCAATGTGCAGAGGGGGATGATGGAGGTTAGGAGCATAATGAGTTTTTTCTTAAAAGAAATGAAAGGGAGAGGGGGTTAGTTGGCACTGAGAAAAATGAGTGTGTAACAGCAAAGAGAGGTCTGTTAGAATAGTTGGCGAGTGTGTCAGTAAAAAAAAAAAAAACAAACAAACAAAGAAAGCTATGTCAAATATGGAAGCAAGCAAGCTTGGTCTTGAAGAGAAGCACATATCCAATTTTGAATGACAGAATGGATCATATAATAACTTCAAAAATTGTTGTGAAAGAAAGTTCAAAGGGGAAAAGAGGGTAAAGCTGTGGAAGGGGAAAGAGAGATTATTATTAGGTTGTGTAATAATTTTTCCCAACAAGAGCAGTTGGCAGTAGTTAGTCTTCTCTTTCTCTCTGTTTTAAAATCATTACCATGTCATCTGATAACTTGGGCAGGTAAGCAAAGTCTCACTCCTTCCATGTCTCTTTCTAGCTCTCTATATCTCCCCTACATTGTCTGTGATCTATAAAACTTGCAAATTTTGATGCTTTCTGTGTTGTTTAAGCAAAACAGCAAAAATGCCTAATTGGTGAAATTGGGCTTTTCCTCTGGCATTTTTATCCAAGCAAGCATTTGGTTCTTTTCATGTTATAATCAAATGCCCAAGTAGGGGGACTGTACTAAAACCCTGTCCCATTTTCATTTGTTGCACAATTCTAGTAGAATTTGATGCCTTTGAGTCTTTCCTGGACAACCAATCCGAGCATATTTCTAAAGGTTCTCTGTAACTTTCCTTTTTTCTTGTTTCTGGGTGTTTATTGGGTTTTGATTCAAGACTTGCACTTAGTTGGAAACCCCATCCCCCCATTTTCATTGTAGTATTGATTGCTTGCAGCTGGGAGTGATTCTCCCCAATTGTGGTCATAGTTGAAGAGATTCAATTCAAACCCCTTTGGCCCTTTCCGTCAATCAGATTGATGTTTGATTGAGTTGTGGATGTGTAAACTTAGCTCTCCTCTCTCTCTCTCTCTCTCTCTCTCTCTCTCTCTCTTGTTTAAAGAGTAAAAGGGAATCTGCTTTCTTTTGTTTTCATAGTCTCTGGTGAGCTGTTACTTAGCTAATGTCATTGTGTTTGTCCATGTCTACTTTATGCTCTGAAAGGTTCACTTTTCTTGTCTGTGGGTAGCATTTTCCTTTTTCTTTTTTCTTCACTGCATTTGAGTTAAGCTTGATCCTAGGGTTTTTTTTTTTTTTTGAGAGGAAGAGAGTTCAGTGTAGCTGGTGCCATATCAGATTTTATGCCTTGTGCACAGTATCTATCCTTTAGCTTTGTGTCCATGGGATGCTGCAACCAGAGGCATCTCTTGCTTTAACACCCTCTCAGGTCTATAAAGCTGCAGAGGTTGCTTGTTCCTTGTTGAGTCTGCAAGATATCACCAGTCAATTTTGGTCAAAGCCACAAGCTTTTGCCTTTACCTTCATTTATTTCTTAACTTCCATTTTCTAGTTAAAGTCCTGCTCTTTATTTCAAGTCTTGAGTCTTTGAGTAGCTGAACTCCAGAGCTTGGGAGATTTAAGCTATTGAATTTCCAAAATGGGTAGTAATGAAAATGAGGATATGGAGTTCCAACATAGGAATGAGGGTAGTCTGAATTGTCCCTCTTCAGGGATGAGCACCAATCCACTGCCTGATAAGGTTTCAAGAATGACAATGAGTTCAGGTTCAATGTTTAAGCCTTCAAATGCACCTGACCATTTCTTTGGTTCTGGTTGGGATCCACTTGTCTCATTGAGCCAAAGTGATAACTTTGGAGGTTCCTCAGTTGCTTCTCAGAGTGATTTTACCAATCCTCGTTACCCTCCTATAGCCATGGAAACTCAGGGGATGAGTAGCACATCCCACCTTGTTCAATATCCATCTGATTCGAGTTATGTTGAGATGGTTCCAAAGCTTCCATGTTTCGGAAGTGGGAGCTTCTCAGAAATGGTGGGTTCTTTTGGCCTGCCTGAGTGTGCTGGCATTTCTAACCCTGGGTGTGTTGCAAACTATAACCCAAACAGGGATGGGGGCATTGATAGGACTTCAACAATGGGTGCTCAATCGAATGATGATCGCCAGATTTCGGAAGAGGGTGTTTTAGGATCTTCACCTAATGGCAAGCGAAGGAAGCGAGTTCCTGAATCCAGTCCAATTAAGGTAAATTGAGCTATTCTGTGTTAATGTCAGACTTCTAGTTTGGACTGTAGGATATGGTTGGTTCTGTTTCTCTTTAGGAAAGTGATACATTGATGTTTATTGCGTTGAATTTATTTTATCTCTGTATATAGAATGCTGAAGGGGAAAGTAATAAGGATATGTCTGGGGAGAGCTCTGATTATCTGAAAGAACAAGATGAGAAGAAAACCAAACTTGAAGAAAACACAGCTGCAAATTTGCGTGGCAAGCAGGCGGGCAAACAGACTAAAGACACTTCTCAAAGTGGAGATGCTGGAAAAGATAGTTACATTCATGTAAGAGCTCGAAGGGGCCAGGCAACAAATAGTCATAGCCTTGCAGAAAGGGTATGTTCTCCTTACTATGTCTTATAATTCAAGCAATTTTAATATTTGTTAATTTGTAGAGGGAATAAACGTTTCTGCGTCCAGGTAAGAAGAGAAAAGATAAGTGAGAGGATGAGATTGCTTCAAGAACTTGTCCCAGGATGCAATAAGGTATAAACATTTTGATAGTGAATGTTCTGTGGGATCATTTTAATTGGTAGAAGATGCTTATGGATATAGTATTGGTTTAGATTACTGGGAAGGCTGTAATGCTTGATGAGATCATCAACTATGTGCAATCTCTACAACAGCAAGTTGAGGTATGCCGTTCTTCAGACTCAGATAAGGAATTGGTTTTATGTTTTGTAATGGAATATATTCCTGCAAGTTTGTACGGACTCATAGCAAATTCTGTTAAATATGTGGAATAAGTAAAACTGAATTTAGACCAAGTGCATGCTTTTTAGCTTCTGATGTTCTATGATTTAGTGATAGTTTGCTTTTAATCTATGTTTCAGTTTTTGTCAATGAAACTCGCAACAGTAAATCCAGAAGTGAACATTGATATAGAACGGATTCTATCGAAAGATGTAAGTTTGACATTGTGCTTAATTGAATTGATTAGATCATTCTTCATTACCATTAACTGAACTCATCTTGGTTATTCACCAAATAAAGTACTCACCTTGATTTTGCCTTCTGTGTAGATTATGAATTCAAGGAACGGCGGTGGAGCTATTTTTGGGTTTAGTGCTGGTATGAACTCTCCTCACCCATACCCTCACGGAATTTTCCAGGGAACTTTGCCGACTATGCCAAATACAGCTCAACAATTTCCTTCGTTGCCTCAGGTAATTTAAGATTCTTCCCAAATTAATGCTTCATTCAAACTTTTCCTCGTCGAGAACATTAATCTGAGGTATGTAAATGTTGCAGACAGTAATGGACAATGAGCTCCAAGGTCTTTTCCATATGGGTTTTGATTCGAGTTCGAATATTGATAGCTTGGGACAAACTAGTAAGCGGCAACAAATCTCATGTTTGCAACCACTTTAGAGTTGTGTAAGGGATTCTTCTAACATTGAGATCCTTTTCATCTGCAGCAAGTCTCTTGAAACCGGCGTTATAATCTCTGGAGCAGATATTGGGGGTGTACTCCCTCCCAGCAAGGATTTGAATTTTCATTAACTGTATTTGACTCAGTTAGAGAAAAGAAAGGGATGTTTCTTCAGTTGTATAGGGTCTCAGTTCCTAATTGTTTGTTCTTCGAAATTTTAGCAGAAGAAGGTGACTTGTTATATCCTGCACTGTGTATAATCAGGCAAGAAAGCAAGTGTTTGGTCGGTGAAGAAGACGATTGTTTTGTTGTTGGTGTTGTAGATTTGGACTATGCATGAGAGCTTTTGGGGGAAACTTTGGGAGAATTGTTTTTGTAGAGTGAACCATGATAAGCCAATAGATGGAGTGAACATATTGATTTGATATTCATGTAAGAAATTTCTCCATACTATTACGATAGATTATGATTTGTTTTTCTCCATTGCTGATTCTTTTTTTCTTTATAAAAACTTGTCGATTTGGTTAAAAAAAATCTTTAGTATCACAGAAGTTTGAAGTTAAATGCACTGGCAGATTTGTATTTTTGCATTATATGAGAAATTAGTAGGTTTCCATAAATAAGAACAGAGCTTCAAAAGAAAATTGACGTGCAATTTGGCCTCTTCTTTTTGCTGTCCAAACTCAACCGCCTTAGTAGATGAATACAAGGCGATTACACAGAATAGAAAAGACTTGTATCATAATAAGCAAAACCATCTTCTTTAGTTGAAACCTACAGTGTTCTTCTCTGCAGTCAGAAAAGATAGAAAGGATACAAATTCTGCGCTATATTATGGTGTCCTCTAAGTAGTTACTGAAGCAGCAATCATCTCAGCTCTCATGTGGTAAGAACGTTGAAGATTATTATTCGAATGTTGAAGATTTATCATTTTGTGTATCAAGATTGAGTTTGATCCACAAGTTTCCATGTTAACCAGTTATCCCCCAAATTAGGCTTCTCTATATATATCTTTTGGATTCATTTTCTCCAGCTCAATCCCAGATGGATAGATAATAAAGACAGATCCTTTTTTTTTTTCACGAGAAGAAAGATCCTACATCAGTTTAGAAATCTATTTGTAACCTTCTGTAGAATGAGAACAAAGAGAACAATCAAAGTATACATCAGGTCATCAACTTTCCATTCAATAATTAGATGTTTTATCATAGGAAAAAGAACATCGGATCATCTATTCATCTTTGGTTGTGTAACCAGTTTGGGTTAGTATGAACTTTGATCTCTGAAAGCAGTTGTTGAAATGTGAAGATGGTAGAGAGCTTTAGGGCATCCTTGTAAAAGCATCATTACATGACTGCCTCAAAAAGATTAACAAATTGTGTTTATAGAATTTGAAGGACAAATTTTCTTACAAAAGAATTGCTACAAGCAAAAGAATTTAAGACAACATCAAAAAAAGATTGAACCGCATCCCCTACATCGTACCCTATACTTCTCCAAGATGACAACCTTTTTTTCCAATTAGCACAGGTATTTTGTTTCTTTTGGGTTGAATCTAATGGGGAGCCCTGGAGATTCGTTCTCCCCTCTACAATCTTCTCCCCCGTGCTCTGTTCTTTTTCGAGTTCCTGCTGCTTAAATATTCGTGGTTGTTCATCCTTCTTGCCTGTGGTAACAGTGTTTAGATCAATATCCACACATCTCTACAAAGACTTTACTATGCACTTTCTTCTAGTCTTCACTCACTCAACCTGCTCGCCAATTAAATCTAAGCCAACCAGCAGGAACGATATTCCCTGAAACAACAGGAAGTAGAAATGGATGCCTTGAGCAGACAGCAGGCTTCGAGCTGAAGCCGTTAGAAGAAGGAAAGCCAATGCCAGCTCCTTTGTGTATATTCTGTTATGCTTCTTTTTCTTAGCTTTTTGCTCCTGCTGTCGAATTTCTTCTTTCATTTCGGCAAGGTCTGGAACGGATACCCCCCTGTGATGCTTTGGCTCTTTCTCGACTAAAGAGACGAGATCACCCTCAGAGGAACGCCCAGACTTCTTGGTGACCACCCACTCATATGCACTCCCAAGCTGAAATAGGCCGGATATCATAGCATTGAACTTGGTCACTGACATGGTGTTTTCAAAGAGAAGGTATGGAACAATGAAAGGGAAGGCTTTCGGGGCCGGGAGGATATTGAGGAATGACATAGTTGCAGGGATGTAGCACACAACCCATGCTGGGAGCTCAGCTTCGGGGATGAACATTGTCATGGGGAGAATTATGCAAAATAGAGTGAACGAATAGAAGGGCAATATCAACTTTCGGAGCAGAAAGAAGAGGAATATCAAATTGAATTTCTTCCAAATGCCGATCTGTATGTTACAGACAAATACATGGGAATGTTTTAGTGAACTATAATCCACCATAAATCATTAAACAAGGTGAAACTCAGCCAATTTCAACAAATAGAAAACAAGTAGTGCAGAAAGTATGTACCTTGGATTTGATGATATCGGGTAAACATAGGCGAAACAACTGCATAGGTCCTGAGTGCCATCTGTGTTGTTGCTTCCGATAAGCTTCATAAGATTCAGGTACTTCACACTGGCACTGAGGCACATATAGAAAAGAAGCAATAACCATTAGTTCACAACTACAACAAAGTACTGCAGACTTTTTTACTTCGACCACAGATGACTTCAAAGAATATTTACCTCAACATCATTAAGGAAGATGAATTTCCAGCCATGAAGATGAGCACGGACAGCAATATCCATGTCCTCAACAGTGGTCCTCTCCAACCACCCACCAGAGTCCTCAAGAGCCTTTATCCTCCACACCCCAGCTGTCCCGTTAAACCCAAAGAAATTAATGAACACACTATTTACTTGCTGTTCGACCTCAAAGTGGAATGTCAAATTAATGTTCTGCAACCTTGTGAGTAAGTTTTCATCCCTGTTTACAAAGGACCACCTAGCTTGCACCAGCGCAAGTTCATCATTGTCCTGCAAGTGTCACCAAAAGTTACAACCTTAATCACCTCTCCCTAGTCATGTGATCATTATTGTTATTTTTACAAATGTATATAGATTAAAACCAGTGTTGGTCTTCAAGATAAATGTATATAGATTATACCACAGCAGAGACTAGTATCAGTAGCAATGGCAATTTAGTACCTGGAAGTGAGGGACTGTTCTCTTGAGGAAATCCGGAGCAGGCTGAAAATCGGCGTCAAAAATCGCAACAAACTCATAGTCTTTCACATAGCTACAATTCATTGCAGACTTGAGATTTCCAGCCTTGTATCCATCTCTAATCACTCTATGCCGATACAAAATGTTGGCCCCCTCCTTCTGCCATTTTTGGACCTCCTCCTTGATCATAAACTGCGTAGTCGGGTCATCCGAATCATCAAGAACTTGAACCAACAACTTCGACTTCGGCCAATCTAAATTACACACAGCACCAATTGACTGCTGATAAACCTGAAATTCCAAACACACACACACACACACACACACACACATTCAGTTAAAAACCAACTCTCTACGGTGAACACACTAAAAAAAGCAACACCAAATTGAACTCAGCTCCAAAATTACCTCTTTCTCATTGCACATGGGGATCTGAACAAGGACCATAGGGAAGTAGCCATTGTCTGATGATTCAAGATCCAAAGGCCCGCCTTTCGGCACCGGCTTAATCTTCTTGAACCGGATCCAGAAACACCCCAAACACAGAATCAGCCTATCCAAGCTCTGAACCATGAACAGCACAATACAAGCATTGGCCAGAAACTGAAGGGGCGGAGCCAAATAGTCGACCCGAATCAAAACCCACTTGGAATAGACCCAATCGAAAGCACCCTTCACTCCATCAAACTCCATCTCCCACAAGTACTGAAGCTGCAAGTGTGGAGCCCCCAAGTGCCACCCCTTAAAATACGCCGCCACCTCAAACCCAAGCAGAACTAACGAGAAGAACAGGAACAGCTTGATGCAGAGATAGAATCTCGACTTCACTGCCGGGTTCTCGTGCCCTCTTCCTCCGCCGCCACGTGTCCCGCTGTCGGTGTCTTCGTCAGGGTCAGTGTCGGTACGTCCGGAGGCGACGCGGCGGCGAATGGCGGAGGCGAGGCCGAGCATTGCGGAGCCGAGGGAGGTGAGGCAGCCGGCGGCGCGGTGGGCCCTGAGGAGGAGGACCCACGTGAATTGCTTGGCGTTCTTGCCGCGGCCTTTGTCTCGGCCCCGGCCGGGAGACGACTCCGACAATAGGAAATCCTCGTCGGTGGGGCCCTCCAGCTCGACCATGGACCAGTTGGGATTCTCCATCTTCACCACCACCGGCGTGCCACGGTGGCTCTCCTCCTTCGACCACCAGAACGGCGCCATTCCCGGCTCGGATCTCGGGGGAAGCCAATCAGGGTGTTGTATTGTTTTGTGTTTGTTTGAGAAATGAAACAACAACAACAACAACAAAGGAACAAGAGAGAAAGAGAGAGAAGAAGCTAACACTTTGATCTCATTGTCAGAGAGAGAGAAAATGGACGCGTGGTGAGATATTCGAGACAAGAGTCTAAGAGAGAGAAACAAAGAAGAAGAAGAAGAAGAAGAAGAAGAAGGGTTATGACTTTGTGTTGGAAGCTGAGGCCTAATGTGCTACACCATTCGATTACAGCTTGCAAATGAGGCCCCAAAGGAAGCAATAACAAAGAAGAAGACGAACAATGTCACACAAAACCCAAAAAAAATTATCGAGTTTCACTACTTCTATTACCTGATCACACCCGGATGCCTAACAAACAAAAGAAAGAAAAAACGAATGATGATTTGGTGAAAGAGATGGTAACAGCTCAACACGTCTTCGGTTTTTGATTCGGAATTTAAACACAGCAGCTTCTGAATTTGATATATTTATTTTTTTACCATGAAAACACCACCGGTATTTACAACACAGGATCGCAGATTAGGCGCGGATATTGGGTTTCCATTAAAAACCCAATTAAGATCATTTCACCTACTCGTTTGAAAACACAATAAATCCAGCAACAACCAATAAACGTAAGCCCTAGCTCAGCTGTACCCTTTTACATTTTCTTCCCAAGTACAAAAGAAGCATTTTGATTTTACCTCTCTGTGGGTAACAATGAAGATTTTACAACAGGGTGCGAGAAATTTACATGGATTTTGCGCGTGGTGGAAACCGGAAGCTTCCGTCGTCGTTCAAAATCCATCTGGGTCTGGGTGGGCTGCTCCGCGTGACCGCGTGTGTGAAATCAATTCAAACCTCATAATTGGACAAGGAAAGGACTTTTTACCATTTCTTCTTCCTCTTTAAAAAAAAAAAACTGTTTCATTCTTTTTCAATAAGAATAAAAATAAGAATATTGGTTCAAAAGGGAGGTCAATGGTGACGATCTAACAACCACCAAATGCGTCTTGACGCGACAAAAAGTGAAACGAAAGGTGTTTTGGGTCTTGTTTTTATTATTTATTTTCACTTTCTGCACTTGTATTTTTCAAATTATTTCAATTCACTAGATATTAATAATTTACTTGGTCAAGAACAAAAAAGGGAAAATAAAGCGCTATGAGTTCAGATTTTGACTACGTCCCCACATTTAAATGACTTATCAATTATTCATTGTTTCATGAGTACATTACAATTAAGATGTGTTTTATTTCAAATCAACAAGAAAGAAACAAGAATCAAATGAATTCAAAATCTTATATCCAGCTGATTGTAAATAAAACATTAGAAATGATTAGTGGAATGTAATGAAATTAAACAGCCAGACCGAGATAAAAATGGACATAATCAGCTAAATAATCGGCTATTACTAACATAATTAGATAAATGGGCACTCACTCACATCAATTAGATGGCGAGTATACTATTTAAGGTGGCCGAGTTCTCTTTGTGATTACATTTTAATTCCTATTATATGTTAAATGAAATTTAAAGTGGCATCAACAAAGAATGTCATGTTTGGTGTATCTTCATTATTTAGATATTTAAGATAATATTTTATTATTTTATATTAACATGGTAATAGTAGGTCAATAGTATTTAATACTAGTTATATGCCCGCGCTTTGCCGCGGTATTTGTGGTTGGAGATCACAGGGGAAATACATAACATTCAACTATATTATACAAATATACATACATGGAGCTATTCTGTTCAAAATAAGAAATGCTCCAATCGCCTTAGTTTTAATTTTACAAAACAGAGGTCCATAAAGGTGGCGATTATACAAAACATTGCTCACATTAGCATATTCACTGCTAGCAAACAAAAATGCAGTGAAATGTGGACCTACATAAGTTAGATAGGTATATTCACATTTGGTTCTTTTTCTTTTGGTTCTGGTTTTTGCTTGTTAAAGATGAAGTTCCTTCATTCACTTGCATGTTACATAGATATGAGACAAAATGACTGTAGTGTAAAAAGAAATCAAAATGTATATCTAAGTATGTGAGTGGTAGACAATATGAGCTTCTAAGAACGATAAATATATTAATAAGAAGTGCATTTACCTTTCAAGTTTTTTCATTGGTTGTGAGGTGAATAATGTTGTTGCACTTGCATCCATTACTCTTTTCCTCTCATTCATCTTCTCTGGTGTTGCCATGATTGGACATTGTTCTCCTTTTGATTTTGAAATTTGTTCTTTTGAGAGGATGCGTTTCACAGTCGGGTCACCAAATCTATTGATTTTTATTTCAAATACATGTTCTTGACCAATGGTGTCCTCAATTGCTTTTGGTAAAGTTTGTTGTGCCTCAGGTGATAATTTGTTCACCAATTCTTCACAGGTGCAACCAAAGAGTTGTTCTGCTTGCTTCCCCATTAATGTAATAGTTGTTTCATCACTACCATCATCAATCATCATGGATACTCGGTAACTGTTTGATAAATGTGAAATAAAATTGAGATGAGGAAGCAATATATGGATAATTTGATATACATAGTGATTTGAACTTGTATATACTGCTTACTGTAATAATAGAAAACACACATGGTTTTTTAATGTTTTTTATTTAAAAAATGGTAGATATTAGTAAAGCTTTAACAAATTTTAAAGATACAGTATGAATTTAAAATGAGATTGGTTACTAATAATGAGATTTAATTAACAGTTTATAAACAAATGAATTCAATATAAGAATGAAATGTGCAACTAAAATTAAGTGTAACCTTACCAAGGTAGATATTTATCTCCAGTGTCAGTGTCATGCTCAATGCAAGCCAATTCATTATTGTCATTTTTCTTGAGAATTTTGAAACAGTTTGGCGATGTACAACCTTTGTACCACCAACCATTTTGAATTAGAAATCCAACAATTGACGCTTTGCAATAGATTGCATCATCCTGTATTAGTGATATATTATAAGTTAGGATTATTGATTTAAAGTATGGTTCCAATTCAGTTAAAATTATATTAAAATATTAGTTTATTATTTAGTTACATACCTTGCAAGACTCTAGATTTAATTCATATAGTTGAGACACTGTTTTGGTGTTGTTTTCGTTCGGTTTCTCTGATACATTTGGTTTGACTATCTCCACTTTATCTTCGACTTCAGAGAACCTGCAATAATTTTCTAAGCTATGGCATCAATGTTTTCAAATATGAGAATTAATGTATAATGCATTAACTCGTGAGAAACTCTACTTTGCTTTGTATTCTTCTTTCTCATCAATGTCGGGATTCAAAATGATGCATGTATGATCACCACCTGATGCAATCAGCTCATCTGCCAATTAGAAAACTAAAGAGTTAAGAGAAATTTTTTGTTATAATAGTGCAATTTTTTTTATTGGGATTGGTCCTTACTCTTATACATTGTTATTCTCAAGCTAGTGATTACAGCAAATACTGGTTGTGGCATTTCCTGAATAGCTTTGCAATCAAAATTCTTTGCAGGATCACCCCAAAGGGACACTTTGAGCACTTCTCTCCTGTATTTAATATATATAAATTTTTTTTCAGACTTGGCTATATATATAACATATGTCTGTGTATTGGGGTCTGTTAATGTCTTACCTCAAGTTTACAATCTTTATTTTGCGCACTGTCTGCATTTTCTCTGTCCATTTCACATTAACTTCATAATCCAGTGATACGCTTTTGATACAACCATAAAGATCTTTCATATTACAAAAGGAAAGCATTATTAGTTTGACAACATAATTCCTTTTATTTTTAACAGAAAAAGTAATGCAGAAACTGAAAAAAAAATATTGAAAAAGTACGTGCAAGAACATTTTGTTTGTCAAGCTGGGCAATGAATTCATGAAATTGAAGAAGATGAAATCCATATCTTGGAGGTGAATGAGTTGTCTCATTGATAGGCACAAAATTGGTGTATCTATTGAAGAGCAGTTGTGCTTGATGATTGAGCAATTTGACTCCCGTTGGTGCGTAATTTTTCCTGCTATGAAACTTGTATATATCATAGATTTGTCCTTCTTCTATTTTTGCAGACATAGCTTGACAGTACTGCTCTTCAAGGATGCCCTCAATTCTATCCCCCTGCAATTGATAGAAGACATTAAGTAATCATGTTTATGGTTACAAAATGCAATGTAGTTATTTCTGTGTTTATTTATCACACCTGTTACAACGGCATTGTATATTGTCTCTCCAAGTTCTAGTTCAACAGCATGGTCATTTGTAAAAGTATGTTCTTGGAAGAATTTCATTCTTGCAGATTGTTGTTTTCTAGGAGCCATACCTGTGACCCAAAGATATGGTATGATAAAAAACTGAGATTTCATTAAGACCAAAGAAAAAATAGAAAGAAACAACCAAAATTGAAAATAAAAAATCAGTATTAGTATAGACTAAAAATTAAGTATTAGCATAGACTAAAAATTAAGTATTAGCATTATTGACCAAGAGTCCATTGAAAAAAAAAACCTAATGTACAAATAAGAATGATACCATCATATGTCTTACATTTTTTAAAAGTGCATCAAGTTATTGAACAAAGGATAAAAGGAGTACTAACTTCTAATATTTTTCTTACATTATTATTCTGATTTATACATCTTTATAAAATATAGAGTATAAAGATATTTTTCATATAATAATGTAATTAGATATTTATTTAATTCTAGCTTAATCATTTTCTTGTCCCATTTTCCTGTACATGTTTGGTAATTCTTATTAAAAGTTGTTTAATGAAAGTGAGGAGAGTGGTTGTACACACTGAAACGAAAGTTTTTTATCACCTAACATTGCTATCAAAGAGCAATTATAGTTAATACTTAAATTTATAGGAGATGGGTTATGAGTTATGCATTAGAGTTCACATGAACATGGAGATCAAACAGTGTACCTTATTTCTGAGCAACAATCTAAATAACATGAGCAAATAAAACTCAAAAGCAGAGAATTTGTTATGGGTCTCTGTATGTTGTGGGATCACAAACAATTTTCAATACCTACTCATAGATTAAAAATTTGTCAATACTATTCAATATAAATAGTCATTAAACCTCATAGAACAGTTTGCAATTTCCTATCACAAACTGTACATGTTTGGGTGATAGAAAATCAAGTCAAATAGAAAGTAAAATGCAATAACACACTAAGTCTTCCTACCAATATTGACTGAGTTGGTAAACAATTCATAAAAAAAACACAATTGCAAAAAACAAATACAAATCCAAATTTGCAAACTCTTCTTACAAAAGAGTCAAACCAGACTGCATATGATTATGTCCAAAAATTAAAATATATATGTACTATTGTTTTTCCTATTTCACTGCCTTCTTTTTGATTAATATACTTGGGTTTTGGTTATGCCAATCTAATTGAAAGAAGATAACTTATATTGATTTCTAGTTCTGCAAATCTAATTGAAACCCATAAATCAGATACGATTTCTCAATGTATATGCTCTTTATAATGATTATCATGTCTTCATCTGTTTTGACCAAATCCTATTAAACCCAAACATCTAAAGTTGCAAAAAATCCAACACCTAAGTATATGCTCCATCATCACAGCAAGAGCCAAATCCTATTAATTTCTTACTTGAGCAAGAAAAAAGGCTGTCGCATGATCATTGAAATAGAGTTCAATTTGCAGAAACCCAGAAATCAGATACGATTTCTCAATGTATATGCTCTTTATAATGATTTCTCATGTCTTCATCTGTTTTGACCAAATCCTATTAAACCCAAACATCTAAAGTCGCAAAAAATCCAACACCCAAGTATATGCTCCATCATCACAGCAAGAGCCAAATCCTATTAACTTCTTACTTGAGCAAGAAAAAAGGCTGCCGCATGATCATTGAAATAGAGTTCAATAGTCAATGCCCAAACATCTAAAATCGCAAAAAATCCAAGACCCAAGTATATGCTCAATCATCACAGCAAGGAAAAACTTCGAACAAAAATTGAACCAAGTACCAGAATCAATTAACATACCCAGAGAGAGATCGTTTCTTCTATCGCCCTTTGACCTCGATCTTTGTCTCTATATCCCTAACGGAATACCAGAATATGAGGAAGATTTCCAATGAACTGGATAAAGGAGGAACCAACCGATGGAGGCTGCTATAGAAGCCTCAGGAATGAGGAGAACGACGCGAGGATGTGGGAGTTATAAGAAAATGACGATCGTGGACTCTTCCACAGACGCAAATGGCAAGAGTGCAGTTATAAGCAGACAGAGGGCAAAACCGTAATTTCCTCGCGAGCTGGGAACAGTGCTTAACTACAGTGCACCGACCAACTCAAAAATAGTATATAGTAAATTACAAGAGTAACATTTTTTTTATTACTATTATAAGAGTAACATGAAATTTGTATAAAAATGAAATGACTTGCTTTGTATGGTATCTTCGATGTGACTGATGTGCTCTTAAGAACTACTACAAATTAAGCATTTTTGGAGTCGTGGGTGAGCGCGCGTCTAGGTGGCAATGACGATATGTTCAGTATCTATTAGAAATTGTTTTTACTACCATACATGTATCGAGTTTAGTTGTTACGTCACTTATGTGTGTGGTTATCAAATGGATCCTAGGACAAGTTGATTATAGGGAGGAATAACTCATATAATTCTATGTCAACATGTACAAAATTTTATCGAGAAAATAATTACATGTAATTCATAAGTGGAAGTATATGATATATATTTAGAAATTATATAAATCCGAAAATTTTATTTTTAATTGACGTGTTTCATGTCATAATTATAGTAACACATAAATATTACGTCATTAAATCAGGTGTAAATTAATGACATTTTTTGGATAGAATTTGGAATTCTGGACTGATCCGAAGCTTCTCTGATCACGTTAAATTTCTGAATTTACACACGTGAACAGAACTAAGGTGAGGGAGACGCGCGACTATTGACGCCGTGTCAAAAATTAAAATTATATACAAATACGAATACGAATGGTCTAAAATAACCTGAGACTCTGGTTTTTTAAATTTCCACCGACAAGAGTCATAGTCTATGAACAGGGATAATATGGGTATATTCTGTGGAGTACTAGGTTGGTACGAGCGTGGGTGGTCCGGTGGTCGCGACCACGGTAAAGTCCATGCTGATGAGCCGCACACTAACATGAAGAGCGGAAAAAGCCCGCATTTTCAAAATTCAAAACTATTTATATTTAAAAAAAAGGCAAAAAGACACTGTTGCCAGAGGATGACTGAGAGGACTCGAATAAAAGCACAAAGCGTATTCCTTCTGGATAAGGGCTATAGCCGACATTTCCAAACAACTTTCCGAAACCGCACACAGTAAAAATGCAGCTGCCGCCGTTCGTTTGTCGGAGAGCTTAACTGAGCCGTTGGATCAAGTACGTTAGCCACGTGAAGCAGGTTTTTTTATTAATAAAGAGTTGGGCCACGGTGAAAGCAGAAAGCGACGCGTGAAGCGGCGGTGGTCATTTTGGATGTGACTGACAGGCTGCCAAGCACGGCCGGCAGTGATGTGGCGAGCTCAGAGCATCCTGTCCGTGATTTCAGGCTCACCGGCGTGTCATGTTACTCTCCGCTTCTCATGAAAAACGTTGGCTGTTGTTTCCCTCCGATATAAGGAAAACGACATGTCATTTGAAGACGAAGCAGTGAGCCTTCCTTTTTTTAGTTTTTGTACACATGATTTTTGTAAAAAAAAAAATGCGAGTTCTACCATAATCGAGCAGACATGGTCAATGAGATGCACATATCACTAGTACAGCAGTGCCTTGCCAATTGACTCTGCTGTCAACTTGTGTGGATCTGCTCTCGTATGAGTTAAATGTTTCATAAATAGGGATTATATGGTACATTTATTTTGAACGATCATATTATTTGCGTCTAATAAACACGTTTTTCGTTGGTTTTAGCATGTATTTTTCTGTTTGTTTGATAGAGTTATAGCAAACAATGTGCTTAATTATTTCATTTTCGAACTCTATATAAGAATGATCCCATCTTATATCAAAAAGTATCATCCTAATACGAATTACGTTTATGTATGGTTGGTGCTAACTATCACATCAAACAAAAATCACCAATAGCGTATGTAAGTCTCGTGATGTTTAAGATCTTGTTAAGTGTTACTTAAAGTGCCGGGCTACTAATATATATGTCAGGGAGGGAGCCATCAACCTTGTTTCGTAAGAGAGGAAACCATTCAAACATTGACATATGAAACTTGCCATCAGAATGGCACAATGATTTCCTCATCAACAACGATGAAGATATTGATAATTTAGAAAGATCCTAGAACATGTAATTGAGCATGACACTGAGGCTAGATTTCGGAATCATTAGTAACAATCATAATCGAGACATTTCATATGAGATTTCACATTGTATATTCCAATATGGTCAATTTAGCAACACCAATTACAAATCATAATCAACAACTTTGTACGTGGATGACAGCTCTCCCTAATTCCTAATTAGTGCATTTGATCATGATATAACCTTTTCTTTTTCCCACCTGAAAACACATAATTTAGAATCCATACAGGTCCCTTAATCCCAGCTTAGCAACTAAACAGAGTTTTTAACACATAAAAGCTGCATGTTTTCAACTTGTTTAAATATGTAGGCCCTTAATGGAGGGTTAGGTGATGGGTGCGATCAAAGAGCTAGCACTCTCCGCTTAACCCGTAAACAAGATTTAGGGACACTCACTAACGAGCAAGTGTACGGTTCATTGCACATTTCAGATACTATATGATATATAATTCATTGCAACTATTCATCTTGATTACAAGTTATGTCACAATGATATATGTGTAACTTGTGACTTGTGACTAGTGACCCTAATGTTTCACATCATGTACGTGGGGGTGTCTAGGTTATATGACACAAAACCGACAGTACTAACTTTATGAAATTTCTAATCACGACACGAAGGGTAAATTAGCTCAATGATTTGTAGCGCTATTTATTATAAAGCCATTAGTTTAGAATGTTAAAGTTGGGACGCTTTCAATGATTCGCAAGAAATAGAGAAAAATAAACTACCTAGTTTAATATATAATTTGTTTATCTATATGGTCTTACATTAACAACGTTTCATATGTGATCCGGACAAACTCATTTTAAGGTATAAAGGGTAAGAATTATATTAACTCGTTTGTTCTTTCTTTTTAAATATGTGTTAAATATGACACGTTCGGAGAAACTAACTAATCCTCTCTTGTCGGTTTGTAAGTCGTCATTTTCATAAGCAATTGGCAAATGGTAAATGACAAATGATGCCTTGTATAAGTCAAATTTTTTTTTTGAGATATATATTCAATGGAAATTATCAAATAATAAAGTCTGAAGCTGACTCGTTAAAATCAAAATAAAAATCAGAATTAGAAGAAGAGGCCTCTAAATAAATTGCATCAATTGATGAAATATGCATAATTGCATATAGGATGATATGACAGACGAAAGAAAAGTGGGGATAGGTCTACGTGAAAATAAAATTGGGGTTGCATTGAGAAAATGGGAGTTGGTAATGGCCATCAACAATTGACAAGTAATGACAATGTCTTTGTAGTTGGCTCAAACTAATTAAACCAATTGTGAACTTCAAACCTGACGATGCTCTTTTAGGGTTTGTATTCTTCTCTGTTATTTACTTATTGTTCTGTTCCTCCTTTGATTTGTGACTTTTGAGTATGTTCAAACCGTCTAACTTCACTGTCCTCACCGTTGTAGTTTTGTATATGGATTTTTTGACTAGCTATACGTACGTCTATACATGCATATATCTTCATTTCAATTTTCAACTCTTTAATTGAACATTTTAGAAAAAGGGTTCTTTAATTGATTCTTATGAAGGAATTTTTCAATTGTATCCTATAATTTGTTTTCATTTGATTCTTATAGTTGATTTTCTCAATATATATTGATAGCTTTAATTAATAGAACTTCTTATAAAAAAATCATTTTTGACACCATAAATTAGAAAAAAATCAACTAAATTTTCCTAAATATAAAAAAGTCAAACGGTTAGAAATTTTTAAGCGTACCCATTATATTGATAATATTTATGACTGTGCCATTGATCCTAAATTAAACAACAATTTGAAGTTTTCGTCTGCAATTTAGGAACCGAGACGGAGATGAAGTATGAGGCGCAATCGGTGACGGAGCCCCAAGCTAGCAGCGAGGATTTAGGCTCTGGTTCAGGTCAATTAAGCCTTGATCCAAGTTGCTGAGCATGGAGCTCCAAGACGAGAGTCGGAGCTGTTGAGGAAGGAATGGATCGACGGGAGTAGCGGCGGCGTTGGGTCATCACTGAAGCTTGTAGCGGCGACTCAAAAGGTTGTCTTGGAGCACGCTAGGGTGGCGCCGATTAGATGAGGAAGTGTGATGTTGGGTTGCTCCAAAGTGTTTGCCGATGTGGGCATCAAAGGTTGTCGACGAGAATCTTCTTGATTTCAGTTTAAAAACTTATGTATCTTCTTCAAGTAGATAGATTTCAGTCGACATCGGCTTTTTGCTAGCTCCGATATGCTCTGACGCCTCGCGGATCCCTGGAGTCACTTCACCAATAGGTTGTCCAACTCCCTCAGCGCCATCTTCTCCACCTTCGACCACCTTACGAGACCATCGTCATCTGAATTGTGAAATTTTCAGATTTCTAAATTTCCACAACCTCACATATGTGTTTATGAGATTAGCCAAAGCTTTTCCATTCTGTTTTGGTTTTAATTCGGTGGAATTTTGGGTTGTTGAAGTTTGAGTCTAAATTGTGAGATGATTAGGATGCAATGTGTATTTACTGGTTGAATATGTTAACAAAAGATTGAGGATGTGGAGGTCCGATCTGGAACTGAGAGCGGAGGAGTGAAGACCGAAGTGAATCAGACTTGTCGCCATGGCCGGTGCAACACTGATACTAGATTTGAGAAGATGGTGTGGGTCAGTGGGTGCCCATAGCAGTTTTTGGGTGCCCACATCAAAACTCTATGTTAATGAAGCTATTTCAGTTACAATGTTGCCTACAAATAGCAATCACAACGACTGTCATAATGTGAGTCACAACACCGATCACATTAGTCATCACACTACCTGTAACATAACAATGTTTGTGTGATAGGTCGTGTGACATACATATAACTGTTCTGATATGTAGTGTAATTGGGGGTGCGACATCACATTAATGTCGATATTTGGATTGTATAAGTTGATTTGACAAGTTGAAGATCACATAATAGCATACAGAGGTTCGTCATTTTTAGTTATTATTATTATTATTTTTCTCCTCCCTCCTCCTTCTTCTTATTCTTCTTCTTGTCACAACATAGTTACATAAAACAGTGTGAGAGTAGATGTGACAAAGGTCATGATAATTAGTGTGATAGGTAGTGTGATAGACTCCTTCTTCTTCTTCTTTTTCTTGTCACAACATAGTTACATAAAACAGTGTGAGAGTGGGTGTGACAACGGTCATGATAGGTAGTGTGATATCGGATGTGACAGCATGTGTCACAGCTAGTGTGAAAGGCAGTGTGTCATAGGGTGTGACAGCGAGTCTGTTAGGTAGTGACAACGAGTGTGACAGTAGATGTGAGTGTGACAATGTGTGTAACAGCATGTGTGACATGTAGTGTGACAGCGAGTGTAATAACGAGTGTAATATGCCGAGAGGAAATGTCTAAATATATGAAATTATGTTAAAATTAAAAAAAAGTTGGTATGAGTATGCTTATAATGAAGAGAATAACTAAAATTAAGGAACTTTGAGCTCCGATTTCGCCGATATTACTTAGAGCACAACCAACGACGGCGGCAACCCCTTAAGAGGGTCGATGTGCCTTGTACGGTGGCTGGTTCGGAGTGGGTATGGTATCAAATGAAAGTGGGGGTAAAGATATTTCCAACGGTACCAACTAAGCTGAAATCCATCGCCGAACGGAAAAATTATGGCCGAAATTAGAAGAAGGAAAAATAAGGAGAAGATGAAGATGAAAAATAAAGCGTAAAATAGTCCGGAAAATATTTAAAAATTAACTATCTAATTTTGTTTCAAGCTTGTTGACTATTTCCTAATTTCTAGTCCATTGAGATGACGTTTTTTATAATTGGAAAATAAATAGTGACATTTTTATAATTTATGTTAGTTATGGTAGTTTTTTTTCTAATTTTTCCCTAATTTATGGGTGGATTGGTTGGTATACCAACCTAAATTTTTCAATACCATATCCCAACCAATATATAATTGGTATCAAAAATTCACCATTTATACCAACCAATAACGTTGGTGTACCAATTGAGTGGTACGGTTGGTACTCAATTGGTACGGTTGGTAATGAGCTTCTAACAACATATTTATGGCCTACAAATTTAAAGGCCAAATACAAATAAGTGAAATAACAATACCATTCCAAAGTCTTATACAACTTCAACCAAATTACCAAATACAAAGTCATAAATTGAAAGTCAAAGTCCAAATAGCCAAACTGTCAAAGTACTAACAAATTCTCAAAACGATTGAAAAAAAATGATAGGTTTAAAGGCGAGATATGTTGACATGTTGAAGGCAATGATGGTGATACTGATAGGTCTAAGCATTTGTACTGGGACCGCCTATTCCTACCTCAAAATTTTGCGTAATAACATTCTCTACAATAATAGCATAAATAGTTTAAATACATATTGCAAATTCAATTGAATCGATTCGTTCATAATTAAGTAAAGAAATTGAAGACGAGAAAAAAAGTGTACTTAACAAAGAAGACGAGAGAATGAATGTATTTAGTGGGCGGCGAATCAAATAACAATAGATCTATGGCGAAGTGAGAGAGGAAAAGAAGTAGATCGATAAGTGAGATAGAGAACTCAGAAAACTCATAAGTGAGTGAGAGTGTGAGGCTGAGAGAGATTATATGTTAGTAAATTTTTACGGTTTGAATTTATTTTCAAATAAATATACGGTTGAAATTTAACGATATATATTTTTTAATTAAATAATTTAATATGATATAAGTCGATAGGTACGGTATATCATGGTATACAAAAATATATACCACATACCGTACCACATTTTAATGTTGGTACTGTATACTATATCATGTACCATATACAGAGTATTTAATATACCAACGTATTTAATAAGGTTGATATATGAATTGGTGGGGATGGTTTTATGTACCATTGCCAGCCCTACCCTAATTAATAGTGTTCTCTTTTTAATCGTTGTTCATAGTATATCCTTGTAATAAACTTTTTGTTCAAGAGTATTTAGTAATGAATTATATACGCCAAATACAATAAGGAGAATTTCGTATAAAAAAGAGAGGAGAATTTCATTGTCAACCACAAAATCTTGTGATCAACATTTGATACAAATCCACGAATCATTCTAAAATGATTTTTTACTTAATTATAAATAAAATTTTATCACAATTTATTTTCTTATTTCCATCGGAATGTTCCTTTATTGAGTATCCATAGTATGAACGATTATGATCGCTAATTTGCATGGCGGAATGAAAAAAGTCTTCGCTCGCATACGTCCTCTACGTGAGAATACTCTTCAAAGAAACCCATGCATCACTGAAAAGTCTGGAATGTCAAGCCATCGTTATATTCTACGGCAATCTCAATCATGGCAATATAAAAAAACATAGGTGAATCCACCGATCATGATCAAAATTTGAGTTGCGGTTAATATGTTGATATCAAATAACGCAGTAACACGCATGCATTTAGTTTGATGTGAGATATCGATAATGCCTAATTAATAAAACTAATAAGTCCATGTGGAACTCTCAACTCTCAAATATTGACAAGTAGGCACTAATTAGCGTGGCCACAAATGGTCAATTCGTTTCTTAACATGACTTTGTGTCCCAATATCGAATACAATGTAGAGAGAGTTTCTATGAATTCTATCAAAGGTCGCCTTCGTTCTTCAGTACCATATATTTATGTTATTGTCTGCTGTCAAAATAACTTGTGCCGTAAGATAGAAGAACTTTCCAAATGTGATTTACTAATTACTTGCAGTAAACATTTGATTACAAAGGTCGCTTTCATCCTTGAGAACCATGCATTTATGTTGTTGTGTAACAACACATATACTTGTGTCAAATTAACTTGTGCAAGAATATAGAAGCTAGAGTTTTTTATATGGTGATTTACTAATTAATTGATATACTTGAAGAGTTGAAGTAACCGAGTTGAAAATACAATATCATCCTCCCATTTAAGAATAATAGTTTGGATTAACTTCTTTTACGATTGATCTGACCAAAATGTAGCTGGATCTGAGAAGCGTTAGTTTGATTGATAGAGTAGCTCGATTATAAATGCATCGGTCAGGATGTTTGTTAGACTTGTTCTTTGGGTTTGGTGTTATATATGTATCGGTCATGATGTTTGTTAGCTAGAATTGTTGGTCGTGTTTTATGGAAGGGATGGTGAAACCAAACTATATAAGTAACTGAAGTAAGCATGATGCCAAAGAGGACGTAATTAAACTCCTCGATTCGTATATCAGAACTCAAAAGCATGCATGGATATGAGCTATGAGTAGTTTCCTTTGTTTGCATTACTATTGTCGGTGATAGGGTTCGGGTACGTTATCTTTAATCCAAAACAAGAAATGAAGGGGAAGGAAGGAATCGAAGGATAACTACTCATTTATACTCATTCGAATACAATATGCACGTAGTGAACTAGTGAAAGAGGGACGAAGGATCACATGAGCTTCAGTAATGCTCGAACTATATATATAGTGCTTATATATATATATATATATAATATTGAAGCTCGTGTTATCCATCATCGCTCTATCACTTTTATATATAGTGCTTATCCGTTGCGGAGGTCTGAAAGGGTTTTCTGTCCGGATTTTTGCCATTTCTCCATGAACTGGACGTCGGCGACGCCGTTACTTCTCATCGGAGTGACACCACATCTCCTAGAAGCTGATGCGTTGAAAAAGAATGTTAAAGAGATCGGGGTCCGACCTATGCAGTAACCTCACTCAGAATTTCACCAACGATCATGATGAACTTCCGATCCCGATCTTATTCGTCTTCTTCTTCACAGTAGTGTCTAGGAGGTGTGGTGTCACTCCGGTAAGAAGAAACGGCGTCGCCGGTGTCTGGATCGTGGAGAAACGGCAAAAATCCGGACGAAAAACCCGTTCGAACCTCCGCATCTGATAAATTATATATATATATATATATTTATATATCAAGTATTCAAGTTACCAGCTCTTCTGCGGACTCTGTGCCCAAACCCTCGAATTAGCTAGTAGTGCACCATCATCAGTTATATTCGATCAACGTAGCTACATGTTTTTTACTCTTTGATTGATTGATGCAGTTCTTATTTCCCATAATTTTTATCGAAGCATATATTGTACATACATGAATTAAATAAATGATATTACATTATTTTTTTAATTTTTAATTAATATTCAAATGGTGCAGTTATTATCACCCCACTAACTATTTTATTCACCCCACAAAGATTTCAATTATTAAAATATTATATTACCTAAGTGTAAAATGATTATTAAGTACACCATTTTTTTAAATACATAATCAATTAATTATATTTATATGTATACACAAAATACTTAATTTGTCATGAAATGTTAATATTTTTCACCCGATCTAAACATATTTATCTCTTATTGATTGAAAATTTCCATTTTTTCTGTTCGATATTCATTCGTAATTTGTTATTCAAATTATAAATCACTGTTAACTTAATAACATCTTTATAATACCTGGTTTACATCACAAATAAAAATTCTAACACCAAAATCAATCTTTTTTCATTGTTCAAAGTTGATAATCTACGATTTTTTCCGCAACTCAGTTATTAATCTATAAAAATTTTGACATTTATATTAGATAAACACTTAATTTTTTTTCTAGAAAAAAAACAATTAGATAGTTAAGAAAGAAATATATAAATTAGATTATAATTATATTTAGAACTGTATCATTATTATTATATTGGTGTAAATTAATTGAAAGATTGTCTCTAAAAATTATTTTTTATTCAATTCGATATTTCATTTAAATATAATTTTTTTTAAAAAAAGTGAATTAAGTAAATTTAATGTTAAATTTAAGATGTGAGGTGAAATAAGTAAAAAAGGTAACAAAGTATATAATAGCCGCACCCTGTTCAAATCTTCTGACTGGGAAAAACAAACTCATTTAGGAACTCTGATCGATTGGGGTTATATGAAGCAGTATCGTCCTTCGACTGTCTCCAATCGATCGGCCAATCACCGCCGGCGGCTGCTGATCATAAACCAAAAATCACTGTCGTCCCAATCTAAGAGCTCCACCAATATCTTAAAAAACCACTGTCATTTATCTTTGGTTTTGGGGATCAAACAAGATCCACACACCAGCCACCGCCACCGCCACCTCCTTCACCACCATACCAGCTTTCGAACCCCGCTAGCTCGTGAAGAAGTCAAAAGCATCAACCACAAAGCTAAAAGGAAAGCCAATTGTACCACCCGTCATTTATCATTCCTGCTCTAACTAGCTTTCGTCCCCCTTTTGATTTTTCTTTCTATTTGCCCCACCAAGGCCCAGGTCACCTAGATTTCGCCTCATTGCCGTGGGCTTCGCCTATGCTGCTTTAGCCCCAATTCGCTTCCGTTTTTTTGTTTTTGGTGTCGAACAAAATTTCTAACAGTAAGATTTTGGTATGCAAGAACTTCTCATTTGCTTCTGAGTCAGGGGATTAATTTGGAACAAGTTTGCAGCGCCCTTCAGTCAATATATACCTGAAGAGAGGGCATAATATAACGGGGTGGCAGTAGTATATGCCTATATGACGCTTGAAATTTGAAGAAGACGACTGAAAAAATGGTCTACTTTTAATTATGATGAAAAAGAATGATTACATTTCTTACAAGTAAAAACAAAAACCAAAACAAAAATTGATAACTGTATGTCAGATTCGAGCTGCTCCCTCGCTACTAGAAAAATAGCTGTAAATGTCACTTGATATGGCCACTGTGCTGGAAGAAACTGCTAAAAGGATCAACACCCATGATACTAGTCTGTCCTTCTTTGTTGCAATTCCATGAGTGTCCCTGCATTGCATAATGCATATCATTAAAAGAAAATGCATATCATTTATGCTTGGAAATGTTCATTACTTGACTCATCAAGAAATGGAGAACGCATGGTTTTCAAATCAAAGAAAGGAGGTATTCTCATTCAGAAAAACAATGGTAATAGCTGCAGATCAACACATGCTTTAATAAGCAGCAGACAAAACCTGATTTTATCAGATACAAAACTTTAGCATCATCACAAGTTCGATCATTACAGTCACTGTTGCTTCATTACCTGAGGGCAACTGCAGCTGGAAATATGAAACCAACGGAGATCGCAGCAGTAGCACCTGTGAACTGAAAGGCATCCCAGATACTGGGTATAAAATTGGCTCCCAAAAAGATAAAGCCCATCAGTGCTGCTGTTACAGAGTAGAATCTTCGATTGTCAAATGCAATAGGAATGGCATATGGAAAGAGAAGCCCGTCCAAATTGAGGCGAAGAGAGAAAAAGACAATGGGGAAAACCAGCATCAGGTGGAGGCCATAGCTCACCCTAACAATATCATCAAGAAATGAACTATATGGAATTCCTAGATCACCATCAAAATTTGCCAGTACATCATCCAGTGTTTGATCCCCAAAAAGTAGAAAACCAAAGAAGCTGGTTGCAACATATACGGATGAGCAAAATGTAAGTGACGTTCGTACGATTGACTTCATCTGGTTAGGGTCCATTAGCTCATTCTCAATCGGGTGAACTGCAATCGGGTACATCAGGAAAGTCATCAACAAGCTAAAAGAAACTGTATTGAGCAATCTCAGGATTATGCTATACACCAGCATTGCACTGATTGCAGACATTAGAATCTAACACTCACTGGATAGAGTTGGTTAAACGGCCAAGTTCTGGAATAAGGTTAATATTTCATATTAAACAAAGTATGCAACGACGATCACAAAACTACAATTCGATCGCATTTTATCAGTATTGTATGCTCAACAAGCAAAAAGTGAACAGTAAAGAACATTATGTATGCATGATTTCGGCTTATCAAATCTACATCGAGTGAAATGTATAAACACTTCTAGTTAATCACTATAGAATACAGAATGACATTGTCAAAAACACAAACCTAGCTAGCAGACTAATGCATTTAAACAGTGAAAATAATTCATTAAAATCAACAAGCTAGAATTTAGCTTCAAAATACTCACTGTTATGGTGGCAGATATATGCAGTAACAAGAATGGGAATGGTAGTGAAGAGCTTCCAAAACGATGCTTGGTCATCAAGTTTCGGCATCAACCGTGGAAATTCAACCCCTCCTTCCATCAGCTTAACTGTCGCCACTCCGGCTATGATCGCCACAAACACAACCGCCAAACCAACTGACAATGCCGATGTGTACCTCAAAGAATCTACCACCATCACCAGCACAACAAAATTAACAGAAAATCAGTCACTACATTTCAACAACAGTTACCATGCAAATTCAAGTTCAAGGTAAAAGTGGAGAAGTAAAAATTAGAGCGCGGTTGAATGTTACCCACGCGCTTGAAAGAGATGAGAGGCGCGAGCACAAGGAGCGTGGTAACAAGTAGCAGCGAGAATCGCGCGGTCCACAAACGGTTACCAAACCACTCCTCCATCACACCCGAGTGGTGGACCCCATCCGACCACGTCCCGGACAGCACATCACCTGCAACAGCCAATACGACGTCGTCAAAATCTCCGACCACCATTGAACCACGGAACCGATTGACTGGTTTTTAAGTTCAGTTACCCATGATGATCATGTAGACGACGAGCATGCCGAGGTTGTTAACGACAATACAGACCTGAAGGAGGTTCCGGATGGGCCCACCGAACGAATCCCCGACCAGACCGGAGTACGAGGAGGTCTTGGAGGCGCGTGTGAACCGGAGGATCATGTCGATGGACGACTCCGTCAGCACGGCGCCCAATACGATCATGATTAGGCCGGGAATCAACCCCAATTGCTTGACGGTGGCCGGCAGGGCCATGATTCCGGCGCCGACGATTGTGGTGGAGAGGTTGAACACGGCGCCGGAGAACGACGCGCCGTCGAAGCCGGACTCATTGTCGTCGCTGCGCTTTCTGGGCAACAGCGGGGCTTTCGGGATCCGCCGAAATTTCCTGTCTGTGGTCGGAATCGTCATCGGTTTTTCCGTTGGGATACGGGAAAAACCGTTGGGTGTTTGGGGCGGGGTGGAGGGAGATGAGACTTTGGTGACGCGTCTTTTATTCGTTTGAGAATTGAAACCGTCGAACCGTCTAATAAGAAGTTGACACGTATCGAATGTGAGTTGCAGAGAGGTTGCCGGTCGTCGCCGTTTTGTGAACAAGACGAAAAAGATTGGGAAAATCGTTACGTTTTGGCAAAGCGTAATACACAACGCAATCGAACTGTCTGTGTGTTTTGATTACTATGAACAATAAATCATGTATGTACACGGCGTGCACATAATATTCAATGCCTCGATGTGCCTTTGTATATCTTCGAGTATAAGTTTCATCATATTTGAAGGTCTAATTTGTTTGTTTGTTACTTCTTAAGAATGAGTTTATACTAGAATATAACTATATATAATTTTTTGTATTGGCAATAGAATGCAAAGTTGTCTTTATAGAGATATCGAGGTTAAAACTTCAAGAAAACAAACAACGAATATAATTTTTATATATTTTTTAGGAAGTTAAAATTATATAAATAGTCACCTGATGCATGATGAAATAATTGTGTATTATTGAATGATATGGTGGCCTATATATAGGCATTTACAAAACCACAATCCCGTAGGATTCGGAGTCATAATCTATTACGGAGATGCTAATCTATCTCCTAACAGGAAACCTATTAGGCTAAGACACACATAAGGGTAGAATAGTAATTCTCCCGGAACACTCCCCCTTGTGTCGCATGCCTAGGTTACATGGTGCACATATCGTTGCCTCGGTAAAAACCTTGTCAAGCAAAACAAAAACCTCTTGGGTAAAACAAAAGCTTGATCAAAGGGAAAAAGAGCACAACGCACCAACTACTTAAGGATCTTAACATGTGATGTAGACTCCCCCTGAAGTCTACCAAACTCTAGTGTTCCGATAAACGACGCATGCCAATGCTCTTCACATGTTTCACAAAAGTAGATTTAGGCAAAGACTTGGTGAAAAAATCCGCAACATTAGATTATGAACTCACTTGATTGATCTGAACATTCAAGAACTTCTGTTGTTGAACGTTGTAGAAGAACTTAGGCGAAATATGCTTGGTGTTGTCTCCCTTGATGAAACCTAACTTTGTCTGCTCTATGCAAGCAGCATTATCTTCATAAATGCACGTAGGTTGATCAGTTGTAGAGACTAATCCACAAGAATCACGAATATGGCGAACAAGTGATCGTAGCCAAACACATTCTTTAACTGCTTCATAGAGAGCGATGATCTCCGCGTGATTCGAAGAAGTAGCATCAAGAGTTTGCTTTGTGGATCTCCAAGATATCGCCGTATTCCCAATGGTGAACACATAACCGGTTTGAGAACGAGCCTTGTGAGGGTCAGAGAGGTACCCTGCATTGGCATAACCAACTAACAAGTTGTTTGGAGTCTTTGCATCGGGGGAAAGAGCTGCACGGGACCGGTTGCTGCTCTCGGCACCGCGCACGGTCTCCACGCCATGGCGGCCGGCGGCGTCGCTGCGGCGTACGGCGGTGGTGTGGGGAGATACCGTGGCGTTGTTCTCTCTGTAATAGGGGTAGAACAATCCCATGTTAAGGGAACCTTTCAAGTATTGAAACAAATGCTTGATTCCATTCCAATGACGTAGCGTAGGCGCGGAGCTAAATCTAGCTAATAAGTTCACTGCAAAAGATATGTCCGGTCTAGTGCATTGAGCAAGATACAATAGTGCCCCAATCGCACTAAGGTATGGAACTTCAAGACCAAGAACTTCTTCATCATCCTCTTTAGGACGGAAGGGATCCTTCTTGATATCTAGACTTCGGACGACCATGGGAGTAGACAATGGACTGCATAGATCCATATTGAAACGTCGAAGCATCTTCTGCGTGTAATTTGACTGATGCACTAAGATGCCGTCGGCCCTATGCACAAGCTCAAGGCCGAGACAGAATTTCGTCCTCCCTAGGTCTTTCATCTCAAATTCCGACTTCAAATAAGACACGGTCTCTTCAATCTCATCAAGAGTACCGATTATGTTCATGTCATCAACATAGACCGCAACGATGACGAATCTAGAATTTGTCTTTCGTATGAACACGCATGGGCATAGTTCATCATTCTTGTAACCCCTTCTAACCAAGTATTGATGCAACCGATTGTACCACATTCTTCCGGATTGCTTCAACCCGTACAATGAACGAGGTAATCTGACTGCATGAGCACTACGTGGTCTGGAGGCACTTGATGGAGGTAAAGGTAGTCCCTCTGGAGCTTTCATGTATATCTCTGCGTCAGTATCCCCATAGAGATAAGCTGTGACCACATCCATAAGCTGCATGTTTAGTCTTTCAGACACTACCAGACTAATAAGGTAGCGGAAGGTAATGATGTCCATAACAGGAGAATAAGTCTCTTCATAGTCAATATCAGGTCGTTGTGAGAATCCTTGCGCCACGAGTCTTACCTTATAGCGCACGATCTCGTTCATCTCATTACGCTTACGAACGAAGACCCATTTATGTCCAACATGTTTGACATCTCTTGGAGTCAATTCAACCTTTCCGAAGACTTCTCGCTTCGCTAATGAGTCAAGTTCTACCTGGATTGCTTCCTTCCACTTCGGCCAATCTGCTCTACGTTCGCATTCAGCTACAGAGCGAGGTTCAACGTCGTTTTCAGATATGATCTCATGTGCGACGGAATAAGCGAAAACGTCATCAATGCATGTAGTGGCTCGGTTTCGGACCGACTGCTCACTTGTGTAGTTCACTGAGATTTCGTTGTTCTCTGGAATCAAACAAGGTTCCATAGCGTCCCACGGTAACACTTGAGTTGATTCATAGACATAGCTGTAATCATAGACAACTTCATACGATGGTGATTCATCGTTGATGACGCGCTGTGCCTTAGTCATTCGCTTCTTTCTAGGTTTTGAATCCCTAGAGTTTATCGGTCTCCCCCTTTTTCTTTGAGGAGCCGAGGCCGAAGCTGCTCCATGCCGGGCCATCTCGGCATCGTCGCCACAAGGGGCGCCGGCAACACCACGGCGTACGGTGGTGCCGCCGCCGGCCTCCGTCCACTGTCAGGGGTGGTGCCAACGTTGCTAGGTCCAAGAGCTTGTATTCCACGCCCGTATTTCGGGACATCCAACCGTGCCGGTACGTTCGCAGCGGGTATGTATGATCTCGTCACTTTAGCAATATCTACAAAGCCGTCGGGCATCGAATCCGCGACTTTCTGGAGGTCGATAATGCGTTGCACTTCTAACTCGCTTTAAGCAGTGCGGGGATCATAATGAGACATAGTGGGGACACACCACGTCAATTCCTGACGTTCATTTGGAATGATAACATTCCCATCTCCCCCTAACGACGGGAAGCATGTCTCATCAAAGTGACAATCTGCAAATCTTGCAGTAAAGAGATCTCCGGTGGTTGGTTCTAAGTAGCGGACAATCGTTGGGGAATTATAGCCAACATAGATACCTAATCGTCTCTGAGGACCCATCTTAGTGCCTTTGTATATCTTCGAGTATAAGTTTCATCATATTTGAAGGTCTAATTTGTTTGTTTGTTACTTCTTAAGAATGAGTTTATGCTAGAATATAACTATATATAATTTTGTATTGGCAAGTGAATGCAAAGTTGTCTTTATAGAGGTATCGAGGTTAAAACTTCAAGAAAACAAACAACGAACATAATATTTATATATTTTTTAGGAAGTTAAAATTATATAAATAGTCACCAAGATTACAAAACAAGGGTGTCCCCCATACTCATCACTACCTAAAAACCAACAATCATAGTAGACAATTAATCTGAAAGATTATGCAATACTGTAATATAATTCATTCCAAAAACATTTGTTACATCCTCATGACCAATCTTTTAAGGATAAAACCGCTTCATCAAACACTATGTACCAAAACCCACAAGCATATATGCAGAGACAACCATGTAATGGCCCGCCCTTTTATTTAGTTTTATTTTCTTTTATTTCTTTTCTTTTGGTTAATCTTTTAGGAATTTAAGGATGAATTAAACTCTTCTTTAATGAAGAGGATATTGTTTTGTTTAGAGTTTAATATACTATTAAACTCTCCCTTGATAAGGTAGTATTTTGAGTTAGTCTTGCTCAGTTTTAAACGTGAGAGAAAGGGAGAATAATAGAGTTTATGTCGTCCTTCTTCTCGTCAGTTTTTGGGTGGGTTTTTTTTGCTAGCTATGGTAATCAGGTCACAAGGGAGGTCCGAGTTTTCTTCGAGATTTTTCAAAGCTATATAATATTCATATATTTTACGCATTCTTCGGGCGAATTGAGGAGGGAAATCTAGAAACAACCCAACTACGTTAAATTGTTTTCTTTCTCGTTGTTTCGGTTTCTTTTCCTTTTGGCTTAATCAAACCAATCGTCTGCTACTCTGCTTTGTTCTTCATAAATTTTCCTTGTATGGTTAGAAGGCACGAACGACGAGGAAAGGTCAACTGTTGTTGAGCATGGACATAGCTAGGCGATTTCTGTTTGTTGAAGTAGGGGATTTTACGTTCCAATGATAGATGTATTCTTGTTTCCATGGTTTGAAATGAGATATGGGTTTATCACAGGGGGCTGCATTTATGGTTCCCGTATATATAATTATAATTAGCTATCTTTGTATATATATTCACGATCTTGACTGTAACTGCATATTGAACCATGTTCTTGTTTATGAACGTTTACATATATAGATATCGAGGAGACATGCATGCTTCTGCATAAATGTATCTACCTAGTTATATTTGTGTGTGTATATATATAGTCTCTATCCAGAATGAAAGTTCACCCTGAAGTTTCAGAGTGAAGTTTCAATTTTGACACACTTTTCGGTCAAATTTTTTCACCATAAGTGACTCAATATTTAGGTATGCTATTCAAGATCATCTCTACAAAATTTCATCTAATTCGGACATCGTTAAGGTATTGAAATTAGATTAAATCAATGAATGAATTAAAACTGTTCAACGTGAACCGTTCGTGTAAATCTCAATTTTGAAAGCTCAAATCATTGTCAAATTGGATGAAACTTTATAGAGATGATCTTGAATAGCATATCTAAATATTGAATCACTTATGGTGAAAAAATTTGATCGAAAAGTGTGTCAAAATTGGAACTTCACTCTGAAACTTCAGAGTGAACATTCACTCTGGATATGGACTGTCTATATATAGTCTCTATCCAGAGTGAAGTTTCACTCTGAAATTACAGAGTGAAGTTTCAATTTTGGCACACTTTTCGGTCAATTGTTTTCACCATAAGCGATTCAATATTTAGGTATGTTATTCAAGATCATCTCTACAAAGTTTCATCCAATTTGACAATGGTTTGAGCTTTCAAAATTGAGATTTACACGAACGGTTCACGTTGAACAGTTTTAATTCATTCATTGATTTAATCTAATTTCAATACATTAACGATGTCCGAATTGGATGAAACCTTGTAGAGATGATCTTGAATAACATACTTAAATATTGAATCGCTTATGGTGAAAAAATTTGACCGAAAAGTGTGCCAAAATTGGAACTTCACTCTGTAATTTCAGAGTGAAGCTTCACTCTGTAATTTCAGAGTGAAGCTTCACTCTCGATAGAGATTATATATACTGCTAAGTTACTGCACGATTGGTTATAAGCCTTGGTTATTATATGATTTATATAGAGACGTAGATACATGCATATCTTTGTTTCCTAATGATTGACTGTCAGCATGTGATATATATATATATATATATATATATATAACTCTTATATTTGTACATATTCATTAAATTGTTGAGTAAGAGTGTGGATAGTGGTTAGAGCGAGAGTCGGAAACAACGAAGGCAAGGGTGTGGGCAAATGTTTTGTGTAGTTGAGCTTGAACCTCGTAGGGACCATGGTTCATACAAGTCTAGGAGTATATGAGATTGGGGTATCGGCGGGATAAATTGTCGGTACCGAGAAATTTGGATGATTTTTCGATTTGGAGATCTAGGGGAGAGCAAGAGGAGTAACAAAACAGGCAAGTGTTGGAGGAAGATAGAGGGGTTTGGTCGTAGGCATGTGGTGAGGTAGAGCGCTAAAGTATAAGTTGATATTTTGTATTGATCGATGAACTCTAATATGTGAGGGACTTTCTTCCCCTAATGAGTGGTGGTGGCTCATCCTTTTTCGATTTTTGTTTTTATTTGTGTAATTTTATATTTTTGAAGTACTAATTATAATTGTGGCTATGGAAGAACTATGAATGGGACGATGATGACTTCTTTAATTTATTTATGGTTTCGATTCTTGTTTAGGGGACAATATCACTACTACAATACCTCAATCACACAACAAACAACACAATGAAGTTGACCGCTTGTTTCACGACTTGATTCTCTTTATTCAACTAAATTTATCAATATGTGTTGTGTTATCAATGACTTTTCATTTTCAAATTTCATCACACAACACATTTGAAGTTTGTGTGTTGTATAGAAATTCTCCATTAAATTTTCGCAAAATGTAAAACTGTAGAGACAACAAAATCAAACTACTAATCGCATGACAAATACTTTTACAACACACAATATTTATTTTGTTGTTTGAGGGAAACTCATTTTATGTATCATATTCCAATATGTGCTTGGGGGGATGCCAATTGAACTTGCTAAAAGTTTGTACAACAGAAAATAAATCTTGTCTTGTAGGAATAATCATTTATACAACTAATACAATTTTGTGTTGTGTGCTTAGATTTCAAAACTTTTGGGGATGCCAAGTGAATTTGATTGTACAACAGAAAATGAATCTTGTCTTATATGAATAATCATATATACAACTAATACAACTTTTTTGTTGCGTGCTTATGTTTCAAAACTTTCAACATGTTCTAAGAGATGTCAAATGCATTTGATTGTACAATAGAAAATGAATATTGTCTTATAAGAATAAACATTTATACAACTAATACAACTTTTGTGCTGTGTGCTTATGTTATAAAACTTTCAACATGTTCTAAGGGATGCCAAGTGTATTTGATCGTACAACAGAAATGAATATTGTCTTGTATGAATATCATTTATACAACTAGTACAACTTTTCATGTTGTGAGATTCTGGTTCGATATGAGCTGGAAATATCACTTGCAATAATGACATACAACATATATAGCTTTTTAGTTGTAGGATTTTAGTTTAGTGTTTAGTGTTTAGGGTTTTAAATGAAATTTAATTTTATATTTTGGTTAAAAATTATATTATGATATTATGAAAAATAATTTTAAAATAAAAATAATTGAATACAAGGTTAATATTATGCCATATAGGCCATGTTTGACTATTAAATAATATTCAAATAATGAAAATTCTTTAAAAAATCATAGAAAATAGCTTAGGTATCTAAAAATGTCATCAAAAAATATTACGCTCACACGGTAGTACATTCTACGCACACATGTAAAAATTTCCACTGATTTATTTTCGCGTAACGCAATTATGCTTAGGGAGGTATAAAAAAATATATGATAAGTAGTTTATATATAAGTGTTGACCGGATCGATCAAGAACTAATCGTTGTCAAAAATAAATGAAATTTGAACCTTAACTATATTTAACTATGACGATCACATCCTACGGTCAATTTTTGAAAATATGGTCTACTCGATATAGTTTATATAGAATGACACACGTTCATATATAACGTAGTAAGAATGTTATACCACATTAGTACACACGTCGTGTTTCAAATGATCAATAGTCACAAACTGATGAAATTCGATTAATCATTAGATAGTATGTGTATGTCATCAATAAAATACTTGTATGGTACCAAATCGACATGTTATCGACAATGTTTAGATCTTGATTCACAAGATCAACCTTAAACACAACCGATGCATACTTATTACACAAAATTGTTTTTAACTACCCATCTTTGATTATCTCAATCTTTAAAGAAATTAGTCCGTACGTAAGATGTGATCACTATAATAAAGTATACATTTACGTATTACATGATTCGCTCACTTATTTGCGAGAAGATGCACGATTCACCTTCAACGTATAGTATAAAAAATAAAAATAAAAATATTCATACAACAAAAAAATACTTATTTTATTGTGTGATAGGATGTTAGAATCACTTTTAGTCAATGCCTATCTATGCGGGAATATTGCCTCTTCACTTTGGCATTTCAAAATTATTTTGGCATGTTAATATAGGAACTCATACAACAATAGAGTTTAAAACTCTTGTGTGAATGGGAAGCCAAACTTGTCAATTCCCATTGGAGGAAAATAATTTGCCTCTAAACTTAAGACACATTGGGGAAAAGTCCTTATATCTCCTCTAGCCGTGCCTCTTCTCATTTTCTTTTTCTTCTTATTTCCTCTTCTTTCTTTTCTCTTCTTCTACCTTGACACTTTGACAAAACAAAGAGCATAGCTCTCGTCAGCGCGGCCTCACCAAGACGCACCGTCTCCATCCCTAGCCTTCTTGCCAGCGCACCACCACCAATATATCTCCCTTTCTTTCCTCTATTGAACCCAGCTCGTCCATCCAACATAGAACCAGAAATTGGTGAGATCGGAGGAAGAACCCGACGAACCCAAAATCTGTAATTCTGATCGATTATTCGATCTCTAACAACGTCCCGACATGCGTTTGGTAAATCCTCGTTTCCCTATTGATTATCTACAGAAGGTGGTCGTTCTCTTGGTCACCGCCTCCTCGTCCAACGCCCCAATCGTCGTTCACTATGGCGTCATGACGCTTGCTTAGCCTCAACCTCCCTCGCCGCTGGCTTTGTCGACCACTCTATCAACCTCCCTCTTCATCGTGACCCAATGTTTCTGGTTCGTTCTCTCTCAACTCCCTTCTCACATCTCTCATACCCTTTTATTTCTTTACATCTTGTTCGTATGTATCTGCTTGGTATGAAGCTTTGAATTGTAAAATCACTTGCTTAGAACTTTAGATTGTCGATTGGGGGTGGGGGTCTATATTGGCTAAAATTGGGATGAGTCCTTCGATTTTAGGGTTTTCAGGACCTGAAATGATAGTTTAGTTCCTAAACCATATTCAAATCTAGGGACGATCATCATCAGCAAATTAGATTGGAAGAAGACCAAAAGTCGAAGCTTACACCAATAGAGCTCGATGAGGATGGAAAAAGGAGATCAATCTTCATATTCCTTAGTATTTCTTTTGCACTTTGGTATCTCAATGCCAAAAGAAATTGTTCATTTTCGATTAGATTTTTAGTTCTGACAAACAAGCCTCAAGGTGAGGTATGGGCTCTTCTACTAATACATGTTTTGTTTTGGATTTTAATTTGTGCTTTTATGCATAGCTTGAAACATCAATGGAAATGGAATTCGGATCCGAATGACTTTGTGTAGTGCTACGACAGAGGTGAGAAAATAGGTGAGACTGATAAATATAGGAAGGGTGCTAATTAACAGAAGTAAGTCGCTCTCTCTCATGCATATTGTTGTCACAGTATGTATCTATAAGTCTTTTGATTCCATCGACTCCCTTTAGATAATGCATATGTATATAATGGATGAAGTTTGCTGACTTGTATTGTGTAGGCAATGGATCATCATTCATTGTTTTTTGCTAGAATAATTGTTCCATTAAATTAAAAAATACAGAATCTGGGTCTTTGGCTAGAATAGTGGTCATGGAATGTGTGTCCATTTCTAGTAATTGAAATGTGTATCTTTGCTGGAACAAGAATATATTTATGTTAAGTACATTTGTCTTTCTTAGAGTTTGTCCTTCTCCATTTCTTGGTTTACATTTATTTGTTGTGCATACTTTCATTCTAAAATTATATAAATTCTATTTAGTAAACATTGATTTTGATAAAAATTAACCTCAACATCCATAGTTACCATTTTTCTAAAGGAGGTGTGGCCAAGTAGATTGTAGGCTATAGTTTTGTGTATGATCTCTTGAAACATAAGTGAGTTGGTTAAATATTAATTACACTAGTTTTACGCAGGTAAAGTAGTTGATGATTATATCTTGTCATATGTGTAGAGAACATTAAGTGCTCACTTTTGTCTTTGAAATGCTTTGTCCAAGTTTTTCTATCCAAGTGAATTCATGCTTACACTATTTTGAATAACTTTTCAGTGGGAGCGCAAGGGCTGACATGCTTACACCAAAGTTGATATCGATGAGATTAGGGAGTGGGCTGATCATATCCTCACCAAGTGCATGTAGGAGCATTATGTGGTCTGTTTTTTGCAAGAGGAAAAATGGTAGAACTATTTCATTCAATAGTTAGGAATCTGGACAACATTGCTTTTAGCTATATGAATGATTCCTCTATTTATATTTCAAGTACATTATTTAAGTAGGGATGTTGGAGTTATTTTAAATAGCTGCTATGACATTTGGAATCATGTTTCAAGTACATTATTTAAGTAGTGATGTTGAAGTACCCTAAATGTTGTTGTGACATTTGTGATCTTTTGTTGTGAAGTTTATGATTATTTGCATCTATTACATTTGCTTTTGTCATGATGATACCATATGAACAGTGAAAATGAATTGATTCACACAACAAGTTCATGTTGTTTTAAACTTGATTGGTTGTATGATGTAAATTCACACAACTACTTGAAGTATGTTTAAACTTGATTGGTTGTGTGATGTACCCTCACACAACTAGTTGAAGTAGGTTCAAACATTGGTTAGTTGTGTAATGAAATCATCTCACAACTAGTTGAAGTCATATCAAAATTAATTGGTTGTGTAATGAAATCTCACAACTAAATAACAATGGTTCAGACTAAGATTGGTTGTGCAACGCAGAGTAAATTATAAACAGTATTCATGGTATGAATTCACTAAAGACAATTAATTATAAAATTCACCTAACTAATTAGTTGTCCGATAAGGAACACACAACAAATATTGTGATTTCTATTTGTTGTCTGCAAACCACTTGCAGAGGGTGCCGTCGAGGGTGATGTCGAGGGTGCCGTCGAGGGTGATGTCGAGGGTGCTGTTGAGCAGCTGCCAAAGATTCTGCAGAGAGTCACACAACTAAAATTAATCTCTTGTTTGAATGTTTCAATCAGATAACACCGCCATACACAACAGTTTTCTCCCACTTCACGCAACTGTGATTCACTCTTGTGTGATGAAGTTATTGTAGTAGTGTATTGGTGCTTCTTCATGTTTCGATGCTTGTAGTTGTGTTTGATTGTTGATGTCTGAAACTGTATTATGAAATTTTGCTTTTGAAATTGGTTCTGTTATAGATGCACTTATGCAGTGTTATGTTCGAAGTAGTGAGTGGAGTACTGGTTTTACATATGAGTGGTAGATGGAGTGAATAGTGATTTTTTTGGGTGTAATGCAAGACAGCAATTGAGAAAGAAAGAATTGATATATTTGTTTGTAATTGAGAAAGAAAGAATTGATATATTTGTTTGTAATCGCTCATGAGTCATTTGAGAGTGGAATGTTTTATAATAAATTTTGTAATGAACTTGTATAAACTACAAAACTAGCTACAAAGTTATTAAAAGGTTTGGGCTTTTAGCATAATTAGGCCAAAAATATATGTTGGTACAAACTCATTATCAACTGTACCAACCGAATAAGTTGGTATACCGAGAAGATGGTATACCCACTTCATTGGGTGGTAATAGTAGCGATTTTTTCTTAACCGATTGTAGTTGGTTGGTAGATAGGCAAAATGTGGGTGGTATTATATCGAACCCACCCCTACCCATAAGTCAAAGTGATAGGATCACCTATCACCATATCCCATTATCCAGGCCCAAGCCCACCTTTGGAGCATCTACAATCATCTTTTGCTTCACTTGCATATCTTGACCGCCTCACATCATGTTCATCTCAACCAACTCCCTCCTTGTCTCTTACTTGTAAGTTTGCTGAGGTGTTCCATCTCAAGTAGTTGTTATTTTGTCTTTTGTAAGTTAGGGCGGTCCCAAAGTTGAATCTTATTGTTTTTCAGCAACGCAATTATGCGGATTTATGCCATATATATTCTGTAAGTTCCAGCCATTTTGGGCATGAATCAATCAATGAAAGAACTTTAGTCTTTGCATTTATGTTTTCCAATAGTTGTAGCCTATTATTTGGTATCTTAAAGCCAAAAAAAAAAATTCTGACCCGTGGGGGAATCGGAATACCCGACCCTCCTTCCCTCAACCAACCTCATCGCCAAGTCCAGTCCTTGCCAACTCCTCACAATGTAGTAGTTCTCACCCCCCCGGTCATCCTTTCGCCACTGCAACTCCATCGAGAACAACTACTACTCCATACCCTTCCGTCACAAACCAACGCCCCACTACTCCATCTCCACAGACCACCTCCAAACTTTTTCAAGCTGATATCGATGTCCTGTAGCAGCAAAGTGAGGACACCCAACACACAATGGCCAAAATTGTGCGCACGCTTAGTTTTCAAACCCAACAGTTTGCCACTTTCAGAAACCACGTTATGAATTACTGGGGACATTCACCATACCCATCTCCCACACCTCTTACATCACCAATTCATCGACCTTATTCCTCGGGTCTCAGTCTGCAGGCACAACCTTTCACTGTGTCTGCACCATCCTCCCCACACCACACCACTAACACCTAACTCACCTTTGGGTCATTCCAACCATCCACCTCCATTCCCCAACCACTGAACACAATGTTCACACTGGCTTTGAGGCAAACCATCAGCCTCACCCTCACATGAGCCACCCACCTTCCGGTTTCTAGGCACCTCCCACCACCTCACAACCACTTCCCCTAAACTACTCTCACAATCTCAATCCACCACCTCCCACACCTCCTCCAAACTACAACAATTTCGATGACTATATGCAACCCCTACCCAGCCAAACCCATTGTCACCACCAAGAAACCGGAGGGTAGAATTACCTATGTTCAATGGAAAAGACGTTATTGGCTGGCTCGCCATGACATAATGATATCTTCGTGTCATTCAGGTGGTTTCCTTGCACTTCAGGCCCAACACATCCATGTGGATGAATTCTTTTGAGACTTGGCACCCCCATACCTTTTGGGCTGAGTTTGTTATTGCTCTCTAGTTGCGTTTTGGTACCAGCATGATTTCCGACATCAAAGGCCAATTATCCTACCTCCAACAGTCTAACAATGTTGATGATTTCATCACTAGTTTCACCAAGTTGTCGTGTCGTGTTCTGGATTGGCCTGACCACGAGTTAATCCACATGTTTCTCGTCAGTCTTCGCTATGACCTCTGTCACGACATCAGAGCTCTTAACCTCCAAATCTTAGAGGAAGCCCACCGTCTCGCACGTTTATATGAGACCAGGAACAAGAAGCTTCACGCTCCGAGCACCACCCATTTCTACCGGCCAAATACCACTTACTCCTACAATCGTGCCAACTCCTCCACGCCTTCTCCTACGGCTTCAACAACCACCCCTCATCCAACACCAATCTTTCCACCTCACCACTCTGAACTAACTCCATTACATAATCCCTCCCCAAAGTCTCCACCTTTCCGCCACCTATCCAAAGCAGAGCAACGTGAATACATGGTTAAGAACTTATGTTTCGGCTGCGGTGGTCCTTACTTCGACAACCATGTATGTCGCCAACCATTCTTGGCCATTTTGGACCCATTGTAAGAGACCGAGTTGGAGGAGTTACCGGAACATCAAGGTCCAACTGACGAACCAACCAATATTGATGCCGACATCACTTACCCACTCCACGCCATAACTATCACTAAACTCAGTGATATGGTGCATTTGAAAGGGTCCATCTCCTGCGAGCCTATTGATAGCTTCTTTGATTGCGGTGCGGCAACAAATTTTTTGAATCCGGCAGTGATTCATTAATTGGGCTACCCATTTCTCCTCCCAATGGCCTTCGCTTTACTGCTGGATCTGGTCACTCTTTGTGCCCATGCGACATCAAGCACGACATCACTGTGTGTGCCAAAACCTACCAATTCACAAGCTCTTTCCTCCTCCTCGCAGTGGTCGACTGTGACCTTGTTCTTGGTGGTTAGTGGCTTGATACTTTGGGCTTCATAGGATGGCATTTCCTAGATAAGATTATGGTATTCCTACAAATTGGCACTCGACATGTCCTCATAGGCATTCATTTTAATCCAGATAACACTATTGAGGTGTCAGACATCCTCAATATCATTCCATCAAAACACATGGATTCTGTCCCTCCTCTTTACTCTTTTCTTGCCAAAAGTGATTCCCTTCACCCTTCACCCATAAATTGTCCAATTACTTAAACCAGTTTAAACCCATTTTCGAACCCCCTGTGGGCCTTCCCCAATCAGAGCAATTGACCACAAAATTCTACTAAAACCTAACTCTGGGTCAGTAAGTGTGCGGTCGTATCAGTATGCGCACTCCCATAAAGTAGAACTTGAAGCCCAGGTCCGGGAAATGTTGAAATTGGGCCTTATACCGCCTAACACCAATCCATTCTCATCCCATGTGTTGTTGGTCGGCAAAAAAAAAGGGAAGTTGGCGGTTTTGCATCGATTATAGGGAGTTGAACTCGATCACCATCAAGGACTGTTTTCCAATTCTCGTAGTCAATGAATTGTTTGATGAACTACATGGTGCAATAATTTTTTCCAAATTGGATCTTCGCTTCGGTTACCACCAAATTTATGAGCGTGGATGATATTTTCAAGACCGCATTTAGGACACCTGAAGGACATTATGAATTTGTGGTAATGTCGTTTGGCCTTACTAATGCTCCTTCTACTTTTCAAGCTCTTATGAATTAGATACTTGGTGATCTACTTCGAAAAAGGTTTATTAGTTTTCTTTGATGATATTTTGATCTATGCAAAAGATTGGACTTCACACTTGCATCTTCTCCAGCAAGTTTTCACTATATTGTAGACCCACCAATTACATGTGAAGCTTTCAAAGTGCAAGTTTGGTTAAACCAACATCAATTACCTAGGCCACTGCATCTTTGCCGAGGGTATCTCAATGGACCCAGACAAAGTCCAAAGCATCACACAATGGCCCAAACCTCAGACATCAAAGCCCTACGCAGTTTTCTAGGTATGGTTGTACTACATACGCTTTGTGAAAGACTACAACCTCAATGCAAAGCCTCTTAACAACATGCTAAAGCTCAACAATTTCCTTTGGACACCCGATGCCGAATCAGCCTTCTTGGCTCTCAAGCAGTGACGGATTCAGGATCCGAAACTTGTCTAGGCTACAAACTACTAGTATAAGTTTATCGTAAAATAACACTTAATTATATAAATCATAGCCTCCAACGAGTCCTTTGTTTTGCAATGAAATCAAAACTTCTAGTTAGGTTTTCTTACAGTATTTACATCATTAGCAATAAACTACATAAAGATGATACTAAATTACTAATAGACATGAATTTGCTTGAAAATTTTATACTGCATACCATTTTAAAAATATAATGAATGACAATATTAGAAGTGCATGCAAACAGAGGACCAAGTTGAATCAGATGGAAGAAAATGCACATACATGGAGATGATATGCGCTATCAATTGGTGAAGGGATGCATAGACATAATCCCAGAATTAGGAAAGGGTGAGGCATTTGACTATAAAACACATTTCAAAATTATATCTAGCATTAGTTGTCGACTTGCTGCTTAAATCCAACTGGAGAGTGGCTCACAATTGCTAGAGAATGGGGAAGAAAACAAAATAAGTGAGAAAGAAAACGAAGAAGAAAGTAAAAAAGGAAGAGAAAATGGAGGAAAGCAGGTTTCGAACCATAGTCACAAGGTTATAAAGCATGAGACCAAACCAATTGGACTAACACAAATATGAAAATCAAATAGCATGCCAAAACATATTAGTAGTAAAGAAAACTTCGTCTAGCTTGAGCCCATAGAACCTACCATGTGGATCTGCCATTGCTCTTAAGGCAGCAATCACGACTGGTCCAATTTTGGCTCTTCTGAACTTTGATGAGGAGTTCTTCATCAAAAAGGATGCAAGTGGTCAAGGAATCGGTGCCATACCTACTAAAAACCGATATTCGATTGAATTCTTGAGCAAGAACTTGGCACCTCACAACTAGTCTCTTTCCACATATGAAAAAGAGTTATTGGTAGTGTTACAAGCGGTCACAACTTGGAGACCTTACCTCCTTGATCACCACTTCACAATCATCACCAACCATCAACCACTCCTCCACATGCTCACACAACGCATCACAACCCCGGCACAACACAAGTGGATCTCTAAACTGTTGGGCTACGATTATAAGGTCAAGTATAGAGCTGGGCACTTGAACACGGGCTGGACACTCTTTCCCGCCATCATGAGTTCTATAGCATTCAACATTTCTCCACTCCTACTTTTGACTGTGTTACTGCTATTGACAAAATTTGTAGACATGACCCCGAGGCCTCTGCCATCCTCACGACATTGGAAGTTGGCAAAGAAACCAAGAAGAGGTTTACATTACACAATGGTAGGTTAATGTAAAAAGAAATTTTTTTGTGCCTTATACCTCGGATTGGCGCAACAATCTCCTGTTCGAGGACCACTCGACCTTGGCTGCAGGACACTCGGGTTTCCTCCGCACCCTCAAGCGCATCACAAGAAATTTCGCTTGGCCGAGCATTCGTAAAGATGTCAAGCGCTATGTAGCCACTTGTGATCAATGCCAACGAGTCATTTACGAAGCCATCCACCCTCCCTGCCTTCTCCAGCCGCTGCCTATCCCTGACAGTGTGTGGCTCAACATCGCCATGGACTTCATCGATGGCCTCCCACCGTCCGACGGCAAAACATCCATTCTGGTGGTAGTTGACCGCCTTTCCAAATACAGGCATTTCATAGAGGTCACTCACCCCTACACAACAGCCCAGATTGCTGAAGTTTTCACCAAGGAGATATTCCGCCTGCACGGCATGCCCAAGTCAATTGTGACTGACCGAGACCGAATCTTTATTTCCAATTTCTGGGAGCACTTCTTCAAAATGCAAGGTACGAAGCTCTACCGCAGCTCCGCCTATCACCCCCAAACTGACAGTCAATATGAAGTCTTAAAATCACAGTATGGAACACTTCATTCGGTGTTTCATTGCCGACAAACCTGCTTCTTAGGCACATCTCCTCCACTGGGCTAAGTGGTGGTACAACTCCACCTACCATTCGGCCATCAACATGACGCCGTTCCAGGCTGTTTACGACTATCCACCACTTGAAATCTCTCGTTACCTGCCGGGGACGAGCAACAATGATTCAGTTGATGTCAAACTTCAAACCAGAGATGAATTGCTTTCTCAGCTCAAGACTCACCTTCAGATCACTTAGAATTGAATGAAGCAGCACCATGACCGCCAACGTTCCGAGCACGAATTCACGGTGGATGACTGGGTTTTCCTCAAGTTACACCCTTATCGGCATAAATCATTAGTTAAGCGACCATCATAGAAGTTAGCTCCTCGATTCTTTGGCCCTTTTTAGATCATAGCCAAGATCGGGAAGGTAGCTTATTGTCTTCGCCTTCCGGACCATTGCCGACTTCATCCCATATTCCATGTCTCTTTGTTGAAGCGGTGTTTAGGGGAGAAAGCTCTGGTGTCCCAGAACCTTCCTCACTTCGACAAAGATGGCAATCTCGATCCCCAACCTAAATGTGTTCTTGACATGGCCATCATGACTAAGAATCACAAACAGATTACTAAGTGGTTGATTGCCTAGGCTGGACTTCCACTGGAAGATGCGACTTTGGAGGAGGCTTAGTCCATTGTCCGTCTCTTTCCTTCATTCCAAGCTTGAGGGCAAGCTTTGTTATGGGGGAGGACTTGATAGGATCACGAGGGGTGGGCACGGGACAGAGCTCATCCCACGCCTCATCACACTCTTTTGAATCGGGACGTGATCGGAACGGGACGAGGGTTTTTAAGAATGCATCCCACTCGGGATTAATCCCGGTTGGGACGGAACGAGACAAATCTCATCTTCCTATGAAGTTAAATAAAAACATATATTTTTACTTTTTCAAATGAAATTTTAACAAAAAAATGCATATTATCTTCAAAATATTATAATTTACCATTATTATTTGACTTTATATAATTTTGGAGTTATTAAGAACATAAATTAGTTTCATTTTGATACAAATATATAAGAATTTTTAAGTTTTCATTAAAGGTGGAACGAGACGGGAGGAAGCGGGATATAAATTATTCGTCCCACGTCTCATCCCACTATTATAAAATGGGACATGATCGGGACGGGACTGATATTTTTAGACCTCCGTCCCGTCCCGTCGAATTTCGGGACGGAATCAGAACAAGATCCGAATTTCCGTTTTTTATGCCCACCCTCACGGATCACTTATCACCCTAGCCCATTATCCAGGCCCAAGCCCACCTTCAGAGCATCTACAATCATCTTCTGCTCCACCTGCACATCCTGACCGTCCCACATCACGTTCATCTCAACCAGCTCCTTCCTTGTCTCTTACTTGTCAGTCTGCCGACGTGCTGCATCTCAAGTAGTTGTTATTTTGTCTTCTGTAAGTTAGGGCGGTCCCAAAGCTGAATCTTACTTTTTTACTGCAAGACAATTATGCCATATATATTCTGTAAGTTCCAGCCGTTCTGGGCATGAATCAATCAATGAATGAACTTTAGTCTCTGCATTTATGTTTCCCAGTAGTTGTAGCCTATCACAAAGCCTGGGCATATTTATGGAACTAAAACCAGAAAGGAAACGAAAGAAAAATCCCTAAACACTCATTTGCTCAAAACGCCATGAAGCAGAGAAAATTGATTTGCGAAGGGAAGATTTCTCAACTAGGTGACGATTTATTGGGTCAGATCGTGAAATGGGTGAGCGATCCGGAAGATAGGAAACGGGTTTCTGAAGTCTGCAAACAATGGTCGACAGTAGAGGGTCTTACCAGAAGGTCACTTACTTTACTGGATCTGAGATTTCTGCGTCGGGTACTGCCTCGATTCCCGAATCTGGTTACATTCCAGACATCTCAGCCTATCTCGGAGGAAGATGACCTCTTGTTCGTAGCCCAAACCTGTCCCAAGCTGGAGGCCATCAATCTCACCACAAAACCTGGCGGATATGGGGTGTTACCGGAGAACGGCCTTTCCGGTCTGTCAACTGGCGGTGGCCTTCCGAGACTGTCCAAGGTTATTCTCAGAGGGAGAGTGAATGTAAGCATTGAAGAATGGCTGCATAAGTTGGCACCTGATCACTTGACTTATTTGGATTTGCACTACTGCGGCTGGGTCGATGACGATGCCATAGAACCAATTGGGCTACATTGCACTTGTTTGAGCTATTTGAATTTAGGATATTCTGATATTTCGGACAATTGTTTGAAATTGTTGGCACATGGAAAGTGCTCAGAAACCCTCGAATCATTGGTGCTTGCTGGATGCGCTGACATTTCGGACAATGGTTTGAGATTGCTGGCTAACATTTCGGACGATGGTTTGAGATTGTTGGCAAATGGAAGGGGCTTAAAAACCCTCAAGACACTGGGACTTTCTGGATGCTCTAAAATTTCGGACGATGGTTTGAGATGGTTGGCACATGGAAGCTTCTCTAAAACCCTCAAGACATTGGAGCTAGCTGACTGCACTGAAATAACTGAATCAGGGCTCTCGCATTTGCAGAATATGACATGCTTGGAGGAGCTGGATTTGAATAGCACTGAAGTCGATGATGATGGAGTTATAGCAGCAGTATCTGGAAATCAATCCATCAAGAAGTTGAACTTGAGTTGGCTGTACGAACTGTCCGACCAAACCCTGTTTTTTGTTGCTGATAATTGCCCCAAGTTGGAGTTTCTTGATATAAGTGGTGCTGATGTAACTGGCGCTGGCATTCGTGCACTTTCCGGTCACAAGTGCCTGGAGTCTTTTGTTTGGTGCACATCTGAAACAAAATTCATGTCTGATCTCGAACACATGGTGCTTGGGTGCCAATCACTCAAGTCTATTGTCCTGAGCAAGCACCCTATGAACTTAATTCCGGATTGCGTTAGCAGAATTGCTACCTATGAATTCTTTGATGATGAAGATGACTCAACTTAACCAGGGTTGTGAAAGTAAGTTTCGACTTTTGCTATGCTTTTTCACTGTTTCAAATTCAGCAACTGACATGTTTAGACAGCTATTCAGCCCTAGCTAGTAGCAAGTTTATTCAAGTTCTTGAGCTATTTGAGTTTGCTATGAGTTTTAGATCATTACATCTCTTCTCTTACTTCATAATTTCACATATTGACAATGTAGAGACAGAGGAGGCACTCATTGTTTTCCCAATTAACTAGTTGAAGAGTTTAAACCGTGGATGTTGAATCTAGGCAGTACTTTTTGGAATTCAACTTCTAACAACTGGCTTCTGTTCATGTAAGATGTAGGAGTTATAAAATTTTCGAATTACATGCCCAACATTCATGAACGTATGAAATTCTCACTCCAAAAACTAGCACTGAGTATTTGCATTTTGAATTAGCAATGAAGCCAACAGTTACAAGCATTCCTACTTAGATGTGCGGTTTCAAAGAATCAACACTTACGTCTTCCATGCCACTTGAGACCTTCATCCGTTAAAAATCATAACAAAAATTCTACACCCTTCATTTGGAGAACTCTCCTCGCTTTCCTCTTACAGCAATATAACTGAGACAATGACCTCAGGTCCTCAGGAAACGACGGCTTTACTTTACGTGTGATAAAATTAGGGAATTAGTTCTAACCCAATCTATATGCTTGTCGAGTTATTATTTGATTTCTTGATTGGGTGAGATAGGATAGAAGATCGTTCTCTGAGGAGGGCAAGCAATGATTAAGGGTTGAAGCAGAACCTCCATTTGTCTTCTCAATCCTTACATCTATTTGCCTAGTTAAATTCTAAAATATGTCCTATCACCTGTATTCTGATGAACCCCAAGATAACAAAATCGAGGAATGATATATCATGTGTTTTAGCTCAGCAAGAAAGTGTTCTGATATGTTTAGACAATTCTCCCCTCCCTCTTTCCTTACATTAATACAACTGTGACAAGAACCATTGTTTCCTGAGGTTCTACTTGTAATAAATTTAGGAAATACTAACCCTATAATTATGCCTGTACGTTTTTAATTTATCAAGCTTAATCACCAAGAGTCCAATACAAAGGATAGGAAGATCGTCCTCTGAGGAGCGCAAGCAATGGTTGAGGGTTTAGGTTCTAAATTGAACACACATATGAGAAGATCCCAATTTTATCAATTGTGTACTGGATAGCTACATTAGGAAACATAGTTACATTCGAAACTGTCCTATCACCTCTATTCTGAATTTCTGATGAACCCGAAGATAACAAAATCGAAGAAATCAATGTCACTGCAATGTGTAGAGATCAAGATAAAAGTGTATTCTCATTAATTACGTTAGTTTATGATTGTTTTTCTCACTGCATTATTCGACAAAACAAACAAATTTTATGTGGTTAAGACTTAAGTGGAAGCTAGAACAGTTCTAGCAACAATTACACTGAGATGATGGAGTTTAAGTGGTCACGACTGCTCTCTGTTTTTTTTTTTTTTTTGGAGATCGGGGAATCAATTAAGCTCCGCGCATCTGCTTTCGTCGTTAACTAGCTTCCCTCAACCCAAAAGGTTTCCTGTTCTTGTGGTCCTTGGAGTATTCCTAATTCACTGAGGTGATTATATTTGAATGAGTATACCTAATCATATAAGGAAGATTAAGAGTTTTGTGTACAGGTATAAAATTCCTAATGCTATTAAGTTTAGAAGCCTTTATGGTGCCAAAGCTGATAAGCCTATAAAAGTTCTAATCCCAGTTCTAGTTACCACAACCTCTCGGCCGGTTATTAGAGAAAGAAGCAGCAAGACCGATCATATCAACCAAGTCCCACAATCTGCACACACTTGCTATAACAATCGTGCTCTTCTTCTTGAGCATAATATTTAACATCTTTTAATTTCTTCAACCCCAAGGAACCAGAAAATCGAGTAGGGGAGTGAAGATGGTGGAGATTTCTCAACTGCCTGACGACTTATTAGGTGAGATCCTGAAACGGAACGTCAATCCCTATGATAGGAATCGGGTCTCTGAAGTATGCAAACGATGGTTGACAGTTGAGGGACTTACCAGAAGGTCACTTTATCTTCGCAAACTCATTTTTCTCCGTAAGGTACTGCCACGATTTCCGAATCTAGTAACGTTCAAGATATTCAACCCTATCTCTGAGGAAGCCGATCTCGAATTCATAGCCCAAACATGTTCCAAACTGCAGGTCATCAATTTACATCGTCCCAAAAAATACGGATATCAGTTGTTACCGAAGAACGGTCTGTCAGCTGACGGCGGCCTTATGAACTTGTCCAATGTTTCGCTAAGAGAGAGACGGAATGGAAGAAGAATTCGTAGATGGCTGCATCAGTTGGCACCTGATTACTTGACTTATTTGGATTTGCGGAAGTGTTGCTATTACAATGACAGGCGCATGGTCGATGATAGTGAGGTCGAAGAAATTGAGGGATTGTGCACTCGTTTGACCTATCTGAATTTAGGACATTCCCATATTTCAGACAAGACTTTGAGATTGTTGGCAAATGCAAGGTTCTCAAAAACCCTCAGGACATTGGTGCTTGCTCATTGCTTATATATAACTGATGCTGGGGTTACGCATTTGCAGAATATGCAATCCTTGGAGGAGCTCGATTTGCAAAGCTGCGGCGATCATGTCACTGATATTGGAGTTAAGAAAGCAATCTCTGAAAATCGATCCATCAAGAAGTTGAACTTGCGTAATTTAAACAATGTGTCAGACCAAAGCATGGTTTTTGTTGCTGAGAACTGCCGTAACTTAGAGAGTCTTAATATAAGTGGTACTGGTGTAACTAGCGCTGGAATTCGAGCACTTTCCGGTCACAAGTGTCTAGAGACTCTTGTTTGGTGCATGTATGGTGAAATTTGTTGGTCTGATGTCGAGCATATGGTGCTTGGGTGCCAGTCACTCAAGTCTATCGTCTTGAGGAAGCAGCATTTGAACCAAGTTCCGGCAAGCGTTAGCAGAATTGCGACCTTCGTTGATTAGTGGTGAAGATGACTTCAACTTCACCAGGGATGTGAAATTAGTAATAAGTTATTTTTCATTGTTTCAAGTTCAGCCACTTACATGTTTAGATTTCCATCTTCAGCCCTACTAAGTATATCCCGTTGGACCTATTTGAGTTTGCTACATGAACATTCAGTTCATGACATCTTTTACTTCATAATATCATATAGACTAATGTAGACAAAGGGGCACTCATTTTTGCTCCAATGAACTATTTAAGAATTTGAAGCCCGGATGATGAATTTACGTAGTATGTCAATTTTTTTTATCCATGTAACCAAAGAAAGAAGATACAAGACGAACAAAACAAACGTTTTTCTTCTCCTTCAGTTATGTTGATCATCGCGCACATCCTTCCAACTCCAAGGAGCCTCCTTCGTTCAGTCCAATTTTGTCTTACTAAAAAAGTAAATAATTTCTCCATTCTTTTTTACTTTTAATCCTTTTATTCCATAAGATTGGATGTGGAGCACATGGTGCTTGGATGCCAGTCAGTCAAGTCTTGAAAATGTAATGGCCGGCTGTGTATTTGAGCTCAGTCAAAAAGCGTTTTGATGTGTTTTGAATTCACTTGTGTCAAACTGTCAATATATTCACCAACTCACCTACAATGTGCAGAAATCAAAGTAAATAAGCGCATTCTAATCAAATAAAGCTACCGAATTAGATCACACTTTCAAAAGTACAAAGACAACACATAATATGATAATGGTCTAGGCCTGATACAGTTCATTTGATATCCATTCAAAGTTATTACTCTGAGCAAATCAGCGCTTTCTCTTTTTCTCGGGGTTTTTAGTTCTATCATGAACTCTGGAGTCTAGATCTGACTGTGAAGATACCAATTTGGCCGCTACAGCACAAGTCCATAAAGCTCTTTCAACATCTGATGGTGTGAAGGTTTCCCCATCTGCACTCAATTCCTGCACACAATCCTCCAACAGATCAGATGCTTATGGTAGCAGCACATTCATTCCAGTAAACGGCAAAGCTCTATATGTATGATAAATATATATAGGGTAAATTTCAGACAGAAGCAATGCACTCACATACGGTAAGCGTGAGAATGACAAATATACATTTTTTTTATTAACACCAAGCTAAGCTGTTTTACCAATCTAATTAACACCTGCTTTGACCTAGATGGCAATGCAGTCAGATCAGATGTGCAGTAATAAAAAATATAAAGATATATGAAGCGATTTTATAAGGTTAAGTAAAACTTATGACAATAGATCTTGTTTCCTCACGACTCGAAAGTATCTTCATGGTCAGTCAGATAGTTAAATATGGGTCAGTCAGTTCAAGCTAAATCTGAAATTTCATTTACCATACTTCCTCTTCTCAAAGACCATATGCATTTACAAACTTAGCACATCTGTGATGATCACTGGGCAAGTACACTCTGCCTTCATCACGATATGACTAAGATCTCAACGGTAAAGCTGGTCTGTAATGGTGATGAGTAAGAAGACTGACCTTGGCTTTCGTCTGCAGCTTCTCCGCAAACAACAGATACTGCTTGAGTGAATAGTCCTTGCTATTACCAAGAGCTGCCTCCATGGCCTTTTCATCAATCACCAACAAAAACACATGTTCAAAATCCAAAACCAAACAGCAATAACTGAAATTAAATTCACCACACACCTCGTCGGACATGAAGGGTGCCACATCCGGCGCATAAGCTGCCAGAACAGCCGAGGCCGTGGCCGGACCCACGCCTTTGAGCACAGTGAGCTCATTCACCGCCTTTGAGAGGTCCGGAAGCGACCCGAACGCCTTCTCGGAGGCCGATTTCACCGCCGAATCGTCCAACGCCGAAACAAAATCCAACAACCTCGGCCTCAAAATGCACAGTATAACATTCATGCTATTCAGTCTCCAATACCCAAATTGAAAGTTACAGTATTTGAAAGATTCTAGGAAATGAAGGGTTAATATAGAGAGAGAGAGAGAGAGAGGAGGTACCGCCACTTGCCACGTGTGAGCTTCCAGCGCATGAGGTCGGAGAGGTCGGAGGTGGTGAGGTAGGGGTTAGGGTTCCGGCGGCGGAGGAGAGGAGGGAGGTGGTTGCGGTAAAAGTCATCTAGAGAAACCAGATTGGGTTTGTTGAGAGATTCAATGCGGGAGGAATAAGAGGAGAGGGCTTCCTTCCACGCACTCAGATTTGAACACTCGAATTCCATTACCGCCTTCCGAAGGCGAGGCTTCACTTCCCGCTTTAATTTCTGCGCTTCTGGAGTAATTACTTGGACTTGGGTTAGTAATTTGGTCATTCGGTTGGATACGGGTTTTCTAAAGAAAGTGAACTTTTCTTAGAAAATAATTTTGGGAAGAAAGTTTTTTAGAAAACCATTTTATGAGGAAAGTTCCCTGTGAACTTTCTTTAGAAATGTTATGAGAAAAGTTCCTCTAAAAGAAACCATTTATGTGGACAGTTTGTTGTGAACTTTCTCATCAAATAAAGAGGAAAATTTACCAACAGTCTCTGAACTCTTATTCTGATATCAATAAGGTACTTCTGTTAAAACTTTTGAAATATTCCGTTAAAATATTCTTTTTTCTGTTAATTTTGTCATTTTGTTATTTGTTAGTTGGGAATTTATTTCTTTGAGTTGATCTAATCGAATATTAAACCTTTCGAGTTGTTCTGCAACTTTATTATTGCCTTTTTCTCTATATAGATAATCTAGAAATTCAATCAGGCTAGGTCTTAACGGATCAATATTTGCTACTCCAATCTCCTCTTGGAGATGAATATGTTCGTCGTATAGGATATTTAATATTCTACAAACGTATTATATGGAGTACTGGTTTTCTTGAATATGTTTTGAATGAAAGCACACTTGCCACTTATCAGTAGCTTTTTCAGTACAAAAAGAATGGTAATTTTTAGGTCTGACTTCTTTTTTATTGGATAAAATAAGCCAATTTTGTGGCATAAGCCTGATCTTCACTTGTTTCTGAGCGAAACAAGCTCTGATACCAGCTATGGCGAATCTAACCGATGCTCAAAATGTGAAGAGGTTTCTGATCTTCTTCAAAAATTTCTTGAAGAACTTCGATATTTTCTTGGGATGCGTAGATTCTACGCTGTATTATGTAGATAATATCCCAATAATTTTTGGGATTTCTTGGAAGGTTCTTTCTATTTCTTATTAGTTTTTTATATTTTTCTTTTTCTTGTTGCAGTTCTTTTAAAGACAGTTTAGCAAACGCTAAAAACCTAAGTCTAGAAGCTATGATAACTGCTATGATGATAAAATAAATGTTTACCTTTTGAGTATAGAGAGTAGATTTAAAGATTAGTAAACTGCTTAGAAAAATAAATTTTAAGAATTAGGTCCACCATGGTCCGTCAAAATTTTAACAAAATGACAAAATTAACAGAAAAAAAAATATTTTAACGGAATATTCTAAAAGTTTTAACATAAGTACCTTATTGATATCAGAATAAGAGTTCAGGGATCTCTTTGATCCTTTTTAAAGGTCAGGGATCAAATTGTCCTTACCACATGAGTTCATGGACGGTTGGTGAATTTTCCTCTAAAATAAATTATATCTCTAGATTTGCTCTCTTTTTTTTCTTTCTATTTTCCAAATAGTTAAACAGTATTATAATGACACCCGCTTGGTGACCTAACCCGCTTACAATCGATGATATAGCTCGTAGTTGAACCGGTGATATTGAAGAGATATTCTCTAGCGACCTTAAAAAATTTGACATTATTGATAATTGGTATTCTCTTAACGGCGATCTACTAATTTTTATTTGTTTTAGTAGTTAAAGACTTAGGGTTTTGAATTACAAAAATACCTGTGATTTATTAGGCCTTGAAATCTATGTGGCAACACAAGTTTGTGTTGAAGTTCATTGCTTACTATTCTTTTTAAGGCATATTCGATTATTCGGGCAGCCGGCCTCTAAAGTATCTACGCTCTTTGTTAATTCATTGTGTTGTGACATGGGTGTCTCAGTACTCAGTAGTCCTTCTTTTACTCTCTCTGTTTTTTTTTTGAATGAAGTCCTATTTTTACTTGAGCATGAACTGGAGAACTAAAATAAGAAATTATATATTACCTAAAAATAATAAATAAACTGCGAGATATTAATAGTTGAAAGTAACAGAAACGAGCAACTACGAGTTGTGAAGAAGCGCCTATAAATAGTCGTAATAACTAAAGTGACCAATTTCAGAAAAGAGAAGAACCATCCAGCTAAGACTCAACGCATTAGGGCGAGCGCGTGGTCTGTGATTCGCATTAGAGCGAAATGGCCGTGGATCAGTACCTTTTGGCCTGGATCTTCGCCTCCGTCTTAGCTCTCTTTGCGGTGTACGGCACGGTGGCGACGAGGCGGAGCAGCAGCCGTAATCGCCGATCTCTGCTGAAGGAGGAGGAGAGAAGCCGCGAGTGCCTCACGGTCTCGGACGCGGAATGCAGATCGGCTGGCGACGACGTTGACGTCATCATCGTCGGAGCTGGTGTTGCCGGCTCTGCTCTGGCTCACACTCTCGGAAAGGTGCTCATTTTGTTTCGCTTTATTCATTATTCCCCGCTAAACAATTTTGTATCTTTTATTCTGATGATTTTCGTCTGTTTTGGAACTCTGATTACCTTGATTAAGTGTTAAGTAAGATTCAGTTCCTTGTTATAAGGCATAATCTTATAAAGCTTTGCATGAAGGAATAGTTGAAAACAGTATTATGTTTCAAGTTCATATATAAAATTTTGAAAACTTACCTATCATGTAGGGCTGTAAGGCACAGTTAATCAAATTCTATAAGTCATCAATACGTAATTGAATATTAAACTTCTTGATGAACTTTTCAGAAGTGAAGATCTTTTATTTAAATTATTGCTTCTAATAATTCATTTGAATAATTACTTATTTCCTGAAATGGTCTGCTAGCTAGAAATTGCGCCTGTAAAGGACAAAGTAAGTTGTACAGTCTGCTTTTGACACAATGTTCCTACCAAAAGGAAAATGTGCTGAATCAAGAAACCATTTTGTAACCATGCATTTGTCAATTCCTGTGGTTACAATGGCCTGCAGTTCTGTGAATTTGCTTTACTGACCGAATCCTAGCTTATAATGGAGTTTATTGCTGAAATAAAGCTTTGGCGCTGCCTTAATTTTTCTTGCTCATACTTTGTGCTTGACCATTTACATTTGTTTATACTGTAAACAACAGTTGAAATGATGGCTTAACAGTCAAACACACATTAATTTGAGTAACCAAAAAGGGGACTTCAGAAGCTCCAAGATTGAAATATATGTACGTCCTGTTAGCATATAGATAAGCTTCTACCATGATCAAGCGTAGTGATAGTCATTAGTTTGTCGGTTGTCCTCTGCTGGTTGGTATTATGACTATTATCCATGTTCGATTGGAGTCATACTTCGATGGATTTGGAACCCATCTCTTACTCTAGGCTCTCTAGCCATGCTGATGTTAGGCATATATTGTTGTTAGAAAGGGAAGTTGCAAATTTTTTATTTTATTAGACTTGCAAATCAATAATATTACTTTGAAAATCAGGATGGTCGTCGGGTGCATGTGATTGAACGAGACTTGACAGAGCCAGATCGTATTGTTGGTGAACTACTACAACCTGGAGGCTACCTCAAATTAATTGAGTTAGGACTTGAAGGTAGTGTCTTTCCCACCCATTGTATCTGTGTAATGTTGTGCGACTATTTGTTTGGTAATGTATTAGTTTCAGTTAATCCATTCATTCCAATGGTATTGATGGACGAAGTAATATTTGACTGTAGATTGTGTGGAAAACATTGATGCTCAGCGAGTATTTGGTTATGCCCTTTTCAAGGACGGGAAAAATACTCGACTCTCTTACCCCTTGGAGAAATTTCACTCAGATGTATCTGGGAGGAGCTTTCACAATGGCCGTTTCATACAAAGGATGCGGGAGAAGGCAGCAACACTTCCCAAGTATATCTTTTCTCACTTGTTGATGTAAACTAAATGTTGGGGTCTTTACCTCGTTGGTTTCTGGTCTTTAGACTGATGATTTTACAAACTTTCTGTGTTTGAGACTTTTTTTTTTGAAGGTCAAGTGTTTGTGATTATCTATTTACTAATAGTTATACTCGCCTTTTTTTTTCCTCCTTTCAGTGTGCAATTGGAGCAAGGAACAGTTACTTCTCTGCTTGAAGAAAAGGGAACAATTAAAGGTGTGCAATACAAGACTAAAGTTGGTCAAGAGATGACAGCATATGCACCTCTCACTATTGTTTGTGATGGTTGTTTCTCTAACTTGCGTCGCTCTCTTTGTGATCCAAAGGTGAGGTTTAGATGGCTACCACACGCACAGTAACTAAGAGCAGCAAACCCTTTTTGTAATATTTATTATTGCCTAGGATCTTATTCATCAGCTTTGTGTTTTGCAGGTGGATGTGCCTTCTTGTTTTGTAGGATTAATTCTGGAGAACTGTAATCTTCCACATGCAAATCATGGGCATGTGATATTAGCAGACCCTTCCCCAATTTTGTTCTATCAGATCAGTAGTACGGAGGTTCGTTGTCTAGTTGATGTACCTGGACAAAAGGTTCCTTCCATTTCAAATGGTGAAATGGCCAGGTATTTGAAGACCGTGGTGGCTCCTCAGGTACATTATGTACTATGCATTTCTCTGTTCAGATAACATTTAATACAGTTTTGAGATTTTTACAAAATTATAGTTTCTGAGGTTGATCATATGACACTACTGCTGCAGATTCCCCCTCAAATTTATGATGCATTTATAGCTGCAGTTGATAAAGGTAACATCAGGACAATGCCAAACAGAAGCATGCCTGCTGCTCCCTATCCTACTCCTGGAGCCTTATTGATGGGAGATGCTTTCAACATGCGTCACCCTTTAACCGGGGGAGGAATGACTGTGGCAATATCTGATATTGTTGTGCTCCGGGATCTTCTCAAGCCTTTGTGCACCCTGAATGATGCACCTACTCTGTCCAAATATCTTGTATCTTTTTACACTCTACGGAAGGTAAATTCATTTAGAATGTTGATGCTTAAAAGTAGCTGTGGATCACTGTGGTTATGCCGTTTAGAGCTTTACTTTCAACTTTTTGGATTCAGAACATAGTCTTAACTGAATTGCCTAATTTCCAGCCAGTGGCATCCACCATAAATACATTGGCAGGTGCCCTTTATAAGGTCTTTTCTTCTTCCCCTGATCAAGCAAGGAAGGAAATGCGCCAGGCTTGCTTTGATTATCTGAGTCTTGGAGGTGTATTTTCAATGGGACCAGTCTCTCTACTGTCAGGACTAAACCCTCGACCCTTGAGCTTGGTCACCCATTTCTTTGCTGTTGCAGTATATGGTGTTGGTCGACTTTTGCTGCCATTCCCATCACCTAAACGCGTATGGATCGGTGCCAGACTTATTTCTGTGAGTATAAACTGTTGTGTTGCTTTCCGATAGAGTAGAGAGATGCTTCTATCTGAGTTGAGTTCTAAATGTGTGTCATTGCTGCAGAGTGCCTCGGGAATCATTTACCCTATAATTAAGGCAGAAGGAGTTAGACAAATGTTTTTCCCTGCTACAGTTCCAGCTTATTACAGAACGCCAGTCTCTAGTGAAAAGATGAGAAAGAAAGATGATGGTAGGAATTGTAGTGAAAATTCAATGCATTCAAAAAAATAACTCATTAGAAGCAGATTTTTTGCATTGTTGGACTTCATGAGTAGATTCTTTCCAGTATATAATTGACCCCTAAAAAACAGAAACAGAACTTCTCAACTTCTATTGTATTGCTCACTTGCCATCATAATTCCATCTTAGTGATTAATCCAAGTGATCCAGTAGATGCAGATGAACAGGTTCATGAACACAAAATAGCCAAAGGATGTCATAAAGATCAGTAGATGATAACTGGTCACAACACTGGCAACAAAACTGAGACTTATATACAATGCCTCCTGCCTGTATAAAAGTGTTTTCTCCAAATACAGAGACCTTCTCTACTGTATGTAGGTATTAAAAAATGTACCAATCATCCGTGTATAATACAATATTACACGAGCTTGAAAGAGCTCTTCCCGGAATCCTGGGTATGAGAAAATTATTCTACTCCAAACTTTGGGTTGTTTGCTGTCGACTAATAGGGCAAAAAAAATGCAGTGCCCTGTTGTCACTTCATTACCCTTCCTGCTTCCAGTACACTACTATATATGAATTTGTCCCCAACAGATACATAGATTTTATAAGTTTCCCCTCTCCTTCTTTATGGCCTCATAGGACATCATTACTTCTTTGAACTTTGCTTCAGCAGCATCTGCAAAAGATTACAACCAATAAGGCAATAACCATCAGATAAGCCCATTGTGAAGTAATTGTGGCTTACAAATATTGAGTAACGGTCAATGATGCACACCTTTATTATCTTGGTTTTGATCTGGGTGGAACTCCTTTGCCTTGGTCCTAAATGCTGTCTGCACGCATTATCATATGTATGAGAACAAGAGGAGGAATTGAACAAACACAGACATAGACTGAGGTATTTTTATGCTACGAAGCTCTTCCATACATAGCAGAGAACTATAGTGCGAATACTGCATATATCAGCCCTTGTATTCTCAAATTTTTCATTATGAGAGAAACAATTATCTCTAAGTTTTTGTAAGTTAATGGGACAATTATATCTCTCTCGGAAAATGATTTGACAGGGGGAAGCCAACGAACTATGAATCATCAAACATAGGAGCTAGTTATAAGTTAAGAAATAAAGTGTAAAATACAGAAGAAAAAACGGAGGTGAAATTAGCTCTTAACAGTATGCAGGGCATACCTTGATCTCAGCATCCGTGTAAGGTGCCTTTCTGAACCTGTTGAAAACAAGAGGGAAAAAGTCAAGCTTAATGCTACTCACGAGATTAACTGTAAAAATGCATGACCAACAGCTTTAGATTTCTACACGGGGAAAAAGTAAAAATTAATTCAGTATTATTTTCTGCCTGGAGAGCAAAAGACCTCCAGTATTATCAATAACCATTGCATGTGATATAAAAGCTCAACTAGGTAACTCAGCCAAATATCAACTACCAACAGATTCAACACCAAACATAAAGGGTAACCGATCAAGTCTTAATCTATTGAACAGAGTGAAGCATCTTCTTTAACTAGGGTATCTTGTTTGAACATGATAAACTGTTTGAAAACATTTCCAGTAATGATCATTTCTAGGTTTATGTAAACAACTTTACCTGTCAAGGCCTAAAATTGAGTAGTGCTGTGATAACAAATAGTTGCCATGTTCTCTAGGCGTTTCCCTGTAGTTACTCCTCCGGTCTTTAAAGGCTGTCTCCGTCTTCCAATACCAATCCTCTCTTTGGAAATGTTGATGAGATTGACCCTGGCCATTTTCCCTCCAGCTCTCATAGCCCCTTTTGTATTTGTTCCTCTCTCTATTGAACACACTCTGCATACGTCTTATACGTTCCTACATACAACACAGAAGTCCCTAACTCAAATTTAACAATACGCATGGTAAAGCAAAAGGCTTTGACATATCAAGTCGAAACATGCTAAGAGATAATCAAATGTAGCACAAAATGAAAAACTCACCACTCTTTCCAATTCTTCTTCATACTCCTCCTGCATGCGCCGATTATATCTTTTCCACGCCTCCTCCTGGAACGACTTCCGATGTGAACCACCGCTCCCTGCTCTCCAAGTCGGTGACCTGAACAACTTTTGTGATCCAACCACAAACAATCAGCTCCAGTGATCTCCAACCAACACATCAAAACTAATTCGACACGAAAAATAACGAAATTCGTATTTATCAGCTACATTACATCAACAAAAGTCACACTTTAAACACGATATCAAGCATAGAACTAAGTAAACACACACAACAAGGTTTCCGTATTCATAATTCATCAAATTCGATATCTACCTGAGAAGAGACCCAATCAATAGTCCTACGAAGCTGAAAGACCTGCCAATTCCCCCACGCAATTCTCAATTCGACAGTCACAAAGCAAAAGAGGATTAGAGAGAAATGGAGAGCTTACCGCCAAAGTAGTTGCGGTGGCGCCAATGAAGCCGAAGATGAAAATCCCCCAGATCTTCATGTCTTCCTCTTTGTTTTCATAGGGCCTGGCCGGCGCCGGCGGCCATTGGTTTCTCCGTTTCCGGCTATCGTCGTCCCCGCTCATTTTCCGGCTAGATGTAAAAGCTTTAGAAGTATGGAATTCAGCGATTCTTCCTCTTGGCAGATAGTAAATGGAGGAGAAACCCAGCAAGCATGGTTTAGGGTTTCAAACCCGAACTGAAAAATCTGGTAATCAAATGATTTTTACGCGTTGTTTTGTGTTTCTTCAGTCTTCCACCGCTTCCTCGTCAAAATACAAAATGGAATCGAGCCTCATACCTTTGGGTCTTACATAAGAGTTGGTTAAAATCTCGACTATCATAGTTAGAATTTTTTTTTTATTTGGTACGACAGTTTTATTAAAAAATTAAAATTTCGAAAATACTCTGTATGGGTATATCTGAAAATAAAAAATACAAACTGGTAATACGGTAAGCCATAAAAGAAAAGTCTATAGGAAGATAATATTTTTAATATTCACTGCTCTATTTTGTGAAATCGTGAGAGGCTGATATAGAACGGGACGCAAGAGAAAAAACTACCGCACACGATCTTAGTAGTTAGTACGAGGGTTCTCACGGTGATAGACATGGGTTCTCAGACCCAAAAAAAAACATGAGTTCTTTTAAAAAGATGCACCGACTCTAAAATAAAACAAATTCAGAATAAGTATCTAGTGTTGATGAAGATGTGGCTGTCGAATTGTGATCGAGTATCTTGGGTTTGGCATCTATTGATTTGGTTTTTGATGTTTGATATTCCGGATATTCTTTCAAATTTTCAGGAAAAGCAATTGTCTGTTGGGGAAATATAAACGAATTGCATGCTTGCAAGGTATGTTGAAGAGATGATTAACTCCTTATGTTTCATGTAATTCTCTCTCCTTTTCCATCGCTATTGTTCCCCAAGGTGGTTCATTTACTTTTCATGCCATTAAGAACATGATTTACATTGGTTTGATTCCTTTTTTCATTTATATTTTTCTTGTGTGTTGCAACATAGACCAATTTTAATAACAAATGAAGTGACAGAGTAGCGGCATCACAACCTTCATGGGTTTCCGGAGTTGGAATATCACTCAAGGAATGGATGAAATTTGTTTTTTTGTATTGTGCTATGTTTTGGTATTGTACTATGTTACCTTATGGATGTTATTCAAAATAATAGTATTGGTGGTCTCTCTTTTGTAATCTGTTAAGAATGTACCAAATATATTGATTTCTTACCGAGAAGTTGTCACGGAAGTGACCTAATAGTATACAATGTATTAGAATAACTTAAATTTTAATTTAGAAATACAAATTCGCACGGGTGAGCGCGGTTTTCGCACATGCATCACACGCACAAGATGGCTAGTAATAAATAACTCGCACAGTTTTTACATCAAACCTGTTTTGACTAATAAAATTTGGAATGTATATCCTCGTAATATTTTATGATGGTAGACAATATTTTGGCTTTTCAATCGATTTTGAACTAAATATAATTAGATTCATGAAATTAATGTGATTTATTGACGTTTCATCAATCTATTACATATCTCGATACAAAGATGAATGAAATCAACTCAAGTTAGTTTATATGAAAAAGTCAGATTTTCGTTGTATCAAATCTAGCAGTGGAAAATGTACCATAAAGTTTTCACCTCACTTCTATTTTCTTTATTCTTCATGTGAGGACTTCACTTCTATTTCTATACACACTTCACACTAGCTTATTTTTGCTAACAAACATGCAAATTACAAATCCAGTGAGGGCTCAAGAGATCAACTCAGATTAGACTCATGGTAGCATTCAGTTAATTAGAAAGCAACAATGGACTTCTCGTCTACTTTGTACCCACTAGCCTTTGTACCTTCAATTACGCGCGTGCAAAAACTCACAATTTCTTATTTACTCACAATATTTTGAGTGGTTTTGCTTTAAATGTTGTGTCTAAATTACGATAATATATTTTACACATTATGTTTAGTTTGGTGAAAGTTAACAAATTATGGGCTTTGTTGATAGTTCAAAATCTCTTTCTTGTTTTATCAATAGAATATATTAATACCAATTTGAGAAGAAGAAAAAAACAACAAACAAACAGTGGGCTAATATTAAGGGGACATTAATGGGCCTGAAGACAATTGACAGTCCAACTCTACCAATTCTTGTTCTTCAACCTCGCAACTCTCATATAACAGATTCGCTCACTCCGCTCCAGACAAACCAATCAGATCGAATGCCGCTACTCTAGTACCAGAATTCATACAAGTTTCTGTTTTCTCATACAAAAGCTATGACGAGGAGACAAGTCAATACTCGCCGACCGGGTGATCCTAAATCAACCTCTTCTCCCATCTTATATGTCGCTCTTCTTGCCGTGGTATCTACTCTTTCATTTCTGTTTTCCGGTTTCAAACAAATCATGCCTGTTTTGTATTCGAGTAATCTCTATTTTCGCTTTTCAGGGAGCATTGCTTATTCTTGCCTATTCCCCAAGTGGCAGAGGTCTCTGCTTTTTAGCATTTCTTTCTGTTTCAATTTTATTTCATTTGCTTTATGCTCGGTGGTGGTATTGAATTGTATGCTTGTGATTGAATGTAGGCGGACTTGGTAGTATTAAAGGGGCTGTTAGCCGGGTTCAAGGTCAGTTTTCTTTGTTTTTTTTTGTGTGTGTGCTTTCTGTAGCTTTGTAATGTGTCATGCTACAAATCATTACACAGTTGGCTTTAACAGAATAGACCATGTTTACTTTTAAGATTCTTGCTTGTGTGGTAAAATTGATGAAGAAAGCTGTTTTGGCTCAGAAACATGATTGCGTTCATTATGATTTGAAGCCTTGTTTAGTTGTATTCAAACTGCTATTTGTTTATGGGATCGATTTAGGGTTGAACTTGTGTTAAAGTAACCTAATGTGAAGATATTACTTGCAGGTGATTACTCATGCACAGCGGAAGTCCAGCAAGCGATTCCTGTTTTGAAGAAAGCATATGGTGACGGCATGCATAAGGTGTTGCATGTTGGCCCTGATACTTGTACAGTGATTTCTAAATTGTGGCGTGAGGAGGAAACTGAAGCCTGGGGTGTGGATCCATACGATGTAGAGGATGCTGATAGAAGTTGCAAAGCTCTTGTGCGTAAAGGCATAGTGCGTGTTGAGGATATCAAGTATCCACTTCCGTACAGACCTAAATCGTTTTCTCTTGTCATTGTTTCGGATTCTTTGGATTATCTCTCTGAAAGGTACCTCAACAAGACCCTCCCGGATCTGGCAAGGGTATCAGGTGATGGTCTTGTAATCTTTACTGGTAAGATTTTCTGTCAACTTGTGAAGTCCATGAATGTCTGTTACTCTTTACATGATCTTGTATCTGTATTACTTATATGTTATTAGATAGTGTGTTTTTTTTTTGTTGAACCGTGTCTTCACTGTATTTGCTAGATTCTTCTGTACTCATCAAACTCTCACTGTCCTCAAGATTCGTATCTTACTTATATACATCATCACACATTTTATCTGCCACATTGAATAATTGGTTATTGGCCAGCCTGCAACCTGCACAAAAGTGCTGATGTTAAGAAACAACTTGAACCCCATTCATGTATTTCTGGACCTCTTGTCATATCATCTTAGACATTTGGTCTTGGATACAGTAATCTTTACTGCTGTGGTAACATTTGGCCGAGGTGAATATTAAGAAGTTAGATAAATTATGATAGTTGACATCAAATTGATTTCGGAATTTCAGATGAACATCACGTGTAATGGTGATCACTGGTTTGTGTTTCATTTCTGCTTGGTTGAGAATTTTTTATGTTTAATTCATCTCAGGACTATAATCTTCTTATAGTATCAAGTGCAAGACTAAACCTATTCTTTTGTAGAAAGCTGATATAAAAGCGTCTGACTTTGGGAGATCTGTTTTTGCACGTAGGCTCTCCTGGCAAGCAGAGAGTTAAAGCAGCTGAGGTCTCCAAGTTTGGTAGGGCGGTAAGTAACTGCTGTAGGATCCAATTAGTTTAACTAGTGGTTGAGACTCTGATCTTTCTTGTCCTGCTTCATTGCATAATTTTCTTGTATCGCACATTTGTGAATCTTCAACATCCAGAAATAGATTGTAGTTTCTTGTTCAGTTGTGAATGATTTCCTATCCTTCAGACTGTCAATGTCAATATCTACTTGCTTACAATTTTAATGATTTTCCCATGAGGGAGAAATTTAAAAACATGATTTTCGTTTTCGAAGGGATGGCTGCACAGGCAGAAATAGTAGAACCGTATTATTTAGATGATTCCTCTTATCATTCTACTTTATCTTGATTTGTAATCGAGGTATATATTATTGTTATTTCAAGTGAATAACTAAAACAGTGAATTGTTTATTTTTTGCAGGCTAAATTAAGGAACACAGCCTGGTGGACTAAGTTTTTTAGGCAGGTTAGCTTAGAAGAGAACGAAGGTGCCAGCAAGAAGTTTAATGCTGCTGCAACAAAGATGTCATTTGTCTCAAACTGTCAAATTTTCCACCTCAGGTCATTCAATTGACATATTCACATATTCGTCTCTGTCTTGAAGCTGATAGTCTCAGTAATTTTTACCACGATCTGTCTAGCCTTATCCTTTACATATGTTTATTCTTACATTGAAATTGTTCTGGAAGTAAAACATAAATTACTATGGTGAATCATGAGTTCAGATGTGTCGGATAAATTAGTTATTGTGATTGATTGCTGTAGGTTTGTATACTCCTGTTCGGTTTCTAGTTACTTTGGAGATGAATGAAAGTAAGATTTCATTTACTCAGCATTCATGCCAAAATTTGTTCAGATGTTATGTTCCTGCTTCACTTCTGTAGTAATATACTTGAAGCTAGTCAAAGTATACGCATGAAGCTGCTGTACATCTGATAATGACATTGTACGTGTACGAATTACCTTTCTGTTTTTCATGTATGTTCTTTAATTTCTTTGCTGGTCTATCTCTTATCACATAATACCACCTAACAAAGAGATGCAGAACAAGGTCCCCCGTCTCAAATTAAAATTCTCTGATAAGAGAGTTTTGGGTTAGGTCCTTGATTTTGATATACAACTGTACGTTCCAATTAAACTAGCACCTGTAAACGTGCAATAAGAATCAAAGCTATTGATAAAAGCACATATAAGGACTAATGCTGTAAACGTTTGTATCTCAGCTAATGTTTTGATATTCTGTTTACAATTGTGTTCTGTCAGTACTAGTTTTCCGGTAATTGTCAGTACTAGCTTATGTAATTGTCCGGATTTTGCGTTCCATTTTCCGGTGGTTACCAAACTCGATCCAATTATTTCATTACTCCTCTGGCTTTTCAATGTACGGAAATCTGTTGACAAAGTGCCGAATAATAAAAAATAAAACACCGACTGTAAACTTGCATCGGTCGGGTTTGGTGCTCGGACAAATTCGCACGGCTCTGCCCTCATTAGAGCACAGCGAATATCAAAACTAACCCTTTAATCAACCAATATAGACCAAAATTGTATATTTGTATATAGCATGAAGTAGATGAGTGGATCACATCCTGAACATGGATTACTGGATATGGAAGCCACTGCCATGCCATGAAAGCTCATCGCATGCAAGAGGCCAATGGCCAATGGCTTGCATGTGATTCATGTTCTCGCCATAACCTGCACAACCTGTACGTTGTTGCCCGGTGAAAAAGATAGACGTACAATTACCCATCGCATCATGCATTCACAGTCCACGAAGACGATTACAGCAGATGACGATGAAGATGTATATGTGTTGATGTGGTAGAGCAGCAGAAGCAAGCACATGAAGAACTCTCATAGTTGTAGACACCAAGCAAGTACTGAGAAAAAAAAGAAAAGAGAACTCTATCAGTCTCAATGTCTCATTTGTCAAAATGATGATGTACTGTACGTACGCACTGCATGCTAATTAATATTTTTGATGGTTCAGTCTAGCTTGCAGTCTTGCAGGATAAGGCAGGTACTTGCTACCAGCTTCAGTAAAGATTACATGTATAACCCTATAATCCACGACAAACTCAGGCTTAGGTGTCGCATATACGCAAAATATCCAAGATTAGAACGCATGTCATGTTTTTCAACCTTGGCCTGCACAAACCAAGCAGATTTTGTATACGCATGCATGACCTAGCTAGCTAGGAGGCCGCTGAGCCAAAATTTCAACCTTGTTGTCCTTGTTAACTGTGGATTTTCCGGCAGGTGCAGGACAGGTGGATATTCGAAAAGGAAAAAAAAAAACAAGTTCTTGGTTCTGAACTTATAAGTTCGGGCATGACTCGTCATCATGGAAGATCAAGACGAAGCACGCATGGGCCGGCCGGCATACAGAAACCGAGGTCAAGAATTCAAAATCAATTGTCTGAACATATCATTGACTATTGAGCTAGCGCAGGCATGCAGGCACAGACCAATAGTTTCTCAAATTTCATCTTCCAAACAAAAACGGATAATCGATCAAATATTAACATGTGCCAATGGCTGGCCGCCTGCCATGGTATTTTTTCCAAGCCCTATGCACCTAGCTATCTACTCTAGCTATAACTCCGTGGTTCCAGTTCTGGAGTACGTACTAGTTACTACTGCTGCATGCGTATCAGAGTTGAAATCTTGAGCCTCATGCAGATGATGATTTTCAACTGTATATATGGAATATGCAGTCTAGTATTGGTACTCTATCGCTCGCAGGTCAAAAGCTTGCATGTACTTCAAACCTTCATTCACAAGAGAAGCCCACGTAGCTGATAATATATGTAAAATTTGTCGCTCCTCGCTAGCTTTCTGCAAAGAAACTGGCATTAAAACTGTAACGAGTACCTACTAGGCTACTACTAAATAGTTACACCATATACGGGAGTCAAGTACTTTATCAAATTATATAGAATCGTACTCGATCGTTCGGATTCCATATATTCTTATAGATTTTAGTTGCGTATATATGTATCCACTTTTATTTTCAAGAACTTTACACCTTCATTGACTAATTAAGGAACTCGATCGATCAGATGCAATTGTCTGTACGTCAACCACTACAAGTCCTTGGTTTCGATTATGAAGGCCAAAAGACTATTAAAACAAAAAAATCAGTCTAATATTCTTAACTGATTTTGAATTCCAGGCGGACAAATAACGTTTTTGTTCATTATCTTTTAGGGAAAGAAATGCATGTGTTATAAAAGGATGTCAAGGATTACATTCTACGCACACTAGCTTCAAAACGAGAGTCATATGGGGTTTATCCGGATAAATTAACCTCGTATCCTATGATCGACGATCTTATACCTAATTAGCTAGGATAATTTCTCATGCAATTTTGTCATTCCATGATGACTTCAATTAGGCGTAATATATGATCGATTGAGTGATTATTGCTAGCGATAGATATATCTTTGTTTAGCTAGGTCTGGTCATCACCACCATGACACCATGCATGTGTTATCACATATATATAGATTCGTTTACTACACGACATCTGCTAAAATAGGGAAGATGCAGAAGAGATAAGTTGAACAGTATAGAAGTTGCTCAAAGCATTTGTACAGCAAAAACAAAAAAGAATTCGAAAAAGGAGATCGAGGTCATAGACAAAGTGACAAACTAGTTCTTAGCTTCCTTCCATTTAAGGCAAGACAGGTCCTCGTGAAAGTTTTATTAGGAGAACAAAACAAGATTGGGTCTGCCTGCTTAAATAATTGGGGCTTGCTTCCATGACTGAATATCGTTGACTACTTGAGCTTGCATACCGAGTAAGAACGCACCAGTACGGAAAAAAATTTGTTGTCTACAAATGTTAAGTTAAGAAATTTATAATTATAGTTATTATAAAAAACACTTGTAATTTATTTATGAGGTAAACATAAGGTGGACACAGTAAGAGTGAGCGACAAATTTACTTCCTACCGGTACAATATTCCATGGAGACTGTATTCCCTGTGACTTTGGAATTTAAACTACTCTTCTATCATAATCACCAGACAATTTAGAGCCTGTATAACTTTTGTTAATTTACAGAGACATTGAACAGCAACACCACTATGTGCTTATATTGAATCACTAGCCTGTTAAGGATCGATTGACAGCTTAAAGAGAACTCATATATATGTTGATCATATCTATATATCTCTGTAACTCATTGGAGCTTCTCTTGACTATTTGACTCCGAGCATCAGTTACACATATTAACATATATATTCTTAAAAAAATTCACATGACTCGCATTAGATACTGTTTAATTTGAAATACTAGATAGTTTAGCTAGCTCCATGCCGACAAGCAGATATTATAGGAGAATTATGTTACAAACAAACCTTCCACACCCACTGTGCATTTTATGATATCTCTCATTCACCACACACAAGTGTGTGTATATCATACATTACTGCACAGCAGACAATCTCGATATTATATGTATAATTAACGCGAGTTTTCCGAACGTACGTACGTGAGTACGTCATCGTCTCTCACTTTCAATCAGTTGCAGCTCCGACCAACAAGTGCTTCAATGTTGATCAATGAGTCTCTTGGGGTGGTATGCTTGCCTTCTTGGTTGTCAGAAAGCATATATTGGGGGTCTATTCCAGGTTGCCCTTGAAGTCATACGTACGTACAATTAATCAAAGTGTAGCTGGGATACCTTATCCTGATAATCGTGTTCAGTTCACTACACTGGCTGTGCTGCCGCAAGACCTGACATATCATCTCCCACGTACTAATATTTTCTTTTCTGTTTTTGATGATTATGCTAGCACATTATGAACTGAACTTACCGACTGAAGTCGAAGAAAATGACTTCGCTTTATTACTTATAAAGTTTGGCTAGCTTTTAGATATATAGTCTATTGATCGAGGCTCAAATTCAAAAGAAGACATATTTTTAGGCCGGTCCTGAGCATTCGAGGGTCTAGAGCGAAACTTGAAATGACTCTTACATAAAAATAATAATAATAAAAAGATGGTATTCAATTTTTTATTGAGATTTTACTCTAAATTAGCGATTTCATTGGCTAAATTTTGTGGTTCCATAATAATACGAATTGGTTCACTATTTCTTTTCTTTTTCATGAGTTTAGTAGATATTTTCTAGTATGAGTTGAGACAGTGAGTCATTCATAATTCTATAGGCAATTAGGAAGAATATGATTGTGGGGGGTTGTTGGTGTTTCTTCGCAAAAGTTAAATCAAAGTATTAAATTATCGATTGAAAATTATAACATATATTGATTTAGAAAAAACATTCAAGACCCAACACTCTTACAAACTTAGCCAAGAAAAAATAAGTTCTCTTCCCAACGGGACATAAATGCATAATATATATAAAATGATTTTAATCGGTATTTATTAGAGTTTTAATTTTTAGTAAAATCTAATTTCGGGCCTTTACCAGATGAGGGGGCAGTGTGCGACTCCACCAGAAGCACTCCCCCATGGCCTACATATGTTGAAGATCATTATATGGTATTTACCATCAAAGTAATGTAGGGTTAGAATGAGGCTCAATATAAACTATTTACTTAGTCCTATCATATCTAATAAGTTTATTTCCAGAATAACATGCATTTTGGTTGAAGTGAGAGCTGTAAAACTGTACCATTTGGTGTGCTGACTGCTGAGCGAGGAACTCTGATTCAAAGCTAAACGCTGCCATAGCTAGCCTACTACTTCGGACTTTGGCAAGCATATAACAAAACCGCGTTAACTCATGATGTAATACTCATTTTCAGGCAGCTCACCATGATGGTTACCATTATCAAATTAATATATAGCGCAGCATGACATCTTTTTCATTCAATAATTGAATATTAAAATCACCCCTTTGAAGTTGTAGATTAATTATTTTTCTAAGATAGAATACAAATACATACGGGGAAGTTAATTAATTAAGTGCAGTTTGATCAAAGCAAAGAATCAAGAACAGATCTTTGCCATATCCAGCTAGCTGTACCTTACTGGCGCACTCTACAACGCGTGTGATTATGTTAAACAAGACAAGGATTCTGCAATGGGTGGAAAATACTTCATACCAACTCCTTGCCGTCACTGCTTTGATCCTATATTATGCATTATGGTTATATATTAATCGGGCACGTGTTGTTGGATTCTCAGTTGTGATCATTCTCTGGCTTAATTTAGGTTCCCAGAAACTCATATCAAATGCTGAAGCAATTTTAAACTAGTGACTGAACGAATACCCGAGAGAAAAGGCAGTAAACTGAGTAAAGTATTGAAAATGAAAACAGTACAGTACTGAGGAAATGGTCGACAGGAAATGAGGGTTTAAACTTTAAAAGGGAGCCCAGATCAGTTGGATGTTTTCTAACTTTCTGCACTCGCAGCACTGCTTTGCTCGAACTCAATGGAAGCATTCATAGAGAACTACGGACCCCCAGGCTCTGGCTTGGGAACGAACACGTGGTGCAAGCGGACATAATCAAAAACTGTCTTCCTAACAGGTTGGTGGCCATGGACCACCCTGAAGCTCTGAATAGATAGAATGTGTAGGTAGCTGGCTGGATCATATTTGGTCGAAGGCAGGGTTGAGATGACTCAGATCGCTCTTTCTAGTAATAAAAACACAGACGACTGCATTCACAAGCAAGTCTCGATCAGATGTACCCCATGAGGGTTACTTGATTTGAAATTACTCTCAATATATTGCCAAAACTCCTAGTTTCCATGATTGATACCTACATATATATCACTCCGATACAGAAAAAAAAAAGAGTCTTTCATTTCTTAGAGAATTAATACCGATAATTCAATAAATAAATCAGTTTGCTTGTCGATCAATCATTCATGACATTTCAATTAATCATATGATCGAAAACATAAACGTCAATCTGATTCATATATGTATATAGGTTTTGATGTAAATATATATATTTTTGAATAAAAATGTAAATATATTATTTGGTTATATAGGAAGAAGTTATTTTTGGTTGTGTTTAGCTGGCTAATCATCTAGCTTCTATGTGTGTATGATGTTGCTAAATAGTTAATTTGAACCGCATTCATGCATATTATAGTTCACGTTATATACGTATGTAGTTTTGATTAATTATCGATCAAAATCACAATTTTTAGCCTAATCTGAAAGTTGATAATCAAACAATATTCGTATTTTTAATCAGACAAGTTTGCTTTCAAACTAGAAGACCAAGAGTTCATGACGTTGGCTTGTCGGTGCATCAATGAGGTCAAAACACTAGAGTTTTTCATACCTTCAACGTACCATCATCCTATCAATTCCTTACAACTTAAAAATCTGCTTAAGATTTTAGGGATGGTATTTCGAAATTAATTCCAACAATACCTCACCAGCAGGCGAAGTAATCTGGACATCGATCACACTTGAAACTAATTAAAAATGAATGGAAATGCCTGATGACGGTTGCTATAAGCTGATCGATTTACAGTCTTTTCCCGTCCAAACGAGTATTATCGAGATAGTTGAAATGGGAGGTTGAAAAAAATCTAATCACGTTTGCTAACATTTTATATATATTAATCAACCCCTAAACATTATATAATGACAGGTTATGGATATATATATACCTCCCATGGCTATGTCTGCATCTCGGAAGCAACATATCAGTTATATATGCTAGTTGTACAAACAATGACGTATGAATTATATATAGGAACTGATGAAGTATCCTGATACTAGCATCTAGCTAGTTAGATGTATGTAGGGCACGTACGTACGTGCAAATTAAACTATATTAAAAATGACGAAATCTTGAAGGGCAACTGGTCCTTAATAATGTAATGAATGGACTAATGGAGCTTAACCGAGTACGAGTTGAATTAAGAAAAAAACTTGGATGAGGTCCAACTTATGTGTGTTTGCTTAACCTAAGTCAAACGAATCAAAGAGAGCTAGCACCGTCATTTAATAATTAAAAATGTCGGAGGGTTGCTCCCTATCCCGCTTCCTCAGCTCACCTTGAAGAGGCATCACCTTTATATATCCCTCCAGCCTTACTTTCATTTTCCACAACCCAAACTGGTCGAGCTACTTACAACCTTCCCTAGCTCCCTTCTCTCATCTCTCCCTCCTTTTCAGAATCCAAAAGCTCTTGATCTGTAATCCAAAAGCTACTTACAACCTTCCCTAGCTCCCTTCAGCTTGAAAGTTGAAAATGTTGTCAAAGAAAGCTAGCTGCGACTCTCATGGCCAAGACTCGTCATACTTTTTAGGGTGGGAAGAATACGAGAAGAACCCATATCATCAAGTTCATAATCCCGCCGGAATCATCCAGATGGGACTTGCAGAGAATCAGGTTGGCTAGGTTTTTAGCTCTCATCGTAGCCTTGTAAAAACTTAAAAAGAAGTTAAGAAAAATATATGACGTGGTCTAAGTAGGTCAACTGCACACTTCACTTGAGTTGTTGTGTTATCCAAATGCCCACCTAACATTGTTGCGTCCGTGTGCATGGTGGTCTCATTATTCTCTTGTATGATTAGTGTTAATTGATTAGTAGTAAGTACTGATCTTCCAGACTGTACTGATGGTTATGCACACACTTAATTCGTTGCAGCTTTCGTTTGACCTAGTTGAGTCATGGCTTGCAAACAACCCAGACGCGGCGGGGCTCAAAAGAAACGGAGAATCCATCTTCCGAGAGCTCGCCCTCTTTCAAGACTATCACGGCTTGCCTGCTTTCAAGAACGTAATCACCTAACTCATCAACCATTTACGATTTTTTTTTGTAGAACTAATCAATGACGGTATCTTATGAGCTATTATTATTTAACTAGTTCACTGTTACATTAAACTAGGTATTGGTAGAAATGATGGCTAAAATGAGAGGCAACAAAGTGAAATTGGAGGCAAACAGCCTGGTACTCACCGCCGGTGCAACTTCCGCAAACGAGACTCTTATGTTTTGCCTTGCCGATCCCGGCGAAGCGTTCCTCCTTCCCACTCCGTACTATCCGGGGTACGTAATAAGTCTAATAACATTTTCTTGCATATCATGTATAAATTAAATTTAGTCGACAAGTTTATTCATGATTCTTCTTGGTTCTACAGATTTGATAGAGATCTCAAGTGGCGTACTGGAGCCGAACTTGTTCCGATACAATGCACAAGTTCGAATGGCTTCAAAATCACTGCCGTCGCACTAGAAGAAGCTTACGAACGTGCCCAAAAGTTCAATCTAAAAGTCAAGGGGGTATTGATCACTAATCCTTCAAACCCTCTAGGCACCACCATGACTGTGGCTGAGCTAAACCAGATTATCGACTTCGTAGTCGAAAAAGACATTCACATAATAAGCGACGAGATATATTCAGGCACCGTGTTCAATTCTCCAAGCTTCGTGAGCATTCTAGAAGCTCTGATGCAACGAAACCTAGAACACACTGAACTGTGGAACCGTGTCCACATTGTCTACTCTCTCTCGAAAGACCTCGGCCTACCTGGATTCCGGATTGGCATGATCTACTCCAACAATCAGGCGGTTGTTTCCGCCGCAACTAAAATGTCGAGCTTTGGTCTCATCTCTTCTCAAACTCAGTACTTACTATCTCAAATGTTGTCAGATAAGAAATTTTCAAGAAAGTACATGAGTGAGAACAAGAAGAGGCTCCTGAAGAGGAAAGAAATGCTTGTATCCGGGCTGAAAAGCTCTGGCATAGCATGCTTGGAAAGCAATGCCGGGTTGTTCTGTTGGGTGGACATGAGGCACCTGTTAAGGGCCAACACTTTTGAAGCTGAGAAGGAGCTTTGGGAAAAAGTTGTGCGTGTAGTTGGGTTGAACATCTCCCCCGGTGCTTCTTGCCACTGCACTGAGCCGGGTTGGTTCAGAATGTGCTTTGCTAACATGTCTGAAGAAACCCTTAGGGTTGCAATGCAACGAATCAAGGTCAGGCTTGTTGATGTTCATCGCTCACCGGCCTCTATGGTTAAACTGACGAGGTTATCGCCCAAGTGGGTTCAGCAACTAGCTTCATTCAATCGTGGACCAGACCGTTAAAACTCGATCAGGACTCAAGAGAGACCGGGATAATCGTTATGTTAATTAAAATTTTAAATTCTTTTTTATCATCTTTTTTATCGTCAGTATTATTCAGTTTGTAAAGTATTATTATGTGTATTCAGTCAATCATATTATTTTATGGTGTGGTAAACATGCACGCGGTGGAAAAAAAATTATTTAAAAATGAGTAACCAATCGGAAACAAACACAGTAAAAAATATAACAGTACCATTAAAGGGGTACCCCACGTAGTACATATAATCATTTTTCCAATTTCTATTAACTATTCATTATATGTGTAGTACTTTGTATATTTCGTATAGATGATGATGGTCCAAGGCACTATGTGATTTAAAGCAAAATTGTAAAATATGGTAGTAGGGTTTGCCAAATTAAGCATTATTCGTCTTCGTCTCTATATAAGTGTTCTGCATGTACTTCTGTATATATGCGCCACAAACTACTGATCATGGTGAACCTTATGCTTTTTCGCTACAACCGGAAAGCAAAGTGAGAGGGCCAAATACAGCAATAGGTTGTAGACTCAATATGAAAATGATGTTGAACTAGGTAGTTTCATATGTGTGTGTGAGAGAGAGAGAGAGAGAGAGAGATCATTCAAATGTTTCAGTCAGTATCACCATTCACCAATAATTGAGTTTGAAATCGACGCTTCTGGAGTTCTGGGTTAGATCGATAGTTACTTGGGTTCCACAATGAGTTTTCCCGTCAGGTCTACCTTATTTATCGAGTCTCAATCTTTTACAAGGTATATGTCGCCGTATTTGTTATGCTATTGACTCATTGCTGGGTCATTTCAATTGCTATTTGACTAATGACATATAAAAAGGTTGAAAATTACAATGATATGAATATGATCGAAGTAGTTCGATCGAGTAGAAGAAAAGTGCGATTACCGGCTTGTCGCTTGATTCAAAAATTCTAGACATATATTCTCCTGAAATTTGTGTTTTAAAGCTTTTTTTTTTAATAAATCAAACACAAGAATTTATTCAAAATTAGTTCATCAATCTAAAGTAGGAGTGGCCCAAAATGCTGAACCTATTTGAACCAACCGAAAACCGACCGACCCAATGTTGTCGACACCGAAGACGGTGGTAACTGGTGGTTCGGTGCCGGCACTATCATACCCGAGCTAGGTGCTCGACTTGGCAGTGGTAGAGCCTATCATGAAGGCTCGACAATACCGAACCAGCCAATATAAGAATTTTTGTCAAAAATCCTATATATTTGAGTCTTTCATTATTCTTTCCTTCTCTCTCTCCTCACCGTCTCAAAGAGTCTGACTTCTTCCTCCATTCTCTCATTATTTTCCTTCCATTTGTTCCCAAGTCCTTTCATTTTTTTCTTTATATTGATTCAAAAATCCAAATTTACAATTATACTTCTTAATCTGGTATTTCATTCTTCATTCTTATTCTTCTCTCTCTCTCTCTCTCTCTCTCTCTCTCTCTCTCTAGTCGTCTTTGGGTTGTTGTGATGTCGTTATACTTGCTTTCTATCTTCATAATTAGTCGGTCGGCATATTGAATACCGAATTCCGACGGCGGCAGCCAATTCACCGGTAACCGAGTAAATGGTAACGACAACAGTTGTGAAAATTGCGAAACCGAGCTCTATTGGCTGGTAGATGGCCGAGGCTAAAAACAACAGTAACCATACCACGGCCAGCCCTAATCTAAAGTAGGCAATGTAGAGCACAAAGTCCGCTCTCGATCCTGAAGGAAAAGGGCGCATATATAACTCGCTCACTTTGAGAAGATTACAAACACCATTTATATTAAAGCATTAATCAGCAAATTTCCGCACCACCGTTTATAACTTAGAAATCAGCCAATGTCTGCAGATGCATCAATAGTTGAACCTCCAACATTTATCGAGACACTGCTTACCTTGACATTTAAGGAACCACAAATGAAGATGATGAAGAAGAAGTACCGAATACCAAATAACAAGTATAGGCCCATAGGCCCAGAACCCAGTCTTAATCCAGAGCGTTGGAACCCAGGCCCACAAGGAATAGCAGTTATGACGGGACCTTATTAAAATAGAATAAATCCGTCAGAGAATAATAGAAGTTAAAGGGTGACAGTTAGGATCGATTCACCCTTATGCTAATAGCGACAGTTAGACCGACCTCTTCCTGTCCTCCACGTGGCGCTCCTTACTCCCCGCAAGTATAACTTGCATTATGCAGAAGAGAAAACAAAAACAAAAAATACCACCAGGGAAGTTATACCCCAAAATCCAAATTCTGCTCCTCTCAGCAAAAATATATCAACCAACCAAAAACCACTCCCTCCAGAATTTTAGGGTTTTCGTTCTCCAATTCTTGTTAAGTCGAAGCAGAAGCGCCGTGATGCCGATGGCGTAAGAGGTTTTTGGTTCCCGTCGCCGTCGCCGTCGCAACTCGGCTTCGGATTGGTTCAGGTAACTCAATTATTGATATGATTGAATTCTTCCCTACTTCATCTCCAATATAACAGTCCGTGAATCATAAGAGAGAAGAAAATTAAATTATCGATGGATTTCTAGTCCGTGTTACTTGATAGTGACTCAGGAATTGCAAGTTTTATGTTCATTACGATTTCCAGCTTAATTTGGATACTCCGGTGTGAGTTGTAGAGATTTTTAGTTCATGAGATAGTCCATGTTGCTTGCTTAATGTGATGTATTAGTGAATTGGGGATGAAAGTGTTGATGTATGGATTGCTATAGGTGGAGAAATTGGCGACGAGTATTTGAAGCAGCTGAGTTGTTTACATGTCCGGTTAATCGGGGGATGATATACTTTCGGAGATAAAAGTGGAGTGTAATGGATCTTGCAGCTCTTGGCACTGCTGCCGGAATCAATATAGCCGTGTGTGTCGGACTTTTTTCTCTGTATTCCATATTGAGAAAGCAACCGAGCCAAGCTACTGTCTATTTTGGGCGAAGGCTTACAACTGGCGCAAGGAAGATTAATGCATTATCCTTGGATAGATTCGTTCCCTCTGCTAGTTGGTTATTGAAAGCCTGGAACACAACGGACGAAGAGATATTGGCTACTGCTGGCTTGGATAGTGTGGTTTTTGTGAGGTTAATTGTCTTCAGGTAAGAAAAGCTCGTTATGATTTCTTTTTTAAAACAAGGTCATGCCAATCTTCTCGTCTTATTGTATCCCTGGTGAGCTTTGTGTTGGACATTATACTTGTTCTTGCTGCTACTGGGAGTATGAGTTTGGCATTGTTGTGCTGTTACTAGAATTTGTTTACAGTGCTGTGACAACGAGAAACAGTTTCAGTGTGTTTGGTGAATTGTGTGTTTAACAGTTATGTGGCTTTGTTTGATCATCAAAAAGGACATGATCGCCAAAATTGTAGAAGTCTCCAGATTTTCTCATATACAACCAACTAAAACTTTCAAACATGATCTTACATAAATAACAGTTATCATCTGCAGCATATACTTAATTCTGAACCCATCTTCATCTGAAACTTATTTCCCATTTTCATAACTCATGGAGGTATTTACTTGAGTCTTTTAGTGTGCAAATACAGAATGACTACATAATAAACTACTTAGCTGAGTCTGGATTAAAAGAATCTTTATGATGGATAAAATGAATATTGTTGAGAATTTTCAGTTTCTTTTGCTTCTTCTACTGTAAAATTGTTGCATTAATATATTATCTCCGTCTGTCAATTACTTTGTGTTAGATAGTTTGTTATTCTTTTCCAATTTCTTTACAATTAATTTATATATGTCCGTGTCATTTGATTCATCGCCCAATTTCACAAGAACCACGTTTGTACATATTGTAGTTATGATTTCCCATTTTCACTCACTCCTTTCTATTGACAGTCTGCGGATCTTTTCCATTGCTTCCTTCACATGCCTTCTTATGGTGCTTCCAGTAAATTACCAAGGGAACTTGCTCGGCCACAAGGAAATCCCTTATGAAACATTGGAAGTATTCACCATCTTGAATGTTCGAGAGGGTTCACAGTGGTATGGGATATTCTTAATGATGTGATTAATGTTTAAAGAAAACATTTATTTTATTTTCAACAAATATGTATATATTGAGGTTTAGATATTTGTACATGTTTGTGCGTCATATATTTCCCAATGCTCACCCCTTTTTTCTTTTTTCCTTTTTGGACTTTCTTTGTTTTATATTCTCTCTCTCTCTCTCTCTCTCTCTCTCTCATGGTCTATGATAAAATTTAATTTAATTTTCTCACTTATAGCAGGTAAATGGTTTTAACTTGTATTGGGTATACAATCCGAAACTAATTTATTTTTTATTATTTTCTCTCTGTTGTGCTTCATTTCAGGCTTTGGACACATTGTCTAGCATTGTACATTATTACATTTTCAGCTTGTGTTCTCCTTCATATTGTAAGGATTTTTAACCGATCTGTTTTTGTTGTTACAAATTACTCCGTGTAAAAATAGTTTCAGAGATATTTATTTTATTTTCCTCTTCCTGTAGGAGTATAAGAGCATCACTAAAATGAGACTGGCACATATTAGTGGATCTCCTTTGAATCCAAGTCATTTTACAATTGTTGTTCGTGCTATTCCCTGGTATCAAGAAGAATCCTATAGTGATTCAGTAAAAAAATTCTTCACAAGAAATTATGAGTCAAGCTACTTGTCTCACCAAATGGTGTATCGATCTGGTAAAGTTCAGAAACTGATGGTATGTATGTGACTTGAACTATTATCATTTTCTTTTTCTGATTTCAATCAATTTAATCTAATATTTAGTTAAAATTGTGAACTACAAAGCATTTGAATAAGTTTATTATTGTGTTATAATGTCATGTATGCTATCATTACAAGCATGGCCTTAATACATTGTCCCATATACTGCTAATGGCATCATCTGTTCACTTTTGCAGAGAAATGCAGGGAAGATGTGCAAGATTTTGAAGGATGTTTCTATTGAACAAAATCATAAACCAGGCCTATATCATTGTGGTTTTTGTGGAGTGCATTCCGATTCTTTTCAGATTCTCTCACATGAATCAGAAAGTTCTAGAGGGAAGACATGCCTTATTGACAATGGTTTGGTTGGAAAGAAAAGAAAGGTCTGAAACTCTAGTCCCAATTGAACTAGCTCTGGTTTGCATCTGATCTACTGCGCTTAAAACTGGTTGTCAGTTGTGTACTGCAATTTAAAGCAATTTAATTGATTGAATATTGTCCATGTATCAGCAATCCTAGGATGTTTATTAAAAATGCTGGCATATATGTAGTTTATTGTCTATTAGTAGTGAATGTTTTTATATAACTAAGCCAAAATATTTTGTGGGAAATATGCAAATTTATCCTAAAATATGCCAGGTTTCTTATACAGGTGTGTGCTGCTGCTTTTGTCTTTTTCAAGACTCGCTATGCTGCTCTTGCTACATCAAAGGTTCTTCACTCAATAAATCCTATGCTTTGGGTGACACAGCTGGCTCCAGAGCCGCAAGATGTTTACTGGTCAAACCTTTGGATACCATATGGACAATTGTGGGTCCGTAAGATAGCTACACTTCTGGCTTCTGTTGCTTTCATGTTTGTGTTTCTTATACCTGTCACAATCGTTCAAGGAATGACGCATGCAGATAAGCTACAAAAGACATTACCATTCCTAAGAGGTCCTCTTAAGAAGTAAGTAAAATGAGTTTATAGTTGTTCTCAACTTCCCGTTCATTTTTGATTAATAAATTGGAATTATTCATTAAAGTAACTTTCTGGTGCTGTAAAAAGAATGCGAGAATTCTGGTGTACTTGGCTGATATGCTACGCAGATCCCCGTTCTTACATTACGTAGTGTACTTGTATCTTGGGTTTGAAGTTCTTCGTATGTTTTCTTGTCTGAGTATGGTTCATGTCTGGAAGATTGATGACAAACAGTTTGATAACTTAGATTCCCTATGATGCTCGATACATTTTGCAAGAAAACTTACATTTTGTTCATCTGCAGGAAATTTATAAGCCAGGTGATGACGGGGTACCTACCAAGTGTGGTTTTGATTGTGGCTTTTTATACAGTTCCGCCAATTATGATGCTTATTTCAACAGTTGAGGGTTCTATCTCCCGCAGTGGGAGGAAAAAGAGTGCATGCTTTAAAATCTTGTACTTCACTATCTGGAATGTCTTTGTTGTGAACATTTTTACTGGGACTTTCATTGATATAGTCAGTATGTTTACTAAGTTCGATCATGTGGAAGACCTACCTGCCCAAATTGCAAGTTCAATTCCTGCACAGGTAAGGGCCCTTTATTATCAATATGTTTATAGGATGCAAAACTATATTTGAGCCAATTATGCTAATCTATCCAGACTATTACATGTACCTACTCTCTTTTCAATTTCTGATACAGGTATATTTGAAAAGGTCTATACTCGTTAAATTCTCCAATTGAAATTGTCATCTCATGGAAACCTTAATAGCTCTTAAAATCTTTAGTCCTGTATTTTATATATTTGATTAGCATAAGGGTTAATGAGATAAATGTTAAGAATTGTATAATTAAAAAAAAATTGTTTTCGTATATCAGCATATGTAGAGCTTACATAATTGCACTTCCATTTGCAGGCTAAATTCTTCATGACTTATGTTTTAACATCTGGTTGGGCAAGCCTGGCATGTGAACTCATGCAGCTTTATCCTCTTCTTTTCAACTTTATCCGAAGATATATATTCAGAATGAAAGATTGGGCTATTAGCCCAATGTCTTTCCCGTATCATACAGAAATTCCTAGACTCCTGCTGTTTGGGTTCATTGGATTCACCTGTTCTATCTTAGTTCCCCTAATATTGCCCTTCTTGCTGGTTTACTTCATACTTGCTTACTTTATATATCGAAACCAGGTGAGGTGTTCTCTATTTTTTTTCCTTTAGATAACTCCTATATTTTGATTATTTTCTATAACCTTTTGTGTTACATGGTTAACTACAGTTTCTATATATGCTCTTCCTTTATACTTAGTTAATTAGTAAATAATAGAGATTTGGTATCTTTTATCATACAGTGTTTAAAAGCGATTTTGCATTCCTTCTGCTCTGGTCATCATGTGCTGCATTTTGCTTCTTTTTTTGTTTTTTTAATCAATTTCAACTAATTTGTCCACTTCAGATTTGCTATTTTTTTCTTTTTCTTTTTTCACTTTTTTTTTATGGTGAATCTAGTAGAGACTAATAGGGATATTAAAATGTTTATTTCAGATCATCAATGTTTATATTATAAAATATCACTGCGGGGGACACTTCTGGCCATTAATTCACAGTACAGTAATTTTCTCATTGGTTATGATGCAAATTATCGCTCTCGGTGTCTTTGGATTAAGAAAATCACCAGTATCATCGGGTTTCACTATCCCACTGGTTATTTTCACTCTTTTGTTTAATCAGTACTGTCGACAGAGATTTCATCCAGTATTCCAGAACCATGTTGCTGAGGTAATTTTTAAAGTGAACTGTATGTGTGTAACCATATCACTGTAATATCTTTTAAAGTTTGATGAGTGTTTTGTTCTCAGATTCTCATTGACATGGATCGGGAAGATGAGAAATATGGGAGGACTGAAGAGATTCATCAACAGATGCATGCAGCCTATTGCCAATCCCCTTCAACTCCTCCTGACATGAGTTTAGCAGGCTCATATCATCAACCGGAAGAAGAAACCATTCAGGATCTAGAGAATGTGACACCAGGTCTGATTTATACAACACTTGGGACACTTGCTGTATCCTGAATCAATGACGTAATATATTGGTTTTATTTGCTTCTCTCTTTTCAGAAAAGGAGCCCAGCCAAGTAAGTTTGTCATGGTCCGTTGCTAGCACTTTTGGTGCCCCAGAGCCACAGTAAATTCAGTCTTAGCGGTGCATGTTTTACTTTGTTTTCGACACAAACTCGAGCTGTTGATGGTGCTGCTGGAATAAGACGCTTGCATGAAGAAAAGTATATACACCTTAAAGAAAAAGTGTTGTACAGAGTACAGACACAGAAGTGAAACATTAAATTACAAATGCAGAAGTTCCAGAAGCGTACTGCCGGACTCTGGTTTGTTTTGTTTACTAGATTTTTTTAGAGCAACTCCTATGTACAGTTCTCTGTTTATCATCGTAGTTACAGACAAGTAGGAGGTGTTTTCGCAGACTCTGGTAGTGTGCATATACTATTGTGTTCAATTCAACCATGATAACTCCATGTAGTCTATGTCCATTCAAGTTTGAATCTGTAAACAGTTTGAATCACATAGATACTTGGTGCAACCATGAAATTCGATTCGTTTTCACAATCAAGTAAACAGGAGAAATCTGCTTCACCATCAGAAGCAAATTACATTTTCACATCCATGGGCAATGAAGCATTAGTATTACCAACATCATCTCCATCACTTTTGTTAAAACCTTTCCAGAGCCAAAACACTAACCCGCCATTTGCGACATGAAGAAGAATCACCTGCGCCTGTATTGGGAGGCCATACGAGATGTACTTGACAGCAGCAAAGAGGCTGCCAATTCCGATAAGGTATTTTTCGAACCCTTCTTCCTCTGAAATGGGAAGCACTTGCTTCAGTGTTTCTTTCATAATGTCAGTCACGAAGCACCCAACAAAGAGACCAAAGGGTATCATTAGTTCTCTGTTCCGGGATATGGAAAGCACGACATCTGAAATGAAGCTAAACACAAAGAAAGCAATGAGGCACCATTTGAGTGCCTTCTCCCCAAGACAAAGCAGCTGCTTCAGAGCAATGTCTGCTGCTTTCTTCCATGGAAGCTCTTTAACTGTGGCAGGTATGGCCTCCAGAAGCTTCTCCTTCACGACCTTGATTTGCAGAACCGAATTTTGACCCTTATTTGGTTCACCGATTTGGGACATTGATACTACCTTGGTACAACATGTCTGGAAGGGTTTGTGAGAAAGACGTAGAATTACGCATCTTCGGTGGGAGGTTTTGGGTTTAGAGAGATTTATCTGTGACAAACAGCAAGAACGAAAATTTTGCACTTAGCATTGAGCTATTTCCAGTAAACTAATCAATTATTGAAAAACCAATTGAGGGCAGGTGAGCTTAGAGTCAAGGAAAACTGGAAAAGAAGGGTACCTGAAATTTTGTGTTTGAAGATGAAGGCGATGAAAGAGAGGCTGGAAATGCCATTGTTGCAGCTTTGCTTGCCTTCATAATCTCAAGGGTTTGAGTTAGTTGAGGATGATGTAAAATGGGCATTTCGCCATTTCCTGTCCTCTCGATTCTTACTTCCATTTCAAGTTGGGCTATACAAAATATAATGGGCCTTGTAAAAAAACACACCCCTTCTTGGGCCCGCTCGTATATATTCTATCTTCTTTCCAACTCACCTCTTACAGTCGTTAGTATGATCACTATGATGCTCATCATCGACTTCTATTCTCCGACAGTCATTTGCAGTGTTATGCACTCTCTGTTATTCTAATTTTATCTCGATATAATATGAAAACTCATTCATATTCTAGTAATTTATCATTTCCACGACAAACTAGCGAAAATTTTCACGTTAGTGAGTGTCATTATCATTGTATATCCAAATAAACACAAACATATTAAACATCTTGCTGCAGATTACGGTAGATCTCTGATATATGTTTCTGAAGATTTGAATATATGCGAAGACGATTACTTGATTATATAGTGGAAAAAGTTGAGACATAAGTCGTCATTTGGTTCTTGTCTTAGGCCTCAATCACGGATGATTCTGGTGTTTATATTTTAAATCGTCATCAAGTTGACGGAATTACATATATAAATGATAATGTTTATGTGGCACTACAAGTTAAATTTGATATCTTGGTTTTTCTCCAAGGACTTTTCTGTTCTACTTGTTCTTCGTTTGGGATATTCCTTCTAACTTTACAGGAAATTAGATGGACACACACAGGGCTGACGCACTCAGTTTTTTATCTATGTAAATTCTTTTTTAACTTTTACTCTTAATTAATGTACAAGCATGCATTCTTATGTATATTTATACATGTATTGTTGTAGGCTATTATTCATATTGGGTGTGTATCAATCAACAATTCTCTCTTCACACTTCTTTTATTTCTAAACCAATAATTAGTTTTGATGATTCTAGCATAGGTTGGTATTAGGGATTTTAGCTTTAGTTTATATTGTATTTTGTTTTATTCATTGAAAAATTAATTAATTCTTACTGAATAAGAATTGAAACTAAACAGTTTTTCTCATCCTACCTCCCATTATTGAATTTTCCGTTCAATCCTCCTTAATCAACAATCAAATCGATCATGTAGATACTAGAACGCAACCCTCTTTCCTGCCCAATTTCTTTCTTTTTTCTTTTCATTTTTCTTTCACTCCCAAAAAAAAACCGCAAATTTTTTTTCCCGCTTCGCGCAAATTAAACTCTATTTTTTTTGCTTCCACTTATGGAATTTTCTACGTCCGCCATTGGACATAGACAACACTCGCTAGCTTAGTTTTCAATTCAGAAGCCTCGATCTTCAGAGATACTGGTATTAATGTCCACCATATGCCCATTTTATTAAATAGTAATTTGAATTATTTTATATATGACAGACTAAGCTATAAGCTAACAAACATTTTCCAGATGGGTCTTCAACATATCTTAGTGATGAGCTAGGGATTCAGTTGAATTCATCAGTTCCAACCATTGGAAACAAGAACCTGATCGCATATTTATACAGATATTGTATACCTTTGATGTCATGATTTTCAAATCACCAGTATTGTTACCTAAAAAAGAAGAAGCATATGCATTAAGTAGGACTTATAGGAGTCATCTTTCCATTATGTTTAGGAACTTGGTTTAAACTTCAGGGCTAGCTGGCCGGAAAGCCTGGAATTAATACTTAACTAAAGTGGCAGTTAATAAACAATAATATTCTAAGAGTAAACCAATAATACTTACATTCATCCAAGAAATTAAGATTACTGTTCAATGATACTAATGATTGAAGCTAATTAACTGAAGAATTGACATCCATGGCTAAAGCACATGCCTGCCTCTCATCGACCGGATGAATTGATAGTCATGCATTGCACCTAATCGGAGCTTTGTTAGGTAACACTTTCTTTCGATCAGGCAGCACATGGTTTTCGAAAAATCCGTTCATCTTCACTCTGCCACAACTATATGCTTCTGAACGTTTTAGTCAGTACTAGACTAGTCCACACGTACGTACTGTTTGGCTAATAGTACGTTATGACTTAATTAGAGTGAGTACTGGTAACTATACTGTAGCTGCAATTAATAGATCATCAAACAAGTGATATATAGAGAGAGATTTAGGGCCGTCTATCTATCTAATGACAAGCTTGTTGGCTACTATTTATATCACTATACATATAATTAGGGGCGGGTATAAATGACTTGAATCCCGATCTCATTCTGAACATGATGGAAGTCTAAAAACGTTAGTTATATCCCGATCATGTCTCGTTTTATTACAGTGGGATGAAATGTGAAATGAATAAATTATATCACATTTCGTCCCACTTTAAATTTCATTTGAATTTTGAACCAGTAAATATTTTATCATCACCATCCATTTATAATTTATGAAAACACCTTAGATGCATTTGATAAGGAAATGACTAACTTCAAAGAATGAATCTTGGACCTTGATTTATTTTCTAAAGATAAACAAGTCCCCGTTAATTTTCTCATTAATATATTGTTCGAGTTATATGATATAAATAAAGACGATTTGTATATTGTAAATTTCTATAAACTTAGCAATCAGAACTTATCTAATATTATATACAATATATAATTATATATGTTTTTTCCTTTTATGATAACACTAGAATTTTCATGTACAATATCTATATTGCTATAATTCGAATGATTAATTTAATTTAATAATAATTAAACACATGGTATCAAAGTAGATGATAAAGGATATTTGGAACAATTTATATGTTTTTTCTATTACAATAATTCGTACTAAAATTTTATTTGTAATTAATTAAGTATATTTAAACTCTGAGAATGTGGGATCGACCCGGTCTCATCTCAATCTCGTCCCGATCCCGACGGGATTGATCCCAGGTGGGACGAACGTTTAAAAACACAAATCTCGTCCCGATCTCGTCTTGAATTTAATGAGTGTGACGAGATGCGGTCCCATGCCCACCCGTACATATAATGGGGTTCCACTAGCTAATTCCATTTTCATAACTTTATAAGGAAGAGATCGACCAGAAGTGTGCTGATATTTCAAAGTTTGAATCCTTAATTAGTACTGTGAATTGCATAATCAATCAAAACATCAGATCATCAGAAACTGTATATATGTACCTAGAACAATGCAGTTTTAATTTATAGATGAGCACAATTTTTATTTTTATTTTTACCAGATTACCTTTATAAAAAGAAGCAAGGTATCTACGCGCGTACTAACTGGCATTCTAGCTGTGGAAGAGTCTGTGGCATCAAGAGTGAACTGATCGTCAATGTTTGAATCCTTAGAGGCTTATTAGTATGCATGAACATAATGAGAATAACATTAATTAACATATTGCATTTTACTGTCAAGAAGTACTGGAAGAATAATACCTTTAGTTTTTTTTAACTAGAATACGTTTAAATGAGAGCCTGCCGATAGTTATAGTATAATCCTGGAAGCTAGAAAGGTTAGCGTGCATAAGTGCATGTTCAGGATATATATGTATACTAGTCACTCCTGAAAGCATATTACTCAGAGAACATGCAAATTCCAAGAAGTTAACTAGCTAGGAGCCAATATCATCCTATCGATTTCAGAAGGAACATTGTGATCACCAACATAATAACTATAAAACTGCCTACATAATTACAAGAGAAAAATGCTAGCCGATCCCCACTGTCAACTAACGTACAGTATTGCTTATCATCGGACTTCAAGCTGCAATACCTAATTCTACATTAACAGAGGAATTAGGTCTAGAAATCTAATCACATTATATAATTAAAATATAATATATATCGATCAAGTAGGTCATTCAAATTACACCCGTTGCATATAATATAATAACCCTGAGGCACATCGATATAATATAATAAGAACAATCATGGCGCACATCGATAACAGATCTAAAAAAATTCGGAAGAAGATAGTTAGGGTTTACTTGGGACAATCCACTATTGCTACCAAATCTATTATTACATTGATTAATGTACACCATCATGACATTATTGTACACCATCCCCAGGATAACTACTCAAGCCGCAGATATTAGCGCATCGATCTTGAGGCATTATCATTCTCTGCATGCCTTCATGATAGTTTGAGCCTGAGGCAGCTACAAGAGGACACACCACCTGCATCTGATCACCACTCCATCCAATAGTACTTTGATCACCATAGCTAGTATTGTTACTAGTAGTACTGCTAATTGGTCTTTCATTCATCATGATCATGATGTCTTCACTGTATAAGAACTCCAACCCATTTAACTTATCTGGATCAATGTTGTACACCAAGTCCTTAAGATAGTTACTACTTTGCGCTTCTTGAAACATGTTCACAGCACCATCTCCAGCATTATCTGTCTGGTTGTTGTAATTGTTCATCTGTGCAAATTGGTCCAGGCTGCTGATATTGTTGCTGGCTACAGCTACAATCGGGCTAGCAGATGATTGCATATTGGCTGCATACTCCTCATGATAGATCTGTTGCGTTGATCTGGGAAATTGATCAACTGGCAGTTGAATATTGGCATTACAGGAGTACAAATCTTGGACATTAGGTTGAACAACATTGTCGTAATGATCTGAGTGAAATCTTCCTCCGAGCTTGATTAGCAGTTTTCTGATAGACGTATGGTCGTTGAAAGAAGGAACTACTACTTCTTGGTTTGGTAATGTGTAATTGGGTATCAATGATCCTTCGAGTACCGGTAGGTCTGGCCAGTAAGGATTTTGGCTGTCAGCCGCCACTGAATTAACCATCGAATTATTGTTCGAATTCCCACTACTGATGATGAGACCTCTTTTGATAATTTCTTGCTGTTTTAGATTTGCACTTGATCTACGAGCAGCAGCCCGGTGTTCCTTGCGATGCTTTCCGAGAAGTTTTTTCTTCAACCTTGTATTCCAGTAGTTCTTTATATCATTATCAGTTCTTCCAGGCAGTTGTGCTGCAATTATAGACCACCTATATACCCAGTACACAAACAGTTAATTAAAATTAATGGCAAATATAGTTCTATCTGTGGTATATTTGAATGATTAACTAGGGCTAGCAAATAGGAAGTTGTGTAATTATGTACCTGCTTCCAATACTTATATAGAGGCTGCATATTAAGTTGTCTTCTTCTTCAGAAAATCCTCCATGTTTGATGTTTGGGCGCAGATAGTTCAACCATCTGAGTCGGCAGCTCTTCCCACATCTCTTAAGGCCTAATTTATAAGAAAAATAAGCTTAATTGAATACTTTCAGGTCACAGCTAGGTCAGATAACCTTTAATTCCATCAAAATAAAACTATGATTGAGAAAATAGGCATATACCGATCTTTTGAGGCAAAGCGATCCAGTTACCACCGGTGCCGTGTAGGTCAATATACGACTTGAGCTTGGAATCTTCTTCAGGTGACCACGGCCCTCTCTTCACGTTCGCTTTGTCACAACAAGGAGCTCTCCCCATCTTTGAATCCTTCTAAGAGATCAAGCTTAATCCAGAGAGATTAGCTAACCCACAAGATACTGTTATGAACATATGATGTGAGAGAGGAACAGATAGCTAGATAGAGAGATATTATATATAAAATGGTGATCAAATAAAGGGGATAAACATGGTTCCCGGAATGAGGCCAAATGGAATTTAGAAAAGGGTGTGGCAGGAAGAAGAGAAAGTCGAGTGTTTTGAATAGAAAATTGTGAGAAAAGGAGCGTGCCAGAATGGCTGAATGGGAGAAGCTAAGGATTTTCTTCTTGTCTTTCTTACTGTAGAATATCACTTTTCATTTATATCATCATATATATTCAGGGGCTGCTACCACCTGATTAATTTTTTTCTCTTGGAACTATAAGTCCAACAAGCTCATCCTCACCATCCATCCTTGGCTGACTAGCTAGTTCTGTACATGACATACTTTAATAATTTGAACATTTTACATTAATGGAACCATATTGTGTGTGAGTGTGTATTGGGTGTGGAAATCCGTAAGCTAAGGTATGGATTTCCATTTTTTGCGAACGTTCCAATCGAGTTTTCACATCTTCACCGTCTAATCTTTAGGTAATAACGTATATATCACTTTTGTAAAATTTCAGCCAATTTGATAATCATTAAGGTATTTAACTAGATTAAACCAATAAACGGATTAAATATGCCGAATTTGAATTGTTTATGTTTATAATAGAAAAACGTAATTTTGAGTTACTTAACAATTATCATATTTGATGAAAAATTGCAGAAATGATCAATACGTTATTTAGGTTATTACCTAAAGATTAGACAATAGAGATGTGAAAACTCGATCATAAAATTAACAAAAAATGGAAGTCTGTACTTTAAACTACGGTACTGACGCTCCTACCGGAAACAAACTATATATATATATATTGTCTGAGACATATGTCTTATTGGCCTTGTAATATATATTTTTATATTTATACATCAAATCATGCATTATTACTTATATATACATGTAGAGAGAGTCGAGGAAAAGATAGGTTAACTGGTCGTCTCGTTAGGAATTTAGGTCTGGGAATTCTATGCTAGCATTTTCAGTACGTTTTTATGTCTGTAGCTTTTCAGGAGATCGTACTAATACTTTCACCTCCCTAAATTCCATCCAAACTAACTTGCTTATAAGACGTATAATAGTTATTATTCTTAGCTGATTTTACATTATATATATAGGGGCGATCGAGAGGCACGTTCATGATTTTGAAAAATGTGGACGAAACCAGGTGGCAGCCCCATATTGGTGAGAGTCAACCTATTCGTGATGCCTGTGTATTCGGATTGGTGAACGTTCTCTATTTGGAGCGTGTGTGTATGTGTAGGCGTGTCAATACTTGCGTACAAAAGTTTGTCGTATGTGAGTAAGCTGTCTTAACTTTTAATGCCAGCGAATGTGATGAAGGTTAAAAAATTTCCTTCGTTAGGTCGAACGTGTAGGTCGCCTGGTTTGTCCAAACCTTCTTTCGCATTTCAGTACGAGTCATTATTGGTACTTAATCATTACGGAGTGAGTAAGCAAAGATTTAATAGGTAAACTGGGTTGCTAAGGACATGAGGTCTTTAGTGGTTTGGTAGTTGTTCGCTGGTTTGCCTCAATGAGGACTTGAATAGGGTTTGCCCGATGTGTCTTGTTTAGCAGACATACTAATTTGTTTGTTGAGAGTTATGTATTCTTCTATGCTCTTCATCCATTTATATAGTGATAAAATTATGGTTTTAGCAATTCCTTCGTCTCTAAGAATTATAGATTTCCTTCCGTAAAGAGTTTGATTCTGATTACAACTAGGATTCTCACATCATTGCCGACTTTGGCAGCTCATTATTACTTGTGATCTTAGCGAACAACTTCTTTTTGCAAGTAGGATTCCGCATATCTTATCAAATAAAAATAATAAAAATAGTTTTGACCGCAAGTATCGGTTTTTGGGCTAATTAAATTGCTTAGAATTTAACATTTCGTTAAATTGGGCTCAAACACCAAGGTTCAAAATATCGGTATCGGGGGATATATCGTTTTTTTGAAAAAGGGAGATATCGGATATATCGGAGATATATCGGGGATATTGGAAAAAAAATATCGTTCCTCTTCCGAAATTATTTATTTATTTATTATTGAATTACATACAAACAAATACAATTATTAATTTTATCTAGTACTAGAAAGAAGATCTAGGTTCTTGAAAAGATGCACGTTGGTCAACAAAACTACAATACTTTGCCCAAGACATACGAGCCATATAGTACAAATAGTAATGGTTAACATGATAGTCATATATCTCTTTTGAGTTACTAATAGTTTCTCCGAGAATGAGATAGTAAGGATGAACCAAACTCGAAAATTGATCATAAACGTCTCCAAACTGACCATAATTGTAAATAGGATGACCAGATTGATAGTTGACTTCATGTGATTCGTTTGACATCCCACTGTGTTATGTGCTTAAACTGATAGAATCAAAACTTAAGGCAACTGAACTAACATCAGATGAAATATTTTGATCATCAATGGGTCCTCTTGTCCTCCTCCTGCACCTATTTTTCTGTTGTGCACCATGATCGCCTGCTCTAGATCCATGATTCTCATCTTGGGTAGCATGATCAAAATTACTTTCACAAGTAAACTGCTCAAATTATTCACCTACATAAAATTGTCCATATCCAAACCTTATATCTCCACCACCTTGTTGACTTCCACCACTACCATCACCATTACCACCACCACCACCATCATCATCATCACTATCTGAACTATCTAGAGTTGCTACACCGCCCCACACACTAGCATTATTAAAATCATCTCTCGGGTCTCTAACTTCATCAAATAATACCTTGTTTACATCAATTCTAAAATCAGTTGCCTTTTCTACGACATGTGGAGGAGGGTTGTCATTTTCATCATCAAGGTGTACATGCATAATCTAATCATGAAGAGGATCAATGTCATTCTGAAGTGGTTCATAGCAACATGAAGTAGATCGATATAGTTGTTTTCATTGATCACATTATCCTTTGCTCGTTTATCACGTAGTCGTAACTTCGTGTTATAGTAGTAATATACGAGTTTTTCCAACTTTTGATATGCAAGACGGTTCATTTTCTTTGTATGAATAAGAGCAAAAGTACTCCACTTTCTTTCACAAGCAGAAGAGGAAGCCGTTTGTGCTAAAATACGCATGTCAAATTTCAGTATTATCATCCTTCCATGATAGGTTCACAGGTTGCTAGCAATCTATGAAGGTATGAGGGAACTTCTAGGAGACAAAGACTACAATGTAACCCATGTTTTCTTACTTTCCCCAATAGTGCTCAAGGAGAACACTCTTTATCTAGATATCCTTTGAGAGGACGTCAAGAAGATAAAAATTACTACTCTTTCTATATTCCTCGAGGAGAACATTTGTTACTAAAATTCTGGATATTCTCTTATGATCGTCATGAGAGTGTGAGACTATATTGTGACCCTTTATTTTGGATTCTCTGAAGGTCAATGAGAGTACTAGTCACTGATATGGCTTGACTTTTAAGAGTTAAGACTTGAACTTTCACTCATCTTCTCAATATCTTTTACGAAAAATTGAAAATTAGCCGATTGAAAGACTACTCTTCTAGTCTTATTTTTTATATCCCTCGAGGCTCGAGGTGATTAATTAATCAGAAAATCCAGGTCAAGGAGAGTTTCAGACATCCTCAAATTGAGTTAAATTTTTTTAAGTGAAAATTTTCAAATATTTCTCTAAAATATCGAAGATATATCGGATATATCGTAAATATCGGAGAAATATTGGAGATATTTTATGTTATCGGAGAAATATCGCAGATACGGGAAAAAATAAGATATTTACCCTTAAGATATATCGTTTTTTTGAAAAAGGGGGATATCGGAGGATATATCGGAAATATCAGGAAGATTTTGTTCCTTGTCAAACACAACCAAGTAATATGTGGGTCCCACCCTTGTCTTCACGATGAAGATGAAATTTCTATCCCTTTTGAAGGATCTAGATTTCATAATGCTTCACATAAAATTTCTCTACTTTGATTTATGCCTCTGGCCAATGGGATGAGCTTTGTTGCAGGTGATTGATTGTATCGGACACGAAGCTTCTCCATTTTTCATTGATGAATTTTCGACAAAACTTCCTACATTTCTCGCTTTTGAGTTTTATCAATCGGACACCGAAGCTTTCTCCATTTTTCATACCGACGTCAGTGCTTTCACTAGAATCCAATCATCCCCGACGACGTTTATCTTCCTGAACGAAGTCCATGACCATCCCTAACGACGTCACCAAGAAGATGAGGGCCAAAGAGGTTGACGTCGAAGGTCTGAGCAGCAACCTCACCGGAAAAATCATGTTCGATCAATGTCGACTGCAAATCGGCAACCGGTGACTCCACTGACATGCAAGGCTTAATTCGGCAATGGAATCGTCGTCGGGGTGGCTGGATTTTGGTGAAAGTGCTGACGTCCACATTTTTGTTGCTTTGCGGACGCCCGCTCTTGATATTTCCTATATATATATATCGTATATGGACATCAAAATTTCAAAAGAATTAAGAGTGCAATAGTACATACGTATGTGTTGGTGTACTGATGTAATACATTGTTAACAGTGGCGGAACTTGAAAAATAATTTCGAATGGGCCAATTTTTATTTTATTTTTTATTTTGGGTTTAGAACCTAGACAAGCTAGGAGGCTCATCCCCAAAATACTCTTCCTCTTCCTCTTCCTCTTCCTCTTCCTCTAAATACTCTATTAAATTAAATATAATCATGATTTATTAATGAGTATGTCATATGTGATATGTATATGGAAACTATAATTTTTTTGAAAGAAAAAATAATCACCATTTAGTATTGAGAATAACATATTCGTAAGGAAATAAAGATAAGTATTCTGTCGGAGGGGCAATTTATACTAAATATATAACTAATTGTGTAATTAAAACCTAATTAAGGGGGGAGAATAAATGTTCACCGGAGGAGCCATGACTCCTCAAGTCTCCAAAGAGATCCGCCACTAACTGCTAGGACTGTAAGTGAAAGAGTTAGCTAGTTCTATGACCAGTTGCTGCTCCTGTTAGCTAAGATTGAAAACAAAGTCGAGATCGATCAGTATGTTGATCCTTTTCAGCAGTGGCCAACAAGAGAAAAAGAACGCAAACCAAAGAGAAACCAACTAGGTGGTCGATTATGATGGGTAGTTTCTGTGACGTATGATCAACATCAAGAACTAGGTAGGCATAGAAAGCATCTGTTCTAAACTGACCAGTGGAAAACTATATATACTAGAAAAAATGCCCGCGCGTTGCAGCGGGTTTGGCTATTTTGCAATTTACTTCACGACTTCACGTAATAGACCAACTAATAGTTCGCATAACAGAAAATTGTCTCAAAAAATAAACTGCAAATGTAGTTTTAATCATTTCCCTAAACATAAACCCGGACATTATAAATCATAATTATCTCATAAAAATACTACTGCATTCAAAAATAAAAGCTAAGAATACTATTGAAGCACAAAATAGAAGCAAGGAGAGATATACCCAATGGGGAACATGTAAAAACCCTAGGTAGTATCCCGTGCGTAGCTGTAGGACAAATAGCTAGCATAGGCTGATGCTTCAATACCTTCAGCACGCAACAAACTCGTTCTCCTCTTTCACATAGTAATCTTATCCCTCAGCTTTCCATCTATAACAGAAACCAAGAAATTCAACCAAAATTTTGTTATGTTCCAAAAATGAGGGAAGATCCACATATAATATCTAAAATAAGTAATGCCTTCACAGAGAACTCCTATGAACAAAACTAACTGCTCTTCAAATTAGAAAAGTTCATATTTGTAACGAAAAGCAAACAATAGAAATAGGTCAAATAATCACATAAACATTAATATAAACAATTTCATATAATAAATTGATTAAAAAATGAATCACAAAATAAAAATAAAAAAAGAAGAAGAAAAAACAAACCTATATGGAAGGGGAACAAAAAAGCCAAAATGAAGAACATCAGCAAAAATAATTTAGATTATGTAATAATTCCTTTCAAAGTTTCAAACCAAAAGAAGATGTGATACAATGGAATTATAAAGCTTACATGCGATTGCCGCACACATATCATTCTTATCTATCAGAAACCAACAATAAGGGAAAAAATTTTATTGTGATATTTATATTGTAATAAAAAAATGATGTTGTGATTTGTTGTGTCTCTTAAAGAAAAACTTAATATCAATTGAACCATCACTCTAACTGAGATCATGCTTCTTTATTTCCTGCACAATTAATCAAATAAAAATATCACGGAAACAAACATGCAAGTAATGCAATATTTAACACAGTAAAAAGAAAAGATAACAATGAAGAAAAAAATCTAGACAAAAAAAAGTCTTTTAAATTCAATAGCAAATCAATTGAAGTCAATATCACTTAAAACCAGCACAATTGATCACTAAGCATAAACTAAAATTCTTCAAAATCAGATTCCATTCGGAATACAGAAGGGACCAAACCCAAAAATTAGAAAGACATATTACTAATTAAAATGGATTCTAACCTTTTGCAGAGGTGGATTGCTTTAACAGCATACACAGCGCGACTCGTTGTTTGCATCTCCAATTCCCTTAATTTATTGCGAAAAGGAAGGTGATTGCTGCTAAGATGAAAAAGGAAAGCTGCTCATGTCATTGTTTTCATTTGGATAGTCCGAAGCCAAGGGAGGAGCAATTCCCAAATTTATATCAAGATTATTATCAACGCATGTTCAATAAATAGTTGAATGCATGACATAGCAATATCAACAAAGGACGAAGTTTATGTCCAGCTCAATTGATTTGATGATAGACTTCATACAAAGATCATAATTGATTCTCTAGTTACAAAAGTACCTGCATTGCTGGACTCAGTCACAATCTCCCCATCATATAAGCTTGGATTAAAGTTGGTGAGCGCTTCCCTTTCATGGCAATTGATGGCAGCCTGGTCATATGCTCTGATTTCAAAGGAAAACACTACTCACTTACTAATGGCATCACATGGTTCATAAGATCTCAAATTTATGCATTAATAAAATAGTGCCTATTTATTAACGTAAAAACCTTGCAGCTTCAATCTCACTATTAAATAGACCCAGATATATATACCTGCAGGCAAGCCATAGCCAATGAAAACCAATTTATGAGTTCATCCAACAGAAACCCATTCAACAGAGGCCAATCAAATACCTCAGTATGGAAGATAAACGATCAAACCCAGATCCCAATAACCAAATCGCACCTGAAACAACCACCAACGCATAAGTCAATAAATCACAGCATAAAAATCAATCACCCAAAGAAGACCAATCACCAAAATGCAATTACCATAAACCCAGACTCTAGATCACCATCCAGAAACCCAACCGTAAATTGCATTTATATTTTATTGAATGAAGCTTTAGAGTGATGAGAGTAACAAATTGTAACAACATATCTAAAACAGATAAAGATAAATATTAGCAAGCCAAAGTGGGAAAGCAAAAAACAAACCAACAGTCCAAAACAGCAAATGAATAGCCGAGGTTCATTTGATAAAAGATAACTAATGGTAGTATCGATCGAGCTCTGGGGTGCTTGGTCATTCTTCTCTAGCATCAGGGAATGTTTTCATGAACTCCAATAGTGAAGTCTTAATTCCTTCCATTAAGAAATTAAAAAAAAAGACATTCATAGCACAACTTTCAGGTTCCGTATCAATCCATGATGCGCCAAAATCACTATTTGCATAAATAGACCTACCCAAAGAGTAAGAAGAAACTTTGAGAAAAGAAAAAGAACGGACCAACCACCAAATGCAAACTCAAAATCAAGAACGTAGCAGAAGTGAACATTGAACATACTCAAAAGAAGATCGCTTCTTCTGTCGCCCTATGACCTCAATCTCTGTCTCTAGATCCCCAGAAAAAAGCCTAAATCTGAGAAAGATTTCCAATGGATTGGATGGAGGAGGAACCAACTGAGACTGATGGAGAATGGATTAGAAGCCTCAGGAATCAGAGACGTTTGCGAGGAGGTGAGAGTTATGACACGTGTACACCCTCCGACTTTCATACAGACGTGAATGGCAGGAACGCAAATGACAGAAAACCGAGGACAGAACCGTAATTGCCACACGAGCTGGGAACAGTGCTTAGCTACAGGGCACCGACCAACTCAAAAATAGTATATAGTAAATTTGTAGCTACAACGCTTTTCAGGTAAGGAGGTCATTATCTTAGCTTAAGGTACGGATTTTCATTTTTGACCAACTTTTCAATCGATTTGTCACATCTCCACCGCCCAATATCTAGGTAATAATGTTTAGATCATCTCCACAAAATTTCAGCCGATTCCATAACCGTTAATGTACTCTCCGTACTCATAACTTCGATTTTCTACTCAAAATATAAACGGTTCAGGTTCGGCAAATTCAATACGTCTATTGGTTTTGATTAGTTCAATAACTTAACGATCATGAAATCGGCTGAAATTTTGTGGAGATGATCTATACGTTATAACCTAGATATTGGACGGTGGAGATGTGAAAAATCGATCTAAAAGTTGGTCAAAAATGAAAATATGTACTTTAAGTTAAAATAATGACTTTCTTACTTGAAAAATCCTGTTTGTCGCTATATATATAGCAAAAGTACGTACGTACGAATCATGAGTGTATGTAAGTACGTACCATATATCTATGCAAAATTCACCCTTTTTTCCCTTGTGATAAAAGCAAATTCAGGACATCCTCTGATAGTACTATATATTACTAAGATGCAATCATTGCAATGTATATATCAAATCGGTAGCTAGCTGCCTAGCTCAGCTTGCTAGTGTCAAATTCTGGTGTCCCTTGCCTGACCATTATTGCTTTGTTGCTCGTCAATCTCCGATCTTTCTCTTCTGTCTGTGTTTCGCTACTTGCTAGTGCTCGCTGCCGCGCTTGACAGTCGTGCATAAATCTCGCATCCATAAATATTGAGCAACCAAGCAAGGTCGCAAGAAATCCCAAGAAGTAGTGCTTAAATTGTCTGCGCTGCCTCTCTTTTGAGTTTTTTTCCAGATAAAGGTCATAGTTAGTTGGCTAGCTAGTTAATTAGCTCATGGTCAAAACACGACTTCCTTATATTTGAGATTTTTGTAATTTAATAATCAAAAATTCAAAACCATTCATTTTCTAGTTCATATAATTAATTCCCTTTTGTATGCGTTGAACAACCATTACAGATTATAAAGTTGCATGTTCAGTAAGTCACGATCAACATACTGTATCACTCAATTACTTATCTCGATATTCGATATTCAATGAATTCCTAACTAACGGACCGACATGTTTGAACAATGACTGTCGGTATATATAAATCTAAAGTGGTTTTTTCAATGTGCACGTAAAGTTACGAGAATTTATTATATATATGTGTATCTTCTTGTTATTAGTTAATATTTTATTATATTTATTTCTTATTTATTATTTATATGTAAATAATTTTTTTATTATTTTTACCGCATACATATTAATTATACCATAATATAATAAGATGACTGAGTACACCACATGTCATTGTCACGTGGTGTGGTAGGTACACAAAATAATTACTCATAAAACTAATTACCTCAAGGCGACTTCTTTCTAATTAGCGCTATTGTTGTTCTCATCGATACTTCATTTCGATTACAACTCTCAAACCCTTTCACATGTGTATATGTTTGGGTTTTCATGATCATCAAATAGGAACCCTGATCAAAACTCACCAGATTTAGTGATGTGTGTTCTTATTATCACATACGTATAGGGCTGGCTATGGGAAGTGCCGGTGGTGCGGTCAAATAAGGCCCTCTCATTTGACAAGGCCCCAAAACTTAGATTGTTAAAAAAAACTACTACTAATTAATTTTTAAAACCAATTACACATATTATGTACTTTACTTTAGTTGGTATGGTTTGTTTTCTTAGTTAACATGGCACACATGTTTTGGGTTCAAAACCCAGTCTTTCCATTATTTTTTAACCAACATTTTTATATTTACAATCCCTAATCTTTATTGTTAACCAACATTTATATTTTTAATTTCTAACCTCTGCCTCAAACCCAGATTCCCAAAACCATTATTCTTTTGTGAATTACAAAATAATATTCCAATGGTTGTTATGTTATCTCTTGGTAAGGTTTAGTAACACTACAAAAAATATGAGAAACATGCACAAATCATTTGTGGCTCAAATGTGGCTTTTAATGGTGTGGCCTTTTCTCAAAATCCCACAAATCCACCACAAATGTGGCTTTTAAATATAATAGTGATGCAGGATGAAATAATTGTGTATTATTGAATGATATGGTGGCCTATATATAAGCATTTACAAAACCACAATCCCGTAGGATTCAGAGTCCTAATCTATTACGGAGATGCTAATCTATCCCCTAACAGGAAACCTATTAGGCTAAGACACACATAATGGTAGAATAGTAATTCTCCCGGAACACTCCCCCTTGTGTCGCATGCCTAGGTTGCATGGTGCACATATCGTTGCCTCGGTAAAAACCTTGTCAAGCAAAACAAAAACCTCTTGGGTAAAACAAAAGCTTGATCGAAGGGAAAAAGAGCACAACGCACCAACTACTTAAGGATCTTAACATGTGATGTAGACTCCCCCTGAAGTCTACCAAACTCTAGTGTTCCGATAAACGACGCATGCCAATGCTCTTCACATGTTTCACAAAAGTAAATTTAGGCAAAGACTTGGTGAACAAATCCGCAACATTGGATTCTGAACTCACTTGATTGATCTGAACATTCAAAAACTTCTGTTGTTGAACGTTGTAGAAGAACTTAGGCAAAATATGCTTGGTGTTGTCTCCCTTGATGAAACCTAACTTTGTCTGCTCTATGCAAACAACATTATCTTCATAAATGCACGTAGGTTGATCAGTTGTAGAGACTAATCTACAAGAATCACGAATATGGCGAACAAGTGATCGTAGCCAAACACATTCTTTAACTGCTTCATGGAGAGCGATGATCTCCGCGTGATTCGAAGAAGTAGCAACAAGAGTTTGCTTTGTGGATCTCCAAGATATCGCCGTATTCCCAATGGTAAACACATAACCGGTTTGAGAACGAGCCTTGTGAGGGTCAGAGAGGTACCATGCGTCGGCATAACCATCTAACTAGTTGTTTGGAGTCTTTGCATCGGGGGAAAGAGCTGCACGGGACCGGTTGCTGCTCTCGGCACCGCGCACGGTCTCCAGGCCATGGCGGTCGGCGGCGTCGCTGCGGCGTACGGCGGCAAGGCCGGGGTCGGCGACGGCGGTGGTGTGGGGAGATACCGTGGCGGTGTTCTCTCTGCAATAGGGGTAGAACAATCCCATGTCAAGGGAACCTTTCAAGTATCGAAATAAATGCTTGATTCTATTCCAATGACGTAGCGCAGGCGCGGAGCTAAATCTAGCTAATAAGTTCACTGCGAAAGATATGTCCGGTCTAGTGCATTGAGCAAGATACAATAGTGCCCCAATCGCACTAAGGTATGGAACTTCAAGACCAAGAACTTCTTCGTCATCCTCTTTAGGACGGAAGGGATCCTTCTTGATATCTAGACTTCGGACGACCATGGGAGTAGACAATGGACTGCATAGATCCATATTGAAACGTCGAAGCATCTTCTGCATGTAATTTGACTGATGCACTAAGATGTCGTCGGCCCTATGCACAAGCTCAAGGCCGAGACAGAATTTCGTCCTCCCTAGGTCTTTCATCTCAAATTCCGACTTCAAATAAGACACGGTCTCTTCAATCTCATCAAGAGTACCGATTATGTTCATGTCATCAACGTAGACCGCAACGATGACGAATCCGGAATTTGTCTTTCGTATGAACACACATGGGCATAGTTCATCATTCTTGTAACCCCTCCTCACCAAGTATTGATGCAACCGATTGTACCACATTCTTCCGGATTGCTTTAACCCGTACAATGAACGACGTAATCTGACTGCATGAGCACTCCGTGGTCTGAAGGCACTTGATGGAGGTAAAGGTAGTCCCTCTGGAGCTTTCATGTATATCTCTGTGTCAAGATCCCCATAGAGATAAGCTGTGACCACATCCATAAGCTGCATGTTTAGTCTTTCGGACACTACCAGACTAATGAGGTAGCAGAAGGTAATGATGTCCACAACAGGAGAATAAGTCTCTTCATAGTCAATACCAGGTCGTTGTGAGAATCCTTGCTCCACGAGTCTTGCCTTATATCGCACGATCTCGTTCATCTCATTACGCTTACGAACGAAGACCCATTTATGTCCAACAGGTTTGACATCTCTTAGAGTCAATTCAACCTTTCCGAAGACTTCTCGCTTCGCTAATGAGTCAAGTTCTGCTTGAATTGCTTCCTTCCACTTCGGCCAATCTGCTCTGCGTTCACATTCAGCTACATATCGAGGTTCAACGTCGTCTTCAGATATGATCTCATGTGCGACGGAATAAGCGAAAACGTCATCAATGCATGTAGTGGCTCGGTTTCGGACCGACTGCTCACTTGTGTAGTTTACTGAGATTTCGTTGTTCTCTGGCATCAAACAAGGTTCCATAGCGTCCCACGGTAACACTTGAGTTGATTCATGGACATAGCTGTAATCAGAGACAACTTCATACGATGGTGATTCATCGTTGATGACGCGATGTGCCTTAGTCATTCGCTTCTTTCTAGGTTTTGAATCCCTAGAGTTTATCGGTCTCCCTTTTTTTCTTTGAGGAGCCGAGGCTGAAGCTTCTCCATGCCGGGCCATCTCGGCATCGTTGCCACAAGGGGCGCCGGCAACACCACAGCGTACGGTGGTGCCGCCGCCGGCCTCCGTCCCACTGTCAAGGGCGGTGCCAACGTTGCTAGGTCCAGGAGCTTGTCTTCCACGCCCGTATTTCGGGACATCCAACCGTGCCGGTACGTTCGCAGCGGGTATGTTTGATCTCGTCACTTTAGCAATATCTACAAAGCCATCGGGCATCGAATCCGCGACACTCTAGAGGTCGATAATGCGTTGCACTCCTAACTCGCTTTGAGCAGTGCGGGGATCATAATGAGACATAGTGGAGACACACCACGTCAATTCCTGACGTTCATTTGGAATGATAACATTTCCATCTCCCCCTAACGACGGGAAGCATGTCTCATCAAAGCGACAATCCGCAAATCTTGCAGTAAAGAGATCTCCGGTGGTTGGTTCTAAGTAGCGGACAATCGTTGGGGAATTATAGCCAACATAGATACCTAATCGTCTCTGAGGACCCATCTTAGTACGCAGCGGAGGCGTAATAGGCACATAAACGGCGTAACCAAAGATGCGTAAGTGTGAAATATTGGGTTCGTAACCAGTTACCATCTGGTACGCACTAAACGCTTGGTTAGCCGCGGGTCGGAAACGAATAAGTGTCGCTGCATGCAACACTGCATATCCCCACGCAGAGACCGGCAGGTTAGTACCCATAACCATTGCCCGAGCAACAAGCTGAATACGCTTGATGGTAGCCTCTACTAGACCGTTCTGTGAATGAACATGAGGAACGGGATGTTCAACTTCGATCCCAATAGACATGCAGTAATCATCAAAAGTTTTGGAGGTGAATTCTCCAGCATTATCCAAACGAATGGATTTGATAGGATAATCGGGGTGGTGAGCCCGAAGTTTGATGATCTCAGCTAATAACTTAGCAAATGCAGCATTCCTTGTGGATAGCAAAGCGACGTGTGACCAACGCGTCGATGCATCAACCAATACCATAAAATATAGAAAAGGTCCGCATTCTAGTTGAATAGGTCCACAAATGTCACATTGGATACGTTGTAAGAATGGAATGTTCTCGGTTGAAGCCTTAGCAAAAGAAGGACTTCCTTGAAATTTAGCAAGAGAACAAGCTTTGCAAAACGAGCGATGGGCATCAGAAATTGCCATGGAGGCATTTGAAAGCACGGGAGGCATCACAAGCTCCTGTGAAGGAGGGGATGCCGCCACCGACGGCATGAAAGCCATGGAGCTGCCGAGTGGGGCATGCTCGGCCACACCATGCGGTGCATGGGTAGGCACGGCCTCACCGTGCGGAGCACGGGTGAGGTGATCCTCCAATCGCTTCCGGGACTTGAAAAATGGATGACCATGTGAATTCTTAAGAATTCTAATCATCATATCACGTGTAGGGTGCCCGAGACGGGCATGCCAAAGCATATAAGAGTCCGAATCACAAAAGTTGCGTTCAACCGCATATGATTCAAAGATTCGAATGGAAGTAAGATATAAACCATTCCCAAGACTCTTCATCTTCTCTAAGATGCGGCGATGGCCTGCTTTCTCAGAGGTAACACAAAGATATTCCTCTCCATTCTCAACATAAGTATCGAGGTGAAAACCATTGCCACGTATGTCCTTAAAACTTAGCAAGGTGCGGGGAGACTTCGGCGCATAAAGAGCGTCTACGACGTTAAGAGTCGTACCATTAGGCAACATGAAAGAAGCAGTGCCTCTTCCTTGAATGATGGATTTCGAGCCAATCGTTGTAGTCATCGAAGAAGTCGAAAACACTAGATCCGTGAACAACTGCCTGTGCTGTAGGACAGTGTGGGTGGTTCCGCAATCAGCTAGACATTCGATTTCACTGCGGGACATCTACAAAATGACAATTAAGAGAGTCAGCGACACGGGAACAATTCTATACAATACGCCGTAGGATATTGTAAAAATGGGAATCGGAACAAAGGTCGATCCCATCGAATGTATCACATGGCAATAGTACTACATTCTTCAACTAAAGAGTTGGAAATCATGGTATTGAAGCAGTGAAATACCAAACAGTAAACTAGGGTGGTATAAACCATCCAAAAATGGTGTGGAAAACGCACACAAAGAGTACCGGTGAGTGCATATAACGGACTTGGAGAAAACCGGAAAACAAACCGGAAAACCATGTCAAAAGAACTCAAAACCGGGTGAATTTTGGATGGGGAAAACGTGGCAGCAGGGAGTGCTGCAATATGCCGGAAAAATGACGAGAAACGACGGAACAAATCGTCGAAAAACTCGTTGGAAAACCGGCGGCACCGATTGCCGGAACTTCAGGTCCGACAGGGGACGCCGGCAGGAACCGTGTGGCGCCGGGAAATGGCCGGAAGACGGCGAATACGCCGGCAAAACGTGCCGGAAACGCCTGAATAGTAACCGGGTCCGGCCAAGGCAAAACGACGTCGTTTTCGACGTTCCGAGGTTCGTTTTCCGAATTTTAAGTTCCAAATTCACAATGTAGTGCTATTGGGGTCTCATGTGACCCAAAAAGCGTCTAATTTAAAAACCACGTGAGTTGCACACGTTGATCATCATGCTAAGTGTCAGATAAATAAAATTCTCAAAGAGATCATCTTGTAAGCAAGAAATGAGAAATTTTATTGAATGCCAATCTTTAATACATCACACATAAACTTCTAATTCCAAAATCAAAAGACTATTACAAAGTCAATGAAAATAACAATGGCGGTCGGCCATAACAATACTTGAATCATAAAGCTAAAGAAGCTAAAACAACTAATCAAAGTCGGGAGTATCCATGGTAGCAACCGGAGGTCTAGCCTTAGAAGCAAGGGGCTCGGGTTTCATGGAGATATGGTGAGTCTCGTTCTCATGGTCCTCATCCACATGATTCGATTCGGGTTGTAGAAACTTCTTGTAGGCGGAGTAAGCCTTGATCATCTCTTTGCTAGCGCGACAATCGCGATTAAAGTGCTTGAAGGAGCCACATTTTAAGCATGGAGACTTGCCATTACCGGAAGTGGAGGCATTAGGAGGCGCACGGCCTCCTTGGAGTTTGGGACGGGGACGGCCTCCCCCAGAGGGTGCGGCGCCGCCACCATCACGTTCCATGTATTGGACCGAGGCCGAGATCGGCCTTGTTGCCTCCCACCACGAGAGTTGTTATTTTGGTGCTGATATAGAGCGTTCCTTGATTGATTCTTTTGCTTAGGAGTTTTCCCATAGTTAGACTGTGGCGTAGAAATTCTTTTAGTGCCAACAGGTCTATTGTTGTTGTTGAGGAGAATCTCAGAATGTCTCTCCTTCTTAGCCAAGAGTGCCATTAAGTCGGCAAAAGACCGGATCTTCCCTTCCTCTACATGAGTGCGGTACGTATGAGCTTGAACCTCATAGTTGATTGGAAACGTGTCCAATGTCTTATTGAGAAGATCTAGGTCGGTCTTGATGACACCAACGGTGCCAAGATCGGATTGCAAGCATAGCATATCCTGATTGAAATCATCCACTCTCTTATAGTCCAATAGACGGATGTTATCCCATCTAACGGTCAATTCAGGAAGAAGCTTATCATGAACGTTGTTGTACCGCAAGCGTAGTTTGTCCCATAATTCTTTAGGATCTTTTACGTTTAAGTATTGCCTCTTGAGAGTTGCATTGATGTGACGTCTCATGAAGATGAGAGTCTAAGTCTTAGCCATGGGTGGGAAATCAGCAGGAGGGTCGGCAAACATGCCTTCAATCCCTCGGCTCTCAAAAGTGAGTTCCATGTCGGAAACCCAGCGGTGGTATTCCTTTCCTTCTAGATCAAGAAGGCCAAATTCCGGTCGAGATGGCGATGACATCTACAAAACGAATACGGAATCGATTAGATTTAAGTATAATAGGAATTAGAAGGGGTGACGTATATGGTCACAAGAAAAATCGATGCAAGCGGCGATACTCATGATCGCACCCAAAATAGCGGTGCACTCAGGCGACCACACGAAAATCGATTAACTTCCCTTTCAAAACAATCGTGACTCCCCCAGGACCGTCACACAGAAAACATCGACCAAGAGGGGAAACTCATCCCTCTATAGTCTCATCGGCGTTATAAGAAAGGCCGGAATTAAGACAAGAAGAAGGCTAATAGCGCCCGATATAATATATCTATACGTTCAAAAGCGGGAACGTTTATGAAAAATTTACCTTTGAAGGTTTGTAGTATACGGGAGTAGCTTCTCTTGAGCGAAGTCCTTGCTTGTGAATTTCACGTCTCTTGCGTGAATATGCGGGAGGAGCAATTTTGAAGGCTTTGATGCGGGGACTTGCGGGGCAAAAAGATGTTTTTGCGGAGGAGAGCCTGCGGTGCTGCGGGGCTGCGTGCAGGGGCTGCGGGGCTGCGTGCAGGGGCTGCGAGGCTGCGTGCAGGGGCTGCGGGGCTGTGTGCAGGGCTGCGGGCAGGGGCTGCGGGGATGCGTGCAGGGGCTGCATGGCTGGAGGTGCGGCGGCGAGCAGGAGGTGCACCGGCGAGGAGAGGCCAGAACGTGGAATCGACGGCGGCCGGCGGAGGAGAAGATAGAGAAAAAAAATAGGGCTCTAAAAGTTCAGGGTTTTAGGGCAAAGTGCGTGATAACGTGATGCATGATGAAATAATTGTGTATTATTGAATGATATGGTGGCCTATATATAGACATTTACAAAACCACAATCCCGTAGGATTCGAAGTCCTAATCTATTACGGAGATGCTAATCTATCTCCTAACAGGAAACCTATTAGGCTAAGACACACATAAGGGTAGAATAGTAATTCTTCCGGAACAAATAGTAATTAAAAAGCCACATTTTTGGGAGGTTTTGTGAGATTTTGGAGAAAGACCACACCATTACATGTCACATTTTAGCCACAAATGAATGTGTCCTTTCCTCATATTTTTTGTAGTGTAATAGTTAAATTCTTAAAATTTAGCGAAGATTGTCAGAAAGTTCATAAGCGAATTGATAGAAAAGTACATGTAGGTTTTTATTTTAGTTTTAGTTTTCCTGTGATTTTGATGATGAATGATTGAATGCCAAGATTATCCACCTTATATGTGATGTTTGAGGTGTTCATTGACATTATATGAGTTGATTTGATGACGATTACATACCTTTATTTGTAGTTATTTCTATATAACCCTCAATTTAAGTTTCGCACTAGGCTCTTGTATGTTCAGAAGTGGCCCTGCGTATGTACAATACCCACTCATGTACATAATAATAAAACTAAATTAATTTTGTATGTGCATAATAAGCGTAGGGGTTTCCACTTATAATCAGCTATTGTATATGGATTTCCAGGGGGCTGCATGGTTAGCATGAGGCCTGAGGGTCAGGGTAAGAAAAGATCTCATGAGAAATGAGAATTCATCATGAAAGAATGAAAAACATTAGAACCAAAAGCAATAAGAAGCAGACTAATAGTCGATCATCAAATGACGTCGACGGAGCTCGTTTAAACATTAAACAGAACTGTCTTTCTTGATCTGCCAAACTGCCAATCAATTAACAACCTCAAGAACTTTGAACTCTTGCTATGAATCCTAACGTATAATTGTCATCAACGGACATGATGATGCAGATGATATTGGATTTTGAATCATAATGACTTGCTTCATGTTGCCGAAGGCCCATGCAGCCCGGTTCTTTTTATTGTCGTTTGTTTATTCCTTTTAAATTTGGCTCACGATGTGTGTGACAGAACAAACCAAAAAATATTGTACAGGTGATCGAGTGATGAGTCTTTTGGGGACATCAATTCATTCATTTGTTTTATTTCATTGGCACGTTTACTTACTTAGAATGAAATTCATCTGGAATGGAATAAAAAAGAATGAGAGACGGAATAAAATAATATGGGGGGAATGGGAATAAAACTAATTACGATTGTTGTTATTTACTTACAATAAAGAGTTAGAGTTAAAATCTAGCTTATTACTAAATTACTCTTGGAGTTGGTAGTTTTGCGGTTGGGTAGGTTTATAATTTATTAAATCCGGATTTATCCTGGAATCATTCCAGATTTAGAAGGTGGGCCCCACCACAATTAGACACTGCAATTGAATATGAAATCGATTCCGGAGGAATACAATTGAATATGAAATCGATTCCGAAGGAATATAATTTCATTCTCGTGAAGTAAATATGCCATGAGTGAATGACTAATGAATGGTTACTAGATTTTCATCAATATTTGTATCCAATTCTGATTCTCAAGAGATTTTTCTTAACCAATTATATATCAACCAACCTTATAAAGTCATAGTGGTAAATTATAATATTTTATTTAACGAAAACCTCACTATGAAACTAAGCGTAAGACAATGGTGGAATAACCTCATTTGAAAATAGTGATAAACTCAGAATACATGATCAATGTACATCTATTCCATTCACTTTGATACAATTATTATTCAATTTCGAGAATCCAGCCTTTTTTATCCTCAATAAGGCCCGTTTGAATTCCTACGAGAGTTGAATTGAGCTTTGGACATACAGTTTTGGCACCTGTTATGTATTCCATCCTGCATACATATAACTATGAGTCAATTGCATGAGCTACTATGCAAGTACAATAATGAGATTTGCCATACAAAAAGGATGAAGCCATTAATCGGTTTGAACTTGATTTTCCTTCATTAATTCATAATGAAAGTAATTAAAGTAAGGAGGATCATAGAATGGTACCTTTTATCTTTATATGTAATGTTTCCCACAGGAGCAACACCAATTGCAGTTCCTGTGCAAAACACTTCGTCAGCTTCACTCAATTCATCCACTGGAATTGGACGCTCCTCAACCTGACACAAGTGTCAGAGGCTAGGGCTTTTATGAGTAATAATAGACCCTACAAAGGCAAAAGACCAAATCTAAAATGTTCTCATTGTGAGAAGATTGGTAGGTCTAGTGTTGGTCATCAGAAAGAGACTTGTTGGATTCTTCACCCTGAGCTCAAAGCTAAGTTTCATAAAGACAAGAACTCAAGGAACCAGTCCAAGTATGTTTATCCACCAAAGGCCAATATTGCTAGCAGCAGTTCATCAGAAGGCATGATGGATTTTACTGCAAATCTCATTAATTTGATTAATGCTTTTGCAAGCTTCATCCAACAACAACAAGGAGGAAACAAGAGTAGTAATTATACTGATATGCTTGGAAAATTCATAGGCTTTCTTGCTAAGATTGATGCAGTGGACGAATGAGAGATTCCAGGTATCATTTGTGCAATTTCTACATGTTTAGAATTGAGTAAAAATCATGATTTTTGGATAGTTGACTCTGGTGCCTCTGATTATATGCTTAATGATGCATCTTCATTATCTAATTTTATATTGTTTGAAAAATCATCACAAGTATCTATTGCAAATAGGGAAAAAGTTCATATTTTGGGAAAGGGAAACCTAAAGTTGTTCTTTGAACATAAAAATTCAAACGTAATGTTTGTTCATTCTTTTCCATTTAAGCTTCTTTTTGTTGAAAGACTTATGTTTTAGATTGTCTAATCACATTCTCAACTACAAGTGTGATCTTCCAAGATCGGGTCTCGAAGAAAAAGAGTGGTGAAAGATTTTTTCTAAATGGTATGTACTACATTTCTTCATATGCAAACTTTTCCAAGTTTCTTCTTATAGAATCAAACACCACCTCTCATCAGCATGATATGTGGCACATGTGATTATCTCATCCTTCATCTCAAGTCATATTTTTTATCTTTCCTGAATTATGTAAACACTCTCACATTTGTGAGATTTGTCAAAAGTCAAAGCCAACGCATTTGCCATTTTCCAGTTCTATGTCTAGAGCTTCCAAGAATTTTGAATTGATACACTCTGACATTTGGGGACCTGCAAAAAAATTGTATAAGTTGATGGCTATAAATATTATGTGACTTTTATTGATGATTTTTCTAGAAAAACATTTGTGTACTTGAAATCTAAGACTGAAGTTGCCAGATGCTTCCAAGACTTTCATAATCTGGTTAAAAATCATTTTTTCTTCTAATATCTGCACATTAAGATCAAATAATGGCACAGAGTAAACTTCAAAAAAAATTACTCAATATCTCAGTGATCATGGCATTTATCATCAAACATCTTGTGTTGGAACACCTCAGCAAAATTGAATATTTGAGAGGAAGAATAGAGATCTACTTGAAAAAACCAGATCTCTCATGTTACAGGCTAATGTTCCAAAACGATTCTGATCTTATACTATTCATACTGCTGCATATTTGATTAATCGTTTACCTAGCAGTGTTTTGGAGTTCAAGTCACCATTTCAAGTTTTTAAGGCCAGAGATATTGATGTTAGTCATTTGAGAATTTTTGGCTGCATCTGCTACGTTCATCTGCAAGCTAAGCAAAGAGACAAGTTTGAATCTAGAGCAGTTAAGTGTGTGTTTCTGGGGTATTCTACTTCTCAGAAGGCTATAAATGCTATGATCTTGTAGCAAGAAAAGCATATGTGTCAAGAGATGTCAGATTTGATGAATCAAATTTTTTTTTTCCAGAAGCATGAATATGACCTTCAGGGGGAGTTGCAACTCCTGCAAGGAGAATTATTTGATGTAAATCCAACTCATATATTTTATGAGCCATTAATGTCTGATAATCCTATTGTTCGGATACCATTTGAAAATTCTCCGCCCATCGCTCCTCAGCAAAATTCTACAGTCATTAATACTTACATTCATAATGACTCCTGATTCCCAAATTGTGGACCAACCTCAGCAACAACATGATCAAATTGTGGAACAACCAGCTCAACAAGAAACTATGAGATATCTTAGTCGAGATAGGAGCCATTCTGTTTTGCTTAAAGGATATGAATCTGATGCTCCCAAACACCCTATTGGGAATCTTGCAGTGTTGAACAATGTCTCTTTATCTCATAGTGTTTTTCTCAACAAGTTTTGTGAAACTTATGAACCAATGAATTTTGATGAAGCTAGCAAGTTAGAAGTATGGAGAAAAGCTATGGCAGATGAACTTCAAGCATTAAATGAAAACAAAACTTAGAGTGTGGTGCAACTACCTGCAGGGCATAAGGTGGTAGGAGCACGCTGGATTTATAAAATCAAATTTCACTCAAATGGAGATATTGAGAGATACAAAGCTCGGTTAGTGGCTAGAGGGTTTACTCAAATATTTGAGGTTAATTACAAAGAGACATTTGCTCATGTTGCCAAAATGAACACTGTTAGAGTGTTATTATCGGTGGAAGTTAACTATGGTTGGAGTTTGTTTCAGATGGATGTCAAGAATGTTTTTTTACATGGAGAGTTAGAAAAAGATGTGTACATGAAGTTGCCTCCTGGCCATGCTCAAGAAAATGAGACTGGAATAGTCTGCAAGTTACATAAGGCAATTTATGGTTTAAAACAATCCCCAAGAGATTGGTATTCCAAACTTAGCTCTGTGCTCATTGATTCTGATTTTCAGAGAAGTCATGGAGATTCCTCAATGTTTGTGAGAAATTGTAAGATTGGAAGGCTTATTGTACTTGTGTATGTTGATAATATGATTATCACATGTGACAATGAAGAGGAAATTCAAAAGCCCAAGTCTTCATGCTACATTTGCCATCAAAGATTTAGGACAATTGAGATATTTTCTTCGAATTGAGATGAATCATTCTTCCAAAGGTCTATTTCTAAATCAAAGAAAATATATCACTGATCTATTAGAAGAAGCAAACATGCAACATAGTAGCATTGCAAAAACCCATTTACAAGCAATTTGGACATTGAAGTTGTTGGCAATGCTTTCAGTGACATCTCTGTTTATCAAAGGCTAGTTGGTAAGTTAATTTATCTTACAATAGCTAGACCTGACATTACTTATGTTGTGACTCTAGTTAGCCAATTTATGCATGCTCCAAACACTCATCATCTTCAGTTGGTTAAGAGAATTTTGAGATATCTCAAAGGTACTATTACTAGAGGAATTCTCATGCACAAACATAACCACTTCAATTTGAAAGGTTATTGTGATTCTGATTGGGTTGGAAATTCAATCGATAGAAAATCTACTATTGGTTTTTGTACATTTGTGGATGTCAACTTGGTTACTTGGAAGAGTAAGAAGCAATATGTTGTAGCTAGGTCAAGTGCAGAAGCTGAATATAGATCTATGGCCTACACAGCTTGTGAGTTATTATGGCTGAAGACATTGCTTGTTGATTTAGGGATCAAGTATTTTAAGCATGTTAAGTTGCATTGTGACAATCAAGCAGTCATGCACATTACTGCCAATCCTGTGTTCCATGAAAGAACCAAGCACATTGAAGTTGATTGTCATTTTGTGCGCAATCAGGTTCAATCAAAGGTCTTGGAAACAATTTATGTTCGTTCCCACGATCAGCTAGATGATATTTTTATCAAGATTTTGCCATCAACTCAGTTTGATAGATTGTTGTGCAAACTTGGATTAAGTTTGTCACTTGATTCAGCTTGAGGGGGAGTGTTGAAAGAGTTGTGTATGTTAATGCAGTTGGGAGTGATTGAAGATAAGGTGGTGTTTAATATCTGTGTTGTATAGTCCACATTTGTGTGCTGCTTAATCTTGGAGTAATTGTAACCTTCTCGTTTTTGTGTATATATAGGTGTAGCTTTGCTTCATTTATAAAACATATGAGAGAAAATCCATCTCAACTTCTCATTCTTGTTCTTCATTTTCCTGTCACAAATTCAACACTATGACAGTTTGGAACGATGAGGATGCAATTGCCAAGTCACATGAACGATGAGGAAAAGAACAGACCAATTAATTTTGTAGTTGAAAGTTGAAACTTCATGAGCTCGAAGTCCTCCACATACGTAAGGTCACCGTGGTTGAAAACTTGAAATAAAGTAGCGGTAATTGGTAGTCGACGTTGACGCCTTCCAAACTGATACTCCTTGACCTTGGGAGGAGGATGCCGTTCATAGTACGACGTGGTTGGCGGCCACATGATGAAGCTATAACATAAGCCACACCTATATGAAAGAGCCACCTAACATTTTTCCATCGCAGAATCTTCACATAGATGGCTACATTGACTACAGAAACGTCTATTCATTGTTTACAAATGGAAGTTTTTGTGTACAGTTTATCACGGTAATTTGGCTACTTCAAGGTTACTGTCCAACCCCTATCGTCGTCTGCAAGACCCATCTGTATATTTGAAAGAGCCTGATACAGTTGCTCAAAAACTCCACCTGGTCCGGGTTCTTTGTAATGTACCCTGCAAAACGAAGAGTTTATTAGCTCTACAATAATTTCGTCCATTAGGGAACCAGTTTGAGAAGATCACCTTTTGCCCAAGTAAGCTATGCTGCCTATAGGTGATAAACAGACAGCACTGCCGGTACATAACACTTCTTCAGCTTCTAGCATTTCTTCAATCGACAAAGGGCGCTCCTCAACCTGGTTTTGGATGCATGTAAAGAAAAACTCATAATTTGAACTTGCCCGTGGCCAAAATCTCGTACTATACTCCAAGTATTCTACTTAGATAATCATATTTGTTTTCCTTGTATTATGATTTAACAAATATCAGCAATCAATAGTATTGCTGATTAACCCCAAAACAAAACATAAAATAAAATACTTCATCTGTTGATCATACTCAAATGATCATCCAAAAGGAACAAAAAACAACATAAATGTACCAATCACACAGTGCAGCCAACTAAGACAAGTCTATTGAGGTATACAGGAACCATACAATTTATAACTAAGCTGGAACTATAAACCTGTGGTTCAAGTATTCCAGCTGAACTAGCTGCAGATTGATGACTAAATAGAACTAAGGAAATATGAGGACAAGAAGTATCTAGCAGCAGAGACCTCGCTAGAATGGACTTTTTGAGAATCTTAATTGTCAACCACTCATCTACGATTGTCACCTGGAACACATACAGGGTACCCTTGGCTGTGAGCAATTTCAATTATGCTTTTGCGTGTCACGCCAGGTAAAACTGTCCCTTCCAATGCTGGAGTGGAGATAATTTTGTCCTGTATAAGAGTTCATTTTAAGAAAAAGAATAACATTAATCAACCTGTATACAATCAAATAGATGATAGTCTCACAAGTTCCTTGTAATAACCCAAATTTTTAATATCATTTCTTTTAATTTATCAGAAATTAAGGGAATGATAATTTGATTAAATTCACATTTTACGCCTTTTATTTTGTCGTTGTTCGAAGTAGAAATTGGTTTCAAGAGCCAAAGGTGTGTTATTTGATTAAGTTCATTTGACCCAAGAGTCGACTTTTAATTCGTCACTCTTTTCAGGAAACTTCCTTCACGAATGTCGTAGAATTCGTCAATACTAATTCGTAGACGCGCAGCACGCTTTAATCGGATGTCGTATGTGGAAGTTGTTAGTAACAGAAGTTTGGTTCCGATTTTGGAAATAGTATAAAAGGAATGAGAGGAGATTAGAAATCAGAAAATCAGTTTTTTTTTCCAAAAAAATCTCGGGTACTGTTCCCCCGACCCAAAAATCTTCTCCGGCCGATTTCTCCACCATCCGACGTCGCCTCGTGTCGTGTCACCTATCAAACTGACGGGCTCGACGATCTCCATCTTTTGGGCTACGCCTTGCACTCCGGCGACAACCACACACGGTGCAGCAACTGCCGGAAGTTTCTGTTGTGTTGGCGCCGCCTCCTCCGGCCACCATAGCTCGAGATTCTTGGGGGTTTTTGCTTGTCTAAGTCCCAGCAACATTCCCACAAAAGGGATCGAGTCAAATCGAAGTGTAAGTACCCGAATCAAGAATTTCAATTTCTAGGGTTTGTGAAAAGTGCCGAATTTATGTTCTTCGTCGTTTAGACTGTTTAGGCTTGGATTTAGACCTTGGTGTCAACTAGAAAGTTGTTGGAAATGTTGTTTAGGTTGTGGTGGTAAAATTTGGTGATGATTGGTGGCGGTCGGTGAACAGTAACGACGCATGAATAGTCCTGTGAATAGTGATATGTAACAGTAAATGTGAACAGTGATTCGGCTAAACAGTATATGTGAACAGTGATATGGTAAACAGTACCTGTGAACAGTGGTTTAGTAAAAACAGTGATTAGTAAAACATGAACAGTGTTCTGTGAACAATGTTTTATGAACAACATTTAACTGTGCTGAAATCGTCACCTGATATTTTAAGTATCATTTTCTAAGCATTTATCATGCTATTAGGTGACTGACGAAACGAGTGAGGAAATTACTTTCAGTGTCGTGGAAGTTACACGCAGGAAGGAAGGTGAGTAAAATCTCACATATTTACGAATCTACCCTTGTGGAGATTCAAGATGTTGCAAGAGTTTTTAATATTTTATTACGACATGTATACGATATAGTGGATTACATATATATTGTATAAATGGTAATAAGTATATATATATATATAGTTTGCTATATTATATACTGTTATGAATTCATTGGAATTTGTCATTTCGATGACGAGAATTAAATATTGAGCATGTGATTTAATTTGTACAATATGAGGTGTGATTATTGTACGTGGTTTTAACATGGTGTTTGTTAAAATGTTTTATCTTCGGACGTGTTTATGAAATATGACATGTATATGATATAGCGGATTATATATATATATATATTGTATAAATGGTAAATAGGTACATATATATATAGTTTGCTATATAATATACTGTTATGATTTAAGTGATGATGTCATTTTGATGACGAGATTGTATATCGAGCATGTGATTTTGATTTGTACAATATGATGTGTGATTATTGTACCTGATTTTAACATGGAAATTGTTAAAATGTTGATTTGTCTTCGGACTTGATTTTTGTACAATATGATGTGAGATTATTGTACGTGATTTTAACATGGAGATTGTTAAAATGTTAATTTGTCTTCGGACTTGATTTTTGTACAATATGATGTGAGATTATTGTACGTGTTTGGCAAGTCGAAACCTAGCCTTTGGCCGGGCGAAAGTTACGATACAGTTAGGGCTCTAGTCTGTCTGCCGGAATACTGCATGTGAGGTAACAGGTGGTTATCGGCTCATGAGTACTCATATTTTTGGATGTTGGGTAGCAGGTGGTTGCCCAATATCGGCGGTGTACTACGTGAGGGGTAACAGATGTGTACCAGCGTTCATTAGTACCCGTATTATAAATGCATTTGGGTAACCATAAGGGTTGCCCAATTTCTCATGAGCACTTTCGTTTTCATATTTTGGACAACCAGACGGGCCGTCCATCGACTCATGAGTGCATTTATATTTGATGTTTTTGTGAATTTCCGTATATATTGATATGCGAGTTTTATTGTTGTTTTTACTCATACGAGCTGTAAAGCTTACCGGTTTTGTGTTTACAATCCCGGTGCACCAATTCGATGGTGTAGTGGATACTCCGCAGGTGTGGATTAGCGGGAATTGACGGACCGCTCAGATGACTTGAAGATATTTACTTCCAGCTTGTGTGAGGATTTTGTGCGACTTTCTTGTGAGGATTATACATTTCCATTTTATGTAATGTTAAATTATAAATTGGGTTTGTAATAATTGGTTGTCTGAGTTGTATTGTGAACTCAGTAATGATCCGCTGTGCATTTAAACGATTTCGATTCGTTGAAATTGTTTTAGTGTTGTACGACTTTAATATTTTGAGTTTTTATGCTCAAAATTTTAAGGTCGTTACATTCTTCAACCATATACTACTTCAACAGTTCAACTCATGTACCTTCACTACAAAGATGTTAGCCACCGAAGTCTGTTCAACATATCTGTTGTGAACAGAACCAAGGTATAAAACATCAGAAAAGCCACCTGCTTTTGCTTCCTCCTGTGCCTTCAAAATCTTCATGATAAAAAAAATAAAAAAATAATAAATTTTATGTGAGTGTAGCCTTGGACACTTTAAATCTTTAATCCTGTTTTGCTTCCTCCTGTGCCTTCAAAATCTTCGTGATAAAAAAAAATTATGTGAGTGTAGAATTAGACACTATAAACCTTAAATCCTGATCAATCACTGTATTTCGAACAACCAGCTATATAGTTGTCTACTATACTGCATCTATTCCAGCTCCAAGCAAACACATATTTTCTCTATCTGGAATAAGAAAACACTCGAACAAACTATATGTTGAGAATGCAGCTAACTTAATGAATAACAGTCAGAATGTAGATTCACCATAGGGCAGCAATAGGCAGACCAACATGGTGAAAACAAATTAAGAAAAGAAACTAAATGTTATCTAAGTGTGAGTTTACCGGAGTATAATTTCCTATGGCATTAACACTTCCAGCTCCACCGGGAACTGCACGATGGATTAAGTTTTCAACCATTAAGTTGATTGGTTCCAGTCCCCCTGTTACCATAAGAGAGGAAGAAAACACATAAGCTCTACTGAATTAAGTACCTTCTAAGAAAGTCCTTTTCAAATACAAAAAAGTAAATGACATTTTGTACCCTATGCACAGCTAGTGTCAAAGAAAGTATGAAAATATAGATAGGTTATAATTAATAACAACTTACCTTAAAGTTGTTTCCCATCGAAGCAGCAAATATGAGAAAGGTGAGTTCTGGAGCTGGTTTAACACTAAGAACAGGTCCATTCCCAATGAGTAGTGGTTTGATAAGTAGATAACCTTTATTTGGTGGGGGAACCTATAGCAAGTAAGGCATAAAGAGTTATAAACTTATACCTAGACTTGGAATCTCACTTCATGCTTGTGATATCACATAAGAATGTCAGAAATTTACCCAACGTCTATTTCCCAATACAGTAAGTTTTACAGCTTCCACAAACTGCTCAACAGTTGGTGGCTTGGTGCAGGCATACACATGCGCTCTGCTCCCATTCTCATCCTCAGTGCATGTTCCTCTAAACGAAACAGCACTGTCGAATTATCCAGCTTCTTGTACGTTTTCAGTTCCTCAATTACTCCCTGAATTAGAAAAAAAAACAGAAGAAACTAGTCTTCACTGTGGTTGAAAATTTTGAACCAACCACAGGCTCAGAGAAAATGTAGAGCAAATACTTGTATCTCACTAAACAGCAGAAGCATCAAAATTAAAAGTGAAATTTCAGTATCTGATCAGCTACATTGTGCCAAATTTTTCATAGCAGGCAGTCAAGCACAAAAATTGAAATTTGGGGACTAAAGTCAACATGATTGATAACATAAAAGAGTAACAACTACCCTACCTGGCCATAGTTCAGAACACAGGCAGCTGGATGCATCTCAATTTTACCAAACCGATGTAACCCACCATCGGAAAAGGTGCCGTCTTCAGAACACTTCATAGTAAACATGTAATCAGTAGTCATAGGATTGTTGAAGCCAACATTGTCCCAACTTCGGCGACAAGTAGACGTCTCCTCGTTTGACACGACATGTTTTCCGTTTAGGTTGGGAAAGACTCGCGTGAAAAGCGCGTGTCAAGCGTTGTTCTATTGGTCCGGGCCAGCGCTGATTTTGGGCTTCATTGCCTCAGCGTATGGGTACCCCAACTGCCCCAAAACCGAGCAGCGCAAAATCTCCTATTCTCCTTGTTCAAGCAGGTATTCAATCATTTTGTTTCGAATAATTCTGTAATTTTAACTATATCCTTCGTAATACATAGATGATCAATAATGATGGTAGGATCATTTGTACCAACAAGGAGCTCGTACCTATGACCAAGTTCATCGCATTGAAGCCCAAATATAGCCAGCAATTAACTATATAAACCCTCACGTACCCATCTGGTATTTCATATATCCATGTCAAAGTCCTTAATTTGAGATGAAGACCGACGGGGGCACCCACACGTTAGCTGCCTGCTTCGATTTGGATCCCCGTACATGTATTTGATCGATTACGTCTCTAAATTCAACACGGACATGTCTTCCATTCCATGGAAACCCTAACCCAGCAACTGACAACCCCTAGATAACATGCACACATGCTACTACGTTACGATATTAGTGTGGACCCGTGATGGTCTCCCTCTGCCAAAACCCTCCAAGATAAACGTAGGTTCCGTGCATGCATGGTTCATGTGCCTTCAAAAAACCATCGATCGTGTTCGACCAAGTTATATAAAAGATTTCAGTTCAAAAACAATAATCTCGCCCCAGCCCTATATATGATTAATTAGCAGTCGTGTTGCCTTCAATAAGCAACACGACTCATGCGAGTGTGGGGTAAAGCGGCAAACAACGGTTGTGCTTTCGGAAAAATCTGTTGGATTTGTTGATGCTCTCCATCTCGTGGTGATCATTCATGATTCATGGAAATGAATGAGTCAGACTCTTGTTGTCCCATCCCACTCCTAATTTGTTCCCTATATATAGCTTAATGTCCAATAGATTTGACATTACCATATTATTAGCATCTATGTCCCGTTGTTATTAATTGTAACCTCGCTCGTATTTAGATAATGGTTCAATTCATCGTAGATCATAAGCATCAACGTCGAATTCTTTCAATATATACTTTCCCGGCCTTTATATGATAGAATGGGATGGAATTAGTTCAAGAAAAAGTATGATGATTTACGTGCGTGAAAAGTTCGATCGGTAACTACTTTGCCAGCTAGTCACTACGAACGATTATAATGGCTAGTAAATCACAATTTCTACCGTCACTGGTTATACTCTTTTAAATTCTGTTTCATATATAAGCAAAACTGGTAGTAGAAGCTGGTTTCACCCGTACGTAATGCTGCTGCATGCAAGCCTGCAATTCATGAGTTATATATGAAGTGATACATAGATACCAAATTTTTATATGTTTCACTCAATTTTATACATATGATCACGAAGATTAATTTGTTATGAACTGAGTCACGTAACAGCTAATACTAATCCATTAATCCTTAGCATTATAGCATCAAGGGCGGATCTAGAATCCGAATGTTGGGTGGGCTTGAAATTGGCCGAACGAAAAAAAAAATTTGCCAATACAAATATATAATCATGCAAACTGTAGACATCGGTGAGTCTTTAAAATTAAAAATAAGTGTAAATGAATGTAGGACAATATTCTTAAAATCAATGACAAATTAAAATACTCGAACAAATTTTGTTCGCAAAATGATTCGATTGAAACGTAATAACTCATACTTGTAATTTCAAATTTAATATATAGAGTAACAACTAACAAGAATATTAGAAGAATTATACTTAATAATTTTAAATAATTTAAGAAGAAGAATAAAGTCATGTAGGAGAAATACATATATAAAATCTAATTCTATACATATATAAATATTTTTTTTTGGCTAACACTAATATACACGTGGTAAAAAAATTGGGATGAAAAATCTTGCATGGCGATCCGCCCTTGTATAGCATATGTTGCTAGATAGCAACTCGCTGGCTAATCATGATCAGTGAACCAGCGATTACGCAGATTAGAATCAAAAGGTGGTGTAGGAGAGAAATGGAGACAAAAGTGGTGGAGGGCTGGACTCTGGAGGTTTCATTGACATGGGAAGGTTAATTGGTGTGGGAAATATGGAAGGAAAGAAAAGGGATCGAGGATATGTGGAAAAGCCAAACAAGAAGTACCATCCCACACTCTGACTGGTCGGCTGGCCTTAATTCCCGGACGCAACACATCTGAAACCTTATCTCCAGCTCACTCACTCGCATCCATCCATCACCCCATCATTGCCCTACTTTTCTCTTGTCTGGTATATACTCTTTGAGCTGGTTTGCTTTCATACACCAGTAGTTTGTTTTATAGTCGATTTAAAATTTCATCAACTATATACCAGTAATTAATGTAAGTAAAACGTTTATACCTGCACGAGTTTTTCTAGTTTATAGTATCGGTCATCAAGAAAAAACAACTGTAATCTTAGTTTCAACCTAATATATCGTAAATTTTCACCCACAGTTCACAGAGTTAAAGTGGACCAGCTTGTATTTTTATAACATAGTGAAGATTCTTCTTAAACACATCAGTTCAGATCTGCAGCGAACCCGGGCCTTATAAATAATTAGACGTACTTCCAGTTCTTCAGCTTCTTCTTTAGTTCACACAATTGACATCCATCATTTCTCTAGAATCAATTCAAATGCTTCATCATGCAAGATCATTGGCGCGCGGATTCCACTAGCCTGCTATTGCCGCCTTTGTTCGTGTTGGCTTCAGGGATTGATTCGTGAACACACATGAAAGATTCGTGGCAACTAGGATTGTAGAATTATACTGATTAAGGAACAATTTGTTAACGTAATCACAATATTCCCAATCATGTTTTATGTACCAGAACGTTAATTGATTGTCCACTGTGTTAAGGTCAACATGGGGATATGCCTATCTGATCTGCTCCTTCTCGATCGCACTAGCTAAAAAATTTGTCAATGAAGGATATAGCAAAAAGATGCTCAAGAACAAAACCACTGTTTAAAAGCCAAAAATAAAATAGAGAAAAGTGAGGTAAAAAGGTCATCACTCCTGACGGTTAAATGTCTCATCAGGATACTATTAACATGCTTTGAATTATAACATACAGAAGATGGAATTGCACTTATAGATTCGTCGGTGGATTAACCGTACAACTTGATATCATTTTTTCATCAGTCATCTTCACAAAAGATGCTCTTCAAGTTCTTTAACAAAGTCAGATATATTGCTACTTTGCTAGGGCATGAGTCCCATGACAGTGCAAGTATCTATGGTGGTTTATCTGCTATTCTGCTATATGATCTTTTACCATCAGCAACAATTAGCACTGCCCTTCATTTGCCTCATATATACAGATAGTTGATACTTGAAATCGATTTGATATGATGATTAATAATGCTAATGAAATAATATATATATATATAGTATTTATGTACTAGCTAGCTTGAGTATTAGTTGTAGAATGATCCTTCTATGCATAATATATGGATCGTTGTTGACAGTGGCGAATTTTGAAATAAATTTTCGGATGGGCCAATATATATCAAAGTATATAATTAAATATTAATTTATACACAATTATACCATAAATAGAAGACAATTATACCATAACTATATGTAATTATACCAAAATTATATCAGCTACACCTCATTTATAGCAATAATATTATAATTATACTATAATGTAGAGGGGAAAAAATTTCTTCCGCAGGGGCCACAACCCCTTCTGGTCTCTTCAAGCATCCGCCACTGGTTGTTGACATTAAACTAGCTTTAGGACGAGATTATTTTACTTGTCACGTATTCTCACATGAAAATGTGTGTGATTTTAAGCTGTGCATATACCAAAAGCTCGTTAAATCGCTCTTCAAATTTTGTTGCAAACACTTCTCTTACGTACGTATAGATATACAAAGTGAAAATCAAGTAAAAAAAAAAGAGTGGATATATGAAAAGGAACAAATCCAGAATCATGCTCTTGATTATGCGTTCTTGTGTATACCCACATTCCATGTGATTCCACGCATGCTTTATATTACGTTCCGGTACCCGTTGTATAGAGACATGCATAGGCAACTATTTATCATAGACTAGTAGAGAACTAATTTGTTTGTTGAATTGTCAAACATAGTCAACCTATGAGGACAAAGAGACATGGGAGAATAATTGTTATAATTCCCACAAACCATTTTACATGTTTCGTCACTCATCATTTCCTTCGCTTAAATAATCCCATTCCCGCAGACCTTCTGCTACGTACTACTCCGATCCCCACTCTTCAATATCTTTAGCTCGAATATGGTTTTCGATGATGTTACCGCTGAGCTTGGTCTCAGCCTAGGCTGCCATGACAAGCCAGCCAATTACGATCATGATCTTCAGGGAAATCAGAAAAAATCACACTTGAAATACGACCCACTACTGTCGTTTGATCTCACGCTAGGCCCATCAGATGAGGCAGAACCAAGAGGGTCTAATTCTTCTTCTCCAAGTGGAGCTGTTTCATCGTTTTCCAACTCATCCAGTTTAAAGAGGGCAGACAGAGATATAACCGGTTCTGGTGAAGAAACAGAAAGAGTTAGCGAAGAACCATATGAAGATCAGGCAGGAAGTCCCAGAAAGAAACTCAGACTTACAAAAGATCAATCTGCCACATTAGAAGACAGCTTTAAACAACACACCACTCTCAATCCTGTACGTAATATAATTATCCATCTTACTTATTAATTAATCGTCTCAGTTTATATTTATGACATGAATTACAATGATCAGAAACAAAAACTAGAGCTGGCCAAGAATCTAAATCTACGGCCGCGACAGGTAGAAGTGTGGTTCCAGAACAGAAGGGCTAGGTGCGTTATTTCATTGGACAAAACATAATAATGCATGAAAGATTTGTCTGATTAGTTAATTATTTCCATGGGTTATGTGCAGGACTAAGTTGAAACAAACTGAAGCGGATTGCGAGCTGTTAAAGAAGTGCTGCGAGACTCTCAAAGAAGAGAACAGGAGGCTACACAAGGAGCTGCAAGAGCTCCAGTTAATGAAAGAAACACAAACGGCCCCGTTCTACATACAGTTTCCGACAGCCACCCTTACGGCGTGTCCTTCCTGCAGTGAGAGAATTGGCAACGATACAAGTTGCCCTATTGCTGGTGATCATCATCATAAAAAGTTGAAGCCTCACCTTTTCAACCCCTTTACCCATCCGTCTACGGCTTGCTAGCTAATTGAGGCAACCTACGTACAACGATCAAAGATGATCGTTTAATTAGTTCAAAGTAATTGTAGAGACATGAAATGCTACTGCGCGTACGCAGATGAAATCATTTTCTCTTTCGTCTTAATTAGTTATGTGTTTGTAAATATTTACGTATCAATAATCAATCAAGTCACAAATCTACATACGGTAGGTTTTGCTTTCATTAATTATTAACTAGCATCAGCCCACACACAAACATGTGTTGGGAAATTAACGGTAATGAACAGTTATTGTAGAGAGAAGTTGGATATGTATAATAACTTCCTTATCTTTTCTTTTTTTGATTTTTTTTATAACTTATTAATTTAACTTTTAAGATTATATAATTCATATATTAAAATATGTTTTTATTTAACTTATAGTGAGAGGATATTAATGTAATTTCATTGGCGTTTTGGTTTACAAAGTCTGGGTTATTATATTACTACGTATGAGAACTCTAGCCAAGTTTTACCAATTTCGTAATGCCACTGCGCTTTCCTGTTTGTTAGACTATTTCTCAATTAACCTACGAGGGCCAACAACACAAAAATACTTATCTGCATGCTTACAAGACTTGCTTAACTTTTTGCTTGATTCCTTAATATTCATAGTAAGATCGAGTTACAATACTATCTAGCTAGCACGGCTATGCATGTACGTCGTATGCTGTTATGTGCGGTTTGAAAAGAAAAAGAAGATTCAGGGTTGGTTAAATTCACGATGTCGACATGATTTTCCTGATTATCACGTCCAGAAGACACGAGTTCTTTAAGGAAAACACCAAAAGCAAAAACAAAAATCCAGTTATAAGAAAAGGCGAAGATAGATGCATGTATATGCATATATATAATCGTTGAATTTTACATATTTATCATCAAATTGTTATGAGATAATTCAAAATACTCCAAAGTCATCCTCTTGACGTATGCAACATTGTATCTTGTACTCTTCCAGGTACAAAGTAAAGGGTAGAAAGTAAAGTTAATCGTTTCTAATAAAGAAAATGCAAGAAAGAACATGAAGAAAAAAATATGTCCAACTCCAACAACCGACTATTCATTTCATTTTCGTAATATGACAATGATATATTTGGAAGTACTATAATAGTGATGTATAATTTACGTAAAAGACAGAACAAAGACAATAAACCAAAGACATGCATGAGTGAGAAAGCTAGCGCTTAGCTAAAATAATTTTGAACAATGACAACTTGACAAGGCAATCAAAGGTTAAGTAGCGTCGCGTTAATAATGTTAATCGATCATATGTCCGTGTCATAATCTTGTCCTTCTGTTAGTAATAATTTATCAGAAAGACCTTAAAGAGTTTAAGTGCAGGAGTACGTAGAAACCAATCATCTTGCTGGTGAACAAGTTGAGGTTTAGAACGAGTCGATGATGATGGTACGTACGTAGTTAACTGGTTAATTAAGTAGCCGTCGCACCAATTAGGGTTTTGCTCAACAGTCAACATTAGGGCAAATGATATCCGACTCGATCTAGGTAATGATTAGATAATTAGATAACATATATCTGCAACACTTTTGGGACAAAATGAGAAAGTGGAATAGATACAACTAGATTTTGGATTAGGCCTATCACCATGCATATACATGATTATGTACAACGATAGAATGTGAGCCGGGAAGGGATGGGATATGATTGCTGATTCAATTCAGCTAAGCTAGTGCTGGGTACGTTGTTCCGTGTTAGGTTGAATGAAGGAGACAAAATCTAATTCGTAATCTGGGAAAAAGATATTCTTTTCCTATCTGTCTCTGGAAGGGTACTTATACATATCCTAGTTTTATTCATTAACCAGAAGATAGGTTAGTCGGGAAAATATATCAATTACAGCACAGATAGCTAGCATGGGATATGGGACCTTAATTATCATAGCGCGCGCGCGCGCGCACACACATATATGTGGTTTATTCATAATTTCATATAAGGATGCATGCATGAGGGTCGTGGTATGCAGCTCTTGTAGCTAGCTAATTGGCTTATTGGACAATGACTTGAGTAGCTATATCAGTATCTGATGTTCTGATGCTGCAATATATCAATCAGCTATAAGGGATCAGTTACAGAAAGAACCACCTATTTTGTTCACATCCAAGTAGCCAATCAATGATGTCCGGCGTGATCAAATGTAAATTAAGCTTGAAGGGTTGTGCTCAAAATAAGTTTTTTTTTTTTTAGAAGAAATAAATCTTATTTCCAAACGTCTTTAACGCGGAAACCATACACAAAATGGTACGTAAAATTAAACAAAACGGCCCATAAAAAAATAAGCTGGTCTAAACCATCGTTGGGCCGACAGAAGTAAGCACCCATTTAACATTTCCCGCGCGAACCTTCTTTGCGCCAATTTCACTGTAAATTCCAAAGCTTCAGCAACGGTCAATATCTCCACCAAAACCTCTACTCTCCTGATTCAGAAGAAGAAGAATTTCCCTATCTGCGACTATAGTGTGTCTTCCAAGTTCCAACAAAGGTACTGAAACAACCTCATATTATCTCTTCAGCTTATAATCGTTTGTCTTGCCTAGTTTTCCGTTATATATAATTTCAAACACACATTTCATACGGCGCGAACCTTCTTTGCGCCAATTTCACTGTAAATTCCAAAGCTTCAGCAACGGTCAATATCTCCACCAAAACCTCTACTCTCCTGATTCAAAAGAAGAAGAATTTCCCTATCTGCGACTATAGTGTGTCTTCCAAGTTCCAACAAAGGTACTGATACAACCTCATATTATCACTTCAGCTTATAATCGTTTGTCTTGCTTAGTTTTCCGTTATATATAATTTCAAACACACATTTCATACGGTAATTAATTTTCGAAACTTATTCATGGCACTAAGTTCTACTTGCACCAACACTCATAATACAATCTCAAGCATTCACCTAATCTGAAAATATTAACGGCACTAACACCACCGATGTTAACACCGTTCAGAGAATTGAAAAAAAAATTACCCTAAATGGTAAGAACACCAAAAATTACTATCAATCAAATTAAACCAAGGCGAATACTGAATTCTTCTTCTTCTCGATGGGTATTTACAAATTTTTTTTCTTCATGTTCTAGAACCAGCTCACGGGTATCAAACCAGTGAAAACCACCACCAAGCTTAGATTGTCAAACTAGTGTTATAGGCATTGAGAATTATACCCATCAGTCCATCACTCACACCACCACCACTTAATCTGATCGTATTGAAATAAAAGGCAAAGAATTTTTCGAAGAGGAGGATGAGGAAGATATCGAGCTTGGACTTGAACTCGTCAAAACAGCGTTGCATTCTGAGTTGACGTCGAATCAATCTAGTTGCAAACCCGTTGACCAGAGACCATGACCTGCACCCGCTTCATCTCTTCGGCAGTCACGCTCTGATACCTTCAGTGAGTGGATGACAAGGGCGGCAGTGGAGGCGGAGGGGACCATGGAGATGGGGTCTGGGTGGCCATTGGAGGAAGAGGGTTGAAGTGGAATGTTGGGTGTTGAGTAATTGTAGACAAGAGAAGCATTTGGAGAAGATGAAGAGAGGTTTTCTGATTTGTACTGTAGTTAAATTTGTTTTTATAACACAAACCGGTGTTTAACAGAGCTGTTAAGGCATGTGAGTTGCACGTGGGTTGTGCAAATAAACCTTGATGTCCTAAATAAGCTCTTATTAAGTTCACCGATGAACAATAAGTCTCATTTGGGGGTTCCATTTTCATTTTAACACCTCTTTGTTTCACTATTCATGAGTCATATAATTCCTATCTCCAACCGTTAGTTTTATATATAGAGGTGTTGTATTTACTAATGTTGGTTAAATATAATATGAGTACAATAGTTATGAATATTGTAATACAAATATGTTATTTTAGTTAAATAAAGATGTTTAATTTTATCATAATATTTAAAAATTGCTCTTATCATACAATATATATTTTGTTAAAATGTTTAGAATTGTTGGTAAAGCTGTTCTAATGGGTGGAATTATTTTTCTAATTATTTAGGTAAATATATTTATTTGTTTAGAATTACCCATGTAAGTCTATTTTTTGCCAAATATGGGAGACGTGCTGCGTCAGCAAAGCCCACCCAAACCCAACAACAATTTCAGTTGCATTAAGGCGCGTTCTACACGTACCAGCCCTGTAAAGCGCGTGCCACCCTTTTTCTCTAATTTAGTGCGTCACACGTGGTCATTGTAGCTGGCCCAACCAACTGTGCAGGCGGCGTGTACTGTTTAGGTCTTGGTCTAGGAGTTTGGCTAAATATAGAACTAAAAAATGGAGCTAAGTCTTATAATTTAGGACTAGCACCCCTCTTTTGGCTGTTGGAGATGAATGTTTTTAATTATAAAACCAGTCCTGAATTATGAAGCCACCGTTGGACTTGCCCTCAACTGGACAATCCATTTGGAAAGGTTCGCTGAAAAAGAAACACAAAATTCCCCCGCAAGAAAAGCACTTTATGAACCCTTTCTCACAGTATGACTTCACGGATCCAATTGCTTGTTGATCGATTGGGCTATTGATTTCTCCAAAATGAGAGAGGACCGTACGTGTCGTGCATGTTCAGAACGCAAAAGAACTCAGGGCCTTGATGCATGACTAAAAGCTCGAAGTTGGTGAATCAGATTATTAACATTGTAGCAAATATATTGCAAGGGTAACTATTCGTTGAAATTTCCTGATAATCTATAAAGATTATATATATATATATATATATATATATATATATATATATATATACATATATAGTTCTATCCATAGTGAACATTCACTCTGAAATTACATAGTGAAGTTCTAATTTTGACACATTTGTTTTCCACCATAAGTCATTCAATATTTAGGTATGTTATTCAAGATCATCTCCTACAAAATTTCATCCAATTTGACAATGGTTTGAGCTTTCAAAATCGAGATTTACAAGAACGGTTCACGTTGAACAACTTTAATTCGTTCATTGATATAATCTAATTTCAATACCTTAACAATGTCCGAATTAGATGAAATTTTGTAGAGATAATCTTGAATAGCATACCTAAATATTGAATGACTTATGGTGAAAAAAAAAGTGAGTCAACATTAGAACTTCAAACTATAATTTCAGAGTGAATGTTCACTCTGGATAGAAACTATATATATATATATATGAGACTTTTCATATGCAGACGTATGTATCTTACGCAAGGTACGGATTCGCCAATTTCAGCGATGGTAGGCCACAACGGCGGGGCGGACCACGACAGCCGCACTCACCACCTCTCACGGGTCCCGTCTGTGCCGGTCGGAGCTCCATCGGCGACCCTAGGGCTCGTCAACGGGCCGGGCCGGGCCTTAATAAATTTAAATAAGTGGCGGGCCAGACCGGGCTGGGTATTTTCAAAAATATGAAGATCCAAGCCCGCCCACCTAAGGCGGGCCTTGCGGGCTTTTGCGGGCCGGGCCTTACGGGCTTGTATTAAAAAAACAATATAATACTCTAATCTAAGGGTTTGAAACAATAAAAGAATTGTTAGAAAATATTCTAAAACAAAAGTCACAAATAAATTCTAGTTTCGAAATATTATCGATCGACACCAATAGATGTGATCGATATATATATTTAGGGACCGTGTAAAAATTTCATCCAATTCGGACCTCGTTTAATCGTCGGAATTTTCAGGCACCAAAAAAAAGATGCGTTTTCACATAATAAAATCTCATTGACCGGGGCTTTGCCAAATAGATTTCTTCATTTCGACCGCGCACGATAGGTAACAAAAATTAGGTGATTTCAAATATGTAAACAAATTTTCACATTCGCATCTTGGTAATTAATCCCCCCTTAGGGCATATTAGTGTTGTTTTTGGTTTACCGGAAATACCGACGGTTAAACGAGGTCCGAATTGTATAAAATTTTAAAATGATCATTAAATATATATATTGATCACATAGGATGGTGTCGATCGATTCCGATAAGTTTCCTTCATATAGTCGCTTCATAATGTGATAGTTGTATTATAAACCTAATATAAGGTTATAATACATTAGTGGACACTTCGGCGATCGACAACTCCAATTTAAAAAATAGTCGATCGACACCATTAGATGTGATCGGTATATATATTTAGGGAACCCGTAAAAATTTCGTCCGTTTTGGACATGGTTTAACCGTTCGCACCAACGGTCAACTAAAAAAGAGGCGTTTTGACATATTTAAACCTCATTGACCGGGGCTTTGCCAACTAGATTTCTTCAGTTAGACCGCGCACGATAGGTAACAAAAATTAGGTGATTTCAAATATGTAAACAAAATTCCACATTCACATCTTGGTAATTGGTCCCTCCTTAGGGCATATTAGTGTTGTTTTTGGTTTACCAGAAATTCCGACGGTTAAACGAGGTCCGAATTGCATGAAATTTGAAAATAATCATTAAATATATATATTGATCACATTGGATGGTGTCGATCGATACCGAGAAGTTTCCTTCATATAGTCGCTTCATAATGTGATAGTTGTATTATAAACCTAATATAAGATTATAATACATTAGTGGACACTTCGGCGATCGACAACTCCAATTCAAAAAATAGTCGATTGACACCACTAGATGTGATCGGTATATATATTTAGGGAACCCGTAAAAATTTCGTCCGTTTTGGACATGGCTTAACCGTTCGTACCAACGGTCAACTAAAAAAGAGGCGTTTTGATATATTTAAACCTCATTGACCGGGGCTTTGCCAACTAGATTTCTTCAGTTAGACCGCGCACGATAGGTAACAAAAATTAGGTGATTTCAAATATGTAAACAAATTTCCACATTCGCATCTTGGTAATTGGTCCCCCCTTAGGGCATATTAGTGTTGTTTTTGGTTTACCGGAAATTCCGACGGTTAAACGAGGTCCGAATTGCATGAAATTTTAAAATGATCATTAAATATATATATATTGATCACATCGGATGGTGTCGATCGATTCCGAGAAGTTTCCTTCACATAGTCGCTTCATAATGTGATAGTTTTATTATAAACCTAATATAAGGTTATAATACATTAGTGGACACTTCGGCGATCGACAACTCAAATTCAAAATATGGTCGATCGACACCAGTAGATGTGATCGGTATATATATTTAGGGAACCTGTAAAAATTTAGTCAGTTTTGGACATGGTTTGACCGTTCGTACCAACGGTCAACTAAAAAAGAGGCGTTTTGACATATTTAAACCTCATTGACCAGGGCTTTGCCAAATAGATTTCTTCAGTTCGACCGCACACGATAGGTAAAAAAAATTAGGTGATTTCATATATGCAAACGGCTTTCAGCATTCACATATTTGTAATAAATCCTCCCTTAGGGCATAATAGTGGCGTTTTAGATTTACCAAAAATTCCGACGGTCAAACGAAGTCAGAATTGGATGAAATTTTTACAAGGTCACTAAATATATATACCAATCACATCGGCTGGTGTCGATCTATCCCGACAAGTTTCTTTCATATAGTCGCTTCATAATGCGTTAGTTTTAATATAAACCTAATATAAAGGGTATGATACATTAGTTGACGCTTCGGCGATCAATAACTCTAGTTCAAAATATGGTCGATCGACACCAGTAGATGTGATCGGTATATATATTTAGGGAACCCGTAAAAATCTCGTCCGTTTTGGATATTGTTTGACCGTCCGTACCTACGGTTAATAAAGAAAAAGGCATTTTGACATATTAAAATCCTCTTTGACCGGGGCTTTGCCAAATTGGTTTCCTTGGTGCGACCACACACAATCGGTGACAAAAATTAGGTGATTTTAGATATGCAATCGACTTTTGGTGTTCGCATTTTGGTAATGGGTCTTCCCTTATGACATATAAGTGTTGTTTTCGGTTTACCGGAAATTCCGATGGTCAAACGAGTTCCGAATTGGATAAAATTTTTACAGGGTCACTAAATATATATACCGATCATATCTACTGGTGTCGATCGATCCCAAAAAGTTTCCTTAATATAGTTGCTTCATAATGTAATAGTTTTATTCTAAACCTAATAACATATGTATGTATAATATTGTATTATTTGGCGGGTTTTTACGGGCCGGGCCTTGCGGGCTTTTGGCGGGCCGGGCCCACAGGCCGGGCCGGGTTTCACACCTCTAATTTAAGCCCGGCTTTCTACCCACGGAAGCGGGCTTTCTCGCGGGCCGGACCGGGTAAAAGCTCGTCGGGCTTGCGGGCTTTTCGGGTCCGCGGGCTAAATTATGAGGCATAGGCGACTCACGGCGGCCGGAATCGCGAAATCATCGGAATCTGCCAAGAAACTTGATTTTTGCAGATTTCGGCCGCTGTGGGTCGCCGGAGTTCCGACCGGCACAGACGGGATCTCCGGGAGATGGGTAGTGCGGTTCTACTTGTCTGTCGCGCTGTTGCGACATGTCGTTACCGGAATCGGGACGTCCGCACCAGAAGAGGCCTATATATATATATATATATATATATATATATATATATATATATAGAGGTGGATCCATAGTGAAGTTTCAATTTTGGCACACTTTTCAGTTAAAATTTTTCACCAGAAGTAATTCAATATTTAGATATGTTATTCAAGATAATCTCAACAAAATTTCATCTAGTTTAGACATTGTTAAGGTATTGAAATTAGATTAAATCAATGAATGAATTAAAAATGTTCAACATGAACCGTTCGTGTAAATATCAATTTTAAAAACTCGAAACATTGTCGAAATACATGAAAATTTGCATATATGATCTTGAATAGCATACCTAAATATTGAATCACTTATGGTGAAAAGGTTTGACCGAAAAGTGTGCTAAAATTAAAACTTCACTCTATAATTTCATAATGAAGTTTCACTCTGGATATATATATATATATATATATATATATATATATATATACAGTTCCTATCCGGAGTGAACATTCACTTTGAAATTGCATAGTGAAGTTTCAATTTTAGCAAATTTTTAGGTCAATTTTTTTCATCACAAGTGATTCAATATTTAGGTATGCTATTCAATATCATCTATGCAAAGTTTCATTCAATTTGACAATGGTTTGAACTTTCAAAATTGATATTTACAGGAACGGTTTACGTGGAATATATTTATTTTATTTATTAATTTAATCTAATTTCAATAACTTAACGATAATCGAATTAGATAAAACTTTGCAGAGATGATCTTGAATAACATACATACATATTGAATTATTTGTGATGAAAAAAACTGACTGAAAAAATGTCCTAAATTAGAATTCACTCTGTAATTTCCGAGTGAAAATTCACTATGGATTGGGACTATATATATATATATATATATATTTTATGATGTATTCGATCCCTCCACCTAAGAGATCGAACACAAAGTAAATTTACAGCTTTTTCTGCCTTTCCTTCCAATAATCCAATAATCCATGTTTGTAGCACATATCACTTAGAAAATTACAACAGTACTCATGCATCCATCCAGATGTGTGTGTATTCTATAGCTAGCTCATAATATGTAGTTACCTAGCTAGCTAGCTTGGTGTCTTACTATTATGGCGATCATAGACCCCAAGAGTATGCATAATGCTTAAATTTTGCAGGTCTCCAGTGGTGGAGACAACGAATCATTGCCGGTCCTAGCTGTAACAACCCGAAAATTTCGAGCCTAAAAACTCAAAATTCTAAAGTCGTTAAACACAAATAATCTCAAATAAATCGAAGTTATTTAAGTGTAACAGCGGATCAATTCTGAGTTCTCAATACAACTCAGACAACCAATTATTACAACCCAAATTATAATCCATACACAAATGGAAATGTAATAATTCTCACAAATCACTCACAAATCTCACAAATGAAAATACACAAATCCTCACACACGAATCCATGCTAAAATCTCACCACAAGTAGGATCCGGACGACTTCGAGCCTCTGTAGTCGTCACTCAACCTCCACTAATCAGCACCTGCAGAATTATCCCCTACACCATCGAATTGGTGCACCGGGATTGTAAACACAAACCCGGTAAGCTTATAGCTCGTATGAGTAAAATCACCATACAGTTCGCATATCAATATATACGAAAAATCACAAAACAACAAATATAAATGCCCCCATGAGCCAATAGTCAGCCCATCTGGTTGACCCAAAGAAATATGAAATAAAAGGCTCATGAGGAAATTAAGTAACCCTTCTGGTTACCCAATGCATTTATAATACGGGTACCAAGAACGCTGGTACACATCTGTTACCCCTCTCGTAATACACCGTTGATATTGGATAGCCACCCGCTACCCAACATCCAAAATACACCGAGTACCCATGAGCAGATAACCACCCGTTACCTCGCATGCAGTACTAAGGCAGACAGACTAGAGCTCTAACTGTATCGTAACTTTCGCCCGGCCAAAGGCTAGGTTTCGACTTGCCAAACACGTACAATAATCTCACATCATATTGTACCAAAAATCAGGTCCGAAGACAATTCACATTTTAACAATCTTAATGTTAAAAATCACGTACAATAATCCCACATCATATTGTACAATTCAAATCACATGCTCAATATAATCTCAATAAAATCATAACAGTATATTATATAGCAAACTATATATATTCGTACTTATTTACCATTTATACAATAAATATATAATCCATTATATCTTATACATGTCATATTTCACTACACATGCTCATTTCTCACTTCCGTCATCGAAATGACTATTTTTAATGAATTAATAACAATACGTAATTTAATGAACTATATATATAATATGTACTTATTACCATTATACTGTATATATGTAGTCCACTAAATTATATACATGTTGTAATTCATTTGATAAACACACTTGCAAAAATGTTGAATCACCACGAGGGTAGATTCGTAATTCAGTGAGATTTTACTCACCTTATCGACTCGAGCGTAAATCCTCAATTCCCGATGATAATTCCTTTCCTCGATTAATGATCACCTTAAAAGAATAAGAAAAGAATTTAGAATCGTTTCGTAAACCTTTAAATGCCGTAACAGTATTAATTGGTTACTGTTCAGCAATTTTCGGTTTTACGAAATTACTGTTCACGGTTCACTATTCACGGTTACTGTGCAATACTCAATTAATACGTATTTCTGTACGTATAAATAATAATACGTATTTCTGTACGTATAAATATTAATACGTATTTCTGTACGTATAAATATTAATACGTATTTTCTGTACGTATAAATATTAATACGTATTTCTGTACATATAAATATTAATACGTATTTTTGTACGTAAAAATATTAATACGTATTTCTGTACGTATACGTACGATTTAAATGTAAATACAAACTCAGTAAATAAAATTTACTAAATTACCCTTTTACAAATTACTTTTTACATTTACTGAAAGTAATTTATAATTACATTTACCGAGGGTAAAAATTAATTACATTTACCGTGGTAAATAAAATTTACATTTACATTTCAGTAAATTACCAAAATACCCCTATCGGAAAACACTGTCGCACCACCGCACGTGGCGGCGCGTGGGGTACACGCGCCACCCGCCGGCAGGCCGCGCGTGGGGCACACGCGCCGAGCCCTGGGACGGCGCGTAACACGCCACCGCCGCCCCATTTCTCTCCCTTTTTCTCCTCTCTTCTCCGCCACGGCCTCACGCCGCCCCTAGACTATCCACACCCTCACACGCGCCGCTTAAGGCGGCGGTGTCCCCCTCCTCCTTCCTCCGTCCCCGATCTGCAACCAAACCTTCCCAATCCAACAAAACCACACCAAACAATCAAACAATCGACTAAATCAACTCACCCTTACCTAAACCACGCCTTGGAGTCACCGGTGATCGTCGGAGGGATGTATGCCAGCGGCGATGAAATCTGCAGGCCTCGGGTTGATGCGGAGGGACTCACGCCGACGCGGGGAGGTGTGGCGAGCTCGAGGGTGGCTGAGGGAGTCCTTGCGGCGATGCTAGGCTGGGCGGTGTACTTCACGGTGCCTCGGAAGGAGGCAGATCGGTGAGAGGATTTTCGGAGAGAGGGAGGGCTCGGGGTGAGTGAGAGAGAGCGAGAGAGGGAGAGAGAGAGAGAAGGGAGGCGGGCCGAATGAGGGGTTTCCAATTATGGAAACCCTAATCTCATAAATGTTCTATTTATACTAGTTTCCAAATCGGAAACTAACTTCCGACGTTAATAACTTTTACGTACGATGTCCGTTTCGAACGTGTCACATACTCACGAACTCGTATCGACGAGCTCTACAACTTCCGTGAAGAAAGTTTTCGAAACCGAGCAACGGATTAAAAGTCGATATAAACGTTCGGAAACGTAACGTTTTTTTTCGAATTAAACGTTCCGATAACGTATCCGTTACTCGTTTCATAACGTCGTAACCAATCACATCCATTCTAATTAAATTTCACAACTTAATAAAATTAAATTCAATTTCAAATATTGTTTGAAAACGAGGGTTATTACACTAGCCATGGGGGAGTGGGGACTTATGCGCCTGGTGAATTTTGGGTTATTGAAAATTAGTTTACAAGCAAGGTTATTGAGACAATCAATTTTCTGCTTAAATTGAGATATTTTCCTTTTAACCTCCAAACCCAACGCCTCAGTTCATATACATATTAAAATATGTCACTAATGTGATAGCATATAGGCTTTTCGTTTAATCTCTACTACTATAACTCGAAAGCGTTGTTTTAGTATCAACAATTTCACTAAAAATTTAATTTTCTTAAACTGCCTATGCGCAAGTAAAAATATTTGAATGAAAAAAAAATACAAGAGGGATAATATGGTAAAACATGAAAAAAATAGAAATATTAGGATATAAATAATACTCCGTGGCTGGGAGTAAATGTAACGAGGTTTTTAATCTAAACTAGAACAACACATATTCGATGAGTGTGATAAACTTTTATTTTTTTTAAATAGAGATTTTACTAATAATAGTGGAGATAGTGGGGTGGTTGCAATACATGGAAGTTATTGGAAGAGAAAATAATTTTTCTTATTCTGTTTTTATTTTTATTTTTACATTTTTATCCCTTATTTATATTTTTTTTCAATTTTGAATTAGTATATGATGCAATGATTTATCTGTAACTTCACATAACTTTGGATAGGGAGCTTCTATTCATACCTCTAAAAACGGTATTTAGACCTCCTTACTCAGTAGACCTCAATTTTACTCTTATAGATACCTAAAATACTATTTAGACCTCCAAAGTTTTCCTAAAATGCCCCTTATTTAATTTCATATATCAAATCATACTACTATCTATTAATTTATTTCCTACTCTATTTCAAATTCATTTATTATATACAACTCGAAAAATACATAATAATCACACAACTTATTTTCTCGAATTAATTCAATCACTCTTCCACTCGTTTTCTAAATTCATAATAAATTGGTAAACTATATTTTTCATTTATTGATAGTAACATCAACGTATATGAAATATTTTAACCTCTAATTAACGAGTTTTGTTCATCAATGTATATGAAATATTTTAACCTCTAATGAACGAGTTTTATTTTTTTGGCTCACATTAAATCGTCCACATTCAATTTGATGTTTATCAACTATATTAAATTTTTGACTAATAATGTTTATAAAAAAAGAAGGTAATCAATTAAATCATTTAATGCAATTTGATATCCTATTTTGGATTGTCTAGCAATAAATATAAAAGATAATTATCTACATTTATATTTTATAATAGTCAAGTAATGAATTATTTCCCTTCTTGTATTTTTATTGTTATATGTTTTTTTGGTAATTTCATATGTATTGACTAAGTCAAAACTATCTAAAAAAAATGGAGGTCTAAATGCCATTTTAAGAGGTATGAATAGAAGCTCCCTTATAATAATATAAATAATATGCCGGTCCTTTTTTATTCTAACAAGGTTTTTTCCAAAATAGGCATGCTATTAAATAACAAAAAAAAGTGTTATAATCATTCACAATGGAAGTAGAGCATTACCAACGCAACACCAAGATACATAGTATATAAACATATATCTTCAAACGTAAAATCATAGATTTTCCACCACCATGAATAATGGACTGAGATTCTCTCCTAATACTATTTCTCCTAATATTGTCTGATAAACAAATCTTGACCATCTATTATTAATTAATGGTCAAGATAAGCCCAGTGGTTAATAAGTGTCTCCAACCATATCACAGCCAGTTCTCTCTCTCTCATCCTCAACTCTTCGACAACGTACTGAAAGAAAAAATAAATTGGGACGCCGAGATGGACATCTGCCGCCGCCCATAAACCCTCGTCTCCGGCATCATCTGCAATTAGGATATTTGGTTTTTCTGCCCATAAACCTGGAGACCCGAGTTCGATTCCTGGCGAAAAAACTTTTTACAATCTCTCTGGTGTTTTTCTGGTCATCTAAACAATATCACTCTCTACATCATATAACCAAAGGCATGGATTGGTGGCCAGTCATAAAGATGCAGCATTCACTTATACTTGATTGATTATAATGACCCAACTATTGGTTCGATAGTGTTCGGGATACCATGACATGGCTATTACACTGGTTTTTCAGTATCAAATTACTTCACGGTTGTGTTGGCCTACTGCAACTTCTGCTCGGTTTCTATCATTTACAAAACAATCGAGGCCATATAATTTGGAGCATCATTTCTCAGCTCCTAGGAACATCAATTATAGAATCCGTCATAATCCCACACTAAAAGGAAAGCACACGATCGAACAGAGTATTTGGGATATGAGAGAGAGAGAGAGAGAGAATTGGCTGTGATAGGGTAGGAGACATTTATGAACCACTGGACTCATCTTAGCCATTAATTAATAATGAATGGTTAAGATTTGTTTATTAGGCAATATTAGGAGAAATGGTATTAGAAGAGGATCTCAGTCCCATGAATAATAGGATGATTACATACTAGCTATAGATAGTACTATTGAGAGATCAAAAGAAAATCACAATCATACGGCTTACTGCTGATCATCAACTCAATATAAATTTTGTTAGAATTACACAATATATTTAATACAAATTATATATTTTGGCGATGAATTATATATAGGGTCGCGCCCTTATATATATATATAATTAGAAATTTTAGAAAGATATTCAGTTTGAAAGAAACACACGCCCATAATAAAATGACACTCAGAAATTAAAAAGACACTTACATCAGAAAACAACCACAAAAAGATACTCATATTAGAATTGTAAAGATACTCAAGTAGGAATTGAAAAAATACTTACATTAGAAAGATACTCAGTTTGAAAGAAACACACGCCCACAATAGAATAACACTCAGAAATCAAAAGACGTATCAGAAAGCAAACACAAAATGATAATTAAACGAAAATTGAAAAAATACTTAAATAATAATTAAAAAATACTCATTTTGAAAGAAACACGCCCACGCTAAGACGACACTCATATATCAAATGTGTTCACTATATATATATTCACATATTCTAATAAATATGCGTTAAAAAAGTACATATTTTTTATTTTTTTTACCGGAGTTTATTTTGTTTATTTTTTAAATAAAAGAAAAATAAGTATATATTTTAGAAAAAAAATAGATTTGAGAACAAATTATAACATTTAGATATTTAAAAACCATTAGATTTAGAGTGAATTTAATATCTTTTTACTTCACAATAATATTGCATAAATTTAAAAATGATATAATATATCCATGTAATTAGGTTTGACACATAGGATTAAGCCTTAAGGGCTGTAAGAGCAATATTTATGAGACCTTAAAACCAAAATTTATAAGACCCTATATCACTCCTCTTATCACAATGGAAGTTGAACATTACCAACCCAACACCAACTGTAGCGATGGCAATCACAAACTATGACTTGCGGACTTTGCAGTTGCTTTAGTCTTCCGATACAAAACTATATAATTAAGCCCGCCCAACTCGCTTAATTTCACGTACTGCTTGAGCAGACACATGAATAAGTAATCCAACAACAGGCAGGCTATTAACTTAATTAATGTGTAATGCGAGGGATTAGGGACCAAGCCGGAAATGACCATCTCCGATGTAGTGGCCATCCATAAAGAGGGCTGCTGCGTTCTGTGGGTGCAAGCCATCCATCACCATGAACTGCATGTCCTCCGATGGTTTCCAGTGCCTCTTCCTTTGATTTATGAACCAGTTGTTTATCTGCTTCTGATCCAAACCTGTCGACTCGGCCAACGCAACCTTCTCCGACTCCTGCATTGTACATGAATGAGCTAATTACTAGTCTGACAACATAACCTACAATAATAAAAAGACTGTTAAAGGGTAGTCGAAGAGCAAGGTACCGAAGGATATGGCCATTTGTAATGTAACTCCCACCAACTGAGAAGCTTCTGCCTGGCGTCTTTGGGCAATTTACCTTTCTTCTTTTTCTTGGAAAGTTCTTGCTTGAGGCTACTCAAGTAACCACTATACTTTCTCAAAAGGTGGTTCTTAAGCTCCCTGTCTTCAGCTCTTGGATCAATCTCGGCTACTTCTGTCTCTCCACCGCTGTTGTCTTGCTCCTCTTCAGACGAAACATTTCCGTCACACTTATCTGTGTACGCTCATATAATATGTAAATCTTAAACCAAGTACCAAGAAGAGACTGGTAGCATTAATTATATAATCAAGCCACATCTTCCACTCCTACGTACGTATACATAACAAAATGCATAATCAAACCTATTTTTAATCGATCTATAGAACAAAATAAACCCAAAAAGATTAGTAAGATAACTAAAATTTATATCTTTGGTTGATTTGATTTGGACATGTCGATCACTCAAATTCATCGATCTAATAGGTACCTCAATGTATGTGATACTCCTATTTACCAATATCACGTCGTTGTGGCAATCAGGTTGATATTTTGGAAAATATAGTTTTCTTAGTTATAATTATTTCACCTATAATATTTTTATAACATTTATGAACAAATAGTTGTCAATGTAGTAAATTTGTATAGTTATTTGTAAATATAAAAAACACATGTTGTAAGTTTAATTCAATAAAATTATAATTTTAGTTCAAAAAGTTGTAATTGAGGGTATTCTATACCTCAAGATATTGTAGACGATCCCAAATTCTATATGCCAAAGAAAGATAAGAGAATTCTGAAATATGAGGTTGTAAGACACAAGCAGAGTAAAGTCGAGATGGGCAAAAGAAGTGATCAGTTGATTTAAAGACTCAAAACAGTCTCAGAAGATAGATCTCGGAAATTGGAATTTAGTCCCAGTTAGTACATGCGTTTAGCTCCTCACAAAGTTTCTCCCTCCTTGTAAAATCAAAAGAGGTTGATTTTTAAATGGGAGAGGCCAAAACACCACTAGGGCTACAAGTGCCCACGACATCCATTACTTATATTGTCGACCAAGGATTAAGCCGGTTAATGAAATTGATATGAAGACTGTAGGTTTAAATGTCTAACAAACAGAAGCTATTACCAAATTACTAAGAATTACTTGACTACTATCCGTGCTAGCCAGCATATATAGTAACTAATTAAGCAACTGGATCAGTACTAGCTAATTAAACAATGATGGACATGGAAGTAGAAAAAATTACAAAATAATCATCGAAAAAAAAAATGTGCATATGATTTGCAAGGTTTAAACCAGTTGAACACACTACCAATTGAGATTAACAGATGGAGTAGTTTCCTCAGCAAATTGGCAAGAGTTGTTTTTTTTTTCCTATTGTACCTTTTCTCTTTAGGGTAAGAGATGTCAAATCTGAAGGTGGTATTAATTCTCAAATGAAGGTGGTATTAATTCTCAAATGAATGCAGAATGAATGCAGAATGCTGACATACATGTCCGTGCTGGCTTTCGTCTAGCTACAAGGTGCATCTGATTGAAACAGAATCCTATGTTCTTCATTACATTATATATAGTTCCTATAGGGATGCAATGTTGTGTTGATTCATAAGTTTGTGTAATAAAAATAGCATACCAAGAGAAACTTAATGTAAGAAAAATACCATTTTAAGTATATCCAATGGAAAACATAGGATGATGAACTCGAAAATGAGAGAGATAGATTTTTTATGTAGGCAGAAAGGAATGGGAATGAACACAAGGATAATGCAATTTCCACCTCTAGGCAAACATGGTATATGTAAATCCCACAAACCCTAGAGAAACAAAACCCTAACAAGAGAAGTAACTCAAGTAAGAATGATCGAGATTTGTCACACTGGTGCCGTGAATCTAACCAGATTGACCCACTTATATATGGTACAGTATTTAGTATAATACTCGATCCAAGTGCGTTTGTCTTAACCTGCTACTCCTTTCTTTCCGAATGTGGACATACAAATATTTTAATGAAATCTTATAATATGATTAGGCTAATGATTAATTAAAACTAAACTAATCACTGTTCAGCTCGTGATTACGTACGGTATATCAATAAGGCTTAAAATATACCTGTTATTTCTGATATATTTAAGATATTTTAAATTTCTTAAATTACCGATATATTTTAAGAATAAATATCTTATTTTCTCTGTATCTGAGATATTTTTCGAATAACATAAAATATCGTTAATGTATATAATATATACAATAAAATATGTAAAAAAATTAATTTTATACACATGTATTTATATGTAATTTAATAAAAATAAATAATTTAAGAATATGAATGATATTTATTGTCGATATTCTCTTTAAAAAAATAGATATATATATATATATCCATATTAATATTTTAAACTAGTAGATACACGTACACTAAGGTGGCTGTGGCTTGATCTTCTTCCTCTTCGTAAATTTTAACACCAGATTTGACACCAAGTTGTGGATGAACGAAATGTCTGACAGGTTTAGTTTACGGTACTCAAGGAAGACAAAACAAACAGTTCGACTATATTAACGAAACTACCATTTCAAGAATCAAGATCAGATCAGATGTTGGTCTGATAGTGATTAATTAAGATCTAGTGTCTGATGCAATTCAATCCTTAACTACTTAATTACCTAGTGCACAGGCCGAGAAGATGCGTAGAGGAGTACTGTTGCTATCATTGCCAAGCATGTTAAGCTGAGTTTCAATCTTCCTCATGAAATCCATTGCTTCTTGTATGGGCCTTGTTAGTTCCTCGCGATACTTTACCAGCATATCATAATAAGCTTCCTGTTTGACCAAGTTTAGTTATCCAAATTATAATCGAGGTAAGAAGAAAGAGATAAAAATGAAGGTGAAAAACAGAAGACATCCGGATCGTAATCACCATAAACTGATCGAGTTCTGGGTCTTTTGAAGAAGCATCTCTTGAACTGACTGCAGATCGCTGTCGTACTTCAAACTCTTGGCGCGCAACTGAGAGACGAGCCACAACTTCAGACGGAGCTCCCACCTAAGTATAATTAATGATACATCCAGTAAGATGCACGAATAGATATTAGAAACAAGCTTTAGTTTGAACTAGCTGCTAGATAGAATCATGTATTGTTATATACCCTTTGGCAATCCATGTAAGCTTGTAAGAGGTTAGAGTAGTGAGGGTGGGCGATAATCTTAGCTTTGATGGCCTCCACTTCATTATCGTTTTCTATGTTCTGCTGCTGCTGAGCCGTAAGCTGATCGTTGTGCCCTCTTGACAATACTAATGAAGGGGAAGGAAATTGAGGATGATGAAATTTGTGGTGGTGGTGCTGATGAGCATGCTGGGAAGTACTACCGGCTGCTTCGGTCTTCACAGTTCGCTGTGTTGACGGAAAACACTCGCCCCCGCTTGATTGAAGATGAAAGGTGCTGATCTGCTGATTATGATCACTGGCAGACGCTCTACCATAGTTACCTCTAAGATTTGGGGAAGCGTAGAGGAAATTTCCTCTGGGAGTGCCTTGACTCTCATGATCCATTTCATTATTGTTAATGTATTCCTCCATTTCCAACTCAAACAACCTACCGACTAATTGTTTCAGCTATAATTTACGCAGGAAACCCCTAAGCAAATCAGACCAAACTAGAAATGATGCAAGAAAATGAAACCCTAAGTTCTAAAGCATAGCAATAATATGGTTTAGTTAAGGTAAATGGGAATCAATAATATTTATGTGCAATTGAAGCATGGAACTAGGGAGGTGAAAACTAGGCAAGAATAAGGGATGTTCTGACCGTCAAAGAATTTCCTTTGCATACTGACAAGAAGTCTGATCAAGATGAAGGGGTGGAATTGGCCGATGGGGGGCGGGTCGAACCGGCAGCAGCGGCTAGCTCCGTTTCTGGGGGGTGGAGACGTGGCTGAAAAAGAGTCTAGTTTTCTTTTTTGCAAGAAAAAGAAGTATATGAAAATGGTGGAAAGCAAGCTATGACGATCGCTATAGAAGACCTAGCTAAGCGATAAGGCGAGACATTAGATTAAATTATATTGAAGATTCGTTTTTTCTTCCATGTTTCTCTCTTCCTTCTCAGTGTTTGATTTACCTTTGTTTCACGGATCTATCAAGATTTTTGACTCTTTTATTTGCTTGCTGGCCTTTTCATTCTCAATTCAATATGTTATCCCTTTTCTGTCGATCTCTCTATTAACTATTGGTGCAACATATCAATCTTCTATAGATGATCAAAATTCATCTCTACTTGTTGTGCTTTCAAGTTCAAATCAGGCTACTATCTTTTATGTTATAATAAAACTATGGACGCACCTGTCGTTAATTAGGAGTAGCCCCCTCAACCTTGTCTCATTAACCAAAGCAGATTAATGACTGGCGCAATTTTAGGGTACTAATTAATTTGTGAATATCAAATCTTTCACTCTGCCCTATAGTATGTTATCCGAATGGTAAGATCACAAGCCAATAATTAGTTAGTTGTTAATTCGAACACTTATCATTGCCTGATTACATGATTAAATCAGATTACAACTGAAGTACAGTCGCAATATACGAACATGAACTAATAATGAACCATATCCTTAATATTCCCCATGGAGGCGATCGAAGTCATCGAACCAATCCCGGCCAGTAAGAAATCTCAGCAGCTCTGATGACAAATCGACACGTCTTTGAAAGAATTTATAATGAAAAGACATTTGATCGACTTGTTGTCCCTTAATTATTGTGTCGATATTAAGCATAAACTAGATGAGAAGTATCGAATTCGAATATTAGCTTTCTCAAACTTCCGAAGATAAGCAGTGTCCTTTCTTGTTAATTGATTGCTTATCTGCGAAAGTACGGAGTAATCATCCCTCAGGAACAAGCTCATCGAGGAATCTTATAATGATTTATGAACGTAATTTAAACAATAATTTACCTTTGCTGGAGTAAATTAAGACGTGAGGTACGGTTCTACTCATCTACTGTAATGTACTAAAGTAATGTGCAGATTGAATTGCAGGAAAATCAAGCATGTGTGTACGATATGACTGATTTCGAGTGACGCATGCAGCGAATGCAAAGAATTAAGATAGAAGAGGGATGACCAAGCGAGCACGACAAGAAGAGACTAAAAACCAAAGAAGCCAAGAATCGAGCAGGAAATTAAGAAAATGCAACAATTATATATGGGGTATAAATACTTCACTTCAGATAAGAATAGGTGAGGATTTCCGATTTCATGCGAACTCTAATCGCTTGAGGGAGGAAGAGCAGAAAATAGCAGGCGGCGACGATCGCCGATTAAGATGAGCACGACGCGCGCGGCCAGATAATTAACTTTTAAACTCTGAGAGAGAGAGAGAGAGAGAGAGAGAGAGAGAGAGAGAGAGAGACCCTACTGCATGGTCCTGGATTTTTCTATTAGGTTAGAATACCCCCGAAAGATGCGCGCTACTAGTACTTGGGGGCCATGTCCACCTGTCCTTGATTTTAGCTTTCTCTTCCCAGATAAATCTGAATGCCGGATTGGACGTCTCACCCAGACACAGAGAGACTGTACTACTCTGGTACTCCAGTATCCGGGTGTTTTGCTCAACTGTAGAGTACCACTACTTGAGCTATTACTGTTTCACTGTTACTGTGCTCACTCACTCACAGTCTCACCCACCCACCACTGCTCCTTGCTTCTTCCCCATACACCAGTGTCACCAGTACTCGCACTTTGATATACTCAGTAACTCAGACGCTCCCAAACAATGTTGACCATATCTGCTGTCAGCTTGTTCTTGTTTCTTCTCCTACATATTCACAGAATATCTCACACTCATCTGATAATTAATCTTATCTAAATAGCTAGACTTCGTAATTTTTCTTGGCTTTCTGGTAAATGAGTACAGTAAATCCCCTGCAGAATATGCAACTCAAGTTAAAGCTTACGCACCAAGTCTCATAATAATTAAGTCCAACTTCAAAAGGACAATTAATTTAAATTAGTAACACCACAATTTGATTAATAACTCAAGTTTATTTTTTATTACGACAGTTACTTATTAGTTCTTATATGTAAATAAACTCTTTTCATTTTCACCGCATATATGTTAATTATACCATGACGTAATATGATTACTTAAGTACACCACATAGTAGTGTCACGTGGTATGACGGGTACACAAAATAATTACTCATACCTCAAATTCGTTGTGTGTTGTGGCAAATTCTCGTCCTAAAACAAATTAGAAAAAAATTATGCATTTTAAATTATAGTGTCAAAGTCAATATAATACCGACACTCATAAAACTACCAATATAGTAAATAATCTCAAATTTTGTTATCAACATGACATTTGAGACTATTTTATGTCACAATACTGTCATTTTGGTCACGTCTCTCGCCACACGTATTTTTTTAAGTAATTACTTAAATTGTTTTAACAAAACAATTTCATCATTAGTCCCCAAAATTTTAAGGTAATGTCAAAATAGTATACAAACTCACAATTCTCTATTATTATGACGCCGAATACCACTTTCTATTACAAAGCTTTTTTTATGGTCATGTGTCGTTGTGTTCTTAATAAATGTAATTAGTAAAATAACCTTAATGTTAATGAAGACAAAAGTTATTTTACAACTGAAACAAGACTTTTTCACATCTCAACAATCTTTTTTCATTTCTAATTTTGATATTTGAAGTTAAATCTTGACTACCAACTCTCTACATTTTCATTTTCTTCGCTTCTTCGATCTTCGCTATTCTCTTCTTCCCATATGCCTCACAGATGGCCAACAACACTATCTTCGTCACCAAATTATATTGTTGGTGATGATCACGTACCACTTGAAGAACGAGAGAGGTCGGCGTTCGACTGTCTCATTTAGAAGAGTTCGAACTTAAGATTAACATATTCTAGTCTTGACGAAAAATGGAAAATTCGAGGATGACAGAACAAGAAAATAGTATATGATGACACATTTTTTAATAATTATATGAGTTTAGATACTTAACTGATAATTTTCCAAATTCATAAATTTTTTCAACAAATTAGTGCGTCATTGCATTTTTTTTCTTTTCTATTCTTTTTGGACTCTACCATTACCAGATTAATTGGTGTCGAGTGTACTAATTAAGATATTCATTTGAGGCCGTGGTTAATTAAGTAGTTAAGTCTAAGATTAGATTATGCCAAAGGTACCGAATAAGATTTGCATATGCATTTGCTGTATAGTTTTCTCCGTGTCTATTATTGGTGCCTGCCTTTTCCCTATCACATCGCATCTTCTCATCATCATATGAATGAGCTAGCTGTTCCTGTCAACTCACTCACCTCACACAATTTTTTTTTTTCGATGGAAACCTCACACAAATTTGAATCGCAGGGATCCACTGTATTCATATAAAAATAAATATACATATACAAACACATAACACACATAATTACAACAATCCTTTGCCTTAAGAATGCACGTAATTTATGATAGAGTACCTATGGTAGATGAAGGAAATTAAAGATCATACCCAACAAACGAAATTTTACTTAAGCTTGGTTCATAATTAATCATACACCTTATATAACAAAATCCAAACTCTTTATCTTCGTGCTATGTCGTCCTTAATCTAGCCACAATTAGATACACCACCGATGAACGCATGGGAAAAAAGAAAGAATATATGCACCCTAGTTTGGCTAATTTGGAAGTTTGATATATGCTTCGTTAATCAACCAATCAAACTCTTTGCAGGACATCCAAAGAGATAATGTATGCACCCTGATTTGGCTAAGATTCCAAACTAACAAGCTGTACGTGGAAAGACAGCGTCCACATTAAGTTTGATTAGTGGTACCTATCTGGGATAATTAGTCCCCACCCAGCTGCTTAGCACAAAGTGTTAAGAAAGCACAGTAAACACAATTATCATTTGCTTTGCTTGATTAGCGAGCTAGAAAGCCAGCGGGCAAATTATTCCCACTTTTATTTGCCTCTAATTACAATTATGAAGGTAAAGATCGGTTGAGGAGTCGCAAGCAACGAGTCAATGAAAGTTCTGTCTTTTTGTTTAAGGGTAAAGAACATATTTAGATGGAGGTTTCAATCAGCGCACAGCTACGACCACTAACACTAAGCTAGAAATGAGCTTATTTGACTATATGTTATGAATAAAGTATTGATTGTCTGATTAAATTAAGCTTTTAAGAATCGGATTTGATTGATGTCAAGAGAGAATGAGGGTTAGCGTAAACACAAAGACTCAGAGTTGATCGAATTATTTATAGGAACATATCCGATCTCGTTCTCCTCTTTTTTTATGCCATGAAACGAATCAACTTCCAATTTCCATTCTATTAAAATCCAATATGATCTTGCATTCTATTGCTGATTGGTACGAATATGTTGGTACATGGACCTTTTCCTTTGCGGAGCAACTTTCTTTGTGTGCATATGCCATTAAATTTAGCAGCCTCTTTTCCGAACAAACTTTCTAATTTTAAATTTAGAAACTTATTACCAATAAAATATCTAATAATAATTTTGACAGTTAAAGGCTTACTTTAATTAATCACCTGACTTTATTTAAGTAACTAATACATGCCTAACAGGAAAAATTGGTGATTAACACATTCACTACTAAAGAATAACATGATCAGTTGATCACTACTAAAACCCTAACAATTTCACAGAAGAATCATATTGATAGTGATGACAAATTAAATCCTCTCTCAGGAGGACTCCTGCCTGTTGTATGTACGTGTACGCACTAGTCCTGATGATCCTCAAAATGTAGCAGTAGCTGGCCTAATGTAGCTAGTTCTTGTTTGAGCGGTAGCTGTAAATCAAAACTAATTAAACTACCATTTGCTGAGTACATAACAGCAGACAAGACAAGTTACAGTCAATGTTATCAACCGTAGGAGGAGTTTTTGTTATTAATGGAGGGGGGTAGCCCGCTATTAATTATAATGTATGGTACGTAGTAGCTAGGGCTAGATAAGACTAGTTGTAGCTTGATTGATCACTTCCGAGAAAATATACACCAGTAGACTGAATACCTAGCTATCAAAAGATGAACAGATTGGTAACACAGATTTCCAACGAAAAATAGTGAAACAACTGCAGAATATGGTAAATAAACAGTGCATGTAAAAAGTTGAACTGACATGCATTCTTATCAAAAGAAATGTTTTTTATCAAAGATTAATTCATTTATTTGAGATGAATTACAACGAATTCGGATCATAATCATTAGAGATGAGATTAATCCATCAGATTAAAAAAAACAGGACTCTATAACAGAACATGAAACGACAATTTTGAATTGATATATACTTCGGAGAGCTAGCATAAATATATTAGAGCACAGAAACTCCAGGCCTAATTTGCGGTGTTCTCGATCTACCCAATAATTAAGCTCATACTAATCTAAACCATCACAGTTACTCCTAAAGTTTATAACTGGGAGACTTGGGAAAAACCAGGGTAAGCAAGTGTTGGATAATTACAGACAGGACGTGGTATCGGGCGGGGGATTCTTTCTCAGTCTCACTGAGATTTTTTTTTTTGGATAATAAGTCTCACTGAGATTAGTTCACCGAGAGAGAGAGAGAGAGAGAGCTGGTGGGTGGAAGATGGGGCCTGCAAACGCTGTCGTTTGGGCCTTTGGGAGAAGGGCGCGCTAAAACAGCGCGGGAGTTGTTTCCCGATGCAGTAGTGTTTCGGAGGCATGATAACAGCTCTGCCATTGTCCCACTTACCCTTCTCAGCAACTCCACCGTTCACTCAGTTTTAAATATATTTTCTATTTAATTTCTTTATATTTTTCTTCCCTTGAAATTATTGAGAAGAGAAAAGAACTAGTTTTCTGTCAACTTTCTGATAAGTCTGCGACCCACCCAGCACTCCCCATCATATCAAACGTTAACTCTACTGATGGTGACCACCATATCTCAGAGTGTGATCTCTTCCCATCTGATCTCATGAAAATATACATTTTTTTTAGGTGAGAAAATATACATATAGATGCAGCATTGGTTGTAAAAGTAATGGCACTCTTGACTCTACTATTTGAAGTTATTTTTTATGGTGATATTCGAACTGGAGGAAAAGAAATATGCAAAACACTATTAGAATCTCCGTGCTAACATTCAACAACTAAATTTTCCATATGCATATCCTTCATGAGCAAACTGAAACAGACAATGAGCATAAGGCTAAAAATTACTAAAGAACGTTGTCTTGGGTTTCAATACAGTCTACCCAAATTTTGTGACATAGATTATGAGTTAAAGACATAGATTCTTGTTTTAGTTTCATCTAGTTAATTAGTAGAAATTGTGTGATTGGACCAAATTAAATTAACTCACACACCGTCACAGCAAGGAAAACCAAGGCTTAGTGGTTTGGGGAAGATCATGTTGGGGCATAAGAACAGCGGTGAATGTAAACCACGGAAAGGCATGCTGTGCTCCCACGTGGGATATGGGGCCCAGAGTAACCAGGTATTTAGGGACAGGAATGGGACTGTGTTTGGGGTCCTGTTACCAGCATCATGATACCAATGGAGAGAAAATAAAAGGGGAAAACTCTTCAAGTCTCCAACTAAGTAGTCATAGTCATAGCTCTCTTAGTCTAGTAGTACCGGCAGCAGATGGTGGGAGTTTCAGCTCGATGTGATTGTGGTGGGTCATTTCTTTCCGTAAAGGCATTTTGGATTTGGGCCCTTGATTATCATTTGGACTCCCAAATCATTGCCTTTAAATCATGAGGAAAATATACCTAGTTTAATGTAATCCGTTGATGTTGATCTGACGCTTTTCTATTTTTGTAAGTATTTGTGGAAACAGACCTTGGTGGGCTTGGCCCATAGTAATTCAAAAGATATGGTATTATTTCAGTGATCGGAAATATACATACAAGTGAATGAGGTAGTGTATTGATGCAACCCTTGCTTGAAAAGAATGGAAGAGATTGAAGCAGCAGAGTTATAGAGCAATGGAGACCTCAAATGGGGAGTCATCGCCCTTGTCGACCACAAATGTCTTTTGAACTTTCTTAGACGCGGTAACGATCTCTATAGTGTATGTTCCATGGAAGCCTCTAAACCTGAACTGTCCCTGTTCGTCAATGTGTCCATGAGCATGGGAGAGCCACTCTTGCTTGAGTTGCAAGTAACGCTTTCCAGCTTCGTTGATGTCCCCTTCGGCATTCACTAGATGCGAATTTTCACGGCTCATGAACAGCTCCCAGAAACCCCACATGACTACGCCTTCTACTGAGGGATTGGCAAATGCTTCTCTAAGCATTACCTCCAAGTCATCTGCACGAACACATTCGTTGCTGGATGAGACGTCAAGTTCTGTGAACCAGATCGGAAGGCCAAGGATGCCCAATTTATCAAGAGCAGAACAAACAATTGGACCTACTGGACTATCAATATGTCCTTGAATTCCAATCCCACCAACTGGAGCACCTTGTAGTTGCAAATCAAGGATCTGTTCAATGTACTTTTCTGGTGATGATCTGGTATCACAACCATCCTCGACGTGATAATCATTCACAAATAGGAGTGCAGATGGATCCAGTTGGTTTGCCGTCTTGAACATGTTGGCTCTGATATTTTTACCCAATTTGTCCTGATAAAATGAACCATGCAGCATTTCATTATTGACATCATAGTGCCTGAACTTCCCTTTGTATCGGGTGAGAAGGTCTGTTACTCGACTTTGGACAGCAGTTGACAAGTCATTTTGGCTCAACGAACGGATCCATTGCTGGACTGTGTCCACCACTTCCCAATAGATACAATGGCCACGCAAATCAATGTTGTGACTCATGCACAAATCCACCATCTCATCAGCATCTTTATAATTGAAATTTCCCTTTTGAGGTTCAGTCCAATACCATTTCAGTTCATTTCCAAATACAGACCAGTTGAAGTTTTTCACGAAGAAATCAACAAAATCTTCATTGTCAATATTCGTCCTGCTTATGCACGTCCCAAATGGAAAACTGTTTTGTGATTGTTTAATTTTTACGAAGCCATATCCACTGCTCAAGTCTAATCCTGAAAATTTTAAGACAACATCGCGCTTACGGATCTGCATTGAAACAAACAATTAATATATAAGAACTAACTCACGAATATCCAAAAATCGTCTATATTTAGCAAGACAAGTTTGCTGATGCAAATCATATAATGTTTACCATCTCAGTCTGCTTCTTCAAGTGTCTAAATCTTGCATGTCTGTCAACAGCAAATATCTGCACTCCAGCAACCATCAAGTCTACACCTGGAGCAGGACCTTGGATATACACCATCACTTTGGCCGGCTGTTTCTCAATTCTAAAGGAACCACCAATTTCATGCCATCTGTTGTCACCCACCTCAGCTTGGCCTCCATTCACCCACTGATTGTCCACACCAAGTGCAATGTTTACATTTTGTGGACCAGTTGCTCCAGCACCAATCCGAACCCAAGCAGATACTTGATATGTCAAAAAGAGTTTCAATTTGTCACCAATCATCTGAGCAGGACCCATCCAAGTCTGCGTGCGCTTGGTTACAAGTATGTAGCGACCACTTAAAGGTTCATGTGCACCAAGGCTGTCTCTCGCCATTGGAGGAAGTATATGTGGTGAACCAGTTCCCACACTCAAAGTGCAATTACCAAGAGGAAACCACCCATTGGTGCCATTACTTAGATTGCTGTTATCAATTATATTTACTCCAAAACCAGGATTCTACAAAAGCAGAAACATATATTTCACGTTTACGTACTACTTACTCAGCTCCAAGAAACATTCACATAAAATTTAGTTATCCTACTAACCTCGATATCTGGTGGAGAGGAAGGAGGGGCTTTCTCTGCGTGCTTGACAACGATACTGTTGACAAGAATATCGGTTCCTGCTGGTGGACCTTCTAAATATATGACTACTTTGGATGGGGATCCGTTTAAGAGAAATTTCCCCTTCAACTGTGCCCAATCCTTGTCTGTTGCCTGTATACTTTAGAGCAAACCAACTTCTATTAAGGGAAGGGATGTGTACTGTAATTTGAGATAGTACTAACAGCACAATTCTATGATTACTGAAAAGCAAGTATATAAGAATTTGATCAGAGAGAGTCAATTACTTAGAAATGCCAATATACTGTTCACGACCATTCGGTGACTGCACCCATAAGGTAGCACGCACAACAGAACTAGTCACATTGTTACCAAATATGCGGACAACAGCGGTAGCCTCGTAAGCTAGCTTGCGCTGCACTCTCCCAGTAATATCCTGCTGAATGCCATTCCAATTCTGTGTGCGTTCTGTTGCAGCAGCAAAAACTTTTCCAGACTGAGGGACGATTTTTCCATCTCCCATCGAGTCATGTAAAACAACTTTGCAGCTTCTTCCGGTCCAATTACTCAAGCCATCCTCAAAGTTTGGGTTTAGGACTACATCTTCATCTCCAGGACTAACATTTCCCTGCTGATTATGGGAAGAAATTAGATAGGAAAATAAACATTCCAAAATCAATCATTAACTAGTAGACATTAGATATAAGGAGAGGCAAAGAAGAAATTAAATTGCTTATCAATAAAACTACATAACTCTAGCTGCAGATTCTTGCTTATAGCTACACTACTCTTTTATCATGCTACAATAGACCAAAGTCATTCCAAGGAAAAAAGATTGGGAGTTGAAGTAGTACCCGCCGTTCCTTTGGACTAGAACAAGATATCACTACAGATTGTATAAGCAAGTCAATTTCAGGAGAAGGCCCTTCCAAGTAAAACACAGCCTTGTCAGGCATTGTTGACAGTGTAAATTTGCCTTCCAACTTTTCCCATTTCCCAGTTGATACAGAACTTCTGCAGGTAATTACAACTGTTAAAAACTAGTTCACTCTCTCATAAAGAACACAAAATCCAACTAAAAGAACAAAAACACCTTTACCTCCCCACCAGAGAATACTTAGTTTCAGAACCTTTGCATTCCATTTTCACTGTTGCCAGAACATCAACACATCCCTGGAGAGGTCCCGAGACCCCAACAGAAGCCGAAACCAAGTAAGTCGAACCAGGGGACACTCTCCCAGTGATATTCTGCTCCAATCCCTGCCAGCATTCTTTCCGATTGGTAACAACCGCGTAGTTTCCACCCGAATTTGCTTGTTGGTGGACAGAATCAGCTGAAACTACATAGCCCTCACAGCAATTGGGGTGCCAGGATTGCAACCCTCCACAGAAATCATGGTTCACTATGATATTTGTACCTTGACTACTAGAATTTACCATATCTCGGTTCACATTCTGCATGCAAAAGCACAAGTTTAGGTTTTTGGTTTCATAAAACCCCTGATTATCATTTCAAGCTCTTTAAAACACCAGTAAGCAAAACCAAAATTAACACACATCCAAACAAAATTAAATTCAGTTCCAAAAAAAAGAACCAACCTTTGAATCGTCGGCGGCATTTTCAATCTTCAAGTTCTCCATGGCTTCTTCTGATCTCTAACCCAACCCCAAAACCCACAAAAACAAAATGAGAATGTTAATCATAGAGACTACATTATGCTCAATAACATAGAAAAAGAGAAGCGAATAAGTAAAGTACCTGAGGATTGTTCTCCTTCTGGGTTTGGTTTTGCTTATGCTTAAGACGATTGCAGCACAAAGCTAAGACCCTCCTCATTTATAAACACGACCATCTATCACTTGTACCACTTAAAACCCCAACTGAAATTTTTTAACAAGTGAAGTACACGAAAAGGACGGGGCCACCCAACTAACCAATCCACCCACTCTCAAACTCTTGTTAATCCTTAAAAGCAATTGACAACCTACGCCAGTATTGATCACAGAATGTTTGTGTTCCTTGTTTCTGGGCAAGTGGGAATGACAAACTGACAAAGCTCCAAGCTTTGTGTTTGGGTTTTGCTTTGTTTTGCAGATTGGGGAATTAGGTAATGCTTGAATTGGAATGGACGCTCTACAAGTTTAGTTTATGATTCCTTGCTTTGTAGACTTAGATTGTAAGACAGATGATGTTATAGGATTCTTGGGAATTAGGTGAGACTGGGCGGTATCGCTACCTAGTATTTATAAGGAACGCGTATCCAACTCTGAATTTTGTCTCAACAACGAGTCAGAAAAGAGAGCTCTGAATTTAACTTTTCCCGGTGAATATTCTGCGTGAAGTTGTTTCCGAGTTCAAGGTATGAGACCATTTGGGCTTCTTCTCGATGGAGATACCCCAAGGAGGGCTAGCCCAATTTCTGTTCCCAAAAGTTGAACCCAGCCGAATAGCCCAATTGTTGTGTGCATTTCTTCAACTCGCATAAAGGAATTTTCGTTATTAATGGATGCAAAACGAAAAAATTCACGCATACCCGTATTGGTATACCGCCACCGCACCACTAGCATGCTTGTATACCATGCCACCAAGCGTAAGTATAATTCTCTATAAGTCACAACCATGACATGTATAGCGTTCCTCATTATACAAGTTATTGAATGATGATCGGAAATCGCGAAGACATTACATGAAAGTCACATTTCTGGCCTCACTAAGATAATTTCACAACAATCCTTGAAGACTAGAATAAGGAAGTTTGTCCTACATTGAAGAAAATGTAGAGGAGATGGACTTTCTTAACGGCCTATAAAAGAGATACTCCATCCCACTAAGAAAGAATTCAACCATTCTACTTGTATAATCAAAGCCTACTTGCCTAATAGCTCACGACTTGCAAAAATTATTAATTTAGCACGTTATTAATATATCAAAGTATAATAAAAAATATTCAAGGGTAAAAATGAAAATATTTAAATTAAAATATGATTGTAGGGTGAACAAAGAATATTGTGGAGTGGCAATAGCCACACCCATAAGATAACACTCACAAATAATTAATTAAGTGAATTAGACTCACCTTTATTGTTGCGAAATTTTAATTAAAACTCGCAAGCATACGAATTGTTGTTAATATAGTGCATAAATACGAGGTCGTTCTAACTAGAGATCTAAAATAGATCTAAATTCTAACTTAATTAATCTAATTTATGATCACAAAAACAATCAATATAGAGCATCATCCTAACCCTAGAAAAATGTTTAACAAACTACAACTAAGAAAATCATAAAAGAATGAAATAGTAAAGATGGATGAATGGTCTATGTTCCCTTGCCATCTACATTGTGCTCCGGAGACTTCTTCTCATATGAAATTTGTACTCTCTTATATAGTAAATATTCTTGCTCATCTTTGACTTCAATTTCCTTGTAAGACTTGGTTTCAGACTCTTATCTTGATATGGAATGGGAAACTTTTACATTTAATTTGTAAAAGTAGGAATCTTGTACTCTTTAGATCCTCATCTGAATCATTGACTTTGATGCATTGAAATTGAAAGCACTTAGCAACGCAACTTGACTTCTCCATGAAAATTAACAAACTTGAGTATATTTCAGTTTTGACCTCATAACTTCCTCTAAAAGTATCCAAATAAAGATCCATAAAATCCTATATAAAATAGACTTTTGTGTCTTTCTAATGATATATGGCTTATGGTCTAATTCGATCTGCAACGCCTACAATAGCTCGGCAAAGTTGGATCTTCTTCACTGGAAGATACTGACAATGAAGTTTATAATTGTTATTTAATATGTATTAGCTCATTTTAGCTTATTTTCTTCTCTTTGACACAAACCTATAAACACACTAAAAAAACATAAATCAGATAACTAAGAATTTGATGCATAAAAATATAAGATAATATGAGCGCATCACTCACCCCACAACGTTAACAACCTGCATAGTTGCTTCATTGCATCAGATAGGGCTCGTCAACGGGCCGAGTATTTTCACGAATACGAAGATCCAAACCCACCAACCTAAAACGGGCCTTGCGGGCTTATATCAGAAAAAAAATATAATACTCTAATTTAAGGGTTTGAAACAATAAAATAATTATTAGAAAACATTCTAAAAAAAGTCACAAATAAATTCTAGTTTTGAAAATATTGTCGATCGACACCAATAGTTGTGATCGATATATATATTTAGGGACCCTGTAAAAATTTCATCCAATTCATACCTCGTTTAACCGTCAGAATTTTAGGTCAACCAAAAAAAGAAGCGTTTTCACATAATAAATCATCATTGACCGGGCTTTGCCAAATGGGTTTTCTCGTTACGACCACGCATGATCGGTGACAAAAATTAGATGATTTAAAATATGTAAACAGTTTTCCGCATTCGCATCTTGATAATGGATCTCCCCTTATGGCATATTAGTGTTGTTTTTTGTTTATCGGAAATTCCGACGGTGAAACGAAGTTCGAATTGGATGAAATTTTAAAATGATCATTAAATATATATATTGATCACATCGGATGGTATCGATTGATTCCGAGAAGTTTGCTTCATATAGTCGCCTCATAATGTGATAGTTTTATTATAAACCTAATATAAAAGTTATAATGCATTAGTTGACAATTCGGCGATCGACAACTCCAATTCAAAATATAGTCGATCGAAACCAGTAGATGTGATCGATATATATATTTAGGGAACCCGTAAAAATTCCATCCGTTTTGGACATTATTTAACCGTTCGTACCAACGGTCAACTAACAAAGAGGCGATTTGACATATTGAAACCTCATTGACCAATGCTTTACCAAATAGATTTCTTCAGTGCGACCACGCACGATAGGTAAAAAAAATTAGGTGATTTCAGATATGTAAACACCTTTCGGCGTTAGCATATTTGTAATAGGTACTCCCTTATGGCATATTTGTAATAGGTACTCCCTTATGGCATATTTGTAATAAGTCCTCTTAGTGGTGTTTTCGATTGACCAAATATTCTGACGGTTAAACGAGGTCTGAATTGGATGAAATTTTAAAATAAATACTAAATATATATACTGATCACATCGGATGGTGTTGATCGATTCCGAGAAGTTTCCTTCATATAGTCGCTTCATAATGTGATAGATTTATTATAAACCTAATATAAATATTATAATACATTAGTGGACACTTCGGCAATCGACAACTTTAATTCAAAATATGGTCGATCGACACCAGTAGATGTGATCGGTATATATATTTAGGGAATCCCTAAACATTTCGTCCGTTTTGGACATGATTTAACCGTTCATACCAACGGTCAATTAAAAAAGATGTGTTTTAACATATTGAAACCTCATTGACCGAGGCTTTGCCAAATAGATTTATTTAGTGCAACCAACCACGATAGGTAACAAAAATTATGTAATTTTCATATATGTAAACGGCTTCCGGCGTTCGCATATTTATAATAGGTCCTCCATTAGGGCATATTAGTGGTGTTTTCGATTTACCGAAAATTATAACGGTTAAACGATGTCCGAATTGGATTAAATTTTAAAATGATCACTGAATATATATACTGATCACATATGATGGTGTTGATCGATTTCGAAAAATTTTCTTCATATAGTTGCTTCATAATGGGATAGATTTATTATAAACCTAATATAAAAAGTTATAATACATTAGTGGACACTTCGGCGATCGACAACTCCAGTTCGAAATTTGGTCGATCGACTCTAGTAGATGTGATCGGTATATATATTTAGGGAATCCATAAAAAATTTGTCCGTTTTGGACATGGTTTGACCGTTCGTACCAACGGTCAACTAAAAAAATAGGCGTTTTAACATATTGAAACCCATTGACCGAGGTTTTTCCAAATATATTTATTTAATTCAACTGCGCACGATAGGTAACAAAAATTAGGTGATTTCTTATATGCAAATGACTTTCGGCATTCGCATATTTGTAATAGGTCCTCCTTTAGGACATATTAGTGGTGTTTTCGATTTACTTAAAATTTCGACGGTTAAATGAAGTCCAAATTGGATAAAAATTTTACAGGGTCACTAAATATATATACCAATCAGTCAATCACATCGGTTGATTTCGATCGATCCTGATAAGTTTATTTCATATAGTTGCTTTATAATGTGATATTTTTATTATAAACATAATACAAAGGTTATGGTACATTAGTGGACGCTTCGGCGATCAATAACTTAAGTTCGAAATATGGTCGATCGACACCAGCATATGTGATCAGTATATATATTTAGGGAACCTGTAAAAATTTCGTCCATTTTGGATATTGTTTGACCGTCCGTACCTACCGTCAACAAAAAAAAAGGCGTTTTGACATATTAAAATCCTAATTGACTTGGGCTTTGCCAAATGAGTTTTTTTTGTGCGACCACACACAATCAGTGACAAAAATTAGGTGATTTCAGATATGCAAACGATTTTCGGTGTTGGCATTTTGGTAATGGGTCTTCCCTTATGACATATTAGTGTTGTTTTCGGTTTACTGGATATTCCGGCAGTTAAACGAGGTCCGAATTGGATGAAATTTGTACTGTGTCATTAAATATATATACTGATCATATCGACTGGTGTCGATCGATCCTGAGAAGTTTCTTTCATATAGTTGCTTCATAATGCGATAGTTTTATTCTAAACTTAATAAAATATGTATGTATAATATTTTATTATTTGACGGACTTTTACGGGACGGTGCCACGGGCCGAGCCGAGTTTCACACCTCTAATTTAAGCCCGGCCCTGTACTACGGAAAAGAGTTTTGGCGGGCTTTCTCGCAAACCGGACCGGGTAAAAGCCTGTCGAACTTGCGGAGCTTAACGGGCTTTGCGGATCCGCAAACTAATTGATGAGGCCTAGCATCAGAAACCAAAACCCCTCCACCAGCCCTAAGATTCAATAAGCCTAAAGCAAATCATCAACATCTATCCTCAGATAAGATATTTAACAAAAGATCAACTTAGAACTCACGCAAGGGACATGACACGATTATAGTTATAGAGTATAGACTAACATGCGGTTGCTGCACTGCTTAATCTTGAGGACCGACTCATGAGTCATGACCCTGCAATCTGAATTATCTCATGTGGGGTAGCTTTGATTTCTTTGCAAACTTTAACAAGTCGTACGTAATTCAAGTTTAATAACAAGAGGCTTTTTTAACAGGAGGCTTTTGACGACTAAATATTATTAACAAAACTTGTACACTAATCCTTTGCTTTATCTTTGGAGCTATTATATAAGATTATGCTACATACAACAGTGACATGGACTAAACACGAGGCCCTAAAACACGGCCCGATGAGATTTGTCTTTTATAAACCCCACTTAAATCACAATTATCTAGTAACCTACTATCTTAGTTGCAATTTGCACCAAAGGGAAATGGATGAGATTAAGGAAATGATCATCCACCTATGCAAGTAAACATCACTCAATAGTTCCAAAAGCATGGCCTTTTCTAAATGTTAAATTAAACAAAGAATGGGTGCGATTTGATCCCGGTTTTGATTATAACTAATCAATGGGCAATGTGTAGTGCTTCTCACAATATTATACACCCTGCTATTTCTATGTTGCTTTTATTCAAAACAAATATTGTGGTCGCAAATGCTACGTATACAATAGCTCCCATGGTTTAGGTATCTCTATTAACTAAAACACATTTTAGGTTTTTTGTGTGATAATATTAACACACCCCTTTTTACTATTAATACACCAATCTTCACATGATTTTTAAAAAAGATAATGTCATGCTGTGACTATTTCATGTATAAAAAGTGTGTTAATAACAAAAAAGGGTGTTTTAATAACATCACCAATTTTTTCATTAATTTTATTAGACTTTCACGTCAAATGTTACACTGATCTATTACAACTTGAACACACATGTTTTCACTTACAAAGGAGAAAAGAGAGAATACCAAAAAATCCAAAACACCGGAGTGATCAAACTAATTAGTGCTGGACTCGGTGTCAACTGTTCGGTTTATGACCACTAACCGAAATTCGACACCAAACTCTCGGTTTCATATTTTTCAAAACCAAAACCGAAATATATATATAAAAACTGCAACCGCAGTTAACCTATAATTCGGCTCGGTTTCGGTTTCATTTCAGTTACAATACTTAATATCTTTATTGACATTTTGTTCTTGACTAATGAAAATAAAAAGATTAAAAGTGAAGGAGTAAGCTACAAGTTCAATACTTCAATTGAGTTACATTCACCAAATGAATAATTCAGAACTCAAATATTAACTAAATAAAATTATTATACTTCGTTGAAACACAAGTTAACCAAAAAACACATTAAACATATTGAGCCTAATCATTAGACGTCCAGACTTGTCTTAATATGATGGATAGTTGACAAAACCTCCAAACATTACATTATATCTATGCATGCATGATTATACACATAGAAAAATTAAAATCACATATCTCTGTATGTATATATTTATTATTAAATATATTCTTTGCATAAGCACCCGATTATACATGTTCACCAAATACAAACTATAACCTTAGCTTCCAATTCTCGGTTTGGTTCGGTTTCCATCAGTTTTCAGAAAGCATATAATCGATAACCGACATTAACTGCTCGGTTTAGTTCGGTTCCAACAACGAAGCAATGGTTCCGTCCAGTTCCCGTTTCTCATTTTCAACGCGGTTTGATTATAGCCGGTTTCGATTTTTTCAGTATCATAGGGTCCAGTCCTAGGACTAATTATTTAGAAACTCTAATTTACAATGAGGTAGTCATTACAACACATCTTCATTGCTATTTGTGAGATTAGTTGAGACTCTGACGAGTGTATCCATATTTTTTCAGCTATGTTCCTTTGTAGCCCTACACGGACTTCACTCGGACTGTGCGGTAGCGCCACCTTGATGGCTAGCCAGCAATCTACGTGTACGCATCGCAAGAGGAGTCTACATGTGCTGTCCGTACAGATACGTTGTTGGTTTTTGAGATCACACGTACCATTTTACCATTCCCCACTGTGATTATGGATCCGGGTCCTACATATCGGATTTTGCCGACTTGTCAGGCTCGTTCTCCTTATTCAATTTCATCAAGTTTCAACCCAACCTGTTAAACCCAATCTGCCCCGAGTCCCTAACAATATTGATTCAGGTGCCCGTAAGTTCTTAAAACCATTGCCACCCACATTCCTTTCATATCTTAAGATGTTTAGCATCAATGTTAAAATATGTCGTAATCCAACTAGTTCTAGTCTTTTATGGTCTCTCAATTCCCATTGCTTTATATTATATTCCTCTTGTTGATCACCGAGTTTATCCCCTCCCCCACTCAAACTCTAGCTTTCCTATAAAATTATGAACCAAAAAACATAACAATCTGCTGAATAGTGACATGAGTCCCCAATACGGTCCTATTTTTATTGATCTTTTCTCAAAACCATTTATATTTGGAATCTTTCAAAAAAATATCATGACTCTTGCATTCTAGCGGATTACATCTACAAATAGCAGCTGGTTAGTTGCTTCCAAGCAACAGCTGATTTTGCTATATTTGAAGGCAGAGTAGGAACCAATTTAGCCTATTGCCTCCCCCTTTGGTGTCACAGTTACAGCATCCTGCCCAAAACAATGTTCTAAACTCTTTGGACGTGTCCTTAACACCGGAAAAAGCTTTTCTTTTCGTCTGATCTCATCTTCTTCAGCTTCTTCCACTTGTTGGTAGACTTAGATATTTATCAAGAGTCATTTCCAAAAAAAAGATATTTATCAAGAGTTAATTAATCGCAGTTACCGTAATATTAACTCCACCACAGTCAAATTCCAACCCACCACCATGTCACTATGTGGCCTACCTGGCGAGTACTCTCTCTTTCTCTCTCTGTCTCTCTTCCAAACCAGTTTATATATCACAACCTCGCCTTCAATCCTTTCTCGCACTTCAACTCTCTCTCTCCTCTCCTATACCTCCAAAAAAAAAAATGATGCTCGGAGAACGGACCCGACTCGCTCCCACCCTCAAGGTCGCTCCATGGGATCCATTCGACGACCCCAACACCCTCGGCTCTCCTTTCTCCGTTTGCAGCCCTTCTGCCAATGCCGGCTTCCTCGACTCTCTCTCGGCCCTCCACCGCTACCTGCCGTCGAACGCTTCCGACTCACTGAGCGACGACCCGGACATGCCTTCTCTCGTCTCCTGCGACCAGTTCCGCATGTTCGAGTTCAAGGTTAGGCGCTGCGCACGTGGCAGGTCACATGACTGGACCGAGTGCCCGTATGCTCATCCGGGCGAGAAGGCCCGCCGCCGCGACCCGAGGAAGTACCACTACTCGGGTTCGGCCTGCCCCGACTTCCGCAAGGGCAGTTGCGCTAAAGGCGACTCGTGCGAGTTCGCTCACGGCGTTTTCGAGTGCTGGCTACATCCGGCGAGGTATCGGACTCAGCCATGCAAGGACGGGCTGGGCTGTCACCGCCGGGTCTGCTTCTTCGCCCACACGCCCGAACAGCTTCGGGTCCTGCCCGGTCACAGCCCCAGGACTCACGGCCATCAGGGCTTCTTCGATTCGGCCACGTCGCCTCCGATATCTCCGCCAATGTCGCCGGACAGCCCGCAACTCCGCCTCAGCTCTGTGAATGAACTCGTGGCGTCCATGCGGGGGTTTAAGCTGGCCAAGATGCAAATGAGCCCGCCATCCTGGGTCGGATCTCCCCGCGGACCTCTGATCCGACCCGATTTCTTCAGCCTGCCCTCCACTCCGACCCGGGGGCCCGGCCCGTTTGATCTGTGGGAGCACTCGCTGGCGGAGGAGCCGGAAATGGAGAGGGTGGAGTCAGGAAGGGACCTGAGGGCGAGAATGTATGCGAAGCTGAGTAAGGAGAACTCGATGGGTCGTGTTGACCCGGCGGGGGTTTCGGGTCCTTATGTAGACTGGGTTTCGGAGCTAGTGAGTGAGGGCTGAGACCTGACTGGAGTTGGTGTGTTTGTGGATCCATTTTTTTGGCTAATGCGGCGATCTTTGATTCTTCTGACTTTTGCTGTGGATATATTTGCAGGTTTCATTTTGTAATTGTGGTTCATTTTGCAAATGGTTGATTTGAACCAAACTGTGATCAAGGAAGAACAAAGTAAGAAACCCAACAAAAGAACTTGGAAATTTTGTGTTTTGTAGCATGTACAGGTAAAAAAGAAAAAGGAAGAAGATGGATTTGTTGGGGCTGCCGATGAATTTGTTAGCGGTTGCTTTGATGCTTATTTTTGTATCTATGAATTGTAATAGAATTTTCCTGTTCTAATTTCTTGTTTGAATAAGTTGTTCTTCATCGTCTTTTGTTCCTGTCTGTTCTTGGTTCATTTTATCCTAACTGAATGCTTATATCCATTTAAGGAAACTCTGAAATTCAGTCTGATCATAATTCCAAAATCCAAATAAAGTAGTGTTTTGTCTTGAAGAGAATCCTTCCTGATTCTTGGAGTCTTTTTAATTTTTAAAGGGATTATGAAATTGAGAAGCAATCTTATCCAGAACAATGGGATGATCGTCTGTTTGAATCGTCGCTCATGGATTTCGTTTTGGATCCTTCAGTTTTCGCTTAATTAAGTTGCAACAGATAACTTAATTTAAGTGTCAGTAAATGATAACTTAATTTAAGTGTGGTTAATTAGATCCTAGCACAACACACACCCGCCCTTATTCACGCACGCACCGGCAGAAAATCTTCTATCTCCAAATTCATGTCCCCTTCCCTGTTTCCTTATCAGTTTTTGACATGTGTCATTTCATGCCAAGTCAGTTCATAATCATATTAACTCTGTTAATGCGATTATTCCTTAAAACAAAATCCAATTAATTATGCAAAAAGCAAAAAGAGAACTAGAGACTTCTCAATACTAGAATTCAGGAAGCTATACTCACTAGAAAAAGAAAATTTGTAGGAATGTTTTTTTTTTCTTCATTTCTCATTTCTTTTTGTACGGGTCAATCTGGTTTTGCTTCTTATAAGGTGGAGTTTTTGGCTGTGCTCAAATTCTAGTTCAGACCCAAAGGGATAGATCAATCATCCCGGTTGTTTTCAGTGTTATTGTTCTAAAAATGAATCACTATATTTTTAAATTATTTGTTTGATTTGCTAATGGATCGGTATAAAGTTTGGGCTATTGTTGGATCTTGGTCAATTTTTTTGATTTTTTTGAGAATGAAAATCTTGATTCAAGTTGGAATATGAGTTCATGGTGAAATCTCAGTTCATGTTGGAATCTGGGTTCGTATCAAAATAAGGGTTCATATTGTGGAAATTAAGCAATACTACTCTAGGGGTGTTCTTCACAAATCTCTACAACTACCTGTAGGCCTCATCATTTAGCCCGCGGACCCGAAAAGCCCGCAAGCCCGACGGGCTTTTACCCGGCCCGGCCCGCGAGAAAGCCCGCTTCCGTGGGTAGAGGGCCGGGCTTAAATTAGAGGTGTGAAACCCAGCCCGGCCCGTGGGCCCGGCCCGCCAAAAGCCCGCAAGGCCCGTGAGACCCGGCCCGCCAAAAGCCCGTAAGGCCCGGCCCGTAAAAGCCCGCCAAATAATAAAATATTATACATACATATTTTATTAGGTTTAGAATAAAACTATTACATTATGAAGCAACTATATTAAGGAAACTTCTTGGGATCAATCGACACCAGTAGATATGGTCAGTATATATATTTAGTGACCCTGTAAAAATTTCATCCAATTCGGAACTCGTTTGACTGTCAGAATTTCCGGTAAACCGAAAACAACACTAATATGTCATAAGGGAAGACCCATTACCAAAATGCGAACACCAAAAGTCGTTTGCATATCTGAAATCACCTAATTTTTGTCACCGATTGTGTGTGGTCGCACCAAGGAAACCAATTTGGCAAAGCCCCAGTCAATGAGGATTTTAATATGTCAAAACGCCTTTTTCTTTGTTGATCGTAAGTACGGACGGTTAAACAATGTCCAAAACGGATGAAATTTTTACGGGTTCCCTAAATATATATACCGATCACATCTACTGGTGTCGATCGACCATATTTGGAATTTGAGTTGTCGATCGCCGAAGTGTCCACTAATGTATTATAACCATATATTAGGTTTATAATAAAACTATCACATTATGAAGCGACTATATGAAAGAAACTTGTCGGGATCGATCGACACGAGCTGATGTGATTGGTATATATATTTAGTGACCCTGTAAAAATTTCATCCAATTCGGACTTTGTTTGACCGTCATAATATTTGGTAAATCGAAAACACCACTATTATACCCTAAGGGAGGACCTATTACAAATACGCGAATGCTAAAAGCCGTTTGCATATATGAAATCACATAATTTTTGTCACCGATTGTGTGTGGTCGCACCAAGGAAACCAATTTGGGAAAGCCCCGGTCAATAAGGATTTTAATAGGTTAAAACGCATTTTTTTGTTAACCGTAGGTACGAACGATCAAACCATGTCCAAAACGAATGAAATTTTTACGGGTTCCCTAAATATATATACCGATCACATCTACTGGTGTCGATCGACTATATTTTGAATTTGAGTTGTCGATCGCCGAAGTGTCCACTAATGTATTATAACCTTATATTAGGTTTATAATAAAACTATCACATTATGAAGCGACTATATGAAGAAAACTTCTCGGAATCGATCGACACCATCCGATGTGATCAATATATATATTTAATTATCATTTTAAAATTTCATGCAATTCGGACCTCGTTTAACCGTCGGAATTTCCGGTAAACAAAAAACAACACTAATATGCCCTAAGGGGGGACCAATTACCAAGATGCGAATGTATAAATTTGTTTACATATTTGAAATCACCTAATTTTTATTACCTATCGTGCGCGGTCGAACTGAAGAAATCTATTTGGCAAAGCCCCAGTCAATGAGGTTTAAATATGTCAAAACGCCACTTTTTTAGTTGACTGTTGGTACGAACGGTCAAACCATGTCCAAAACGGACGAAATTTTTACGGGTTCCCTAAATATATATACCGATCACACCTACTGGTGTCGATCGACCATATTTTGAATTTGAGTAGTCGATCGCCGAAGTGTCCACTAATGTATTATAACCTTATATTAGGTTTATAATAAAACTATCACATTATGAAGAGACTATATGAAGGAAACTTCTCGGAATCGATCGACACCATCCGATGTGATTAATATATATATTTAATGATCATTTTAAAATTTCATGCAATTCGGACCTCGTTTAACCGTCGGAATTTCCGGTAAACAAAAAACAACACTAATATGTCCCAAGGGGGGACCAATTACCAAGATGGGAATGTATAAATTTGTTTACATATTTGAAATCACCTAATTTTTATTACCTATCGTGCGCGGTCAAACTGAAGAAATCTATTTGGCAAAGCCCCGGTCAATGAGGTTTAAATATGTCAAAACGCCTCTTTTTTAGTTGACCGTTTGTACGAACGGTCAAACCATGTCCAAAACGGACGAAATTTTTACGGGTTCCCTAAATATATATACCGATCACATTTACTGGTGTCGATCGACCATATTTTGAATTTGAGTTGTCGATCGCCGAAGTGTCCACTAATGTATTATAACCTTATATTAGGTTTATAATAAAACTATCACATTATGAAGCGACTATATGAAGGAAACTTCTCGGAATCGTTCGACACCATCCGATGCGATCAATATATATATTTAATGATCATTTTAAAATTTCATGCAATTCGGACCTCGTTTAACCGTCGGAATTTCCGGTAAACAAAAAACAACACTAATATGCCCTAAGGGGGGACCAATTACCAAGATGGGAATGTATAAATTTGTTTACATATTTGAAATCACCTAATTTTTTTTACCTATCGTGCGCGGTCGAACTGAAGAAATCTATTTGGCAAAGTCCCGGTCAATGAGATTTAAATATGTCAAAACGCCTCTTTTTTAGTTGACCGTTGGTATGAACGGTCAAACCATGTCCAAAACGGACGAAATTTTTACGGGTTCCCTAAATATATATACCGATCACATCTACTGGTGTTGATCGACCATATTTTGAATTTGACTTGTCGATCGCCGAAGTGTCCACTAATGTATTATAACCTTATATTAGGTTTATAATAAAACTATCACATTATGAAGCGACTATATGAATGAAACTTCTTGGAATCGATCGACACCATCTGATGTGATCAATTTATATATTTAATAATCATTTTAAAATTTCATGCAATTCGGACCTCGTTTAACCGTCGGAATTTCCGGTAAACTAAAAACAACACTAATATGCCCTAAGGGATGACCAATTACCAAGATGTGAATGTGGAAATTTGTTTACATATTTGAAATCACCTAATTTTTGTTACCTATCGTGCATGGTTGAACTGAAGAAATCTATTTGACAAAGCCCCGGTCAATGAGATTTTATTATGTGAAAACGCCACTTTTTTTTGTTGACCGAAAATTCCGACGGTTAAACGAGGTCCGAATTGGATGAAATTTTTACACGGTCCCTAAATATATATATCGATCACATCTATTGGTGTTGATCGACAATATTTCGAAACCAGAATTTATTTGTGACTTTTGTTTTAGAATGTTTTCTAACAATTCTTTTATTGTTTCAAACCCTTAAATTAGAGTATTATATTATTTTTCTAATACAAGCCCGTAAGGCCCGGCCCGTAAAAGCCCGCAAGGCCCGCCTTAGGTGGGCGGGCTTGGATCTTCGTATTTTTGAAAATACTCGGCCCGGCCCGCCACTTATTTAAATTTATTAAGGCCCGGCCTGATCCGGCCCCGGCCCGTCACTCATGGGCCGGGCCGGACCGAGCCCGGCCCGTTGACGAGCCCAACCTACCTGTTACCTATATCAATTTAGATTTTAACGAGAGTCTGATCTTGAACTAAATCTGGAAATCTCTCTTTGTAGCTAATAAGATTTGATGGGTATGCCCAAATAGCCAGTTATGGTTTACGATTATTGATCAGTAAATTTAAAATATTATATACCTTTTGTTTTGTTTCAAACTCTATTTTCCATTGCAAGACGAAAAAGACAAAATGAAAAAAAGCTAAACGAAGTTAACTGCGGTTAAATGTATGAGGTGGCAGGCCACATGTCGAAAATTAATAATGGGACAGGGAAAGAGACAGGAATTTGGAGACAGAAGATTTTCTCCCACTTGCACCTGTTATGTAGCAAGTCACGTGACCTAACAAAACCGTTAGTAAAAAATAAGAATAATGGCAGTAAAATCCAGACACAAAAACCGAAGTTTCTTTGATCAACGAATCGAATTCCATAAATTTTTTCGTAACTAGATTTTTTTTTCCGTGAATCAGAGGCGAATTTAAGTGGTAGGTTGTTTGGGCTCAAGCCTAAACAAAAATTTCCTATATATAAAATTTAAGTATATTTGGGTAAAAAATGTAGATTTGGTTCAATTGGTTAAGTGACTGATTTATCTTCCTCCGTGTGATTGAGGTTCGATTCTCCCTACACTGAATTTTTTAGTTTTCATATTTCTTTAAAGTTTAATACATACAAGATTTTTTTCTTTCTCATTTTCATATTTTTTTTCCTTTAAAGTTTTGTTAACATGCAAGATTTTTTTTTCATTCTCTTTTTCTTCACCTTCCTTTTCAAAAAAAAATTCCCTTTCATTCGGTATCAACATTGAAAATGATTAGGTCATTGTATTATTTTCTCTTTCTTGAATTTTATTGAATAACAATATCGTCGAGCTTTAAAAAAATATTAAAATTTCTTGTATATTAATTTTGTGAAACATTGGATGAGTCTTGTATGCAACAAGAAATTGTAAAAAAATAGAAAGACTTCTAACTAGCCTAGACAGGTACTGGATCCTGGATCTGCCGCTGCCGTAATGTAACTAGATTTTTGTGCGTCTTCTTCCTTTCCAACTTTCACCCATCGAATTCAAGAAATTTCAATGAACAAACTTTCCAGTTGTTCCCTTTGCTTGTCAAAACTCACCACAAATTTCAGATTCAACAACCACCGTATCAGTGGAATTCGAAAGGGTTGGATCTTTTGTTTTCCGGCGTCCATGGAAATAATAGTGCCCAGCAAGGTGACGCCGGTAGAGTATGAGCACCGGCGCTTGAATACCGGGAGAGATAAGCTGAAAGACTAAAGATTTTAGTTTCATCCTTCCCTTTACACATTGATCCCGATTAGATCGAGCCCATAGAACCTCCTCAATCAGGACATTAATTTTCCTTTCTAATTAGACTCCCTGACCGTTGATATTAATCACTTGTGGATTATCTCTCTCCAGTTTTCTTGGTTGATTCTTGTTTATTTGTTGTAGGCAATTGTTCTATTGGATACTCGTTTCCCATTGCATCTCCTACAAAACACAGTGTCTTTTTAATCCATTGGATTCGTTAGTCAATCATCTGCTTATAAATCCAGATTGTGCGTCCATGACCCAAAATTCTCGACTGAGTTTGTTTTTTCCGCTTGCAGTTTGATGAATATTTACCGTGGGTTAATTTGATGAACTAAATATTCATTGGCTTTGATGTTAGTGTTTGACCAGACTTAAATAAATAAAAATTGATCTTAACAGTGTTAGTATTGGCGTGAGTGAAGAAAAAAGTAATATCAAAATGACCGGTTGAGATTGTATGTTGGTAACTTAAACCTCGGTACTTTGCATGTTAGAGCAACAAACGAAGTGATGCAATCATGTGCTGCCGTCGGTTGAAGAAACACTTTGCCAGTAGGTATTGAAGGTCTCCTACTAGATAATAGGATTATAATCAATCGTCTAAATATTATTTTCGGTATCGTATCGGTCGAGAGGTAAAATGATATATCTGGGGATATATCAGTTTTATCGGATTTGCTTATCTTCAATAAAATTTATAAAATTATATTTCAATATGTACCAAATAAACTAAAAAAACGGTACTAAGTAAACTAAAATAAATAAATACTTGATGTAATAACAATTAAAATACACGAACGATATCTAATAATAAAAATAAGTATTTAATAATGATTATTTAGACTTGAAATTAATCATATATATTTAAATATATATAAATTAAAAATATATATGAAAAAATGAAAAAAAATATAAGTTTTTTTAAAAGAGGAAATAAATATTAAAAACTTAAACAAAAATTGAAAAAATAATTAAAAAATCAAAGTTTGACCGATATTTGACCGTTGACCATCATTTTTGCGTTGACCGATATGCTCTTATCGTATCGGATTCGAAATATCAGCGATATATCGGGGATATATCGGCGATATCGCTAATATTTCGAAAATAAATTATAATCGATGACGAAGATTGAATAACTAAAGTAAAGGAAATTGAATTAAAGAAATTAATTAATCATATTTCATATTCATTAATAGATATCAGAAGAGCTGCACATACAAGAATATAAGGCCTTAGCCATAGCCATTATACTAGGAGAAGACAAGTGTCCAAGGACCACCGGGTAGAATACAATAGAGATAGTTGTAATTGTCCTATTTTCTCAAACATACTGAGTCATCTACTTAGAGAGCTAATAGCAGATTATGGGCTTAGAGTATGAACTTAGTCCTAACAGTTTCACACATGAGAAATTTTTATATATTATCGTAGTACAACGTGACAATGTTATATTTCGACATGTGAATTTATTAAACTAAAATTATAATTTAACATATTTTTATTATTTATAAAATGAGCTTTATGAGTATCAATGAGTTTGAATTAAGATTTTGGGTTTAGAGTTTAGAATTTAAAGTTTATAGTTTATGGTGTAAGATTTTAGGGTTTAAGGTTTATGATATTAAAGTGTACAATGTATGGTTTTAGACAAAAATCCAAAATAATATTTAATAAAATAGCTTAAATATATATTTTTGAATTAAATATTACATATTAAATTTTGATTAAAATGATAAATCACTGTACATTGCCACGGATAGATAGCACTGAAAAATTTATCTTCACACCCTAAGCAACCCCACACCCTACATCTTACATGTGAAGAGAAGTTACAAACGTACAGAGTAGTTGGAAAAAACTCTTGAATAACCACCTTTTTTATTATTAAATTACTATTTTAATTACGTTGATCAGAACTATCGTAAAGTATTTTAATATATTAAAATTATTTTAGTAAAAAAATTATGTTTCAGCCAGCAAAGTCTGTTTTAGAGAGATAATTAAAATCCACCACCCCGCCATTGAGATTAGTTTAGTGACGTGGCTGTGGAGCTGATAGCGCTAGTTCTTATCCATTTCAAATCTTTTAATCCATCCAACATCGTGCCACTTGTGTTTGACAATTTACGGTTTTATCTGCAAAATCATTATCTTGATTTGCAAAATCATTATTTTTGATGTGAAGGTTTCGACGAGACATACTATGATCTAGATTCTAGGCACTAGTTGATGAAACATACTACGGTCGAGCATAAGCAGCCAAGAAGGGACCATCAATAATATGTGTAATTTAGGTGAGGCTTCATGGATGGATTCAACGTATTTTGTTTTTTTATGAAGATTCAACGTATTGTTGCATACTTGCACTAAATATGATAACGGGTTTGATAGCATGGAGAAATCCTTTATATTATTAGAAGATATTATGAATATAAAGAGCGTCGTTCATGAGAGGGCGTGCGTATCTATGTTAAAGTGCGGACCCCTGTTCTAAACAACTTCATTTTGGCAAGTGCTCATGGAAGGTCTGTGTTCTTCCCCAAAGACGTACATGGCCGCCCTAAGAATGGCCGAGGTCAAGGTGATGCCCAAGGTGTTCAAAGATGAACACTAGGAGCTCAACATAAACTTGAACCACCTTTATCTCGATTTTGAAATTGATCACTGACGAGTCTGCTAGCCAAAGAAGCTCAATATGGACCAACACCACGATTGTCGCCGTCATAGTTGTTCTAAGCGACCGTTCGAACTATGTCGAAGTTTAGAGGAAATAAATTTGCCGACCACTTTTTATTTGTCCATTTTTTTCTCACACTTCTAAACTCATGTCATGTGTCCAATTGCTCAATTATTATCTAACTTTAAATTGAAAAAAGACACATGACATGAGTTTAGAATGATGAGCACAAGATTGTCAAATAAAATGTGATCAACAAATTTATTTCCAAGTTTGGACATCCTCTTTTGATTATATATGATAAAAACATAAACATAAATACAACACACTTTGGTAGTTAGTTAGAATAATTTATATATAAAATATTAATACAAATAAAAAACAATAATAATAATTCTTCAAAAGAGGTTAAACCGATATGGCTTATGAAGGGCTTATATGCTTAGGATGATTATACCTGAGATTGGGTTTTTATTAAGAATTAAGAACAAAAAAGATAGGATTAGATGAGTAATTATTAAAAAAAAATGGAGAGCGGGGGGTAAAGTGGACGATGATTCAAAGGGTTTGGTTGAGTTTGTCGTCGTCTCGGAACTTTACTTTGGAGGAAGGTGGGAGGAATAATCCGGTACATACCGGCGTGCTCGTCCTCACAGTCGGTGGGTCTGCCTGTCACCATCAAGAGTTAAGCCTCCGTCACAGAGGCCCTTGTCAGGGGTTATGTCAGCTGTGCCATTTGCCTCTGTCTTTTATTTTCATGTCTTGGGACTTGGGTTAAATCCAGGGCAAGAACTTTTTTTTTTTGGTCCAACCAGGGCAAGAACTTCAAGTCTCTAATTTGCGTCATATTCATGGTGAACAATAGCCTATTGTCAATAGGTAATTTCTTTCTTTAATCCTGTGTTGAAAGACGTGATTTATTGTTTTATATAGAGTAATTTACATTGCATATCATACTTCATAAGTTCCACCCAAGATAATAATCTACAAGGATTGTAACTATACAATGTGCTTTGATCTTTTACAAAATCCTGGATTAAAATCTACTCATTCTTGAAGATGAAAGTTTAAACTCAAGACACAATTTGTAACAAGATATAATTTTTGTTTGAACATTCAGATTTACGGTGCAATAATAAGGAAACTCTTTATCCATAATAATTGTCTTCACACTTCTTGACACCGTGCAAATCAAAATGACTCGTAGCATGGAGGAATATGGAAGTAAACCCAGAAAATGGACCCCCAAGTTTTCAATTGAGGATACATAGTCGCTATCTGGATTTGGTTCGCAATTTATATGCCAATCTTTGGCACAATTGTTGCTCCACTCGTGACATATAATAATTATAGGGCGATCGTGGAGGGAGGAATTGCAGCACAAAGTGACGGGACTTACAAGTTGAGTACTTATCTACAAAACATGATTATCCATATCTCTATAGTCCAAATCATAAACTAAAAGAGTTTGGTACGTGCCAAAGTTGGTTGTTAGCGTAGAATACATGTTATTATCATTACTTACTGCCTTACTGGCCATGACTAGGTTGCATTGAATCGGGTACATGTACGTAGAAGCGTTTTTTTTTTAAATTTTTAGAAAGTGTTTTGGAAACGTCAAAATAAAATAATAGATATATATATATCCCTTTCATTTCTAAAAAATAAATTCCCATTTTTAAATCGTGGCCGTTGATTTTCCATCGTTTAAGACCGTTGGTCCACTTGATAGGAACCCAGCTCATTTTCCTTTTTCTTTCTTTTTCTTCCTTCTCTTATTCGTTTCTTCTCTTTCTCTCTCCCTGACTCTTTTCTTCTCTTTGTTTCATCCTCTGAAACCCAGAAACGCAGCCGCCTTTGACCGGCTGTGCCGACGCCGTCCAGCCACCTCTGGCCGGCGCACCACCTCCATTTTCTTCCTCTCCTTAAGCTCTTCGAGACCCAGTCCTTGCATGTCGGATTCGAGCCACCTTCCGGCGAGTTCAAAATCGAGCAGTACGACAGTTGACGAGTCTTCGACGAGGTTTTGGACTCCGGTGCGATTCTTTCTTCTAAATTGTAATCCCTCGGTCACCATTTTATTTCTAAACCTTATTTTTGTTCGATTCGCCGAGCCCAAAATTTGATTCAAACCCTTAATTTATCGGAAACGCGGGCTTCCAAAACCCCATTTTCCTAGAATCGCGAATCAGTACATTTCCGGCGTGGTTCCGTAGTGATTTCGCTTCAGAAGCGGGAACCACACTCTTCCCCGCGTTTCCGTTCAACGTAGGGCCATGGGCAAATCCACTATATAGCTAGGGTGACTCAAGCATCGCCAAGTTCAAGACAAGAAAAAAATATATTAGATTTTAAATCCTTTGTTTTTTGGATTCTCCTTAGCCAACACTCTCAAATAACCAACTTTACTCATTTATTTCCCTTCCAAACTTTACTCTTTTTCCTCAATAGCGTGTCCTGAGCCATGTATATATTCTTCTAAAACGTTAGCTAGGTTAATTGCTAGCTAGTACGTTGCTTATTTATTTAAATGTGTATTTGTGTTATATTTTGACTATGTACGTTGTTTTGTCTGATATATATGAGTATTCTTTTTCAATGGTTATAAGTGTCTATTAGAATAAAATAACAAATTTGAGTCCAAACCAAAGAGTTCGAAAAAACAAATTTGCTTCATGGTTTCAATGAAATGTCCCGTTTACAAGACTATATCTAAATTATATTCATTTCTTATCTTTTTTAATCTTTATTGATCAACTACGATCTTTAATTTAGTTTCTATTGATCATTTATTAACCTTTCGAACTGTTAATAGAATGTTATTGTAAATGATTATGGATTACGATGTGCTACATGAATATTTATTTAGTTAGTTTATGTTATTTGTATATATGCATTAGAAGAGTAAGCCTCGTTACATTCACTTAATAGGTAGATCGATTTTGATTTTAATTAGTAAAATTCTTTAGCACCGTCGAGATTCTTCACTATCTTTTTATAGTTAAGTTCAAGCATTTACAATGATGCAATCCTGGATCTACCACTGTTATTGGCCGTAGATCAACATCATCAAAGTTAATAAACAATCTAGTTGAAATATGTAGTATATAATGCCACTCAAGCAAAGGTAATGAATGCACACTCCATTTAGTTTAAGGTTACATAAGTTATTTGCTTGTTATTCATATGTGTTGCAGTGTTGATAGGTAGTTAATTAAAACGGCTATAATCAACTCTATAAAACATCATCGTTAGTATAAAATAAGCAGGAATCGTTCAGTCCGGGGAATCAAAATGGCCTTAACACTTATCATGTTATAGAGGGATTTGAGTTGGATTATAAAACTACTACAGAAAATAAATCATAAATTACTATTTACATGATCGACTTCTCTTTAACAAACCTAAACCAAATTTACCATTACACCACATAATTACAAGTTTGAACCTATCATGCATTCTAATTTGACAAATTACATACTTTTTAGACACCAATACAATTAGAACTTTAGGGGATCATCTAATCATACAAGATTTCAATTAACATTTAGATTGACTTAGACCCTAATCTAAATTTGCATGCAATCGAATTCAATAACACTTAGAGTATAAATCAAACAAGATTACATTTAAGCACCACATCTTTGTTGGAGACATGTTTCATGTATGGCGTCACCCACCATGGTTTCACATGCAAATTTATAGAATTTTTACCACTTTAATCAACACAAACCGAACTTACTTAGGGCATGATTCGATTTGTGTCAAATGGTTGATGAATCTAGCACTCAAACACAATCTTAGGGACTATATCCAAGCACTAAATTCATATGCACATATTTGAAAACTATCTAAAAGTATGGGAAAGATGATTATAACACAAGAATATAAATACAAACTTAATAATTATAGGAAACCATTAATTCGGCAAAGAACCAAAAATCCAATAAAACAATATAAAATTTTGATTCTGAATACAAAACAATAATCTCACACAAACATCATACTACAATCTTCATAGACAAAGTATTGTAGAAAATCAAAAACAAACAAAGCCATGGAGATGAGTTGCGAGAATCACATGTTGTCAATGGTGATTTCGGTGGAAATGGAGTTTGTATAGGGGGGAGAACGACTTGTTGTTTTTGGTGAAGAATGTTTGAGGTAGTATTTTGTTAGAGTTTTGGCTCTTAAATGCAAAGGAGAAGTCATCTATTTGAGATGTGAAACCATGTATATATATAGAGGGAAGAGGGAGGGTATGATGCACAGTCTCCTCTTTGATGTTGCCTCATTTTTCCTATTATAATGCCATGATTTATTCCCTAAATCATGTCATGTTTTATTTTCTAAATCATGTCATGTTTTATTTTTTTAATGATCATCTTCTACCTTTTAGGTTGCATATGCATGACTCCATCTATCTTTTTTTCCCTTAATTAATCTTCACATTTATTTCTTTCTTATTCTTTTCTTCTGCCCACAGCAAAGACACCATTTCTTAATTCTCTCACATCATGCTATGTTTTATTCCCTTAATGATCATCTTCTATATAATTGTTGCATGACTTGTTGATGATATGACTCCATGTGCATGACTTCTCCTTTATTTTCTCTAGTATTATCTCTGAAATCCAATCTGAAAATAAGAAAATAAAATCAGAAGTAAGAGATAATTAGTTTAGAAAATTATGTCATAATCTAGACAATTGTTGTCTTAAAAAGACACATGTAATATATGAGCTCAGCTAGATTATGAAAGTTTCTAATTAGTTTATAATTTGCAAAAAGAAAAATTACTAGAACAAGTAAGTTATTAGAACATGAAAGTTCATTTAGGAAAGTTTCGCAAAAAGAGTTTCAGTTCAAGTAGGACTTTCCCAAATGATACGTTTCCTAGTTTAACAAGGATTCCTAGTGCAAGAAAGACTCTCAAAGTATCACTAATGCGACCAAAACGTATAAATATGAAGACTCCTACTCCAACTAGGTTTCCTAGTCCTACAAGGATTCCTACTCAAACTAGGACTCTAGACCAATTCTGCATTTTTAACTCATGTAAGTATATAAATGCATTCAATACCGTCCAAGACTCTTACTACGACTCGATGACTCAATAGTACAACAATAAGGGCTAAGTAAAGTACCAATGGAGGTAAAAACATGTTAAGAACGTCGCATAAAGTGCTCCTATAACGTGTTTATTTGTAAAAGAGGTAGAACCTTTTGGGTAGGATTATTTGTTCAAATAAAGGCAAAATTATCAAAATACACCTCAAATTTGGTTGAAATTGTCAATTTATATTCCAAACTTTCATTTTAGTTAATTTACCTCTTAAACTTGGTAAATCTATTTGGCAAAGCCCCGGTCAATGATATTTCAATATGTCAAAACGCCTCTTTTTTTAGTTAACCGTTGGTACGAACGGTCAAACCATGTTCAAAATGGACTAATTTTTTACGGGCTAAATATATATACCGATCACATCTACTGGTATCGATTGACCATATTTCGAACTGGAGTTGTCGATCGCTGAAGTATCCACTAATGTATCATAACCTTTATAATAAAACTATCACATTATGAAACGACTATATGAATGAAATTTCTCAGAATCGATCGATACCATCCGATGTGATCGGTATATATATTTAGCGATCATTTTAAAATTTAATTCAATTCAAACCTCGTTTGACCGTCGGAATTTCCGGTAAACTAAAAACAACACTAATATGCCCTAAAGGGGGACCCATTACCAAGATGCGAATGCAGAAAACTGTTTACACATTTGAAATCACCTAATTTTTTTCATAGATAGTGCGTGGTCGCAACGAGGAAACTCATTTGACAAAGCCTCGGTCAATGATGTTTTATTATGTGGAAATACCTCTTTTTTGGTTGACCGTAAGTACGGACGGTTAAACCATGTTCAAAACAGATGAAATTTTTATATGGTCCCTAAATATATATATATATATATATATCGATCATATTTATTGGTGTCATCGACAATATTTCGAAACTAGAATTTATTTGTGACTTTTTTTAGAATGTTTTCAAATAATTTTTTTATTGTTTCAAACCATTAAATTAGAGTATTATATTTTTTTCTAATACAAGCCCGCAAGGCCCAGTCCGTTGACAAGTTTTACCTCAAATGCATGACATGTGACTTAAAATTGGATGTAAAACATTAAATTTAACGTTTGAGGTGTAAATCGGCAATTTTTATCAAGTTTATGAAGTAAATTGACTCAAATGTAAATTCGGGGCGCAACTGATAATTATTGCCAAACTTAGGGTGTAAATTGACATTTTTGCCTCAAATAATTATATAATGTAAGAATCTCGTGCGTTAGTCTAATGACTTTAATATTGTATCACTCATACATTAACTTACTTGAATTAATTTCAGTTTATTCTCATAAATTTTACACCTAAATCAGTTTGCCCCTTAAAATTTTATTTTAATCAATTCACCCCTTATACTTTCAAATGACATCAAAAATGACAAAAATTTAAAATTTAGGGGGGTAAACTGAAATTAATTCTGAATTTAAATCACAATAGACTATGATCTAAGATGGTAAAATTATTAGGTATTTTTTTTAAAAGGAGTTTGGAATCGAGCCTAACATGAAAGCTCATCCCCATAAAATTATATATCGGTAAAATAACATCAACTATCGATCTACAATGATAAAATTAGAAGATCGATATTTGATATTAAATTAATTAACTTATATAATTTTTCTTTGAAAGAAAATAAGGATGCAACAGTTGATACTTTATCTAGCATTCATTTCGAAAGAGAAAAACTTCAGCTAGCATTTGGATGCATATGCAGACATTCTTGCTATTGGAAAATAACTGTTTCATATTGGATTAATGAATTTCTTTTTTGATTTCTTCAATTATTTTCATTTTCTTTTCTGATTCCCATCTGATTAGGCCTAACTATAGCTTAGTGGAGCCCGGCTCAGAATAAGAATTGGGCCTGAAAGTAATTGGAGCGCTATGAATGTTTCAGTTGTTCACACCACACAAAGGAAGGTAAAACAATCATAGTGACAAGAAGAGGTGAGAGATTAGAAGGAAAATAAGCGTAGCTTTTTGAATCTTTCAAAATTACAAAGATGTTTTAACCATTTCCAGCAACATGATTAATAAAGTTTAAATTGGAAAGTTAAGTCGAATTATTCATCCAACTGATCAAGTTAAGTTGATAGGGTCTCTTAAGAGGTTTATTTTTTGACAGTGATTGCCCTAGCAGAGGTTTAAGCTTTGTAAAGTTCATTTTTGTTAGAAAATACAAATTATTACTGCAGTAAATAGCTGATCCCTACTAATGATCATCAGGCAGTGGATCAATTCCATACATTTCTGAAGAGAGCCAGCAATTAACAAAAACAATTGGACCATCGATCAATTTGAACTTTGAAGAGGCCGGGTATGATTACACAAATCGAATTATATGAATATTAGATGCACACAAAGTCGTACGATTAGAGGTCAATCAGAAGACTAAACCAAAATATAATCCTAGTTGCACCAAGAAAAATCAACCATGATGTACAAGTAATGAAAAACTACAGTGAAAAGTTGACCGAGCCTCTCCCAATTTTTTTGAAACTTTTTTTGAGAAACGACAATGGAGTCATATATATATATTATACGTAACATGAACATGGAACACCTCTAGAGTTTTGAAACAATAGAACCATGTGCGCCAAATAAGAGAATCCTATCTAATCCTATGCTATCAAACCTCGATGAGTAAGCACAAGTAACCAAAACCACATAACCAAACCAACCAAGTGTGAGGCTACTCACTTATATCTCACTAGGTTCATCATACTCAGAGGAAGTAACCTAGTAAGATTAGACAATCCAATACCGCACTACACCGCGGGGGACTCTTCCCCAGTGACCACAGAGACGCTGGAATCACCATCCTTGCTTGTTCTAGTATCACCAAGCACTTCTGGCAAATCATCAACAACCAAAGTACGTCGATACTTCTTCTTATCTAAGCGCTTGGCGTTCTGAGGCCCAACAAGACCTTCACCCTCCTTCTTAGCCTTATTAGTAGAGCCTTTAGGGCGACCTGGCCTCCTCTTCTCCACACTCTTCTTAGCCGGGGAAACTACCAAACTATCATTCACCACAACAAAGCAAGATTAGCATCAAACGGAACCTAAAAAAGAACAATGGCCATACCCTGCTCAAGCATCTTCGACCGTTTGCAGAAGCCATCCACCTCTCCACTATTACCTCTCTTGGTACTTCTCCACGGTCAAAGCCTCCACCGGCAATGTGACTACCTCTGGGACCTCCACAACCTTCGGCTGAGGTAATATACGAGCCAACTGGGCTGCCAACTCCGCTGTTGTCATTCCCGGCAAAGAGAAATACAATTGGGGATCGGCAGAGGATGGCGATGCAACACCACCACCACTACCGTTTTGGAACAAGCTAGCCCCACCAAATGGGTTAAACTCCTTGCTCAAGGCCTGTGGAGATCTTTTTGAAACTTAAAAGACAAGAAAACAAGAAGAAATAAAAGGAAATTGAATATTGGAGGTGACCGTACGAAGGTCAATTGTTTTTATATTAATCTATTAAAATGGTTTTGTCACGCTCTTTATAAAACCCTGTCCTTAACACCAGAAGCCCCTGCACTGCTTTAATTTTGGGAGCACCATTTGCGTGTCTGCATATTCTTCCATCTTCTTCGTCTCTCTGCTTTTCTAAGAGTGAAGACAGTAGAGTAATTAGTTCACCATGGGAAGAGCTCCATGTTGTGACAAAGCTAATGTCAAGAGAGGGCAGTGGTCTCCTGAGGAAGATGAAGCTCTCAAAACTTACCTTGAGTCCCATGGAACTGGTGGCAGCTGGATTCATCTGCCTCAGAAAGCTGGTAAATTTGTTTAAAGGGTCTTTCTTGTTTTGTTCATTTTCTTCAGCTAATTTCCATTATAAGAGTGAAGAGTCTGCCTATAACATTTGGCCCCTGTTCATGTAGGCCTTAGGAGATGTGGGAAGAGCTGCCGTTTAAGGTGGTTGAATTATCTCAGGCCAGACATCAAACATGGACACTTCACTGAAGAGGAGGACAATGTTATCTGTAACCTCTACACCCAAATGGGAAGCCGGTAAGTTTTTCGAAATCGATGTCAGTTTTATAGCCAGGTCGCTTAAATTCTGAAGCATTTGTATTGAAAATTAGGATTTTGTATCGTTTTAGATGGTCATACATAGCTACTCAAATGCCTGGAAGAACAGACAATGATGTGAAGAACTATTGGAATACCAAACTGAAGAAGAGGTATTTTCTGCCTGCAAAACCAAGTCTTACAGCAAATGAGAGCAAACACCCAAATGCCTCACACACACTGCCTTGTGTTCCAAAACTTGAAACCAATGTTGAGTTTAAAACCCAAATTCCTCAGACATTGTTGTTATCTGATTCTAATTCTGGATTGGAGGCATATGATCAAAGCTTGAGCTTAAACCCAAATCCATCATACAACTCCAAGGTCATGGGTTATTCACAATTTGGTGCAACTTCTGTCTCAATGTCTCAAGATGGTTCAAGTATTTCAGATTCTTCTTCAATTGCTGCAGTTGACAATGGTTTACCACATGGAAATAGCATCATGGATGAGGACGCAGCCGGGATATCAATGGATTTTGGATTTGGAGGATTGCCTTATGATGTTGTCAATCAGATGTGGTTTGGAGAAAAAGCCAATGAAATGGTTCCCCCAACTTGCTCCACAAGTTTGGACTTTGGATGGTGATTTCTTTTTCTGCTGAATCAAAATGGTTATCTTCAACCAATATTTGATTGTGAAAAAAATATGGAGTAAACTAATCAGCTAGCTAAGGACTTGTTTAACCTTTTATTTTATTTAGTTTTCTTTCATTCTGTTGACCATAATGTAAATCAGATTTCCATGAATGACTAGTACTAATGTGACTATGTTTACAATCCTTTGCTTTGTGTCCTGTGAAAGATTTTGTAACAGATTGCCATTTTGGGTTCTCTGAAATTGGGGCAATTTGATCTTGTTGCAAAAAATGAAGAGCCCCAAAAATGAACATGATCAAACTTGTGGGATTTGTGGGGTGCAGATGGCATCAGCATTTTGCCTTCTTCTCTACGGGTCACAGCTTCACAGGGGTCATGAAAGTTTCATGGAAGAATTCAAAGCTCTGAGATTGAACATGTCCCTCTCAGATATTAACCGTAAAAGATTCGAGCTGTCTCATTTCACACCATTTTAAAGTTTTGAGTTGATCATCACTGCATTATAATACACAGGTCACATTCAGCGACATGTAAACCCAGTCTTATACTACTAATGTTCTATGACAATCTGCAATAACAAAAAAAAAACACAAAGAATTTGGAAATATCATGGTAGTTTTCATCCTATTATCTTCATTACATAACTAAACGCGTAGCCAATTGTGAACGTTCCTGTGCATTTAGCAAGTCTATTGTCAAATGTCACTATTTTGTATGCTGCAGCCGGAATAAAATATGGACTTGGATGTTGTACGGTCAAGTACTCTGTGCCTTATTTTTAATCTTCTTCCAGAACTCTGTCCCTTCAATAATCAAGAGGCAATTGTATGGTTTTAATTAGTTGACTAAGTTTATGTAATGAAGAAATGATTTTAGGCCAGGCTTATAAAATAATTAGGATGCTCATCAACAGCACAAAGTTCTTTTATGAAGCATATAGGACTTAGTTACTTGCATTATTGAGTTCATAAGCTTTAAGAAGTAAGAACTCTAGTATATTTGGAACTACTGCCATGAACGTCCTTAGTTGGTGAATAACCTTAATTGTCAGATAACAACTACTGGCCTAATCAAGTGTTTTCTTAATCAAGACTTGTATGCAAACAAAATTAAAGAAAGGTGAAGAGATTGCACGACACTGATGTGGCATAATGTAATACAGGAATGAATATTGCTTTCAATAGAAAGAGCAAGCTCTTTGGATTTCCACACAGAGGTTCTTCTTTTTCACATCTATTTCAGGGAGAGCAAGTTCATGGAAATTTCTGGCTGTAAGATGTTAAGTTCCTATCAGCAACAAAAACGAAATACTCGCTTTCTTCTTTCGGCTGTAATCAAACTAGAAGGAATGGTAAATGATAGGAAACAATTAACAAAACACTACCATTTTAGTGACCAGTGATCACTTCATATTCTTCTTATGGTTTTACTCCCGGTCAAAGAAATAGAGGAGGAATATGAATATGAATTCTTTTGCTAGTCAGAAAGTGAAAACTAAAACCAGTAACTCGTTTTGCATTACTAGAAAAGAAATGCTAAATTTCTTGTTTTGATGTTTTCCTTCCTTGTAGACTCATAACTTGAAGGACTGAGGTCCCCTCTACTTCTATGGTTTGCTCTATTAAGTAGAGCATATTGACAATATTTGCAAAGAGGGTCACGCTTCATACACATCTTATGCTTTTGATGATGACAAATTCGACATATACAAACACCGTGCTCATTGTTTTACATTGAATCCTTCAATAAATGATAAATATGTGATATCACAACCGCGTGAATCTATCTTCTGCATGTTACCCAGTCAATACATAGCTCAATGATCTGTTTATATATTTCAGCCAAAAATAAAAATTATACGTGTGTGACTATTTCATGAGACATTTGCGCTTGTATGCATTCATAAACTTTTTGAATATCAATTGATTTCTTGACGTAGATGACAATGTTTGATTTCTTGACGTATATATAAACTTTTTTGTAACTGGGCTTGCCAATGTCTCTAAAAACTACACCATGAATTCCGCTGTTTGAACTAGCTATTTACAAAAAAAAAAGAGGTTCTCATTTCTCAATATGATTGGACTACGGAAGTGCATATCTAGTTCCTTTTTCAGTTTTTGGAGTCATCCTAAGGATGATCGAGTGAAGAATTTAGGAGAAAGAAGTACAAATCACAATAATGATCATAGTGCTTCTTGGAGGAATCCTAGTGTATTTCAGAAGTTGTTGTTAGGAATAGGAGTATATATCTTTGTTGTATTCACCGTATGTTTGCTTCTCCTAGCTGGTTCAGGTAATTAACGTTACGTGTGTATGTAAACCTCCTCGAACAATGATCAGTTACTTTCCGAAAGTTTCAACTTAAAATCACAAATCATGAGTCGTGATCGTGATGAAACAGCATTAATGGGAAGACAAGTACGTAGTGCACCCTGGGAGCAAAAGGAGATGCTCGCGCCGAGACGAGTATTCTAAGTGGTCTCAACTCCCAACTGACCTCCTAGAGGTGATCTTGAAAAAGCTTCCTACAATCATGCTCTTCAATGCTGTTTGTTCTCCTTGGAGATCCGCTGCTATAGCTCTTCCCAGAATCCATGTCTTATGTTTCAAGTGAATCTATTCGTCCGAGTTCCCAAGATAGAATACGGCTCATGTCTCTATGATCCTATAGAAAAGAGGCCGGGGTTTACCAACTCAAGAACGTGTTCGAGTGTTTTCCTGATTCATTCTGTATTGGTTCATCATATGGGTGGCTGGTCTTTTTATCGTTAAGAAACCGTATTGTATGTCTCTATAATCCGATTTCAAGAGCTGGGTTCCAACTCCCAATTATTTCTGGTGAACTTTCAAGAATTCGGAGATCTAGAACTCTTAAAGCTATTGTTTCCTCTAATCCGTCTAGCAACAAGAACTTTCTTGTAGTTCTTCTATTTGGAAGAAGCATTCTATTATATAAGCATAATGAAAAAGCATGGACTAATTTGCAAGGTACAATCTATGGCTATACAATAATTAAGGAGATCATGTTTCATAATGACCATCTCTACGCATTAACCTCGAAAGGATCAAAGCTTGATATTTGGGACTGCAGGGAATGGCCTCCAGTTACGTCCATGAGTTTTGAAGGTTCTATTCCTGAGGAATCAATTCATCATTCTTATTTGGCGAAGTCCAAAATGGGTGAGGTTTTGCGAGTGGTGAAAGTCAATGACAACAAGAAACACAGGTTTTTGGTGCAAAAGCTAGATACAACTGGTACATGTCACATAAAGTGGGAGAACGTGGAAACTCTAAATGACCAAGTGCTACTTGTGCTACAAAAAGAGGCAATTTCATTATCTAACCGAAGCATCTCAGGGTGCGAAGAATACTCAGTTTACGACTTCGCGAACGAGAACATTGAGATGCTCGCAGACTACGCTACTTGTGAAGTTGGACTACATGACTTTAAAGGTGACAGAAGTTGTAAGAGAGGAAACACCCGATGAGGTTCATTCCCTTCTGAATACTGCCGAAATTTATCTTGTAGTAGAATAAAACCCTTTTGGTTTATTCCTACATGTTGATGTATTGGTTCCAAAACGATAAACCCAAACATTGTACTACTCCAAGCTCAAGGTTTATTCACATTTTGGGGAATTTCTTCTTCAATAGCTGCAATTGACAATGGTTTACTACATGCTGATAATACTATATGCTAGACGCAGAGACTGAATGAAAATGTGTATCTTCGACAAATTGATAGTGAAAGAAAATGGGGAGTATACTACATGTTATGATCATGATCACTTGATCCTCCTTTGGGGGCCCTTCCTCCTTTACTGTGTATCTGTGAATGTTTTGGAACAGGTTTTGCCATTTCGGGTTTATTTGATTTTGTAGCAAAAAATGGACATTGGGGGGGGGGGGGGGGGGGGGGCGGGGGGATGGACTCGGCATGTTTTTGCCTTTTTCTGTAAGGATTCAGCTTCACAGGAGTCATGAAATTTTCATGGCAGAATTCAAAGCTCTGCGATTGAACATGTCCCTCTCCAACAATAAGATTCTACCAGTCCCATTCTACCCCATTTTACAGTTTGAGCATCACTGCATAATAATTCACATGTCACATTCAGTAACATCTAAAACCCATTTTTAGACTTCCATTGAACAATGGCAACCTGAAGAACAGAAAAGGAAAGTAACATTCCCACGTAATTAACCAAGGGACACTTCAGATTCTTCTTATGACAGACAGGAGTTGCTCCCAGTCCAAGAAACAGATACACATTATGAATATCAGATCTTTTACTAGTTAAAAGTAAAAATCTAAAGCCAGTAACTAGTTTGAAAAACTAGAGGAAAAAAAATGAATAAGACGTATTTTAGAGAACGAATTTTCTGATATCTATTTCTCACACTAGAAGCTACATATAGTGAATACATTGTACGTCAACCATGCGTACTACGTACTATCATATACATAATAAGGAAGTACTAACTATATGATTTACATTCATAAATTATATTTTATGACTCACGCTGACAGTTTTTGTTTTCTTCCTCATTCTATACTTAAAAATGGATGGACTGATCGAGCCACTAAAGTACCCTATGATTTTATCTACATCTAAGTACGAAAATTCTTCCCTCCACCCATTGAAGGTTCACCTGAACTTACGTGGCACAACCACAACTATGTATTCGTCAATTTTAGTTTGACAAACATTTCTTTATTGACAAATATTTAGTGTGTATAGTACAAGATCTGTTAACAATAGAAAAATGAAGAAGCTCCGATCGAAGTAGGGCATATTGACAATTTGCATGCATGATTCACACTGCACACGCATCTTATGCTTTTGATGTTGACAATTTCGACTTATACGAAAGCCCTCTATAGCTGTGACATTGAATCTTTCTACACATGATAATTAATTATATGATATATGAACAGCGTACGCCGTGCCTCTACCTCCATGCATGTTACCCAATCAATATATGGCTCAATGATGATAAACTTTGGGACATTTGCGCTTGTGTGCATCTGATTAAACTTTCAGTTGAATATCAATTCCTTGACATAGATTTATCAAAACTTGGCATGCCAAAGATGTATGATAACCAAAAATTATTTCAAACTTGTTGGTTTGAGGCCTTTTGCTAATAGGAATAGGAGTAATCTTGGTTTGATGTGTTAAAGGTTGACTGGTTGAGGTATCTAAGTTTAAGGTGTATTTTTTTTGGTATTCGGCCCCCAAGACGGCCAAGCGTGCCCACAAGGCTGAAAATAGAACTACAGCAGAAGTCCGATGGATAAGCCCATACGAACTAATAATTAAAAGGAAACTTAAATTCCATTAGATTTGGACAAAGAACTAGTAACAAAATATTAAGCCTTAAAATCCTGAAACTATATGTTTAAATTGAGCCCCATACAGACACTGTTGAGGCTCATAAATCAGGGATTGAATCTGGGTTTGGATTTGAGAGATAATTGAGGATTTGAGCTATTTTGCAGAATTGGAATATAAATGCAGAGAAAGATAAATACAGAAATATAGAAAATAACTTGATAATTCTCATTCATGTCTCAAGTGAAATACATAGCAAAATATATATAGGTCCCTACTTGGACAATACGGACATAGATAGGAAATGGACTATAGTCTCTTGGGCCTGACTGAGTAATACCCTATGAGTCTCAACAAAAACCCTAGCTATTACAACAATCCAGCGCCGTCGAAGCACAGCCGGAAGCATACCAACGTCAAGTTCTGTATTTAAGGTCCGATGCCTATAGAATCTGAAGGCACAGATCTGTAATGTACCAACCAAAGGAGGATAAACCCTCAAAACAAAATCAGTCCCTCCTCCATCGACACCCAAATCAAGAAGAAACCATGATTGCAGAGATGGAACCAAAGAACATAGCGAAGAACCCGAACAAGAACAACACCGACGGAGAATGGGGGGCGGAATATTAAGCCTTAAGGTGTATATGTATACCTCCTCCAACAATAATCAGTTAGTTTATTTTCAAAGCTTTAGTTTCGACTGAAACTCACAATTCGAACATGCGTCCTGATCTTGATGATACAACAATGGGAAGACAAGTAGTGCACCCTGGGAGCAAAAGGAGATGCTCGAGCCGAGGCAAGTCTTCTAAGTGGTCTCAGCTCCCAACCGACCTCATAGAGTTAGTCTTGAAGAAGCTTCCTACAATCATGGACATCATGCGCATCAAAGCTGTTTGTTCTCCTTGGAGGTCCACTGCGAAATCATATACCTCTTCCCCATATCACAGCCCGCCTCAGAATCCATGCATAATGTTTCTAATGAAAGTTAAAGATGACGAGATATGGCACCGCAGATACCGCTCATGTGTTTATGATCCTATAGGAAACACGGTTTACCAACTCAGGACCGTGTTCAGTTGTTTTCCTTTTTCACGCTGCATGGGTTCATCATATGGGTGGCTGCTCTTTTTTAACGAATCAAGCTGTATTGTAGGTCTCTATAATCCGATTTCAAGAGCTCGGTTCCGACTCCCATTTTTTCGTGAACTCTCAAGAATTCGATATTGTAGTAGTCCTCTTAAAGCTATTGTTTCCTTTGATCCGTCTAGCAACAAGAACTTCGTTGTGGCTCTTGTAGTTGGAGGAGACATTCTATTCTATAAGCATAATGTAAAAGCATGGACTGAGTTGGAAAATAGCTATCGCTTTACGGAAATTATGTTTCATAATGACCATCTCTATTCACTAACCTCAAAGGGATCGTCTCTTGCTGTTTGGGACTGCAGGAAATGGCCTCCAGTTACATCCATGCGTTTTAAAGGTTCTATTCCTGAGGGAAAAATTCATCGTTCTTATTTGGCGAAGTCCATAACGGGTGAGGTTTTGCGAGTGGTGAAACTCGATGACAACAAGAAACCCAGGGTTTTGGTGCAAAAGCTAGATACAAGTCATGTAAGGTGGGAGACAGTGGAAACTCTAAGTGACCAAGTGTTGTTTGTGATACAAAAAAAAGCGATTTCATTGCTTAGGTTAGATATCTCAGGGTGCGAAGAATACTCAGTTTATGACTTCCCGATCATCGACCATGCCAGTTGTGATGTTAGAAGTGGATATTATCCTAGTCTGAAACCCTTTTGGTTTATTCCTACATGTTGATGTATTGGTTCCAAAACTTTAAACTCAAATCCGTTGTACTACTCCAAGCTCAAGGTTTATTCACATTTTGGACTGAGCCACTATAGTCTATAGGAGACTTCAATTTTATGGTTTGGTTTATTACAGTTGAGCATATTGACAATTTGCAAGCATGGTTCACACTTCACAGTTCACACGCATCTTATGCGTTTGAATGGTTTGATGATGACAATTCCAGATACACAAACACCATGTTCATTATAGCTGTGACATTGGATCTTTCAGTACATAACTACATATCACCACACGACTAACTTGCATGCATGTTACCCGGTCAATACATGGCTCAATAATCTGATCGACTAATTGGATATCCATATTGATTCCTCGACATATATAGATGATAGACAGAACTCGGCATTTCAAAGATGATAATCAAAACTAAACCATAATATTCTGCACCATTTTGAACTAATAGTTGAGGACAAGAGGTTCCCAACTCTGAATAGTGAATACTAGCTATTTAAAAAGGGCAACCTCAACTCATAACTCATAGGAGTATTCAGTACTTGGTCATCGAGTACTATTTGACCAAGTAATTTACAAGTACACAGTTTAAATGACGTTACAAGTTAAATGTGATCTATAGTTCTATACAATGCGTCCTGACCATCACATAATGATGTGGTTGTAAAACTTCTCTGATTAGGCTGCGGAGTCGAAGTGGTACAGTGTCATCCTCAGTAACTCAATTTATTCACCTTCTCCCACTGTATGCTAAAACTGCAAATAAAGCAACAGAACATATCAGATCAAATGACATAACATATGAACTACAGAATTTTCATCAAATTCCAACACTACAAGTAGGTGTTCCAACTATAAGCACAAACAGTATGATTTGTGGAGAAATCCTAAAAAAATTAAGGGTACGGAGAGCAATATCGAAAAGCAACTCATTCCACAAACTTTTATTAACTTGAAGAAAGGTTGGTAGTCAACCTGCAGACAAGTGAGACACCATCATTTTCTAGAAACAAGCTTCATACTGTGGAATGATTCTTAGCAAGGTTTAAGTTAAAGATAGTCCCATATTTTCAAAATGACCAAGGAAACACTACTCCATTCAATGACAGTTGGAAAGGATCAGAATTTCATCTTAAGTTCAATGATCATTTTTAATTTTTTTTGGAGTGATAGTTAAATGATTAACTACAAGGGTTTAATTTTCCAGACAAATGATCACCTGGACATGGAATGACCTCTCAAAGAGCCATCTCCGCCTGTAATGCAGCAAGCTCATCTTCCTCACGGTTAATTCTCTGAGGAGCTGGTTTGGCAGGCTGCCTGCCAACTGGGATATCTACACTAACTGAAGTTGCAGGAGCAGTGGTGGCGGGTTGAAAAAGCTCATCCTCCAATTCAGCTTCATCCAGTTCTTCAAGCTCTGCTTCCAATTCATCCTGAAAAAGAAATTTGCACAATGTTGATTTAAAAAAAAAAATAGCATAGTGTTGGCCTATTGGTTTACATAAATGCATATAATCAAAGAAAAATACTTATTTAGTTTTAAATGCATTACTTCATCAAAATCAGCTGCAGCACCAACAGGCGCCGACAGTGCCTCCTGAATCTGTTTCATGCTTTCAGTTTGGTCATTGATCTCATCCATTGTTCTCTCCAAATCATCAATGTTTCTGTACATAAAGGATAAAGCTGAGAAACAGAATTCAAATTATTGACATCCAGTGCTTGATCAGAAAGTATGTCCAAAGTCCAAACACAAACAACAACCAAAGCTCTAATGTTATGTGACTGCAATTAATCGGAAGAATAATTTTTGTAGAACACTACAATGTATTTAAATTCAAAATGTGTGGATTAGTATGGCAATGATGACCACATATGCCATAGATTGAATGGACGCAGGCTAATGTAACTTACGTTGCCTTGTTCATGGCCTTCATTACAGCTGTTCCACTTCTCAATGCATCAACAGTTTCAGTTGTAGCGTTTGCACTTTCCAGCATTATCATCTACAAACCCAGTACAATATAAGCATCCATGCTGGAGTCTGAAACATATTACTTCCATCAAAATTCAAAGCAATTCAATGGTACCTGATCATGAATGCGCAGTTGGAAATTTCCAAGTTGTTCGATTTGCTGCTCATAAAGCTTCTTCCTCTTTAAACACTTTATTGCAGCTGTATAATGGCAACAGGGCGGACAACTCATTAATTACTTTACAACAACATTCGTAATCTAGAGAATCACATATCAAGATCCTGATCCCCAACCGGCCAACCTTACTCATTATGGTAAAATTTAGGCTCAAAACAGTCGATGACTAATTCCATTACTTCTCAGCCATAACGTTTTACATGACCCTCCACCGAAAATAGCAAGAATCGGAACTTTAATTAAAATCTCACAAGAGTAGCTGTTTTTTTTAATACCGAACTGTCTATCATACCTCTTACAGATTATATCCGAAACAAATGCATATGATCCATAACTCATAGAAAACAAAACAATCAAGACATAGGGAACTTACAACTTCGATTTTTTGCTTTAGTAAACTGCTTGGCCTTCTCGACCTCGGCAGCTGCCTTCTTACCAAGGAGCTTCTCCTTCTTCTCCAGCATCTCAAGTGTCTAAACATACAAACAATTTTGCAACAAAAACCATATTGGATTTAATGATCGCCTAAACTAAATTTTAAACAAAAATATATATAATAAGGATAACATCAGGGCCTTTTGATCAATTCATCACAAGAATAAAATACATTTCATAATTAAATACACAACCTTCAACCAAGAAATTAACATGTTAAGAAAAAGAGATGGCAGCAGAAAATAAACCTCGTTTAATTTGTGCAAGGTCGGCAGGGGATTCGCTTCCTGCTTAGTTTTCCCAAACACCTTGCGAAACATTTTCGCTTTAATTTGATATATCAAAACAAGAAAATCACAAGATTTATAAACCCTGCAGAAGAAATCAAACAGTTGATCAGCGACTTTGACCCGCAGCCATGGAAGCGTTGAAACAAAACAAGAACCGGTCAAAATTTCAAAGCTTCATGAAATATAAAAACAGATTGATGAAGCAAAAAGGCTTGCCGGAGATTTCAGTATCGGGTCGGCGGTTTCGTCTGAGAAGGTGGACTGGTAAAGACTAGATCGGTAGTTTCTCAAGTTTACCGGAAATGTTGGTAGTTTTCCCCTTTTTATAAAAACGAGAAGGGGAGTACGGACCGAGCTGTGACGAAAGAGTAAGTGACAGACGAGTGAGCGACGACTTTACTTTGATTGCATTCGTTCGTCGTGTGGAGAAAAGGGACTGGTGGTGTGGCGCTTCAGTTACTCGATTGCGGTGTATTGACCTGCGCGCCTCGCGCAAATATATTTTCACTAGGTTAACCATACCGTTAAATTTCTTTTGCTATGCATTCTCAAAAAATAAGAAAATAAAAAAGCATTCTGATTTACAACACTAATGCTTTTCTTTTTTTGGTTACAAAAAAGTTTTGGTGAGAGTTTGGTTACGCTACACCATCATTATCAGGACATATCAACTTTAATCTTGAAGGACTTATGACGAACACGTACATGTCACACAACACTCATGTATGAATTTTCGTAGGAGAATTTACAGATCGCGAGCCAATGAGGCATGACTAATACTTTTCTATACGTGAAAGTACGCTTTAGAGATTACTTTTACTTATTGTGAAAGTACTATGAAATTATCTTGCATACCTACTCATGTAATTAAATTCTCAAAAAGAATGTAAAATGTTTTATTTATCTTTACTTATGTGATTTGATTAGAGTGTCATTCGTGTTATCATATATGTGTACATGTGCCATTTTGTGTTGAGACTATAAATTTTATATTCGATTAACTAAGGTATACCTATCGCTTTTTGGCTTTTGCTAGGGTTTGAGCAACCAAACCTCAACGGCGGCGGCTGATTGAAAATTGATCGGTTTTGGTGAATCCTCGGCTAAGATGAAATGTTTTCATACTCTTCCTTATCTGACGGGCTAGTAATGGGCGTTGGGCTTGCCCTTTAGATTTTTCTTCTCTCCTATTTGGTGGTGTTGGGTGGCGGACTCGATGTCGAGTCGAGCTTGTGATGGCGAATGTATCAGGCAGGGCCAACCCTGTGGGAAAATAGGCTCAAGGCGGGAAAAAATTACAAGGCCCCTAAACATAAACTTAAATAGAAAAAGTTAAAACATTATAGAAAAAATTCCATTGTATCACTTAAATATGACTCGTCTTGCATTTTTAGATGCAAAAGTACTAATTAAATATGAATAATCAAGTTATTCAACAATATCCATTTCGATGGATATCATGGCTAAACCATGAACAACTTAAAGCCAATCACCAATCTAACAATTTTAACAGATAAATCTTAGGTAGTATCATATACAAAGTCTCAAACAAATAACGTTACGAAACAAAAAATAAAACTGAAACATGAAAAATGTTAAACAGTTAAACCCTAAAATCAAACATGGAAACAAATTCATAAAAAAAATAAGCTTGAATAATAGATAAAGATTAAAATATCATGTGATTCATACTTTTTATGATTACGTTGAGAAAGAAAAGAGAGCAAGAGAAGAAAATGAAGGAAACATGGGTTCATTAGAAAGAATAGCAACATACGTGTAAATCTTTCTTTTAATATGTTTTAATTTATTTATTTGGTAAGGAGCTGAATTTTTTTTAAGACTCTTAAAATTTTGGGGCCCTAGTCTTGGGCCTATTGACTCTTGGCCCAAGGCCGACACTGGTATCAGGGCATGGATTTGATATCTTTTTCCCAATCGATACCCATGATTGCTTTGTCTGGCAGGGTTGGGATCAGTGGCATATGCCCTTGGATCTTGAAGATGGCGGTGTAGGCTGGTTTGGTAGTAATGCAGGTTATGTTGTCATGGCAGAGAAGCTGTTAGTTTGAAGGTGGATGACCCTGTTTTGGCAGTGGGAGTGCCTAAATTGAAGCATCTCAAGTTTGAAGACGCATGGGATGTCGACGGCGAAGACAGAGGAAGGTTGGCAGCGTCATGGCTCCATGCTGAGCAAGGGCTGGAGTGGGCTCTTAGGTATGGGCTCAAGTTGGTTTGGGCTTTTGCATTGTGTTAGGTCTGGTTGGATTGGGTGTTTTTGGCCTTGTGGCAGGCCTAACTAGTTGTGGAGAAGTCCTTTTCTTCTACTATTAAAATGGATTAATTCAGTCCAGTCATAGTGTTTAGGAGACTTTGTTTAGGAGACTTTGTTGTATTATTTATTCAATATTCTAAGTCTTGTTAGACACTGAAATAATAACGTTGTAAATGATATTCATGATATGTGTATGTTTTTAGCTTTGTAAACTTATTATTTTTCTAGATTTGGATGACCAGATATGATAACTCTTATTGTTGGTCCTTATGAGTGAGTTATCTTTTTGTACTTTTAATGAATTAAATCTTACTGACTTTTGTAATAAAAAAGAAGAATGTGTTATATATTAAACTTATCTATAAATTGTACTGATTTCACAATTTCTCTTACTTCACATTGCCTTTTAACTTATATATAATTGTCCTTGCTTAAGCATTGAATCATCATCATCACATTTTCTTCCAGCACTATATTGTTATCATCATAATGTTGATGATGGTGCGCACTTGTGCCCTTAATTAAAGTTTCCAAAAAATATCTTGTAACTCTCTGTCTTTTGGTAAGAAAATAGTTTTAACCCAAAACACCACCGCACAGCATCGTTGTCTTTACCCGGTTTAATTAACCCCCTCTTCTTCTTCTTCTTCTTCTTCTTCTTCTCCATCTTTTATACAGATTTAAAACCACAAACATACACCTGAGTCTGCATCCTCTTCTTCTCTACAACGCACGCCAATCAAGATCTGCATCCTTCCATTCCTACTCAAAAGGTGCTTCTTCCTTCTCCTTTTCTTCTCTGTGTTTACATCAAACTTCAATTTCTGCAATTCGATCAGATCCGTCGCAATTCTCTGTTGCAGATTCCATCATGGATTTCATGAAGGTGTTCGATCAAACTGTCCGGGAAATGTAAGCTTCTGATCCTTGCCTTTGCAGTTTGATTGGTACCGGATTTTAGTTGGAGTTGAATCTGACGTTGCACTTTGTTTATCAATGTGTAGAAAGAGGGAGGTGAATTTGAAGGTCTTAAAGGTCCCGGAGATGGAACAGAAGGTAATTACTTGATTTACTGCATTCAATCACCTTGTTTTTTGGTTCGAATTTCATTTAGAGAAGAAAGATCCGAGATCGAATTGTTGTATACAAGCACTTAGTAGTGTTCTTTACTTTGTGTAATGTATAGCTGCTGTAACTTTTCACATTTTTTATAATCTGATTATACATTTAGACAGGGAGTCTAAGATTTATGACTTATGAGACGTCACTGGAAAAAAGTTGTCCAATTTCGAACTCCTTTTGTGTTGATATGCTTTCTTGATGTTGCATGTACTTTGCATATATGAGCTAACCTTGCTGTCATGGAGTTATACTCGTCTTTTTCCACTCTCTTGATGTTACAAGTGATCAACTGTCGACTGTATGAATTGTACCATATTCGGTTTGTGAATTTTATCATGGTTATGTGAAGTTGTGTTGTTTAATGATGTAATACAGGTGTTGGATGCAACGGATAATGAACCTTGGGGTCCTCATGGCTCTGCATTGGCGGAGATCGCACAGGCCACTAAAAAATTGTAAGTGTTAAGTCCATATTTTGGATTAGTTTGTGTATAGTCTTGTGTGATGGTTTTTTATTTTTTTATTTTTTAAGTACCTTTTTTCTTATAATTAAGAAACGACATGTTCACTGTATTTATACTTTATGGATACTGTCCCATCTTTCAGTTCGGAATGTCAGATGGTTATGAATGTATTATGGACAAGATTGGGGGAGACAGGCAAGGACTGGCGTCTTGTCTATAAGGTAAGAAACTGACTGGCACTGTTCAAATGTGATGCTTGATGATTTATGTGAATTCTATTATCTGGTTCCGTTGGTTCATGGTCGTATGTAATCGTTTGAATCATTTTGGTATCAGTCATTGGCTGTCATAGAGTATCTGGTGTCACATGGATCGGAACGCGCTGTTGATGATATCATAGAACACACATTCCAGATCTCGGTAAGAACCTTTTTCATGTATCTTGCAAAGTAGTAGACACTAGGTCAGGGAAATGGTTGAGTTTGCTGGCTTTGCTCAAATCTTCACTTTCTTCTTCTTTGTTTTTTGCTTGTACAGTCACTCTCAAATTTTGAATATGTTGAGCCAAGTGGGAAAGATATGGGAATTAATGTGAGGAAGAAGGCTGAAAACATTGTGGCCCTTTTGAATAATAAAGATAAAATACAGGAAATCAGAAATAAAGCTGCTGCTAACCGGGACAAGTAAGTCTATTTCTGATGACTAGATTTTTGATGTAATTGTCATCTAATAATCTGTTAGCACTTTGCCAACTTAGGTATGTTGGACTTTCATCTACCGGAATCTCATACAAGTCAGGTTCAGCGACTTCATCCTCGTTTAGTGGTGGTAGCTATCAAAGTAGCAATCGCTATGGAGGTTCAAGTGGAGTAGGATCTGGTGATAGGTTCGGGGATAGCTATAAGGAAAGTGATCCATATGATGAAGATAAGTTTGAGAAGAAAAGCTCCAGTAGGTCACACCGTGGGGTTACAAGTGAGAATCGAGAGAGCTCCTCGAAGAAAGGATATGGCAGCAGGTATCCAATTATTACTGATCATGATAGGTTGTAAGTTCTTAGACTAGAAAAAGGTTAGGTGCACACCATATGACTCAAAACCCAACCAAGGGTATGCTGGATTAGTGATGGCTTTTCATTACTGATAGGAATTCCAACTAAGCTCTCTCTCTCTCTCTCTCTCACACACACACACACATATTTTTTGTGCTCAGATGTTTATAGAGAGACCGAATTTGATCTGGGTTGTCCCAGTGGCTTGGTTGCTTTCACAAATATACTTATTCAGAATGCTTGACTTGCAGGAAGGATCAGGATAATGTTTCTTCTAGTGTGAAAAAGTCATCATATAAGACAAATGACTCTGATAAGTATAGTACAAATCCCAGTCAGACTGCAAGTGTACTATCTGATGATAATGAGGATGATTTTGATCCACGAGGGAGTTCTACCACGAGTATGTATATTTGAATTATGTGGTGCACTTGTTAGCTGTCGATTAGACTCTTGGTTGGTGATATAAACAATTTCCGTTTTTACTTTCAACAGAGACTGCTGCCAGAAGCTCGAACCAAGTGGATCTGTTTGGAGATAGTTTGATTGGTGATCTAATGGATGCTCCAGCATCTTTTCATGAAGAGAAGCCTGACATGAATAGTGGTTCGTCAGAGGTTGATCTTTTTGCAGATGCAGATTTTGTATCAGCACCACCACAGGTAGACACTGAAGCATTTGCAGATGCGACTTTTGTATCAGCAACAACTGAGGCAGAAACTGGAGCATTTGCAGATGCAACTTTTGTATCAGCACCACCCCAGAAAGTGACCGGAGCAAGTTATCAAACTCAGGTCAGACGCTTTTTAACTAATCGTCAATTAAGGTTATAAAAAAATGTCTTTGGGTCAATTTAGTGCTTGAATTTTGATAGGAGTTATGTATCCAAATTGTGTGGAATGGTGCAGCTGTTATATTTTTGAGGTAGTTGTGTATATATGTTAATAACAAAAAGGGTATGGGCAATAGGTAAACGTAGTGAGGGAAGATTTGATATATCAGAGCTTGATAGTATTGATTAAGCAGTATGAAAATGTTTCACATGATTTTGAATTTTAACACATCTGATTGCAGAGGTTGTTACTTAAAACGTTTGTATTTCATAAACTGCGTCTATACTTTTGTGCTAACATATTCTACTATTTACCATTTTTTAACAGAATGGTGTTGATCTATTTGCTTCCCAACCAACTATTTCTCAGTCGGCTTCTTCACCAGTTGACCTTTTTGCGAGTCCTGTCTCAGTTATGCAGCCAGAAACCAAGGCCACAAGTCCTGCACCAACAAACTCCAACATTGTTGATCCCTTTGCTGCTGTTCCACTGAACAGTTTTGATGGATCTGATTTCTTGGGTGGATTCACCTCTCACTCTGGTTCAACATTTTCAGAGCCTTCCCAAAGTTCTATCAGTGATGCCAGCTTTTGTAATTTGGACAGAAAATCTTCGGTCGATTCAAAGACAACGCCCAAAAAGGATAATTTCCAAGTGAAGTCTGGAATTTGGGCTGATTCACTTAGCCGCGGACTGATTGATCTTAATATTACTGGTCGTAAGTATATCCATATCACCTGTACGCAGCATGATTTATCATTGTTTGTTTTACCTTCATGCTTGTTGAGCTGCTCCTATAATTTCCTCTTCACTTCATGTTCTTGCAGCCAAGAAGGTGAATCTGGCGGGTGTGGGGATTGTAGGTGGATTGAGTGATGGAGCAGATGAAAGGGAGAAAGGACCCCCAACATTTAACATGGGTAGATCAATGGGATCAGGGACGGGCCTTGGAACATCTGGATATCATGGAGCTGGAGATGATGACTTCTTCTCAAGTCTCAGTAGTGGTCAACAATATTCATACGGTGGTTTCCAAAAGTAGGAGCGGTCGGGGCGCAACACATTTTTGGAGCATATCCTTCTACCAGGGCCAAAATATTCTCGTCTTTTGGTGTGTTCTGATTGTGTTAATTAACCCTCAATCAACGGATGTTTTGATTTGAGGGATGTACTAATCACGGATGAAGATGTTGATACCTTTCCAGTATAAATTTCAGCGGATTGCATAAAAATATGTAATTTGTTATATCAACAAAGATGGTCCACTGGGGAGTTGTGCAACCCCTTTCGCCGTCCTCAGTTTGATCATTAAATCACATCTGAATACTGCGATTTAAGCATCATATCTATTGGCTCAAGCTTACGTGCTTCACAAATTTGTTATTAGTCCAACCAGTTCTACTACGCAAAGGGAACACAATGGTTTTCTAATTTCAAAACTCTTAACCAAACAAGAGAAACATCCCAACTTCTCAATCTTTTTTATTATTTATTTTTAAGAAAAGGTTGATCAGGACAATTGACTGATTGTGTGTTCTTAGTACATGTCCATCATCCTTCCCCTTAACATGGCTTCTGCTTTCCTCACCTGCTTCCCTGGTCCTATGATGAACACCTACACCAAAATCAAATCACTTTAATGGATAACTAAGTTGGATCGAGTTGTTCATTTTTCACTTCCAGGTTGATCGAGGTAAAAGCCAACCAACTTTGATGTACTATCTGTATTTGTGGAACTGTTAATAACGAACTAACCTTGTCTGGTGGGCCCTTATCACCTCCCATGAAGATTTCCGCACTGTAAAAGTGATTCAATGAAGTATATAAGCAGGAATGGTACATTTAAATCCCAACACAAACAAGAAATAAAACAAACACTCGTTCAGACACTCAATTAAGATAGATATTTACTCGCAAGATTGTTTTATTGACAGAATGGAAGCCCCTTTTTTTCCAATCACTCGTCCCATTTTTCCTGGGGGAACATCAAGAACAGAAAGAATTTCTTCCTCGGGTGCACTGCCCTCCACTAGTAGGTTATCTGCAGGAAGAAAACAACAGACCAGTATCAACTAAATGCAGAATCCAAAGTGCGAAAATGTGAAATATGATTTAGCAGGCTACAATGCAAGTCTGGGTAATTAGTCTACTGTCATATACAGCCAGAACGCAATTAGTTTGGCGGGCTAGAAATCTGTCAATGCTACTTCAGATGATTCGATTCTGTCAATCAGCTTAAAAAGAGTGATGGTTGGCAAGAAGACACACTCAGTTTAAGTTAATTGAACTAGAGTTCTGTACATTCTACTGGGAAATATGCATGTAAACAAGTACAAAGTCTTTTTGAAGTCTTAGCATACTTTATACAGTCAAAAGGAGTATTTTAAGACCTGGAATGGTAGGGAGAGGTGGCCAGCTAGAAAAATCATTATTGGAGATGCAAAAACATCGACAATAAAGTGCACCACGAACTGCCAGATACCATAATGACTGTTGATTCAATTTTCCCATCATCCTGTGATAGATGTATGGAAGAAAGCGGACATCATCCGCAGCTGCACGAACCATCTGTTCAGATAAAGGTCTAAATGTCCAGAAGTTGGGGTCCTGTATGGTACATATTATATGAATGTCATTTGACAGACATACCTAGTTCAAACAATGTAACCACAGCCTGATTATAGGTGTAGATTCAAATTTATCTATAATTAAATGACTGCAAGACATAAGGTGTTAAGGTCAACCAAATATACATACTTAAATTATCTGGTTGATGCCTTGTGAATAATCCTCAAAGCGCAAAACCACCATAAAATTATTCTAAATATGGTTTTCTTCAGGTTGTATTCTCAGAAGTATAGTATCAGCTGCTACGAAAAACTTATACTAACCTGCCTAAGAAGAAAACGAACTTCTTCCTTCTCGAGATAAGATACTCCTACATTAAAACGATCAAAGTGAAAAATTGAAGCGACAGTGAATAAATCAAACTTTAAGAGTACACTGCACATGCACCCAAGCCTCCTAAGTATCAAGTTTCCAGAAAAGCAAAAACATTTACCATGGCAGAACATAACATGAGGAACCGATACTTCAAACATAAAGTTCTCATCAATTGCTTCTATATATTAAAGTGGAAACTCTCTAATACAATATGAATACAGATCAAAACAGAAAACAAAAATAGATACCACGAAATAGTACCACAATAACGTGGATCAGCAAGGAGGCCAACGAATGATATGTAATCATCTGGTAATTTTTTCCGACCTTCTTGCTCTTCTATCAGCGAATAAGCGATCTGAACACCAGAAAAGGCTATTTCAATAAACTTGGCATAAGAGCATTAATTCTGCACTCATAGCATCTACTTTCCGAACTACCATGACTGTAGAAGCGAATAAAGAGCAAACCCCTGTACAAAGGAATGTCATATAATAATCCTTCAAAAGTTATGGCCAAGAATGAATGGTACTCACCTGGGTATCTACAACATTGTTCAACCTGATGCCGAACTGAAAATACAAGGCCTACAGAATAGGACCAACAACTCAATAAAAACGCAATGGAGGTAATTACTACAATACACTACATGCTAGGAGGCAGATAAGAACCTCACTGTCTCGCTTGCAGTCGTGAATAACTTTTGTTACGTGGCTAGACTCAAGTGCAGGCTTACAGGCTTGTATAAGCATCTTACCTCCCTGAATGGCATCCACCAGATATATAACATCTGGAAATGCAAGCTGGCATATATAAAAAAAACAAGAACACTTTAGCATTCTAGCAGGAAAATCATACCAAACAACAACATCAAGATCACAAGTTACATATAACAAGATCAAAATGCAAGAAATCCAATCAAAAAACAAAACAGCACCCAATTCGGGAAAGAACAAAACTTTAGCGCTTCTTTTAGTAATTTTTTCTGTTCATAGCAGCAATGCAGGTAGCCAAGTTTAGAATTCAGACTAGACATGCAACTAATAAATAGGGTTGGTTTCAACATTTACTACTCCTAAAACCAGACAGAAAGCATGATCCAACTAAAAAGTAGCATGATACCTGCATGATACAGAGTGTTCCATTTCGACACAGGTCGACTCCCTCACAGTCAAACCCAATCACCAATGGCCTTTCAGCACAAGGCTCCAGAAACTCAGCAGGAAGCTGAGACACATGAGTCACTATCTGAACAGGCACCCATGGAAACTGGGTTTCATGAATCACGGGTCTTTCACCTACACCACAATATTAACATTCACTAGGACTCAACAGATGCTACACAATCATATCAATCAATCTCCTGAAAAAAATTGCAAACCAAAACAGAATGAAATAAATCAAAGACTGAAAGTTCAAAAGGATCTTGAATCGGATCGGACCTGGGTCCGGCGAAAGAGGAACGTGTAAAGAAGCCATGTGATCAGACCGTCCACGCCCTCCCTCTCTCTCTCTCTCTCTGATACCAAAACCTCTCACTTCATTTTTGTTTCCCCTTCTTTTTCGTTTTTATGCAAAAAAAAAGAAAAAAAACCGAAATTAATTTCTTGATTTATTGCTTCTATCCGATTTGGTAAAAAATCTGCCCGCAAACCCGTTTGCCTTTCCGGGTCGACAGATCCGCTGAATATCAGCAATAAAGTATCTGGGAGGCGGGCCCCAGACGGAAAATGAATCGTGGGAATTATCGAAATGGTGAGGTGTGACGACTGCGGATTTTTTTACTGGATCCGCGCTTTTTCGCTCCGATATGCTTTGATGAGCTGTTCACCATTTTTCTAGAGCTTTTTATTTCCACGTGGCGGGCTTTGGGAGGTGCACGTAGGATCGGAAAAGTGCAAGGGTGGAACGTAAATGGCCGAGATTGGTACACGTGCGTCGTTTATGGAGGGGATTTGTGTTTTCTGCCTTTTGAAATATATTCCAAGATAATGAAAAGCTGAGAGCAACAAATGTAGTGAGTGGTAAATATCTTATCTATATGCAGATATTTGGTGAACTCCGAATCTTAATTTTGTTTGTTTGACCATGAAACTAGATAAGGGTAAGGGTAATTGATTTCTAACTCCATTCCCTGGTCTAGTGGGTGAGTGAGACTGTGATTGCAGTCCAATAATGAACAGACAAAAGTAAAAATGAAATAAGAATGTGAAGCTGATCAGCAACAATATAATATCTCCCACAAGACCAAAAAGAGATAAAACCAAGTTGGCAATGGGGGCCAAAGTTCATTTGTTTAAGGGTTAATGGAGGAAGAAGAAGAGGTTCTCTTCTGCGTCAAGTTCTAACCAAATTCCAAAGAGGGCCCAACATCTCAGCACTTTTTCTCCCCTTTTCCCCTTAGTTTTTCTTCTATCTCAGTCGTCCGTCTCATTACAAAGCTCAGAATCCCTAAAAGACTTCTCACCCTCTCATATTCCAAAGAGGTTCTCTTTCTCTTCTTTCTGCTGTTCCTCCAATCCCTTGTTGCCCTTGTTTCACGCTCTTACATCTGTTCCTCCTTCAGTTTCAGCTCCGAAAGTACCTCTCTTTTCACACCCACTTCCCCAAATCTCTCTTTCTCCCCTCAAAGATTCAGCTTTGACTTCTCTTCTTGTCTCTGATATTTGATCTCTCTCTCTCTCTCTCTCTCTCTCTCTCTCTCTCTCTCTCTGCTTCAACAACAACAACAACAACAACAACTCTTTAGATCTCTTTATCAATCTTTCCTTTTGCCAATTCTGTTACTTCAGCTACTTGGGTGTTTTTGGATTATGTTGTCGGTGGAATAGACGAGGCTGTGTTCTGTTTTTGTAGTTGAGAGATGAAGAGAGGAGGTAGAGATGATGACAAGGTCATGGGGCCTATGTTCCCAAGGCTCCATGTGAATGATGCTGATAAAGGAGGGCCAAGGGCGCCTCCAAGGAACAAGATGGCTTTATATGAACAGCTGAGCATACCTTCTCAGAGGTTCAACAATGGAGTTATGCCACTCAATCAAAACAGCAATAGCAGTATGGGATCCCCATCTCGATCAAATCAGGTAATTGTAACTTGGTTTTAGTTATGCTTTGTTGTGGATATATGTTGTTACAGTGGTCAACTGTATAGTGTGATTTATCAAGTTATATCAAGTAGCTTCGATTAAAACCATGCTTGACTGTTGTCTTTTAATACCTATATAGTGAACATTGGCAAACTGTCTGCAATTAAGAGGGGAAGTATAATTGGTTTATTCTTGAACATAATGTGGAGTTTGTGTAGTATATGGAGAATGTGATCATGGATATCTGATTCGGTAGAAATTCATGTTTGCAGGGAAATGGTTCTGAAAGAAATTTGCCTTTTCCAATTCATGTTCGTCCATCTACACCTACTCGTCACTCTGGCCAGTCTGATGGAGTGACTGTTAACGTTTCTTCAGGACAACCGCATCCGAGGAAGAGGGGAGGAGATGAAGATGATTTTATGGTTCCTGTATTTCAATCGAGGATGGGTCAATGTCAAAGTGGAACTCAAAATGGTGGTGCTAAAGTGAAACTTACTCCCTTGAGCCAGTCTCATTCTGACCGTGCGATAATGTCCAGAAGTGCTTCTAAGAAGGATCAGAAACAAAGTAGCTCCCCCAGTCTCAATCTAAGACGAGAATTTAGAAGTGAGACAGCAGAGGATCTCAACGATTGTAGCCCAGCTAAGGACCGTTCAGTAAGAGCTTCCACGAGTATATCCACAAGAGAAAGGGTTAATGTTCCTACAAATGTTAATGCTTCTCCAAATCAAGAGTATGAAGGCCATCCGGTTCCTACGTTCAACAGGTCTTGTAATAATGATGCTTGCTTACAACAAGACTCTAGATCTGGGTCTCAAGTAAACAACACTGGACAAGGCGATGGTCTTCTTGATTCCACAAGGGATGTAGAGAAGGGAACGGTTTCACAGGCAAGAAGTGTTTCTCATTATGGGGAAAATCCTAGCAGTCCCACTGAACCTGATAATGACAGTGAATACCATGGAGACAATACTTGTTCACCACCAACGGGAAATGCAGACAAAGGTGATGATGTCTCAGAGACATCCATGGTGGATTCTATATCTGGCATGGACATCTCTCCTGATGATGTAGTAGGAATAATAGGTCAAAAACATTTCTGGAAGGCAAGAAAGGCCATTGTCAAGTAAGTCTTTATTTTTTTAATCATCTGCTCCATTTGATTGTTCCTTTGTGATTTGGTGAAGCATGTAAGACTCTTCATGTTAATTTTCTTGTGTAGTAGTTTCTGTGGTGAAACTTTTTTGACTTTTAAAAAGAAAAAAGTGCAGTCCCGGGATCCCAATCTACTGAAATTTTTATTTTTTCTAAACCCTCTGATAACATTTTGACAGTGGATATGGATAATGTTATAGCAGGGAAATTTACGACATATTAGTATACCTTCTGCAAGGCAACCTCCGAGACAGCTTATTATCTCATTGTTCATTGCTCTTTTGTATCTACCTGTCTGGTGTTCCTGTCTCGGTTGGGTAATGCTTGGGGTTTCCCCTAACCACTGGGGAAGTCTTTCTTTTGTGGACACTTGAGGGCTCTGAGAACAGGTCATAAAATCGTGGGACTACATTGGGTGGACTTGGAGAATAGTTCACAATGTGGAATTGGTGGTGGACGTGGTGGTGAGGAGGATCACATCTCATCTATAGTATTTTGTTATCCTATGCTGGAAAAATTTTCTGGGTTGGGATTCTGTTGTCTTTTCATGTGCTTTATAGAATATCTTCATTTCCTTTTTCATTTTGTTATCAAATTTTTTGTTGTTTTTCCAATGCCACATGGAGAAATGAAGACTAGCTGTGTGATAGTTTCCACTATGTATACTTTCGATGTTTCAATTTTGCACTGCATTCTTTTAAGCCTCAGTTGTCTAGAAATTGCGATTCTTATATCTTCTTTTGTTATGTATTGTGCAATTTTGTTCTGACTCACTCCTATTACTTATTTACAGTCAGCAACGATTGTTTGCAGTGCAAGTATTTGAGTTGCATAGACTCATTAAGGTAAAAATCTGTGATGGTCTTTAATTTTTCTCGTGCTTTGCTGCTACTGGGTTGGTTATGAAATCTACCATCTATTAAATAGTAAATTTAGTTTCCTTTTTCTTTTGAAACAGGTCCAACGACTGATTGCTGGATCTCCACATCTTTTGCTTGAAGATAGTGCTTTCCTAGGCACATCCTTGAGGGTTTCTCCTGCAAAGAAACTCCCAGCAGATTATGTTGTAAAACCACGAATGCTAAAGCGCAAGCATGAGTCAGAGAAGCCAAATAACAAAATGGAATGTTCTGCTGAAAATGCAGTTGGGAAATCTCCTCATTCCTCCGTGAAAAATGGTAATCAGCCTTCACATTACGGGCCACATGTAGGAAATCCACCCTGTCCAGCACCTGTGCCTGCTCCTGCTGACAATAAAGCAGCTCCTTGGTGCTTCCATCAACCACCTGGGCAGCAGTATTTAATTCCTGTAATGTCTCCTTCTGAAGGACTCGTGTACAAGCCATACAATGTACCTGGTTTTGTGGGAGCAGCTTGTGGTAGTTGTGGACCTTTTGGCTCAAGTCCCATTACTGGTAACTTCATTAAACCAGCATATGGGGTTCCGGGATCTCATCATCAAGGAATGGGGGTTCTCCCTGTTCCTCATCCTACTTACTTTCCTCCATACGGCATGTCTGTCATGAATCCCACAATGTCAAGTTCATCTGTTGAGCAAATGAATTGGTTCGCTGGACCTGGTTTGCATGGTTCGACCGATCAGTTGTCTGGAAACTCTAATTTGCAGCATCAAAGCTCTTGTAATAAGCCAAAACCCAATTATGCTGCTATTCCTCATACCATGAAGTCTCGAGCATCAAACCACAGTGAGTTACAAGGAAGTACTGGTAATAGTCCTGGTGACAGAGCAACAATTACAGATCAAACCGCTGGTGAAAGTGACGCACTTCAACTTTTCCCTACCGTTCCAGCGGTTCCTGAGCGAGTTCCCCAACCTCATGATACAAACCAGGCAACACGAGTGATACGAGTAGTCCCGCACAATCCTAGATCTGCTACTGCATCAGCTGCTCGAATTTTCCAGTCTATACAAGAAGAGAGGAAACAGTGACCAAACGTCTTAGTTGGTGCGGCCTTCATCATTTGCTCTTTACCCTTTTGTGGGTATGATATTCTGCAGCTGTTTTGTTCTTTCATATCTTTTGATCTTTTGATATTATATTCATATGTATAGATACAGACCAGTGTAATCTAAATGTATGATATTACTTACACATCTTCCTGCGATATCTGGCAATCATAGTCACGCTTTTGAATCTCATCATTCTTAAATTAGAAGATATAATATCAACAAAACAAAGCTAATGAGGTTGCATAGAACATTATTTTTCAAATGCATGCAAGAAATTCTATTATTCATCTTTCAGGGGCAATAATTATAGTAACGACCAGGTCCTCCAAAGTAAAATGTTGGTTCATAAGCAAGTGACTGCGCATAGTTCTGTGCAGAGTAGCAATTCCCTTCATCAACAAAAGAGCCCACCCATTCTGGGTACTTGAGTTGCATCGAATAGTCCACAATCCTCACTTGCTTCACGTAACAAGCATATCCATCTAAGCCTGAAGCGAAGTTCCCACTTCCCATAGCAGTGGCAGTGTGTGGACGGTTATTCTTCACCTTGGAGCTATACACCTCCCCACCCCATTCAACCAATGTTGCAGGACCTTGCTTCATATAGGAGAAGAGACCTGGCGGCCAATAACCTACCGCAACGTTTTGACCCAAACGTAGCCACCAATTGCCTGTGTTTACATCCTACAACATTGAAATAAATTGGTTACACAAGTCAGTTATCACTATGAAGAGAATGCATAGACCTAAGAAAAACTCAAACCTTGTTGATGCTGAAAGTGGTTTGGTATTGGGGTCCTGCTTCACTTGATACAGGTCCTAGGGGCATACCAAGGGCTATGTCTTTGTTAGTTTGCACAAATCCTGAGCAAGTTAGATCGAAGCATCCTGTTGATTTGTACGAGTCCACCTGACAGATAGAGATAGAATTAGGACCTGCTTGGTGACCATGACACTACATATTGTAATGTTAAAATTATACTCATGTTGTACTTACTGTCCAATATACAAAAAGTCGAGTAGCTGAATCACCATACAACTTTGGGTTAACCATCCAGCCTGATTCAACACTTTCAAAGTCATTTCCAGGTCCATTCCTAAGCCAGATTTGAGCAGTAGTGTACTCATCCGGTGACTCGACTTTTGGATTCCAAATGTTTATATCTCCCTGAGCTCCAATGTAACTGTATCCAGTAGTCACAAGAATCGCAGCCTGCAGGCGTTTTCATATAGCAATAGAGATCATAATTGCATTAGTACTTCAAGAATTATAATCACTTTTAACAATGTTAATAATCACACTCACAGAACGATTGATTTGAGGACCAAGATCCACTCTTGTTTTGTTAATGTACACAGTCCCTATGTCATCATTGGTTGAGTAGGAATTTGGTGCAGCGTTTTTCATTCCAAACCGTTCAAATGAAGCAGCTCTTAATAAGTCTCGCCTTCGGATTCTCCGAATGGGAATGGTTCCATCCGGACAGCTTCCACTCCTTTGCCAATATTGAGAGATTATCTGAGATGAATTATGATCATTTTGTACAGGACTCCTGATAGGACTGGGAATGGGACTAGGACTAGGACTATGGCTAGGACTGGGACTAGGAGCCTGTGATGCAAACTGAAAACTGGGTTGCGTCTGCATTATAAGGACATCATGTAGTTCATCAAAATTAGGAACACAATCAATTATTGTTTTCTGGTAATTGAACAATTGAAAATAAATTTGGAATGATATGTTGAAGTTTAAAATAGACCTGAATTTTGTGGTTCTGCAATGCTGGATGATCAAAAGCAGGCTGTTTGTAGATGTCAACACAGTCCACAATGTCTCCATTCTCACTCTACAAGAAAGGTGAACCCCAAAGCTCAAAGTATCAGAAAATAAGCCTGATAATGTAAATCAAATCAAACCTTAATTACTGAGATGACAGAATGCTAAAATGGCAGAGAAAAGCCATGTACCTTAATATTCTTCACTCCGCGCTTATTGAGAAGCTTCAACTTGTTATTGATTTCCAAAGAATACTTCTTAGCTTTAAAATTCACATCTACATCTACTGTTTCACTACGACTAAACACAATCAAACACATGATTGCTAGCAAAAGCATTCCAGACCTCTGTTCCATCTTTCTTCCTCCCTTAGTCTAGAATCATGAAAATTGAAACCAGATGAGGAAAGAAGGTGATGAAAATACGTCAGTTATATAATGTCTTTGATCATCCACATGTCAAATTTCCAGTACATGCATTTCAAACAGTTCATGTATATTAATTTGGTTCTTAATGAAATCTGATTTTGTGTCAGAATAAGCTATAGATGTTATTCATTTTCAGTTATATAGTGTCTTCGTCTGTTCCTTGTAGCTTTCTCTAAGGCTTTATTGCAAATGCAATGTATGGAAAGCAGATAATTCTCACCCAGTAATCCCATGAATAGTGACAATTCATAAAATGAATTTTAGTCAAATGAACATGAATTAGGTGAATATGAAAATGTTAACAATTTTATAATTTTGGTTTCCTTATTAGAAGTATCGTAGTTTGACTGCCTTAGCTAAATTCGTTCGAATCGATTCTGGTTTTGCATTAGGAATCTCTGAAGATTTTATGATGGTTTTAACCTAATATATATACACTAAAAAAGTAAACAAAATCGATATCCAAAAGTTTAAATGGTAAATTGTCCGAGAGAGGAAAATCAGGAAATCGTGGTAGAGGAGAACAAGATCAACAGTATTATTATATTATAAAAGGAGAAGATAAATTTCCACATAAGGTTTTCTCAAGTCAGTTCCATGGTCTTGGTAGATAACTAAGCTAGCTTCAGTAGTGATTAGGGGAACTTTGGATTATGGCCGTGCCCTCCATAGTAGAACTCGATCGGAATCATCAAGATGGTCAGAAACATAATCAAACATCATAAATTCATGATCGTTATGCTCATCTGTAGGGTTGGGACTTAATTCCGGGAATTTGAGTGTGCTTTCATTTCCCAAAGAGATCAGGAAACTGTCCACTCCCAAAGTTAGGATCACAAGTTAGCCCGTTGGAATAATGAAAGCCCAAGCCCAAAATCGAGTCTGTAGAAGTTTTGGGAGTTTTGAGATTGACCTGAATCGGGAAAAGAAAAAGAAATGGTGCTCCTGGCGCTACAGATAACGGCGGAGCTCGAAAACCTGACTGACCTTCAGCCCCAAAACGGCTGCGACGATCCCGACTTCACCTATCTCTTCAAGGTATCATCCTTCTCGTTTACAAATTCTGCTGTTGGATTTTACTGATTTTGTTTTTTCATGTAATATTGTTTCTAGTTGAGATGCCAGAGCTGTGGTGAGCTGACTCAGAAGGAAACTGCTTTGAGTTTGAGCGAGTCTGTTCCTCTTCCTGTGGGCAAGGGAACCACTAATCTCATTCAGAAGGTAATCCCCCTCTGCTTCCTTGAGTTTATTAAATGTTTGTTCATTACAGATGTTGATGTTCTATCTTCATTTGAATTGGTTCGTCATTTATGTGCATTTATCAATTTTGGTTGCTGTAATGTATTCACTAGATGATGATGCCAGTGTATCGATATCGGTTTACTTGGTTCTGCTGTAGTTGTGTGTGGTGATTTGCAAATCTCTTTTTCCGCTTTGCAGTGCAAGTTCTGTGGCAGGGAAGGAAGTATAACCATGGTGCCTGGTCGGGGTCGGCCATTGACTCAGGAGTTCAGTGAAGCTGGGAAGTCTGCACCCTTGATGGCATTTGAATGCAGGGGTTATGAGCCTGTGGATTATGTATTTGCTGGCGGGTGGAAGGTTCGATCGGTAAGTTTCTTTTCTTGACATGACACTTTCTATTATGCATATGTATTGCTTGTGGAGTGTTTGAACATTTCGTCTTACTTATAAATCGCTATTGATTGCTGAGCTGAATGAGCTCAATGAATATCGGCTTGCATTAGATTATGTTACTTCTTTCTTCTCCTCTTTTTATTTGTCAATCTTCCTTGTTTATCTCTCCTATAATGTGCTGAAACCTACAATGCTTTTTTTTTGTTTCCATTTGACTTGTGAATGTTATGTTGCAAGAGCCACATTACTGTTTTATTTCAACTGTTGGCTCTATGTTCAACAAATTTCTACTGGAGCTTTTTTATTTGTACTTCTTTCCCACATTCGGGATTCTTGTAGTTTAAATGTTTGTTTTTTCAAAGAAATTAATCCGGCTAAAACACTCTAGTTCGGTTTTGTTTTTTTATCTTTGGGCATTATCAAGGAGTGCCTAGATGCATTATGTGTAGCACACTTGATGAGGAACTAAAACATGAATTTAGGGAAATTTTAAAAAGACTTTCTGGAACATGAATTTTTTTTTCTGAGTTTGTACGTGTGAGAATAGGCCTCAGTCTAAAATTATAACCTTCTGAAATCCCAGAAAGTAGTGTTTTCCCACTGTTCCCTGATTTGAAACCATCCTTCATTCATATTAAAGCTATAACAGATACTTCCCATGTTGACTCACTTGACTGGACCAGAAAAGGTGCCACTAAATTTCATTATCCTTTCCACAAGGAAGCTTGTGAAATCATTAATCTAAGCTCCTGCCTCTAATACCTTCCTCCTTAAGTAGAGTAGATAATGATTCTGGGTTGAGAATGAAGGTCAGAATGAAGAAAAGGAAAGCAAACGAGTAGATTCCACTCTGATGAATCATGTATTTAAAATCATCTTTTTGTGGAGCTCTGGAAACATGGAATTAGTTTCATTGAAAGTTCAGCTTTGTAATAGTTTTATTTCTCGATGCAATTTACATTAGTACCAAACTGTATCTTTATGTTGACTTAAACTGTTATTTGTTATTGTAGTTGGCTGGGACAACCTTTGACAATGTTGACCTGTCGGAGGAGGAGTTTGCTGAGTACGATGAGAAGGGTGAGTGCCCAGTTATGATCTCCAAGCACTGTTCTTCTTTTGTTGTGCTGAAAAACTAGAGCTGAGTGCAGAGAGTTTTAATACATGGGGCTAGCTGGTCTTTTGTGAATAAGATAGAATCATACATATCCCGTGTACTGTGGGCAGAAGATTTGTTGTAGCAACGTGGTAATATTGGTATCTGAATTTGTTATTTTGATGTCACGTTGAAAATTGTTCCATGTACGCCTCTTTGCTAAACAATGCTTTGAACGAGCCTGAAAACATGTTGTGTATCAACTAATAACATGTACTGAGACATCAGTTTCTCTGCTTTCCTAATTTCTCCAGATACCAAGTAAGAACGACAGATCTGTTGTAAGAGCAATGTCCTAATGTTTGAGGTTGAACGCCAAGTTGAACTCATTGATTTGTGCGCTTATTTGGTTCAGGAAGGAAACTCTTAGCTACGCCCTTTTTGCATCGTCAGTGCAAGATGTGCTCATATACTGTTTGCTTAATTTTTCTGTGGAATGTTGTTGCTGATAAACAATGATTAGTTAATCTCATCATGAGCAGGTTTTTGTAGTAATCTTCTTCTTCTTCAATTCAGCCACAAATGCAGAGTAGTGCCCTAGTACCACCATACACAGTATGGTAAACTTACAGTAACAGACACAGGTAAGATTTGAACGAACGGTATTCATTCGTCTTATCTTGTTGGCACCGATTGTCCTTTCTCATCTTCATCTTCTCATTTTATCCACTCATTCATTTTTTTTTCTAATTGACTTTGGCCCTTCTTGGCGATGAATTGAATTCAAGCCTTATTCAATGTATATCTATAACGGACACGATACGATACAACAACAACAGTTATTGTGTTCAGACGGTTCTGTAGTTTTTCCAAAAAAGAGGTTAAACGTACAATTAATTTGTAAACTCATAGTAACATAATAACTGTGTATGTTGTATCGTAACTTGCATTCCCAATTTACCGGCCTTCGCCTTTGCCTACATTTCACGGCGCAATAGACACTTCCGGACAAAGCCAGCCCCCTTTCTCCTCCTCACTCCTCGGCATCCCGTAACATCCTCACCTTAAATCTCCCCAGATTCAGATTCCACAAACAATAATCAAATCAAATCCCCACATGTAATTCGTACTCACTCGTCACACAAAACACTCCATGCTCATCATTTGAGCTCATTCGTCACGCACCTCTCTCCTCTACACTCTCCCAAGTCTTCTCTGCGTGACGCAATCCTATTCTATTCTCGTACTTGTTGGCGTAATTCAAGCTCTCAAGGACTCCAAAGTCTTCACCAGTTCAGCATCTTGCCCTTCACTTTCAAACTCACACGGTATGTGGTATGTCATACTTTTCATCAGCCAAGCAAAACCATATGAATCCGACATCGTAGCTTAGATTCTTCAAGTTCTCTCTGTTTTGGGAAGAACGCATGTGCTAGAACCAGATTTGGGCTACTGTAGGATTCGTTTCAGATATATCCCCAGTTCCTTTATATTTGCTGGCTTTCAAGTTTGTAGAATACTATGAGATTCAGATGCCAACATGGTTGAGTTCGAGTCAACTTTACTGTTTGTGTTGCAAGATTCGATCTTGAACTACACCAAGTAGGACTTACTTTGCAGAATTCAGTTGGTTTTTGGTGTTAAGTTTGTGTTTTTAATTCAAGATGCAAGTGTTGCAATCTAGGGTTGTGCCGTTGGAGGAAGGCAAGGATCCGGGAGTTAGTAGTAGCAGGACAAGCCAAACCAAGGCGTTGCCGATTCGGATGCTTCAGTTATTTGTGATGTTTCTGGCTTTCTGTATTACTTTCTCAGTTATTAGTATGTACACCATTCGGCATTTTGGGATTAGTAATGTGATGACTTCAGTCACTTCCTCCATCCAGCCGTGTTTTGAGGAATCAACTGGTTTGGATAGATGGATTAAGCCGCCGTCGAATCTGATGCATACCATGAATGACAATGAACTGTTGTGGAGGGCTTCTTTGACGCCTAGGAAAAAGAAGTATCCTTTTGAAAGGGTTCCCAAGATTGCATTCATGTTCTTGACTAAGGGGCCTATGCCTCTTGCACCAATTTGGGAGAGGTTTCTCAAGGGGCATGAAGGATTCTATTCAATTTATGTTCATTCACTGCCATCATTTCAACCAAAGTTTCAACCTTCTTCAGTGTTTTATCGGAGGCATATTCCCAGCCAGGTATGTAGCAATCTATGTTATAATCATTCCTTTTATGAGATTGCATGTTGTACTGAGCATTGTTTAAATGAGTATCAATTTACTGTACCATTAGTTTCTCTAATTACTTTTGCACATATTGATCTGTCATACTCTGGTGAGCATTTGAATCCAGTTGCTTTCATTTAAAAACTTGTTCTGTGTATGTGAAGCTTGAAACGTAATGAAATGCGGAATGATTCTTTTCAAGAGCTGATGATTTTGAGTGATTAATAAAATGAATATTGGGTACAAAGGAGTACTGAGACTATAGCAACGTAGAATAGAATCTAAAGTTTTGACTAATGCAGGAACCCTATTCGATCAATGGAAAGTTATATTAATTGCAAATTCAATTTAATCAATGGGTTTGTCTTACAAATCTATGAATTAGAAGTGCATGGCAAACATCACCAGGCCCTCTCTATCTTTTTTTTCTTCTTACTTTTATTCTAGATTGTATTGGGCGAAATCTAAAATGTTTACAACAATTTTTTTATAACTGGAAGAGCACATAACCTTAATGCATTTAGTACCCTGTTTTAAAATTAATGTAAAGCACTCTTCACTCTGCAAGTTTTCAGAAGTCTTTATCTACCTTCTTATTTCGTAGATACTTGCTCTTTCAGAACAATTCCTTACCTCAGGGCTGTAGCAGATTTAGGATCGTTCAAAATTAACAACTCTGATAGTCAGAAAGTTTAAAGACTGTCCGAGTCAGAAGATTGAGTTTACTGTTTATGTGAACGATGTTGGATGATAGAGCTGAGGCTTGTAAAGAGAAATGATGTTTGCTGAACTTGAAGGCTATATTTAAGTATTTTCAGATGCATCACGGTCTGTTTATTTCCTGCTTGTATTTACTCTTCTCTTAAAAGTTGGTTGGTGTTCTGGAACAAAAAGGGTCATGGTTCATAGATTACGCAGGAAATTCTTGCGGTTAGCAATGTGACAATAGCACCAAGATTAAAAAAACCAAATGAGTTTGTTAAAACTTTTTAATTGCTCGACTTAGTGACGTGGTCATTTTTTGCTGTTCAAATCTGTAAATAAATATGTGAACAATTTTAGTTTTTGTCCTAAGCAGGTTGCTGAATGGGGAAGGATGAGTATGTGTGAGGCAGAGAGGAGACTTCTTGCTAATGCATTGCTTGACATATCCAACGAATGGTTCATTCTTCTTTCAGAGTCATGCATTCCTCTCTATAACTTCACTGTTGCGTATGAGTACATGAGGAAGTCTAAGTACAGCTACATAGGTGCTTTTGATGACCCCGGCCCGTTTGGCAGAGGACGCTACAACGATAACATGGCTCCTGAAGTCAATATTACCCAGTGGCGTAAGGGATCCCAGTGGTTTGAAGTTAACCGGAAGCTTGCCATCGCCATAGTTGAAGATACAACATTTTACCCAAAATTCAAAGAGTTCTGCAGACCAGCATGTTATGTCGATGAACACTACTTCCCCACCATGCTAACCATTCAAGCAGGAAATATGATAGCAAATAGAAGCATCACTTGGGTGGATTGGTCAAGGGGCGGACCTCACCCAGCTACCTTCGGCAATGGAGATATCACTGAGGAGTTCATGAAGCGGATGCTCTCGAGTCATCGTTGCACCTACAACAGCCGGAACTCTACAATGTGCTTTCTCTTTG